>NC_067489.1:54751755-55351755 GCF_947179515.1 Apodemus sylvaticus
TGGTATTCAATGAGAAGGCCTTGACGGCAAAGTGACCAGCAGCAGGATTTCCTCTAGCGACAGTAACAGCCTTCCTATCAGCAAATAAATACCAAGTGCCTGGCACTTGGTATTTTATTCCTCAAATTACAGTCATTTAGAAAGAGCTGACATTCTGGCAATTTTCCATGTCTGACTTGTAGAAAACGCAATTGAATTGATCTAAGAAATGATTCCAGGCCAAGTAGTAAGAGGAAATTGCCCGAGGAGGCTCCAGGAAGGAGGAGGAAGAGATGGCTCTGTGGTTCACAGAAGACGAGTGTCGTTCACTTGTATTCAAATGATGAGCTACAGATCAGTAAAGAATATTATCTTTTAAATAGTTTGTGTGTGTGTGTGTGTGTGTGTGTGTGTGTGTGTATTTTGCCTACATGTATGTGCAGCATGTGCATGCCTGCTGTTCCAAGATCAGAATAGGGTATCTGATTTTCTGAGACTGGTGTTACTGTCAGTTATGTCATGTGGGTGCTGGAAATTGAACTCAGATCCTACACAAGATGTTCCAGCGCTCTTAACCACCAAACCCATATTATTTTTACATTCTTCAATCATTCACTGTGGTGGATTGAATAGCTATGCCCTCCATAGACTCATGTAAACATTTGAATGCTTAGCCAATAGGGAGTGACACCATTAGGAGACGTGGCCTTGTTGGAGTAGGTTTGCCTTGTTAGAGGAAGTGTGTCACTGTGGAAGCGGGCTTTTAGGCTTTCGCAGATCAAGATGTAGAACTCTTGGTTCCTCCAGCACCATGCTTCCCACCATGACAGTGATGGACTAAATCTCTGGAACTGTAAGCCAGCCCCAATTAAGTGTTTTCCTTTATAAGATGGTCATTTTGTCTCTTCACAGCAAGAAAACACTAAGGAAGATACTCACTCTTCATTTTTCTCTTTTGAGGTAAATTGTTTAAGAGTGTACCTTTGCCTTTATTTCCAGCTTGAGCTCCATCACTTGAAGATGTATGATCTTGGCCAAGCTGCCTCATCTCTTCGAAATCAGTTCCCCCATCTGAAAACTTCTCCATGAAAGTAATTTGCTGAGTGCAGCAGTGGCTGGTCCAGCTGAAGGGCCATCAGCAGTGGATCCAAGGCGACACAGGGTCCAGTTAGGCCCTGCGCCCACAACCACTCACCTTCGCGGGCCAGCCGGGCTGCAAGCAGCTGCAGATTTATGGTGCCTTTCACCGCACAGAAGCCACTTCAGAACTCTGCCTCCCGCCAGTCAGGAGAGACTCACCTCCATCTTGGTTTCGGACTCCAGAGAGAACAGATAGACTGAGGTACACAAACATAACCCAAGGCCAACACTGCAGGGGTCTAAGCCCGACGGGCGTTAGCCTGCACCCAGGCCCTGGGCTGTTCAGGGGGCCATCTGGGTGCCAACCCAGCCAGGAGGGTTTTTTGCCCGGGCCGGCACGTGCACTGCCATTTTGCCTACAGGACACCAGAGAGCTCTAGCAGGCAAAGCCGGCTAACAGGCATAGCCTGAGGCTAACAAAGCGGGGGTCTAGGCCCCAATAGGACCTGGACTGACCCCAAGAACTGGGCAGCTTGGTGGGCCATCTGTGTGCCAACCCGCCCAGGAGGTTGTTAGCCCAGCAGACTCTCCCGGCACTTTCAGGGAGCACGAGCGCACATGCCCGCCATCCTGGCCACCTGACAGACCCAATTAACAGTCATAACCCGAGGGGAACTTTGCTTGGACCTTGGCCTCCCAGGCTTTTACTTGGACCCAGGGCCTGAGCAGCCAGGCTAGCCTTGTGTGCACCAACCCGGTTGGGAGATCGGCTGCCCAGCAGAGTGATCAGCACGCGGAAAAGGTCCCAGCAGCATACACCATTAGCACTCCCTGAAGGTGTAAACGGGCTCCATCTGGTTCACAGACACAATCTGGGGCAAAGCACACTAGAGCTACAAGGGCACCCAAGAGGAGGACAGTACATCAGCAATCTGCGACAGGGGAAACCCAGCCATATAGTGTTGCAGTAATAGCCCCAGAGCCCCTCAGGAGGCCCAAACACCAGCCAGGGACAAGACCAACTAACTCCAGAGAACAAGATGGCAAAGGGCAAACGCAGGAACGCTACTAACAGAAATCTAGGCAATATGGCAGCATCTGAACCAAACTCTCCAACATCAGCAAATCCTAGTTATGCCAACACACCAGAGAAACAAGATTTGGATTTAAAATCACTGATCATGATGCTGCTAGAAGAACACAAAAAGGACATAAATGAATCTCTTAAAGAAATACAGGGGAACATGAATAAGTTAGAAACCCGTATAATGGAAACAGAAAAATCACTTAAAGAAATGCAGGAGAATAAGGCTCAAGAGATAGAAGCCAATGAAGAAGAAACACACACACACACACACACACACACACAAAAACCTTAAAGAAATGCAGGAGAACTTGAGTCAAGAGGCAGAAGTCATGAAAGAGGAAACACAAAAATCTCTTAAAGAATTACAGGAAAACACAAACAAACAAATGATGGAACTGAGCAAAACCATCCTGGATCTAAAAACAGAAGTAGAAACAACTAAGAAATCACAAAGGGAGACAACTTTGGAGAGAGAAAACCTTGAGAAGAAATCAGGGGCCATAGATGCAAATATAAACAACAGAATACAAGAGATGGAAGAAAGAATCTCAGATGCCGAAGATACCATAGAAACCATTGACTCAACAGTCAAAGAAAATGCAAAATGCAAAAAGCTTGTATCCCAGAACATCCAGGAAATCCAGGATACAATGAGAAGACCAAACCTAAGGATTATAGGTATAGATGAGAGTGAAGATTTACAACTGAAAGGGCCAGCAAATATCTTTAACAAAATTATGGAAGAAAACTTTCCCAACTTAAAGAGAGAGATACCTATGAATATACAAGAAGCCTACAGAACTCCAAACAGACTGGATCTGAGCAGAAATACCTCTCGCCACATAATAATTAAAACCCCAAATGCACTAAACAAAGAAAGAATATTAAAGGCAGTAAGAGAAAAAGGCCAAGTAACATATAAAGGAAGACCTATCAGAATCACACCAGACTTCTCACCAGAGACCATGAAAGCTAGAAGATCCTGGCCAGATCTCATGCAGACTCTAAGAGAACACAAATGTCAGCCAAGACTACTATACCCAGCAAAACTCTCAATCACAATAGATGGAAAAACCAAGACATTCCATGACAAAACCAAATTTACACAATATCTTTCCACAAACCCAACTCTACAAAGAATAATAGGAGGAAAACTTCAATACAAGGAGGGAAACTACACCCTGGAAAAAGTAAGATAGTAACTTTCCTTCATCAAACCCAAAAGAAGATAATCACTCAAATATAAAAATAACATAAAAAATGACAGGAAGTAATAATCTCTATTCCTTAATATCTCTAAACATCAATGGACTCAATTCCCCAATAAAAAGACATAGACTAACAGACTGGATAAGGAAATAGGACCCTACATTTTGCTGCATACAGGAAACACACCTAAATGTCAAAGACAAAAACTACCTTAGAGTAAAAGGCTGGAAGACAATTTTACAAGCCAATGGTCTCGGGAAACAAGCCGGAGTAGCCATTCTAATATCAGATAAAATTGACTTTCAACCTAAAGTCATCAAAAGAGACACTGAGGGACACTTCTTGCTGGTCAAAGGAAAAATCCACCAAGAAGAACTTTCAATTCTGAACATCTATGCGCCAAATGCAAGGGCACCCTCATTGGTAAAAGAAACTTTACTAAAGCTCAAAGCACACATTGCACCTAACACAATAATTGTGGGAAACTTCAACACTCCACTCTCCTCAATGGACCGATCAGGAAAACAGAAACTAAACAGGGACATAGTAAAACTAATTGAAGCTTTGAACCAATTGGATTTGACTGATATTTATAGAACATTTCACCGTAAAGCAAAAGAATATACCTTTTTCTCAGCACCTCATGGCACCTTCTCCAAAATCGACCATATAATTGGTCACAAGACAGACCTCAACAAATACAAGAAGATCGAACTAATCCCATGCCTCCTATCAGATCACTACGGGGTAAGAGTGGTTTTCAATAGCAACAAAAACAACAGAAAACCCACATACACATGAAGGCTGAACAATACTCTACTCAATGACACCTTGGCCAAAGAAGAAATAAAGAAAGAAATCAGAGACTTTTTAGAATTTAATGAAAATGAAGGCACAACATACACAAATCTTTGGGACACAATTAAAGCAGTGCTAAGAGGAAAACTCATAGCCCTGAGTGCCTCCAAAAAGAAAATTGAGAGAGTATATACTAGCAGCTTAATGACACACCTGAAAGCCCTGGAACAAAAAGAAGCTATTTCACCCAGGAGGAGTAGAAGACAGGAAATCATCAAACTCAGGGCTGAAATCAATCAAGTGGAAACAAAGAGAACCGTACAAAGAATCAACGAGTCCAGGAGCTGGTTCTTTGAGAAAATCAACAAGATAAATAAACCCTTAGCCAGACTGACCAAAGGGCACAGAGAAAGTATCCAAATTAACAAAATTAGAAATGAAAAGGGAGATATTACAACAGAAACTGAGGAAATCCAAAAAATCATCAGATCCTACTACAAAAGCCTATACTCAACACAACTGGAGAATCTGGAGGAAATGGACAATTTCCTAGACAGATACCAAATATCAAAATTAAATCAGGACCAAATAAATCATCTAAACAGTCCCATAACCCCTAAAGAAATAGAAGGGGCCATAGAAAGTCTTCCAATCAAAAAATCACAGGACCAGATGGTTTCAGTGCAGAATTCTATCAGACCTTCAAAGAAGACCTAACACCAATACTCTTCAAACTATTCCCCAAAATAGAAACAGAAGGAACCTTTTCCTTCTACGAAGCCACAATTACGCTGACACCAAAACCACACAAAGATCCAACAAAGAAAGAAAACTTCAGACCAATCTCCCTTATGAACATCGATGCAAAAATACTCAATAAAATTCTTGCCAACCGAATCCAAGAACACATCAAAATGATCATCCACCATGATCAAGTAGTCTTTATCCCAGGGATGCAGGGTTGGTTCAATATACGGAAATCCATCAATGCAATCCACTACATAAACAAACTCAAAGAAAAAAACCACATGGTCATTTCATTGGATGCTGAAAAAGCATTTGACAAAATTCAGCATCCTTTCATGCTTAAAGTCTTGGAAAGAACAGGAATTCAAGGCCCATACCTAAACATCGTTAAAGCAATATACAGCAAACCGGTAGCCAGCATCAAACTAAATGGAGAGAAACTTGAAGCAATCCCACTAAAATCAGGAACTAGACAGGGCTGCCCCCTTTCTCCTTATCTTTTCAATATTGTACTTGAGGTACTAGCTCGGGCAATTAGACAACACAAGGAGGTCAAAGGGATACAAATTGGAAAGGAAGAAGTCAAGCTATCATTATTTGCAGATGACATGATAGTCTACCCAAGTGACCCAAAAATCTCCACTAGAGAACTCCTACAGCTGATAAACAACTTCAGCAAAGTAGCAGGTTATAAAATCAACTCAAGCAAATCAGTGGCCTTCCTATACTCAAAGGATAAGCAGGCTGAGAAAGAAATTAGGGAAATGACCCCCTTCACAATAGCCACAAACAGTATAAAGTATCTTGGGGTGACTCTTACCAAACATGTGAAAGATCTGTATGACAAGAACTTCAAGACCCTGGAGAAGGAAATGGAAGAAGACCTCAAAAATTGGGAAAACCTCCCATGCTCATGGATCGGCAGAATCAATATAGTTAAAATGGCCATTTTGCCAAAATCAATATACACATTCAATGCAATACCCATCAACATCCCAACTCAATTCTTCACAGAGTTAGAAAGAGCAATTAACAAATTCATCTGGAATAACAAAAAATCCAGGATAGCTAAAACTATTCTCAGCAACAAAAGAAATTCTGGGGGAATCAGTATCCCTGAATTCAAGCAATACTACAGAGCAATAGTGTTAAAAACTGCATGGTATTGGTACAGTGACAGGCAGGCAGATCAATGGAACAGGATTGAAGATCCAGAAATGAACCCACACACCTATGGCCACTTGATCCTAGACAAAGAGGCTGAAAACATCCAATGGAAAAAAGATAGCCTTTTCAACAAATGGTGCTGGTTCAACTGGAGGTCAGCATGCAGAAGAATGGGAATTGATCCATCCTTGTCTCCTTGTACTAAGCTCAAATCCAAATGGATCAAGGACCTCCACATAAAGCCAGACACTCTGAAGCTAATAGAAAAGAAACTGGGGAAGACCCTTGAGGACATCGGTACAGGGAGAAAGTTGATGAACAGAACACCAATAGCGTATGCTCTAAGAGCAAGAATTGACAAATGGGACCTCATAAGGTTACAGAGTTTCTGTAAGGCAAAGGACACCATCAAGAGGACAGATCGGCAACCAACAAATTGGGAAAAGATCTTCACCAATCCTACATCAGATAGAGGGCTAATATCCAATATATATAAAGAACTCAAGAAGTTAGACTCCAGAAAACCAAACAACCCTATTAAAAAATGGGGTACAGAGTTAAACAAAGAATTCTCACCTGAAGAACTTCGGATGGCAGAGAAGCATCTTAAAAAATGCTCAACTTCATTAGTCATTAGGGAAATGCAAATCAAAACAACCCTGAGATTTCACCTTACACCAGTCAGAATGGCTAAGATTAAAAATTCAGGAGACAGCAGGTGTTGGAGAGGATGTGGAGAAAGAGGAACACTCCTTCACTGCTGGTGGGGTAGCAAATTGGTACAACCACTCTGGAAATCAGTCTGGCGGTTCCTCAGAAAACTGGGCACCTCACTTCCAGAAGATCCTGCAATACCACTCCTGGGCATATACCCAAAAGATTCCCCAGCATGTAATAAGTATACTTGTTCCACTATGTTCATAGCAGCCCTATTTATAATTGCCAGAAGTTGGAAAGAACCCAGGTATCCCTCAACAGAAGAGTGGATGCAAAAAATGTGGTATATATACACAATGGAGTACTATTCAGCCATTAGAAACAATGAATTCATGAAATTCTTAGGCAAATGGATGGAGCTGGAGAACATCATACTAAGTGAGGTAACCCAGACTCAAAAGATCAATCATGGTATGCACTCACTAATAAGTAGATATTAACCTAGAAAACTGGAATACCCAAAACATAATCCACACATCAAATGAGGTACATGGACAATGGGAGGAGTGGCCCCTTGTTCTGGAAAGACTCAGTGAAGCAGTATAGAGCAAAATCAGAACAGGGAAGTGGGAAGGGTTGGGTGGGAAAACGGAGAGGGAAGGGGACTGATGGGACTTTCGGGGAGTGGGGGTCCAGAAAAGGGGAAATCATTTGAATTGTAAATAAATATATCAATTTAAAAAAAAGAAAAAAAAAAGAAAGAAAGTAATTTGCTCCTATGAAATACATGCTAGACTATTGAGTATCCTTAGTAATGACAGTCAATATTATCATAACCAGTGTCAATCTCGTTATTACCGACATTATCAACTGATCAGATGTGTGTACCTGTAAAAACAATGTGGAAAGATTAGGACAGTAACTTGGGGCCTGTCACAGAACAACTAATCACCCCACCAATTCTGGTTTGTCAAGTGACTAGGATTTTCTGACAGAGAGCATACTTCACATTGGGATCTAGAGCATGATTCTCTGCACTGTGAGCCTGTTACCCAGGGAGACTAAAAGAGGTGCCATTACGTTTCCTTTTTTGGCTTCTATTTGAAGTGTATCTCCACACTCACATTACTGTTCATCTTCCTGTTCCATGGCGTCCTAGACCAAGCTACTTCCCCTTACACACTTCTTTCTTGATGCCCATTTCTGATTTCATTTCTCACTGTTCTCAATAGAGCTAGTGACCTGTAGGTATAAACTCTGTGAAAGAGCCAAGAGATGTCTTAGCTTCTCTTTCCAGGGAAAAGGGGGCTCATGCTTGCTGTTCCAATGGACTCTTCTTCTGTCCCATTACAGCCACAGAAGGCATTTCTCAGTATATCACACTGCTGAAGTTACATCCCGGGACAATTGCGGCTCTTGAAAGCATTTTTCTTCCTGAAACTGTAACAGCATCAGCATCACATCTTGCTCCACCAGCAACCGGGTGATTCGGTTTTTCCCTCCAGGCCTCCTGGGGCCGTCAGCTTTCATTAAAGTTTACTTCAGCATGAAGCTAAGGTTGTTGAGAAATAGAGGCCACATTGTTTAACCTAGTTGCAAAAGTCATTCTAGGTTCAAAAAAAATGTTCCAGGTTCTGCAGAAATCTTGAGGGAGGATTCTAAATAGTTTTAAGCAAAAAAGAAAACTCTGACATTAAAAATCAATTAAGTGAATGTTTAACGCGTGTTTCTTTTTAAAGGATGAGATTTTGAGGTAGTTTTAAAGGTCTGTTGTCTGTAGCTACTTATAATGTCAACAAACATGTTGCACATTAACTGCAAGTCAGTGTGAGCATCCTGAGAATCCCTTTGTCAAGAACACTCATGATGTGGGACAAATCTTGCCTTTCTGCTGGGAGAAACTAGCAGCTGCTTCTCCAGGGACTCCCAACCTCAGAGATTCCAGGCGGACTGGAGCCTGAAGGGAGTTGGAAAAAGAGGTCAACGATAGAACAGAGAAGCAGGTCTGAGTCAGGGCATGTGCACGAGCCCCCGGGTGGGCGTCAGAGGGAGAGTAGATAGATACTCCCATTTTATACCACAAGCCTAAGATTTATGATGTCTGAAATTATTGCTATCTGAGATAATTATGAGACTTCATCTGGTGGCAAGGATTTTATGCTTACTGTTAAGAAACACGAATTAGACCATTTTTCAAATGTAATGATGCAAGTTCTTTGGATATAATTGTTGAAGTTCTACACGAAATATTCTTTTACATTGAAATCAGCTGTCACTAACTTGTGCGCTTTTATTCATAGCAAACCTTGTTGGGTCTAGACACGATAACATGTGTAAACAAAACTGTAGGAGAAAATTCATTTATCATTATTTAAATATAGAGTATGAAAACAGAACTGGATATATTTTCTAGAAATCTGGCAGTAAAAAAAAAAGAAATCTGGCAATATGTTTGAATGAGTTTGCTTAAAACATTGGATTTTTGTCACTTAAAACTTTAGGAGGTTTCTACTGCCTCGAAAACCATTGGACAGTCCTAGAGCAACATAAATTAGGGTTCAATAAAATGTCTAAATAGCTGGGCAGTGGTGGCACACACCTTTAATCCCAGCACTTGGGAGGCAGAGGGAGGCAGATATCTGAGTTCAAGGCCAGCCTAGTCTATAGAGTGAGTTCCAGGACAGCCAGAGCTACACAGAAAAACCCTGTCTCTGAAAAAAAAGGTCTAAATGACAATTCATTAGGAGAGAAAAACAGAAAAGTTTCTAGACAAGACAACAAATATTGGTTTCAAATTTGAGTCTGATTTTTTTAATTGCATATTTTCTTTATTTGCATTGCAAATGTTTTCCCATTTCCAGGTCTCCCCTTCGGAAGCCCCCTATCCCATCCCCCTCCTGCCTGCCTCTATGAGGGTGCTCCCCCACCCACGCACCCACCCACTCCCGTCTTCTTGCCTTGGCATTCCCCTACACTGGGGCATCGAAAATCCTCAGGCCCGATTTGCTGTATATTGCTTTAACGATGTTTAGGTATGGGCCTTGAATTCCTGTTCTTTCCAAGACTTTTAGCATGAAAGGATGCTGAATTTTGTCAAATGCTTTTTCTGCATCTAATGAGATGATCATATGTTTTTTTTCTTTGAGTTTGTTTATGTAGTGGATAGCATTGATGGATTTCCTTATATTGAACCATCCCTGCATCCCTGGGATGAAGCCTACTTGATCATGGTGGATGATCGTTTTGATGTGTTCTTGGATTCGGTTGGCAAGAATTTTATTAAGTATTTTTGCATCAATATTCATAAGGAAAATTGGCCTAAAGTTCTCTTTCTTTGTTGGATCTTTGTGTGGTTTTGGTATCAGCGTAATTGTGGCTTCATAGAACAAGTTGGGTAGAGTTCCTTCTGTTTCTATTTTGTGGAATAGTTTGAAGAGTATTGGTGTTACGTGTTCTATGAAGGTCTAATAGAATTCTGCACTGAAGCCATCTGGTCCCGTGCTTTTTTTGGTTGGGAGACTTTCTATGACCCTTTTTATTTCTTCAGGTGTTAAGGGACTATTTAGATGATCTGTTTGATCCTGATTTAGTTTTGGTGTCAGATATCTGTCTAGGAAACTGTCCATTTCCTCCAGATTCTCCAGTTTGTTGAGTATAGGCTTTTGTAGTAGGATCTAATGATTCTTTGAATTTCCTCAGTATCTGTTGTTATATCTCCCTTTTCATTTCTAAGTTTGTTAATATGGATACTGTCTTTGTGTCCTTTGGTTAGTCTGGCTAAGCGTTTATCTATCTTGTTGATTTTCTCAAAAAACCAGCTCCTGGTTTTGTTGATTCTTTGTATGGTTCTCTTGGTTTCTACTTGATTGATTTCGGCCCTGAGTTTGATGATTTCCTGCCTTCTACTCCTCCTGGGTGAAATAGCTTCTTTTTGTTCCAGGGCTTTCAGGTGTGTCATTAAGCTGGTAATGTATGCTCTCTCCATTTTCCTTTTGGAGGCACTCAGGGCTATGAGTTTTCCTCTGAGCACTGCTTTTATTGTGTCCCATAGATTTGGGTATGTTGTGTCTTCATTTTCATTAAGTTCTAAAAAGTCTTTAATTTCTTTCTTTATTTCTTCCTTGACCAAGGTATCATTGAGTAGAATATTGTTCATTTTCCACGTATATGTGGGTTTTCTGTTGTTTTTGTTGCTATTGAAGACCACTTTTACTCCATAGTGATCTGATAGGAGGCAGGCGAATGGTTTGATCTGGAAAATATCATCCTAAGTGAGGTAACCCAATCACAAAAGAATACACATGGAATGCAATCTCTGATAAGTGGATATTAATTAGCCCAGAAGCTCTGAATACCCAAGGCACAAATCGCATAACAAATGACTCCCATGAAGAAGTATGGAGAGGGTCCTGATCCTGGAAAGGATTGATCTAGCATTGGAGGGGAATATAAGGACAGAGAAAAAGGAGGGAGGTGATTGGAGAATGGATGGAGAGAAGAAGGTTTATGGGACATATGGGGAGGGGGGATCCGGGAAAGGGGAAATCATTTGGAATGTAAACAAAGAATATAGAAAATAAAAATATTAAAAAAAAAAAAAGAAAGAAAAGAAAATCCTCAGGCCCAAAGGAAGCTCCTCCCACTGATGTCCAACAAGGCCATCTTCTACCACATATGTGTCCGGAGCCATTGGTCCCTCCGTGTGGACTCTGGTTGATGGCCCAGGCCCCAGGAGCTCCAGAAGGTCTGGCCTGTTGACACTGTTGCAGCAGAGGGTGCTGCAAACCCTCTCAGCTCCTTCAGTCCCTTTTCCAACTCCTCCATCATGGGCCCCATGCTCAGTCCAATGGTTGGCTGCTAGCGTCCACCTCTGTATTTGTCAGGCTCTGGAAGGACCTCTCAGGAGACAGCCTTATCAGGGTCCTGTCAGCAATCACTTCCCAGCACCCACAATAGCAACTGGGTTTGGTGACTATATAAGGGATGGATCCCCAGGTGGGGCAGTCTCTGGATGGCTTTTCCTTCAGTCTCTGCTCCACACTTTGTCTCCATATTTCCTCCTGTGAGTATTTTGTCCCCCCCTTCTAAAAAGCACTGAAGAATCCACATTTTGGTCTTCCTTCTTCTTGGGCTCCGTATGGTCTGTGAATTGAATCTTGGATATTCTGAACTTTTGAGCTAATATCCACTTATTGGTATGTGTGTGTTCTTTTGTGACTGAGTTTCCTCTCTTGGGATGATACTTTTTATTCCATCCCTTTGCCTGCGAATTTCTTTGTTTGTTTGGTTTGGTTTTGGTTTTGGTTTTTTTGGTTTTTTCGAGACAGGGTTTCTCTGTGTAACCCTGGCTGTTCTGGAACTCACTCTGTAGACCAGGCTGGCCTCGAACTCAGAAATCCACCTGCCTTTGCCTCCCAAGTGCTGGGATTAAAGGCATGCGACATCACCGCCCAGCTGCCTGCGAATTTCTTGAAGTCATTCTTTTTAATAGCTGAGTAGTATTCTATTGTGTAAACATACCATATTTCCTGTATCCATTCCTCTGTTGAGGGATATCTCGGTTGTTTCCAGCTTCTGGCTATCATAAATAAGGCTGCTATGAACATAGTGGAGCATGTGTCCTTGTTACATGATGGAGCACCTTCTGGGTATATGCCTAGGAGTGGTAAGGCTGGGTCCTCAAGTCCAATTTTCGGAGGAACCATCAGACTAATTACAGAGTGGTTGTACCAGCTTGCAATCCCACCTGCAATGGAAAAGTGTTCCTCTTTCTCCACATCCTTGCCAGCATATGCTGTCACCTGAGTTTTTTACCCTAGCCATTCTGTCTGGTGCAATGTGGAATCTCAGGATTATTTTGATTTGCATTTCCCTAATGACTAAGGTGTTGAACATTTCTTTAGGTGCTTCTCATCGATTTGATATTCCTCAGTTGAAAATTCTCTGTTTAGCTCTGTACCCCACTTGTAATAAGGTTCTTTGATTTTCTGGAATCTAACTTCTTGAGTTCTTTGTATATATTGGACATTAATCCTCTATCAGATGTAGGATTACTAAAGATCTTTTTTCCAAATTGTTGGTTGCTGTTTTGTCCTATTGACAGTGTCCTTTGCCTTACAGAAGCTTTGCAATTTTATGAGGTCCCATTTGTTGATTCTTGATCTTAGAGCATAGACCATTGATATTCTGTTCAGGAAATTTTCCACTGTACCCATGTATTCCAGGCTCTTCCCCACTTTCTCCTCTATATGTTTCAGTGTATCTGGTTTTATGTGGAGGTCTTTGATCTACTCAGACTTGAGCTTTGTACAGGGAGATAAGAATGTATCATTTTGCATTCTTCTATGAGTTGACTGCCAGTTGAACCAGCACCATTTGTTGAAAATGCTGTCTTTTTCCTCCTGGATGGTTTTGGGTTCTTTATCAAAGATCAAGTGACCATGAGTATGTGGGTTTATTTCTGGGTCTTCTATTCCATTGATTTTCCTGCCTGTCTCTGTACCAATACCATACAGTTTTTTGGGGGTTTTTTTTGTTTTTTTGTTTTTTTTTTTTATCACCATTGCTCTGTAGTACAGCTTGAAGTCAGGGATAGTGATTCCCTCAGAAGTTTTTATTGTTGAGAATAGTTTTCACTATCCTGGGATTTTTTGTTATTCCAAATGAATTTGAGAATTGCTCTTTCTAACTCTATGAAGAATTGAGTTGGGATTTTGATGGGGATTGCATTGAATCTGTAGATTGCTTTTGGCAAGATATCCATTTTCACTATATTAATCCTGCCAATCCACGAGCATGGAAGATTTTTCCATCTTCTGAGGTCTTCATTGATTTCTTTCTTCAGAGATTTGAAGTTCTTGTCATACTGATCTTTCACCTGTTTGGTTAGAGTCACACCAAGATATTTTATATAGTGTGTTACTATTGTGAAAGGTGTCATTTCCCTAATTTCTTTCTCAACCCATTTATCCTTTGAGTGCAGGAAGGCTACTGATTTGTTTGAGTTAATTTTATATCCACCCACTTTGCTAAAGTTGTTTGTGAGGTTTAGGAGTTCTCTGGTGGAATTTTTGGGGTCACTTAAGTATACTATCATATCATCTGCAAGTAGTGATATTTTGACTTCTTCCTTTCCAATTTGTATCCCTTTGACCTCCAATTGTTGTTTAATTGCTCTAGCTAGAACTTTGAGTACTATATTGAATAGATAGAGAGAGAGTGGGTAGCCTTGTCTGGTCCCCGATTTTAGGGGGATTGCTTCAAGTTTCCCTCCATTTAGTTTGATGTTGGCTACTGGTTTGTTGTAATTGCTTTAACTATGTTTAGGTATGGGCCTTAAATTCCTGATCTTTCCAAGACTTTTCACATGAGGAGTGTTGAATGTTATCAACTGCTTTTTCAGCATCTAATGAAATGATCACATGTTTTTTTTCTTTGAGTTTGTTTATGTAGCGGACTACATTGATGAATTTCTGTATATTGAACTATCCTGGCATCCCTGGGATGAAGCCTACTTGATCACGGTGAATGATCATTTTGATGTGTTCTTGGGTTCAGTTTGAGAGAATTATATTGAGTATTTTTGCATTGGTATTCATAAGGGAAATTGGTCTGAAGTTCTTTCTGTTGTTGGGTCTTTGTGGGGTTTTGGTATCAGCATAACTATGGATTCATAGAACAAATTAGATAATGTTCCTTCTGTTTCTATTTTGTGGAATCGTTTGAAGAGTATTGGTATTCTTTGAAGGTCTGATAGAATTCTGCACTAAACCCATCTTGTCCTGGGCTTTTTTTTTTTTTTTTTTTTTTTTTGTGGTTGGGAGACATTTAATGACTGCTTTTATTCCTTTGGGGTTTATGGGACTGTTTAGATGGTTCCTGATTTGACTTTGGTGTTTAGTATCTGTCTAGAAAATTGTTCATTTCATTCAAATCTTCCAGTTTTGTTGTATATAGGCTTTTGGAGTAGGATCTGATGATTTTTTTAAAATATCCTCAGTTTCTGTTGTTATGTCCCCCTTTTCATTTCTCATTTTGCTGATTTGGATACTGTCCCTGTTAGTCTGGCTAAGGGTTTATCTATCTTGTTGATTTTCTCAAAGAACCAGCTCCTGGTTTGGTTGATTCTTTGTATTGTTCTTTTTGTTTCAACTTGGTTGATTTTAGACCTGAGTTTGATGATTCCCAGCCATCTACTCCTCTTGAGTGGATTAGCTTCATTCTGTTCTAGAACTTTCAGCTGTGCTATCAGGCTGTTATTGTATGCTTGCTCCAGTGTCTTTTTGGAGGCACTCAGCTGTGAGTTTTCCTCTTTGCATTGCTTTCATTGTGTCCCATAAGTTTGGGTATGTTGTGCCTTCATTTTCATTAAATTCTAAAAACTTTTTAATTTCTTTCTTTATTTCTTCCTTGACCAAGGTATCATCGTACAGCTCCCATATGTATGTGGGTTCTGTTGTTTTTGTTGCTATTAAAGACCAGCCTTAGTCCGTGGTGGTCTGATAGGAGGCATGGGATTATTTCAATATTCTTGTATCTGTTGAGACTTGTTTTGTGACTGATTATATGGTCAATTTTGGAGAAGGTAACATGAGGTGCTGAGAAGAAGGTGTATTCTTTTGCTTTAGAATGAAATGTTCCATAGATAGCTGTTAAATCCATTTGGTCCATAACTTCCATTTGTTTTACTGTGTCTCTGTTTAGTTTGTGTTTCCAAGATCTGTCCATTGATGATAGTGGGGTGCTGAAGTCTCCCACTATTATTGTGTGAGGTGCAAATGTGTGCTTTGAGCTCTAGTCAAGTTTCTTTTATGAATATGTGTGCCCTTGCATTAGGAACATAGATGTTCAGAATTGAGAGCTCTTCTTGGTAGACTTTTTTCCTTTGATGAGTATGAAGTGTCCTTCCTTATCCTTTTTGATAACTTTTGGTTGAAATTGATATTATTTTATATTAGAATGACTACTCTAGTTTGTTTCTTGGGACAATTTCCTTGGAAAATTATTTTCCAGCCCTTTACTCTGAGGAAGTATCTGTCTTTAACACTAAGTTGTGTTTCCTGTATGCAGAAAAATGCTGGGTCCTGTTTACATATCCAGTCTGTTAGTCTCTGCCTTTTTATTGGGGAATTGAGTCCATTGATATTAAGAGATATTAAGGAATAGTGATTGTTGCTTCCTGTTATTTTTATGTTATTTTTATATTTGTGTGGCTATCATTTTTGGGGTTGTTGAAAGATTACTTTCTTGATTTTTCTAGGGTGTAATTTCCCTCCTTGTGTGAGTGGTTTCCATCTATTATCCTTTGTAATGCCGGATTTGTGGAAAGATGCTGTGTAAATTTGTTTTTGTCATGGAATATCTTGGTTTCTCCATCTATGGTAATTGAGAGTTTTGCTGGGTATAGTAGCCTAGGCTGGCATTTGTGTTGTCTTAGAGTCTGTATGACATTTGCCCAGGATTTTCTAGCTTTCATAGTCTCTGGTGAGAAGTTTGGTATAATTTTAATCGGTCTGCCTTTATATGTTACTTGATCTTTTTCCCTTACTGCTTTTAATATTCCTCCTTTGTTTTATGCATTTGGTGTTTTTTCTATTATGTGACAGGAGAAATTTCTTTTCTGGTCCAATCTATTTGTAGTTCTATAGGCTTCTTTTATTTTTATGGGCATCTCTTTCTTTAGGTTAGGGAAGTCTTCTTCTATAATTTTGTTGGATATATTTACCAGCCCTTTTTATTGGGAATCTTCGCTCTCTTCTATACCTATTATCTTTAGGTTTTGTCTTCTCATTGTGTCCTGGAGTTTCTGGATATTTTGGGTCAGGAGCTTTTTGCAATTTGCATTTTCTTTGACTGTTGTATCAATGTTTCGATGGTGTCTTCTGCGCCTGAGATTCTCTCTTCTATCTCTTGTATTCTGTTGGTGATGCTTGCATCTGTGACTCCAGATCACTTTCCTAGGTTTTCTAGCTCCAGGTTTTTCTCTCTTTGTGATTTCTTTATTGTTTCTATTTCCATTTTTAGATTATGGATTATTTTTTCAATTCCTTCACCTGTTTGTGTTTTCCTATAAATCTTTAAGGGATTTTGTGTTGCCTCTTTAAGGACTTCTAGCTCTTTACCCATGTTCTCCTGTGTTTCTTTAAGGGAGTTATTTATGTCCTTCCCCCACCCCCTTTTAAAATTAGATATTTTTTTTATTTACATTTCAAATGTTTTCCCCTTTTGTCATTACCCCTCTGCAGACCCCTTATCCCATCCCTCCTCCCCCTGCTTACCAATCCCCCCTTTCCTGACCTGGCATTCCACTTCACTGGGACATCAATCCTTCACAGGACCAATGGTCTCCCCTCTCATTCTGCTACATATGTATCTGGCGCCATGGGTCCCCCCATGTGTACGCTTTAGTTGGTGGTTTAGTCCCTGGGTGCTCTGGGGGCACTGGTGGGTATATTTATGTCCTTCTTAAAGTCCTCTAACATCATCATGAGGTGTGATTAAATCTGAGTCTTGCTTTTCTCATGTGTTTGGGTATCCAAGGCTTACTGTGGTGGGAGAACTGGTTTCTGATGACGCCATGTAGACTTGGTTTTTGTTGCTTGTGTTCTTATCTTGCCTTTTGCCATCTAGTTATCTCTGGTGTTAGCTGGTCTCGCTGTCTCTGACTGTGACTTGTCCTCCTCCAAGCCTGTGTGTCAAACCTCCTGGGAGACTAGTTCTCTTCTGGACGAATTTGGGTATGGAGAGTTGTGGTACAGGGTCAGCTTCTAGGTGCAGACAGAAACCGGAAGGATCCTGTCCCAGGATGTTCGTTGGTTCCTGTGTCCTGATGGCTCTGGGTGGGTTCCTCTTGGGCCAGGAGTTTGAGCAGAAGTGGTGGTCTTACTTGTGCTCACAGGGGCGTCCACACTCCTGGGAGACCAGCTTTCTCCCAGCAGTATTTGTGTATGGAGCGCTGTGGCACTGGATCAGCTCTGGGCACAGATGGAAACTGAAAGGTTCCTCTACAAGTCAATATATTGATGCTAAGAGTCAACTCTCTCACTGCTGTATCATCTGTGATATTTTCTCATGGTAGCGTGGGGTTTGGCCATTTCCTATTTTTCTTGAGAAAACAAATGTATGAAAACTGAGCTCATTGGGGGTGGTAGGGTGGTGTCTAGCTCAGGTGATGCAAAGAAGTCTTTAAATACTGATTTAATCCAACAGTCTTCCCCACGATTCACAGGAGCGATTCACAGGAAGACAGAGACAAGGGGGGGGGTGTCTAAAGAGGGGAGGGATCACTGTGTCAACAGGATTTTTTGTGGGCTGTTGAATAGACCTTTCCCTGAACAGCCTGGAAAAGTACTTCCGCATTGGACCTACTAGCTGTCTCTGCGACCTAAACTAGGACCGTGGCTTGTTCTGGATTTTTCTTTTCTTTGAGACAGGTTCTCACTGTACAATCCAAGCTGGCCTCAAACCTGAGATCCCTCTGCCTCATTTTTCCTGGAGGTAGGCTTGGAGAGCTGTACCACCATGCCAAGTTTGCGCCCCAAATTAAAAATCACAAGGGCAGATTCTTCAGTTGTCCATCTTGGTTTGTAATTCGGTTGCTTTCCAAAATGGACAAATCTGTATAACAGACATCAGGGTCACAGCAAGTCTTTCAATACTTGACAGTGTTTAATATTTTCCCCTGAACTAGTAGAAAGCCCAACTAGTAATAAATACATGTTTGACAACCTAATATGGAGCTAGAAAGCCTGGGTCCAAATGCCTGACTTCAGGGAACACTTACGTAAGTGACTCAAATGTGATCCAGAGCCTGAGACCATTACCAAGAATTGCCACATACCATTTGAAGCCAGCGTGCAGGAATCGGTGCCTAAAAGGTTGCATACTTGGGTATTGCTGCATATGAACGTGTAATATAGAAGACACTTGAACACCAAGAACAAGTAATAAGCAACACAATGAGAGACATGGAAGAGAAAGGAGAGGATCTGACTGGAGGGAATACCATCAGCACCATACTTATGAACTATGTCTAAAAAGCCAACAAGGCAGATAGCACTTCAGATGCAATGAGAACATTTCTCCAGTTTCCTCAAATCTTCTACACATTTAAACCAAACTAGTTGGGTGTGATGGTGCATTTCCTGAATCCCAACACTGGGGAGGCAGAGGCAGTTGGATCTCTGAGAGTTCCAGGCCAGTCTGGTTTACTTAGAGAGTTCAGGGCAGCCAGGACTATGTTGAGAGACCTGGTCAAACACACACACACACACACACACACAGAGAGAGAGAGAGAGAGAGAGAGAGAGAGAGAGAGAGAGAGAGAGAGAGAGAGACAGACAGAGACAGACAGAGACAGAGAGACAGAGACAGAGAGACAGAGAGACAGAGAGACAGAGACAGAGAGACTTAAGAGGAAAGCTGGGTTTATTTTAGTTTAAAATTCTAGGTTACAGTCCATCATTCTGGTGAAGCCAAGCTAGGAAGCTGTCACATCACATTCACAGTCAACAACAAAGAGAAATGAACATACACACGCTTGTTTGCTTGCACTCTGATTTCTCTGCTCTTATACAGCTTAGGACCCTCTGCCTAGGGGATGGTGCCTCCCACTATGGGCTGCATCTTCCCATACCAGTTAATTTAATTTATACATTTCTCCAGTGATGTGCCCACAGCCTAACCCAGCGTAGACAAAGCTCTTATTGAGACTTTATTCCCAGGCAATTTGTACATTGTTTAAGGTTGACAAAGCTAAGTATTGCAGCAGATAAATGCTGGTCTACCAGAGTCTTGTTTTTCTTGAACTACCTCCTTACCAGGATGGGCATGTATGGCTTCCCCAGAACTGCTGTTGAGAGCCTCCCATTAACCATCATTCTTCTAGAAATATTCTTCCATTGACTTCACATACTCTTTTCATTCATAATACTTCTTTGACTGCCCTTTTGTTACTTCTCTTTCCAGGCTGATGATCCCTAAGATTCTGGTCCCAGCACTATTCTGTTCTCTATAATCCATTTTGAGAGGCATCCTAGCATAAGGGTGGAAAGCAAAGGCACTGGAACTGCACGGATCCTATTGTTTCCTGGTTGTGTGGTCTTGTACAAGTTATCTAACATCTCCAATATTCTC
This sequence comes from Apodemus sylvaticus, assembly GCF_947179515.1. Classification (NCBI taxonomy): domain Eukaryota; kingdom Metazoa; phylum Chordata; class Mammalia; order Rodentia; family Muridae; genus Apodemus; species Apodemus sylvaticus. The sequence goes on from NC_067489.1 coordinate 54,771,614, forward strand.
TCACAAATTAAGAAATGCTATAATAGAAGCCATTCCAGAGGGTCATAAAGAGGGGAAATATATTTTCACATATAATTTGCATACCACAATACACAGTAAGCTTTAGAGACCACAGCCATGGTTCTACTGTCGCTTAGTTGAAAACTCTACAAGTCATATAGTTGGCATTATTTGGTGCTTCGTTGATTAGTTACTAAACAAGAATTCTCTAGGCAGCTTTATTCCTGAGCTCCAGCTCTCTACAGCCAGTTGCCAATTAAACATTCCCAAACACTCCTTAAATTCAACATTTACCAAGTAACTAATTTCTGTCTTCCTATTCTGACGTTAGCCAAAACTTTTATATTCGGTTTCCTATTTGAATAACAGCTCTCCCTTTTGGATTTTTTTTTCCAGATGAATGACACCATAGCCCATCAAGGCCCGAGCCTTTGGGAATTTAATGTTCTCTTCTTTCAGCTAGAGCTGCCTTAAAAGTGACGTAATCGCGAATAGAGTGATTCAGTTTTCCCTCATTGCTAATTCAGTTTTCCCTTCTTCCCGTTTTCACCTATGGATTAGTTACAGTTCTGTTCCTCTAACCCATCTTCGTCTCAGCTGTCTTTCCTCTTACACTATAATTCTTTCACGCCCAAATTGGGGGGAGGGTCTCTCTTTTTTTTCATTAACTTTCAGTATAAAAGTCCAGATTTATATCATGAGGTGATACTTAGCTTTAACTGTTAACATTTCACAATGTAAATTCTTCTGGAATGAGAGTCTCAATTAGGGATTTTCTACATCGGGCTGGTCTGTGGGCATATGTGTATAGAATTATCTTTGGTTACTTGGTGTAAGAAGACACGGTTCACCATGGGGCGCATCTCTCCCATGTAGAGGGTCTTGAACTGATAAAAGCAGAGAAATCAAGTTGAACATAAGAGAACAACCAAGCGAGCATATGCACAACGTTACTTTCTGCATGTGGTTGTGGATGTGATATAATTAGATGTCTGAGGTTCCTGCTGCCTTAAGCCTTGACTTTTTTTTGAAATGTACTGTAACCTGAACTGGTTATAAATTAAAACAAACCCTTCTCCTCTGAGTTGATTTTTATCAGGATGTATTATCCCAGCAATAGAAATAGAAGCTAGAACATAATCTTTGTTTTTTGAGTTACTACAAATGTTTTTTCCTAGCTCTCTAATCTCATTTCCAAGATCTCTGGCTTCAGCTACATAAGCGACTTGTCATCTGGAAAGTTGTTACTCTATCCCTTACCACTGCACTTTTCTTAATATAACAGGACAGATGCCTTTCCCCCATGTGTTCTCTTCCTACGTAACTCATACTTTGCTATAAAGCCCCAAGTTCCTCTAGCATTGCCTCATTGAGTTTAAAAGGCCTAGCTGAGAGTGGAGTGTGATGGAAAATACCTGTAACCTCAGCACTCCGGAGGCTGAGACAGGAGAGTCTCTGCAACTTTGAGGCCATGATGGTTTTCACAGAAAGTTCTAGGCCAGCCTGAACTAAACAGTGAGATCCTATCTCAATAAACGAATTAGCTAAAAGATAGCTAAGTAGAGGTTGGGCTTTCTAGAATTTTGCTATTTGTTCCAAATACAGCGAACTCCTGTTGTCCCTTTTCTTGAGATCCAAAATATTTTTTTATTTACTTATCTTTGCTTTCAAGTGGATAAGATGGTAGAAGGATGAAATATTAATTTGAGAATATATTTTACCAAAATGTCATAAGTTATGTAAGTGGTGAGAGACACCATGCAAAGACAAGAGACCTTCAACTCTTGCCCTAAGTAACACATCCTCTGCCTCATCTCTCTCTTACCTCCTTCTTCCCCACCCCCAAACTTCTCTCCAGGTAAAAGTCACTGGTAGCATTTCTTCTAGGCCCTGCTCAACAGTTACCTAGCAACAGCCAGGTACAAGCCTGGCTCTCCAAAAGGACAGTTTGGCCTCTCTCTCTCTGACTGACCCCACCCCACCCCCAGCCTCTCTCCCCGTCTCCCCCCTCTCCTTTTCTGTCTCCTCTCCTTCTCTGCATCTACTTCCTTCTCGATCCCCCTTCTAATTCCCCCAAGTAAATTTCATTTTATACTAGACTGGTCATATGGCTGTTACCTCCTGGGGCGGGAGATGCCTCAGCATGGGCCCGCTAAGGCACCCCCTCCTACATCATCATACCATGTTTTTTACAAAACATATCAGTCACTCTATGTTTTTTCTTTTCATCCCCAATGTTTCAAGTTTTATTGCTCGGAGACTCTGCATCATGAGGGTTCTTGTATAGACTAGCTATTTCCCTCTGTGACTACACTGTTCAGTTCATTCTGCTTTGGAAGAGCCCAAAAGAGGCAGCTCCTGTCTCCGTCCACTCCCCTTCTCCCCTCCTTTCTGGCTGGAGCAGAGACTGTCAGTCCCCGGCAGAGACAAGGCAGACAAAGCTTCACTTGTAGAACCTCCTTGCAGCACCGACTCGCACCTCCTTTGCCCAGACTGTCCCAGGGAGCTGAAGCACCGAAGAAGATTCTCCTGCCAATAACACCGAAAAGAAAGAAAAGGGTATGTATTTTTTCTCTATGAAATCTATTCTATCGTTTATTCACTTCTAGGTGACTGCTATAGGTTAGAGCAGAAATACGTGTGCATGCTGAATAGAGAGGAAAGACATAAAGATTGGGGAGTCCTCTAAGGAAATGGTACATGTATTGTGAAAGGAATGGGTCATGATATAGAGCAGAGACCCTCATCAAAAGAGGGTAGCAAAGGTCGGTCCTTGACTGGGAAAGCCATTGGCAAAATTTTCCAGAAAAAGCTGCTTGTTCAGAGTCTTTCATTTAATGTGCGAATTCACTCTGCATCCAACGCCCCCTCCCCGCCCCACCCCTCAGAATTGTGTGAGTGATGAAATGCATAAGTTTGCTCAGTCAATCCTCTACACAAAGTTAATTGCAATGTCAAAGAAAGCCAAGGGTTTTGCTTTCAGAAACTATGATTCCTGAAAAGAAATCCGTAGCAATGCATGACACAAAGAGGGAATTCATTGACTCCATACTTGGTGTTCTGACCATGGAACAGAGCACAAGAGTCTGTGCTTGCCGAGATGGAGAGAAGTCTCTCCCTTCAGGACTTAAAAATACCCCCTTGTAACATTTCTTGACTCGGTTGCTTGCACAGTCTATGAAAAGCTCTCCCCAAGGTTGGTCCTTTTCTCCTCTGATAAGTTATTGTTTGTGGTCAGAAAAAAATTAGAACGATGCATGCTTATTAGTGTTACCTCATAGCATGCTATACGAAGTCTGAAAGCAGACCTTCAGTGACCATGTCAGCTGCCTCCCCAAGGGTAAAGGTATCCTGAGGGCTTAGGCACTCATGTGTGTTATCTGTTTTCTATGCCATTTCTGTTCCTTGACATATGCCTTGAGATAGTTCGTTTTAGAACTTGGCTGCCCTAGCACAACCCCCTCTAAGACAGTTGATAAGAAAAGCGGGGTATTTAAATAATAACTGATTGCCTTTCAATGCCCAAGTGAGCATAGTGAGGGTAACAATTTTAATATCACCCCACTACCATTTTGAAATCTCAAGTGTCAAACATTCAGGGCTGGAGTTGTCCGTTGATTTTTGCAGGCTTGCTTCTCTCCCGTTAGCTGTTGACAGACATCTGAGAACGGACTGCCCTTTCAGCCTAATTCATCAAGTCTGTGTTATTCCACTGCCCTGGAAACTGGTTCTCAGAACTGGCATCAGCTGCCTCCAAGAACGCTGCGCCACAAGCGTCTGAATACTCAAACTGCATTGCCTTGTTAGTTTTGGCCGTCAGATGGTTTAGTTTTTCTTTTTAAGTCTCCATTTAACTACAGCCATTCAAAAGCCTGCCAAAAACTCTCACAGAACTAAACTTTGTAATTCCCTTCCAAAATGACAGTGCAACAATGTAATGATGCTTACATGGAAATGCCTTCTTTGTCATTTTGCATCCTCTGCAGGGATTTTTTTTTTCCTCACAAAGTCTGTGTTGCGTGTATGAAGATGTTAAAGAATACCAATATTAGGATGTAAGTAGGAGCATATTAGGAGCAATATTAAGATCATCAAATTGAAGTTTTTAGGAAACCAGTGCATAACCAGTCTCAAAGGCTCTCATGTTCCTTCAGATCTACAGTCTTTCATTGGGTTTTCTTGCAACCCAGATTCTCCAGGAGAAATTTTAACAGCATGCACATGACCTAAAATAGAAAAAAAAAACTGAGAGAAATTTCCTTCAAGATGATTATCCTTCTCACTCTGGTTTGTATTTGAAAAATATGCAGTTTTGGTAGATTTCCAAGGATTATGTATGGTTGGTGTTTCTTGGTGAGGAGAAAGATGACAAATATACCCAGGGAAGAACCTGCCCAGACTCTTTCCACTTGTTAGGTAAGAATTAAAGCTATTTATCTGAACCTAAGTAAAGGAAGAGAAGGCTTCAGTTACAACATGTAATTTATTAAGTGTTAAAAAATCAGAGGGGGAAAAAAAAGCCTAGCCTAGGTACGTGCCAGCTGTGGAAATTTCCATTGCTGGAGACTGAGCCTTGGGCAGAAACCCAGCTCTGAGCACTGGCACGGCCATGAGGCACAGGGTATAGCAGCATACCTGCCTTTGCAGAACTTTATCTGCTCATTCCTTAAGTGAATGCTTTCAGTTTTCTTCTATGAGCCAAGCACTGAATCGGGTGCCTGAGTGACTTTTTAAAAAATGTTTTTAAGCTTCAGGCCTTCCCTTCATGACGCTGGCATGTCCTCTTCCAAGCCTCAGATCAAAGCAGACTGCCTCCTTGCCTCTCCTCAGACTACACTCTCTCATTGTCATGTGTATGTATGTGTATGTATGTGCATGTATGTGCATGTGTGTGTATGTATGTGTATGTATGTGTATGTATGTGTATGTATGTGTATGCATGTGTATGCATGTGTATGCATGTGTATGTATGTGTATGTATGTGTATGCATGTGTATGCATGTGTATGCATGTGTATGTATGTGTATGTATGTGTATGTATGTGTATGTATGTGTATGTATGTGTATGTATGTGTATGTATGTATGTGTATGTATGTGTATGTATGTGTATGTATGTGTATGTACGTATGGCTATCGCTGCCATAAAAAATCCTCCGGATTAGGATCATATTTCTACTTCCAACCTTGACTTTTAAATATTAGATTCAGCTCCTGTACTACTCAACACTTTCACTTAGATATCTAATGGCCGTCCCAAATTTAATTATCATCAAAATATTATTCTCAAAGTTGTATGAAACTGGTTCCTTCCAGTTTAAAAAAAGATTGTGTGACTGTATGTGTGTGTACGTGTATGTATGTATGTGTGTGTGCATGTGTATACATGTGTGTATAAGCACATATGTGTGTGCATACACTCTCTATGTGTGTATATATACCACAAATGTGATTTCCTAAAGTTACAGGAAGTTTGTGAGTTGCTTGGCATGGGTGCTGGGAACTGAACTAGGGTCTTCTGTAAGAGCTGTGACATGTAGAAATGCTCTTACATGCTTGGCCCTCTCTCCAGCATCTTTGCATTGTTTGTTTTTTTTTAAAAAAAAAAAGACTTATTTTGTTTATGTGTATGTGTGCAATAGATTCAGTTGAAGGAGCAGGTTTCAGTTAATATCAAATTGAATACCCATTTCCTCAGCTTCCCACTCACGTGTCCTCCGAAAGCAGACTCAACATCCTATTGCCCCGTCCTTGCCCCATTTCCTTCATGCCTTATAATTCCTTGCTGTTGACCTACCTTCTGCACAGTGCATAAATGTTTAGGTTTCTATGGACTTCCCCCCAACTCAATTTCCTCTTCTTCACTGCATTGTGTATGCACCACCAAACCAAACAGTAATCCTCAAAGTCTACCTACCAAAATGCCACCTACAGTCTTCCCTGTGCTAAGATGCTCGTTGGTATTTATTCTGCCTTTTGCCTGTATTTTTGGTGCATTTATAATGAATAAGTCAGGTTTTAGTCATTTTTCAAAACTGCTTTGTAAAATAGCATTGTGCTTGTGCATATGCGTGTGCATATGCGCGCGTGCGCGCGCGTGTGCGTGTGTGCGTGTGTGTGTGCGCGCGCGCATGCGCGCGCGCGTGAACTCTAGTCCTCTATAAGAGCAGTAAATGGCTTTAATTGCTGAGCCATCTCTTCAGTTCCTAAAAAGGTTAATTAACACACACACACACACACACACTGCTTAGTTTGTTTTTGTTGTTTGTGTGTATATGGTTTCAGGGCTGACTATTCTGTACTGGATAACCAAAAAAGGGGCTCATCTCTAGAATAGACTAATTCCCCCTCTCCCGTGTAGCAATAATACTCAAAGAGATGCAATCGATTTGGAAGTGGAGCAACCGGGGCATGGAGGGGTGGGAGGGAGTAAAGGAAAGAGGAAAAAAATGATACAATTCTATTTTAATTAAAAATGTATAACAAATAAAAATAAGCTTAATTATTTAATACAAAAAGGCAATTACGTTCTAATAAGGGCAATCAAATGAAAAGAAAGTTTGAACAGTTGTGAGTCATCAAGTGAGCTCAGGAACAAAAGCAGGTTAAGACAAGAGACATAGTAAGGACCCAACAAAGAAAACAGGAGAGGGGTGGAGAAGGGAGGAGGAAGAGGAGAAAGAGGAGACGTACCAAATGACTAAATATCAAACCTCACAGAAAGACTGTACAACTCTGATAACATCAAGCTACAATTTAGGGCATAACTTCATAATAAAAATTAGGAAACCCATGGTGGACATCCAAGAACTCAGAGGCAAAGATAGACAGATGAGTTCAAGGCTAGCCTGGTCTACATAGCACCTTTCAGGGCAGTTAGGGCTATATGGTGACACCCAGTCTGGAAAAAAAAAGTTCAAATTTAACTAAAGTGCATTGGTTAAATAAAGACAGAGAGATGTGCCTTCCTTGCCTCCATCACCCACACACCCCAAACCTTTGACAGAAACCTAGTGAGAGAGATTAAAGTCAGATGCTTGGTATTGTTGACTCTTGTGATAAACACACACACACACACACAGACACACACACATACACACACACACTTTTAACATTCTTACATTTATTTATTTATTTATTTATTTATTTATTTATTTATTTATTTATTTATTTATTTGTCTGTGTGGTCAGGGAGAGGGAGCATGCAAGTGTGTGCAGGTTGGAGCAGAACCTGCGGGAGTCAGTTCTCTACTTTGCAGGCTCTAGGGGACAGAAATCAGATCTGTCAGTCTCAACTCTTGCTATGTAGCCCAACTCGCCTTAAGTTCATCCCCCTTCTTCCTCTGCCTTGCAAGGGCTGAGATTAGAGATTAGACCATACCCAGATCATGCAATTAATTTTGGACATTTATTTTTGATTGGAAAATAATCCCATTTCACCTAATTAAAGTTGAATGATGTCTGGGACATTTTCTTAAAATAAAATTGATATCTCACTTCTCCAACTGTAGAAAATTATATATATATATATATAAAATATGATAATATAGGCTATGTGTTAGAGATACAGTCCATGCTTATTATTCCCAACTGACTCAAAACTTTAAGAGAGCTCTTTAACTGAGTAGCTCTTACCTGCTGAGGCATCTCCCCAGCCTAAAAATTATATCTTTATTTTAAAATATAGTATATATTTATATATGCTTTATATATGTATACAATTATTTTATATAATATAAATTTACTATATAATTTTACAATATAATGTATAATTGTGTCAAAGAAAGGAAAAGAGAAGCAAGTTAGTTTATGTTGCTTAACTTAACAAATATTTTGAGTGTTTCCTTTATAACAGTAACTGTTGGAAGAACCAAGAATACCAGATGAATTCAAGAAAATGAAAATAATAAGGGTAGCCTTTACCAGTAATTCCACTCCACATGTATATGTGTATGTGTATTATATAATACACATATTATATTATAAAATATAAATATACTTTTATATATGTAAATATTATATATATATATATATATATTTAATTATCACCTCATACCAGATCATAAAGCAAAGCAATGTGTGGCTCATATTTGTTGAATGAAGAGTCTAAAAGCACATCTTCATCTTGGGCGAGGACCTGTGGAAGTGTCACTTTTGTGTGTATGTGTGTGCATGCACCCGTGTATATGACCCGAGGTCAGAGGACGACACTGGGCATGCCGTCCCACCTCTCTCCTCATTACTCTCTTAAGACAGGGTCTCTCCACCATGATAACACGACCCACAGAACCAACTGACTGGGACTCACAGGACCTTGCAGAGATCAGGGAGTCAGTAGGGGTCTGACCTGGGTCCTCTGCACATGTGTGATAGCTGAGTACATTGGTGTTCTTGCGGGAATCCTAACAGTGGGAGCAGGGCCTGGGCCTGACTCTTATGCCTACTTGTGGGACCCATTTCACTACTGGGTTGCCTTGTCCAGCCTTGGTGTGATGCTATGTGCCTGCTCTTATTGTAGCTTGTTATGCCATGGGAAGTCTATTCTTTACTAAGGGGAGGAGAAAGGGGGGTGGATCTGAGGTAGACGGGAGATGGGGGGTGCTGGGGGGAGGGGAGCGAGGGGAAACTACGCAGGATATAATATAGAAGATAATTTAAAAAGAGGAAGAGGAGAAGATGAGGAAGAAGAAGGAAGCAGAGGAGGAAGAGGAAGAGGAGGTAAAAGAGGTGTGTCTCTCACTAACTTGGAGAATGCTGTTTTGGGCCAGCAGCCACCAGGCCCCAGCAATCCTCTTGTCTTCACATCCTGTTCCCTCCACTCAAGCCCTTGACACAATAGCTCTGAAGTTACAAGTGTGCAGTTGTGCCTGGTTTTTTACATGGGTCCTGGGGATTTGAACTCAGGTCTTCATGCCTGTGGGTGTAGTAAATACTGTTACCTGCTAAGCTACTTCCCTAGACCCAGCTTTCTTCTTATCTAAAAGCTGCCTGAACTTCTTAGGGCAATTCTGAGACCTTCCTTCCACTTCTCCACATCTGTCATTCATAACTGTTGAGCTATCAGGCAGTAGAACCACCTCTTTTAATCATATGTGTGTGCATGTATGTGTGTGTGTGTGCACATGTATGGTGTGTATGAGTGTGTGAGAGAGAATGTGCGTGTGTGAACTGCTTACCTCTCTTCATGTTCACTTCTAATAAGGTTTTTGCTAAAGACAAATCTCAGACTCATATCTTCCCTTACATTTCTTTGTGTGTGTGTGTGTGTGTGTGTGTGTGAGTGTGTGTGTGTGTGTGTGAGTGTGTGTGTGTGTGAGTGTGTGTGTGTGTGAGTGTGTGAGTGTGTGTGTGTGTGTGTGTGGTGTGTATTCCACATGAACATCAGAGAATAACTTGTACGAGTCAGTTCTTTCCTTCTATCATGTTTGGAACTCAGGTCATCGGGCTTGAGAGCAGGTGTCCTTACCCACTGAGCAATCCTACCAGCCCAGATTAGAATCTTCTCAGAAGCTTTCTATTATCTGTTAAGACCACCTTCACAGCTCCATATTTCCATAACGTCATGTTTAATTTGCATTACAAGAACTGTGGATTCAACTAAGTAATTCCTTTTTATTATCAATAGTCAAGGAGTGGAGTCACTGTTAAAGTTACCATATTATTTTCATTTTCTTAAATTCATCTCGTATTCTTAGTTCTTCCAACAGCTCTTGTTATGAAGGAATCACTAAAAATGCTGTATGATTAACTAGCTTGCTTCTCCTTTCTTTCTTCTGACACAATTATTCAGGAACTAAATTGAGTCCCACACTAGTGCAGCCTCTGACTTCCTCATATTCTCAGGGTTGGCTGTGCTTCCTGTGAACACCCTTGCTAGCTTGTTCTTGATCTGGTAGTCTAGAGCACCCGACAAAGAGATGAAGGTCAGGTCTTATAGAAACAAAAAGAAGGATTATTTCAGAGTAAAAAGAGTACCCTGAGCAGTTCATTGTGTGGACTGTGGTGGTTCCTAGTTATATTTTGGGATCCATCCAATTGTCACTAGTCTTATGCCAAAGCCAGGAATCAGAGGGACAGTTAAGGAAAGGTAATAGACAAAGCAGTACTTTGGTAATTTAGCTTAAGTATTCAAATTTCCAAGAAGGAGCACAGCTGACATTTAGAATCTGTAAGATGTGGTGTTCATATCACATGAGAAAACTATCTAAGACCACAGGAAAAAAATCCAAAAGGATTAGGAAATAGAAAACCTAGATACTCGTGTAGGGTTAGGAATAGTCATGGCAATATTGAAAAAAAAAATTTCATTAGTCATTGGGTTAAATACTTGAGAGGATTTTATCTCAATGGAGAATAATTATCCCTGGACTGAACATTGCTGTAGAACCATCTAACAAAACTTGAAAGTAAGAGTAAAATTGTTTCCATGTATTTCAGCTACTTCCTAGAACAAAGTATAGGAATGGTTATAAGAATATCAAAATACACAGCATCCAATTAGTCTTCAGTCTTCATCAGAATATTACCAAGTGTGCAAAGAAACAAGGAACCCCCTCCAGGTGGAAGGAAATGCAACGGTAGAGCACTTGCCCAGTACCCATGAGGCTTTGGGTTCAAAGTTCTCTATCCACGAAGCAAGAAACTCTAACTCACAAGAGAACAATTGATCAACTGAAGTCAAACTAGACAGATAAAAGCACCAGGATTATTATTAGAAAAATTTTTAAAAAGTATCTGTTAATGAATTAAACTACAACTAGTAAATATATCTTTCAAAACCAAGATTAATCAGTAGTAAAGTTGATCTACAGAAAAATTTTGTTTGTTTGTTTGTATTAGATATTTTTAATTTACATTTCAAATGTTATCCCCTTTCCTCATTTCCCCTCTGAAAACCCCCTATCCCATCCTCTTCCCCCTGCTCACTAACCTACTCACTCTCTCCCTGTCCAGGCATTCCCCTACACTAGGGCAAAGAGCCTTCACAAGTCCAAGGGTTTCTCCTCTCATTGATGTCCGACAAGGCCATCCTCTACTACACATGCGGCTGGAACCATGGGTCCCTCTGGGGCACTGATTGGTTCATATTGCTGCTCCTCCTATGGGGCTGCAAACTCCTTCAGCTCCTTGGGTCCTTTCTCTAGCTCCTCCATTGGGGACCTTGTACTCAGTTCCATGGTTGGCTGAGAGCATCCCCCTCTGTATTTGTCAGGCACTAGCAGGGCCTCTCAGGAGACAGCTATATTAGACTCCAATCTACAGGAAGATTAAAGGGTGCCCCTTCATACAGCCAAATGCTACTGCTAGAAAGAACTATGGGTCTCATGAGAAATGGAAAGAATTAGAAGTTGAAATGATTACATGAATAAATATACAATTTTCTCATTAATTAAATTAGTAAGATAATTGAGAAAGTATATATATATATATATATATATATATATATATATATATATATATATACACAAATATATATATATAGTGGTACTTATACACATGAATGAAAATGTCTAAGTATATACTTAAAAGGCAAGACCAAAACATGGAAACACATGTGACAGTGAGATCAGCTAGCAATGTGGCACACTGAAAGGACCTGGTGCGCTTCCTTCTTCATAGACACACCAAGTCAACAGCAACTCCTGGATTAATTTCCTTTGTGAGGCATCCCAGTCAGTAGAGAGTCTCTTTTCCTTTGGGTGAGTACACCACCACATAAAAACAGGTAGGAAAGGTGGAGACACAGTCTCACCACAACCTCTACTCCTGGCACAGAGTGCTATGCACTGAGGAAGAAACCCCAAATCAGCATTTCCTGGAAGAATAAAGGAAGGAACTAGACCTTGCTGTTAGCATCCTAACTGGCCCGACCACAGGAACTGGCTTCTGTCTTCCTTGTTCAGAATGCTAATTCCCAGGGAGCTACACAAAACAAAACAACATGAAATGCTTTATCACAGCTCCCTCCTCAAGTCACAGAGTGGGAAGAAAAGCCCTGGAACGCATTTCTTAGGAGAAGGCAGGAGGAGTCAGACGGTGTATATAACCTCACATCTGTTCTCAGTGCCATCGAATGCACTGGCTTTGGTTTCCCTTGACTTTGAGCAGAGACAAGGCCAAGCCTATACTACATACATAGCTACAAAGAAAATGTCGACCTCATAACAGGGGTGCTTTAAGCTCAACAGAGCACAGAACAAATCGGTGGAGAGATCCAGGGCCGGTTTTTCCTTGGAGACAGGGAGGGTTGAGCCACACAGCCAGCATTCCATCTTCCCTGACAGCTACTGATTTGTCTTAGCGCTGATAGACGTATTCTGGAAACCCAAAGACAGATTAGAGCAAGGACAGTTGTTTGGGACTAGCTCAAAGGTGGCGAGCCCACGAGGGGAATTCTTTTCCTGTGCAAAGCTGATTCGTCAGAACTGGGAAAGCTGACAGGTGTTCTTCTGTTTGTTTAAATCTCTAGTGGACAGAAATATTGATATACATGCATACACACATATCAACGAAAATGGTAAAAAAAAAATAGGGAAACAGAATCCAAATTAAAGAGTAATATGAAAAAGCTAGAAATTGATCACAATAACAAGGAAATATATGATTTCCTTAACAGAGAATTTAAAATAGCCATCCCAGGGCTGGAGATTTAGCTCAGTAGTTTCTAAGCATATGTGATGCTCTTGCAGAAAACCTGAATTCACATTCTATCACCCACATAGGCAGCACACACCCTCCTGTAACTTCAACTCCAGAGGACTCTCTCTCTCTCTCTCTCTCTCTCTCTCTTCTCTCTCTCTCTCTCTCTCTCTCTCTCTCACACACACACACACACACACACACACACACACAATAAACCTTAAAGAATCTTTTTGGAGGATAGATTTTCTGTTAAATATTCTTAATATAATAAGGTAAAAATGAGCCTTTGAAATAGAAAGCTATAAATAATTAAACATAAAAGTATGGAAATATATTTGTAAAATCTAAAGGTCTAGTATTATGAGGGTCCATGCAATTTCCATAAAAATTCCACCAGGGTTTTTCTATAGATATTGGCAAGTTTCAATCATGCACAAATACAAAAGACTTAGATCTGCCAAAAAAAAAAAAAACCCAAACAAAACAAAAAACAAAAACAAAAAAATCTTTATGAACAAGCAAACTTGTAGGGCTAACTCTACCTGATTCAAAGAATTGCTACAGGAATTAAAATCTTAGTTTGGGAAAAAAAAAGCATAGAAATCAAAGGACAAAGAATGGACAGCTTGGAAGGAGGCCTATGGGAAGGCGACCACGAGCCCTCAGTCCTCAGGAAGCAGCAGCCCTCTGAGGTGCTCCTATGGTCCCTGCTGGAGTTTTTGCTCTGACTATGTACTAAGGAATGTCAGTACATTTGTCAATGGCGAAGGAGATTCAATAGAGAAAAAAAATAGCCCTTTAAGTATACAGCACAGAAATGACTGGACAGGAAGAACTTGGATGGATGTGAGGCACTGGATATGATGAACTAAAATGGACAGGGCAAGGGATGTAAACCTAGGGCTTCAAAACAAGGAGCAAACTTTTGTTCACTTAGGAAAGGCAAAGCTTTCTTGGATATACACAATTATGGCCTTTAAAAAAATAAAAATAAATAAAAAATAAAAAAAACAGCAAGCTGGTACAACCACTTGGAAATCAGTCTGGCAGTTCCTCAGAAAACTGGGCACGTCACTTTCCGGAGGACCCTGCTATACCACTCCTGGGCATATATCCAGAGGATTTCCCAGCATGTAATAAGGATACATGCTCCACTATGTTCATAGCAGCCCTATTTATAATAGCCAGAAGCTGGAAAGAACCCAGATGTCCCTCAACGGAGGAATGGATACCAAAAAATGTGGTATATATACACAATGGAGTATTATTCAGCCATTAGAAACAATGAATTCATGAAATTCTTAAACAAATGGATGGAGCTGGAGAACATCATACTAAGTGAAGTAACCCAGTCTCAGAAGGTCAATCATGGTATGCACTCACTGATAAGTGGATATTAGCCTAGAAACTTGGAATACCCAAGACATAATCCACACATCAAATGATGTCCAAGAAGACCAGAGGAGTGGCCCCTGGTTCTGGAAAGACTCAGTGCAGCAGTATAGGGCAATACCAGAACAGGGAAGTGGGAAGGGGTGGATGGGGGAACAGGGGGAGGGAAGAGGGTGTATGGGACTTTTGGGGAGGGGGGACCCAGGAAAGGGGAAATCATTTGAAATATAAATAAAGAATATATCGAATAAAAAATAAATACAAAAATTACACTTAACCAATTTTGAGAATTTTGGAAACCATTACCAAGATGAAATTTAAAGGCATTGATACAGGCAAATATATCTAGTAAAACAAAAAAATACAAATTCATACCCAGAATATATAAAGGATTCTTAACATTTGACAGTCTTGGTTTGCTCTCTGATGCTGTGATAAACACCATCACCGGGAGCAACTGAGACAGGGAAGGGTTATTTCATCTTCCACTGAAGAAGTCAGGGCTCCAATACAAGACAAGCAGAACCCCAGGGAAGGCTGCTTACTGCTCACCAGCCTCACCGTCAGCTGTCTCTCATACCACTCAGGACCTCTGCAGGGGAGGCAGTGCTGCCCACAACGGGCTGGGCCCTCCACATCAATCAACAGTCAATTACTAATCAAGGAAAATCCACACAAGTCCGTGTGAAGTTTTCTTAACTGAGGCTTCCCACCTAGGGACTCTGGTTTACGGCTCATTGCCAAACAAACCACCACAATAAACAACCCAGTCATCTTCTCCTTCTCTTTATTTATCCTTTCTTCTTCCTCCTCCTCCTTTCTCTTCTTTATTGATACCTAGTAAAAAAAAAAATCAAGGAATGAAACATTATGTAAAATTTTTTACCATACTTTTATGTTTTGTTTGGTTTTCTTTTGTTTTGAGACAAGGTTTCTCTTTGTAGCCCTGGCTGTCCTGGAACTCACTCTGTAAGACCAAGCTGGCCTCGAACTCACAGAGATTAAAGGCCAGCACCAACATTGCCCAGCAATTAGCATACTTTTTAATGGCAGGATTTCATTGTTTTTGTTGTTTTCTTCCTCCCTCCCTCCCTCCCTTCCTTCCTTCCTCTCCTTCCCCCTCTCTCTTTCACCTGCTTGCTTGTTTGCTTGACCTAGAACTTGCTATGTAGCACACACACAGGCTAGCCTTAATGTATTGGTCCATCTGCCTCAGCTTCCTTCTACTGTGATTACAGGCATGCCCGGCCATACCCAGCCACAATCCAGTTATTCTTTTTTTTTTTAATATTTTTATTTTCTATATTCTTTGTTTACATTCCAAATGATTTCCCCTTTCCCGGATCCCCCCCTCCCCATATGTCCCATAAACCTTCTTCTCTCCATCCATTCTCCAATCACCTCCCTCCTTTTTTTCCTCTGTCCTTATATTCCCCTCCCATGCTAGATCAATCCTTTCCAGGATCAGGACCTTCTCCATACTTCTTCAGTTATTCTTAAGATGAGCAACAGAGTTGAAATGTAATTTTTGTGACTATGTTTACTTACTTATTTTGAGGCGCAGCTGTTGGAGCACAAGTCGTAAGAGTCCGTCTCTCCTTCCACTAGGTAGGTCCCTGGAATTGAACTCAGACTCTCAGGCTCAGTGACACCCAATCATCTGCTGAGGTATCTCACCAGCCCTTGAACATATTCTTCACTAAAGGAAACACACCAGAAAAAAAAAATCACCTGAGAAAGGACTCAACGTCAACAATGAGTAAGAAGTGGCCATGTATACTAAATGAGATATCATCATATGTCAAAAGTGACCAATCAGGAGTTGGATATAAACCACAACTGCTGATGGAAATTTAAAACCACAGAACCACTTTGTAAGAAGGGTTTGATGATTTCTTTAAAAGTTAAAATATACTAGGGCCGGAGCAGCGGCTCTGCTGGTGAAGCACTTACCATGTAAACATGCCGACCTAAGTTTGAACCCTAGAACCCACATGGGCAAGAAGTCACACTTGGCTGTGCCCGCCTGCAATCTTATCAGTGGGGATGTGGAAACTGGAGGCCTGTTGGAGTTCCCTGGGCAGCCAGCCTAATCCACTGGCAAGACCCGACCCAGTGAGAGATCCTGTCTCAAGAGCCAAGGTGTGGGTTGGAGAGCTGGCTCGGCAATTACTCGCATGTGGTGCTCTTACTGATGAGCTGGGTTCAATTCCCAGCATCCACATGGTGGCTCACAGCTATCCATAAACACCGTTCCATTGCGTCCAACAGGCATGCACATGGTACAAAAGTAGGAATACAGGGAAGACATACCTTAAGTAAAATAGATTTTAAAGATAGAACCAAGATGGTTGGTTCCTGATAAATGATACCGAGGTTGACCTCTGACTTCCTTCGTCCAACCCAGCTAGCTATTCCACATGCACATATTTGCCCAAGAGTAATCAATGCTCTGTTCTTACAAAGATTTGCACAGAAGTGTTCTCAGTATCTTTATTATAACTGTCCCAAATTAAAAATGACCCAAATGTTTATTAACAGGTAAAGGGATAGACAACGTATAGTATATACAACAGAATACCTAGCAATAAAACATGTACATCTCAAGACTACTATACTGAAATAATCCGCATAAAGGATTGTATAATTTCATATATCCTATTTCATAGAAAATTCTAGAATATCAATATAGAATGTCAATACCAGAAAGCAGATCAATGGTTGCTGGAGGCAACAAGGAGGGACAGGCAATAAAAGGCTGTGGGGAAACTTAGAGGTGATTATGATTAATGTCTTGATTGTAGTGATGACGTCATAGGAAAAAGCACATATTTAACAAACTGCATGTTTGAAGTATCTGCAGTTTATTGTATGTCAATTTCACTTCAGAAAAGCTATAAAAACAAGTCTTTACCTGGTGAGTGGAGCCCGTTTTGTTCCACACAAAACTTCCTTAGAAAATGATGGCTGTGTTTTTTCTGGCCATGTGGTAAAGGTTCACGGTGTGGTAGCTGTAGACTTCTTGAAAACAAAGAACAGTGTCAGGGGTTGCTTGATCTTGTTTTTTACAACTATACCTCATGGGTATTAAAGAAGGGCTCCTCTGAGGTAAATGAGAATGAAAGCCCCCTGTCGCATTAACGTTTAGCCCTACAAATACTGAAGGCGTGCCGTACAAGCGTGCCAGGTCTGCACTTGGGAGGCAGAGATCAGGTGTCCAAGACCATGCAGAATTGGTGGTCAGAATGGGGTACATGAGACTGTGTCAAAACCAAACAAGAACTAAAAGTAAAAATCTTAATGTATGTTCTGCAAAAAGTCCATTTGAAGGTTATCATATTCATACAATATGTATATTCTAGATGGTGCTACGCTGTAATTAGTAATAAAACTAATGTTTTATTCTAATTAATCAAAGTATAAATAGATCTTATTTTTCTGATTTTAGTAATTATATTTAGTAATGTTTATAGGTAAAAACTAGGTGTGTATATTTTTAAAGATTACAAGCCAGGCCAAAGATGACTAAATTCAAATTCAAATAAAAAACAAAACCTGAAACTTTCAGGAATATGATGGAATATTTTTATTCTCTAAACTTAAAAAAAAATCAGTCTTTACTCAGAATTTCGCATCTTACCTAAGCTACTCATATTAGTGATTGGGAATCTCATACCTTGCTGGGGTGCAGCTCCAACAGGGTCAGGTACTGAGGGAGGATACAGCTTTGGACTGATGACCTCTGGTCTTTAATTCTCTCTTACTGTTCCACACCCCTCTCCATGGCCCCTGGTAATTTAACACTCTCCTGCAATTCTGAAGCCAAAAGCTGATGACTTTTGGAAATTTAACTCTTGCTGTTCTGGGGACCAATAGCTGATGGCTTCTGGCAATTAACTCTCTTTTGCTCTCCCGAGGCCAAAGCTGCTGGCTTCCAGCAATTGACTCCTGCTGGTAGCAGCAGGAAATTAAGAAGAGAAAGTTATGTGGAGAGAAAGAAAGAAAAAGGATAAAGAGAAAGGCATGCATACACACACACACACACACACACACACACACACACACACATACATACACATTTGGTCAGGTCGGACTACCTGCTTCATCAATTTCACAAGTGCACTTACATACCTAAATACATACACATGTATCTACGCACATGTTTACATGTACATACATAAAGACAATTGTGTGTGCATTTGTGTGTGTGTATGTGTGTGTGTGTATGTATATATATATACTTGGTGGATGGAGCAGAGCTTCAGTAGCCACACATTGTTTTTTTCCTCCTCAAACTTTCTTCCTAAATTTATTTTAATCAAATCTGGAATTCTATAAAATCATTAATTCATCTAAACAGCATTAATTCACGAAAGTTCATCTTCACGTCGGTCTGCAGGAAACATGCCCAACAGAGTGGGTTATCACCAGGAAATTATCATGCAAGGCTATAGGCAGTGAGGGTCTCCTGGTGCCCACTCACACCACGCCAAATAAATGAAGAGCATGGTAGCGACACACAGGAGAAAGAACAGAAGTAGCAATCCCGGGGCTAAGTCTCTGGGACTGTGCCTTACCAGAATGCCCGCATCCCTGCAGAGCAAGCCGGTGGGCCATCTCCAGGGAGCTCAGCTCGCCTGCCCACTGCAGCTCTACCTGCGTGGCGGCTGTCAATACGTTCATTTCCTCTCAGCAATATTGTTAACTTTCAAAGTGTAAGACTCAGAGAAACAAATACACGTCCGCTCTTGTGTGTGTGTGTGTGTGTGTGTGTGTGTGTGTGTGTGTGTGTGTCAATGATTATAGATGTGAGATCAGAAAAGAAATAGAAGAAGGGGAAAAAGTCATAGGGAAGAAAGAGGGGAAAGAAGAAAGTAATAGAAAAAATGATATGAAAGCAGAAAGGGACACCTAAAAGTAGGGGGAGGTACAGGAGTAGGGGGAGGGGAGTGGACATGGGGGAGGGGGAGAGGAGGGCAGCCCAGGGCATGTGTGTATGAGAATGCCAGGTTGAAACCTATTTCTCTGTATGTTGATTAAAAACGAATACTCTTAAAGTGCAAAGAGAAACACAAAGAGAAGTACCCTTTATCATCCCACGGCAGAAAGATATATTGGCATGTTAGCAACGTGCATGTGCTATGGATTCTGATCCTGAATTCCACACTATGTTGTTATTCTTCAAGGACATTGTTTAGATACATAGTGAATAGTTCAGTCCTGTATAACCACTACTAAAGAACTGTCTCCTTAGGAGTTATATTTGTCTGGAATGATCCCAAAGGTTCAAACCAAGACTAATGGATAGAAGCCCTGGAAATCTATTTTACAAAGACTGGAATGTTAGAGCTATGTCAACAAAAGTTTGCTCACTTGGCAGTCTGTTATCTTTCGTAGGTGGTCATGGCCATGCTGCATGATTAAGAGAAAATTCCAGCCTCCATTTTTCAATAGCAGATACATAGTTAATGTGGGAAACTTTTTGAAAAATAAATGAAAAGTTCGTAACAAAATATGAGTCCAAAGAATAATTCTGAAACATTTAAAAATTGGACTAGAAATATATTTATAGAATATTATCTGTGAATTGTAGGCTTAGATTTTTCTAAAACTACTTTATTTAGGGTCTTGAACGCTTCAACCTCCCTTCTAACCTACTGACTAGAGATAGTGGAGAAAGTAAGTCAGTAGGAAAATGAGCATGGACCTGTTTAGAAGGAGTTCTTTGGGAGTGATTACACTATTCATTGTCAGGATACCAGTAGTCCAATCCAATAACAAACACCAAACACAAAGCAGTAGCAGCAGCTCGATCCAGCAGAAACAGCAAGGCTTCCACCAAATGGGCACAAGCCAACGGAGAAGTTCTTTAGCGTGTTTCTCTCTACAAAGTGAAGACCAGCGAAGAAAAGAGATCAGCAAAGCATTGCATGGCCAATGAAGACCAGTGAAGGGCAACACAACTCATGAGCATCCTCTCCCTGTTTGTGGGGTTCCATTTATACTCTTTCCAAACATCACACATCCTCTCAAGCACTGGCCCCAGCAAAACATCACATGTCCTCTCGTGTTTCTGTCTCAACGAAACATCCTCTCACAGGACGGCTTCCAGAAAAACATCACATGACACAACTGAGTATCTGAAGAAACTAGAAATTTCCACTTCAGTAAATATCAGCATAAATAAGGTTTTGGTTTTTGTTTTTGTTTTGTTTTGTTTTTGTCTCTGTCAGGGTGGGACCAAGGTTCTTTGACAATGTTATAGTTATCTAATACATAAAAGGTCAAGTTCATTGTTTTTGGCCATGCTAGTTCTTCTCCAAAGTTTTACAAGTTTATATTATCTTAAAAGCAGTCGTTCTTGAGTGAGTACATATAAGAAATGTGTGAATTTGGGTACCGTATTATGCAGATTATCATCCTTAGTTTCTTCTCCCTTAGCACTTCCCATTCAATATTTGTGTGTGCGCGTGCGTGTGAGTGTGTGCATGTGCACCTGAGAACAGGCACATGCATGTGTGTGATGTGTGTGTGTGTGTGTGTGTGTGTACAAGCACATGCATGTCCTCACTCAGGTGTCAGAGGTCTTCTGTGAGAGGTTAGTTCTCTCACCGTCCACCTCATTGACCTTGTTTTTGCTGCTGTGTACTCCAGGCTGGCTGGCCTGTGAGTTTTTTGAGTCATTTGCCTGTCTCTTCCTGCCATCTCATCCGAGGAGTGCTGGAACTACAGAAGCATGCCAACACCTGCACCTTCTCGCATGGCTTCCAGGGATTGACCTCAGGTTCTCAGACTAGTGTGACTACTGCTGACGACAGCAGGAGCCCTGGAGCGGTGGTCTGGCCTGCTAGTTGGCAGGTACACTTTTTGTGTGTTTGCTTGTTTCTTTTTTGTGTTTTTGTTTTTGTTTTTGAGACAGGGGTTCTCTGTATAGTCCTGGCTGTCCTGGAACTCACTGTAGACCAGGCTGGCATCAAACTCAGAAATCAGCCTGCGTCTGCCTCCCAAGTGCTGGGATTAAGGCATGAGCCACCACTGCCTAACTCCATTTTTTTTTAATATTTCCCACAACAAGGGTCTTTATCAACTGAGCCACCCCCCTGGCCTTCACTGTGTGTATAAGTGGTGTCCATACACTTGAAATTTTTAGACAAGTATTTCAAATGGTTTTGCTTTAAACAAACAAACAGACAATGTAAAAGACTGGAAAGACACTGTGTGAAACCAAACCTGAGAAAGACTAACTCTCTTTGCATCCAAGTTTATCCCACGTGAAGAAGTTTACGTTCAGATAAATCCTACCTTTTAAAAAACAAATGCTGACCAATTTTGTTATTCTGTATCAGGAACAGGAGCCATGATGAAATTTGTGGTACTCGTCACCCTCGGGCTAGCTTTGCTGTTAGGAACACAGGCCATGCCTTCAAGTCGCCTCTCCTGCTACAGAAAGTTGCTAAAGGATCGTAACTGTCACAACCTTCCCGAGGGCAGAGCCGACCTGAAGCTGATGGATGCAAATGTCCAGCATCATTTCTGGGACGGGAAGGGATGCGAGATGATCTGCTACTGCAATTTCAGCGAACTGCTCTGCTGCCCGAAGTAAGGAGATGAGATTTCAAAAAGTAGTGCTACGATCTATTTGAAGAAAAACCTCTTAAAAGATCATTTATTATCTTACATTTCTCCAAATGATTACTTTATAAATAGGCATCTTCATCTTGCAGCACTGCTATGAAGATAAATTTCTCAGTGGTTTTCTCTACACGGAAATTTAAAATATGGACTTTGAAAATCTACACAAATGCATGTAGTATAATATGTCCAACTTTAAAATATCTTAGCATCATATTTATTTATAGGGTTGTTTTAATTATTTTATCATGATAATAACAACCCAGAAACACGTGATTGGTTTTTTGAATGTTGTGTAAATGTAACATTCAATGAGGGTTTTTTTTATACCAGTGATGGTAATAAATCTTTTATAGGTATTAATAAATTTCACCCATTTAATATACTCAAGTTTAGCAATTTTGGTTTGGTTTGGTTTTGGTTTTGCTTTTGCTTGTGTTATTTTCTTGTTTTTTGTTTGTTTTGCTGGTTGGTTTTGTCTTGGGTTTTTGTTTTTGTTTTTTCTTTTGGTCTTTTTTTTTTTTTAAGACAAGATCTCACCTATAGCTTAAGCTGGCTGGAATTTGTGTAGATTAGACTGCCCTTGAGATCATGAACACTCGGGGTAATCCTCCTAAGTGCTACGTCCATAGCAGGAGGCACCAGACCTGGCTTTCAACAGTTTCAGAATCAGGTTTGCTGAAATTAATCACTCTTTAAGATAAAGTCCAATCACATTTGTTTTCAGACTGGTCCTAGTTCTGTAACGGTCTTGTTGGACGGATGTGGTAGAGTTGCACAGGTGAGAAGATCTGAGTTGAAGGCTAGCCTGGGCTACACACAGAGACTGTCAAACGCAAGAAAAACAAAGCCTAAATAAAAAGGTGTAAAATAGTGCATCAACCTGCTAGATTTTATATTCAATTCCTACTAAAGACACCACCAACAAAAATTTATTGGTAATACAAGTGAACCTCAAAGTTGACATTGTAACTAATTTGAAAATCAATAGACCTTTTTGAGATTAAACACACTAGTAGACAGCATCAAGTAAGTTACTGAGACAGAAAATGTTAGTAAGGGCTTTGGGAGGATTTTCTAGTTCTATGCATAAGTTAATTAGAAATGAAATAATTTTGTTCCAAGCAATTTGCATTTTGGAAAATTGGTATATGTTATGTATAAAACATTGGGAGTCAAATCGATACTTCTAGCCTGATTTTAAGATTATTTTCTTTTGATTAAGGACTGTTTCAAATACTATCTTAGACATTTAATACGTTCAAATTGCTTTCAACATCCAACATCCTGGTTCCATCTTTCTAAGAAACCTGCAGATAAGGCAGAAAAGGCAGATATAAACAAACCTCCTCCCAAGGAAAGTCAGACTGCTATAACCTCACCAGAACCAGACCCAACTGGTTCCCCCAGATGAGGTTTCCACAGCAGAGCCTGTTCAGTGCACGGGTCCTTGGACCGCAGTGCAGATGCGTCAGGAGCTGTGCAGGGCTGGCCTGACCACCAGAGTTCAACAAGCCTGTAGACGATTCTCAAACATGCAGATGCTGTACTAGATGATGCAAGGACACATGTTAATTCAAACCATGAATCAGTTTTCCATACCATAGTAATTAAACGACAACCAATATTACAGTGGTTTTTTATTCAGTATCTTCATTTATTGTTAAAACAATGTACTGCCATGAGTGTACATTTATTTTCTAATGTAACTTTGTGATTATTATTGGTAGCACATTTAAACAGAAGAGTAAACCGTAAAAAAAAAAAAAAAAAAAAGAAAGAAAAAGAAAAAGAAAAATTCTTCTTAACTTTGTGGGCTTTTTTTCCAGTAGGAACAGAATCACTTCACAAACTATATTTCTAGTAAGTTAGAATCACATAAAATTTTATACTATTTCATGCATTTTTCATATGGCCTTATACCATCTTTACTACCCAAAATGATAAGACTGGCACATTTATATGCATAAAATCTACAAAGTTGTTTAATGGTTTTCTAAGAAATGTCTAGTGATCTGCCTCTTACCCCCAAATTCAAACTCGTGACCCATTTCCACATCAAAGAACTGAACTGTTTCATATAGGTTTTAAAATGACCTAATTTTTCCTTTTATTTACAGACAGCTAACAGCCTAACATCAATAGTAAGTTGGTAAAAAGAAACTCAGTTACCATTTTTGGTCTTTGTGCCTCCTGTGGGAAGTCTTCTACTCATCTTTTGCATTTTATTTTCCTATAATCAATGTCTTATCTGAAGCAGGAAGCACTGTCCATTTTTAACTTAGAAAAGGATAACAGGTGGATTTCTGAGTTCGAGGCCAGCCTGGTGTACAGAGTGAGTTCCAGGACAACCAGGGCTACACAGAGAAACCATGTCTGGAAAAAACCAAAAGAAGGGGAAAAAAAAGAAAGAAAAGAAAAGAAAAGAAAAGAAAAAAAGAAAAGAAAAGAAAAGAAAAGAAAGGAAGGAAGGAAGGAAGGAAAGAATAGAGTAGAGTAGAGTAGAGTAGAGTAGAGTAGAGTAGAGTAGAGTAGAATAGAATAGAATAGAATAGAATAGAATAGAATAGAATAGAATAGAATAGAATAGAATAGAATAACATGCACCTTAGGTTTTTGCTGAGTTTAACCACTGCTTTTTCTTTCAGAGATGTCTTCTTTGGACCGAAGATCTCCTTTGTGATCCCATGCAACAATCACTGAGTATCGGCATGCATAATAGAGAACACCGTCCTGAAGTCCTATGTGGTCCTGAAGTCCTTCACCTTCCCTAATTTCCCACAAACTCCATCAGTACAGCGACATTTCTGATTTCTATTCAGTGTATCCAATCCAGCATAGATTCTATAAAGTCTTTCTTGCTAGAGTAAACTTGGGCTAAAGTGGTAATAAAAGTTGTTTCCATTTGGCATGTCTCTGTGGACACTGTTAGTATGGCTTAAACTGCTAAAGTTTAACTTAGGAGCTCACTACGGTCAGTGAGAGTCCTTTCCCCTAATGGGGAGCCACAATCCTGATTCACAGACCGAAAACTTCAGTTGTTGGTGGTCAGTTTTGACCTGGCAAATTGAACAGAGTACAGGTAATAACCTGAACTTTTTGGAAGGGAAGCTACACATTTTTCTATTAAGAAAGAAAAGAACCCATCCTTAGGTATTATTACATGTGACACATCTTTAAGCACATTTTAATTTTTCTGTTTTGAAAAAAAAAACCAAAAGGTAATATTCTTTACTCCATTTCTCCAACTCAAGTTTAAGATATACAAGTCAGAGCAGAATTTGAACACCATTCAAATACAAAGTTGTATCCCTAAGACCATAATGCATATGCCTGAACTATCGATTTTCTTTAAGAATAAAAAAGTGCACCTTAAAAGACACAGCCAGGGCTGGGGATGTAACTCAGTTGAGAGATGCCTGCCCAGCAGGCAGAGCCCAGGGTTCAAACCCCAGCACTACACAAACTGGATACAGTAGCACATGCCTTCCATCTGGGTAGGGGGAGGTACAATGATCAGAAGTTTAAGGACATTGTCCGCTACAAAGTAACTCAAGGCTGGGATACAGGAGACCTTAGCAAAGAGAGCAAAAGAAGACGTTTTCTCATTGTGAGGAAACAACTTTGGGTCATAAAATATATATTTTAAAATATGTCGACTCATAGAAAACTCCATTGTATAAAAACATATTACATGGTTGTTAGATGCTAACCATTATTAAGATTTGTGGGGTATTAGTAATGAAGATAGACATGTCTTCTCAGAATATGTGTTCTAACAAAGCTGTCATCATAATGAAGCTATTTATAAGCATGAAGCCTGCCCTAGAGAAATAAATCCTGTACAAAGGATTGTGGGGGAAAGTTTGAGACACACCCTATCTTTATTTTTAATCCTCTCGTATTACATCCTGACCACAGTTTCCTCCTCCTCCTCTCTTCCCAATCCCTCCCCTTCCCCATCCACTCCTCTATTTCACCTCAGAAAAGGGTAGGCTTCCCAGGCATATCAACAAAACATGACAAATCAAGTTATAATAAGATTGGGTACCTCCCCTCATATTAAGGCTGGACAAGTCCACCCAGTAGGAAGTAAAAGGGTCCCCAAAGCAGGCAAAAGGGTCAGAGACAGCCCCTACTCCCACTGTTAGGAGTCCCACACGAGAGACACACTGTATCTTAAAGGTAGCCTAGGAGATACTATCTTGAGACAGAATAGTAACACTACTCATTGACATACAACCTCAAAGGTCCTGTGTCTGAAGACCCAACCAGAAAGCAGTGTTACTACTGGACTGAGCCAAACAATTTTTGAGTAATCATAATTCTGATCCTCTTAAGAGTCTTTGCATAGTAACTGTCAGAACAACTTCGTAAATATCAAGACATCATTAAAAAGATGGAGAAATTCAAGAATTGAAATTGCAAAGAAATTTTAAAGAAAAGAAATTGTGAAGAAAATTAATAGATCAATTATCTAAAATGCATGTGGTTTAATTGGGCTTTCTTTGCTGAATGGACTGGCAGGTGATCAAAGTCAAGCCCACAGGGTTGAAGAGGTGGCTCAGTAGTTAAGAGCTCTGACTGTTCCTCCCGGCACTCACATGCCAGCTCACAACTGTCTGTAACCCCAAGATTCGACAACCTCACACAGACACATATATGCAGGCAAGACACCAATACATATAAAATAATCTTTTTTTTAAAGTAGACTCAACAAAGGAAGCCTTGTCGTCTTCCTGGACTATTGATCAGGGGGCTAAAGAAAGAAAAATCATCAGTCATCTGTTTTAGTTTGTATTCTGTCGGACAGATAATAATCCACGGTCTGTGTAAGGGACACATAAGCCTCAAAGCAAATGTGAAGCCACGAGCCCTTTAACGGAGCATTTCCTTGCTGCAATCAAAACCTGATGTGAAAACACCATTTGAGCAAGCCGGTTTAAACTATTTCCTTTTCAGAAAGGCAAGTTTCTTCATGACAGGACGTGGGATTCTACATTTCAGAAAGCTCACGCGCCCAACCCTTTCTGGATCTGTCTTTGACGTTCTGTGTCCTTTTTGTTCTTGGCCCCATGTGGCAGAGTTCAAAGGTGACATCATACTTGAATAGTCATCTCTTCCTGAAAGGATTCTTCTCAATGCTGAAGGCTCCTTCAGGGTGTGCTTTGTTAGAACAAGAACTGATCCCAAGGATGGCTGGAGAGTTAAAAGCAACATAGACAACCAACCCAGGAGGAAGAGCACTATGACAGCTATTCCGGGTTGTCGACTTGACTACATCTGGAATGAACTACAATCCAGGATTAGAGGGCTCACCTGTGATCCTGATCTTAAGGCTGGAAGACAGGTTTTTGACCAGGATCTTGACATGGAGATCTCAGGCATAGTAGCCATAAAAAAATCTTAGGCCCAGGCAAGATAGTACTCACCTTTAACCCCAGATCTCTTAGTTCAGGGTCAGCCTGAGACAAAGCAAGCTTTAGATCCAGATGTGGTAGCACATGCCTTTAATCTGGGCCACACATAAGGACATTGGAAGAAGGCAGATTCTTCTTGGCCTGCTTGCACTTACTTGCCAGCACATCTGTTGGAACCCACTTCTACAGAAGACCAGCTGACACAACTAGCCCAGTGGGACTGAGCAACTACTAGATTCTTGGACTTTCCAATCACAGCTGGCCATAGTTGGGGTAGTTGGAATACAGACTATTAGTTATCACAATAAACTCCCTTAATATATAAAGAGACATTTCATAAGTTCTGTGACTCTAGAAAACCCTGACTAAGATAGGCACATAGCAGCATTCATGGGTCACTTTTTTTTTTTTTTTTTTTTTTTTTTTGAGACAGGGTTTCTCTGTGTAGCCCTGGCTGTCCTGGAATTCACTCTGTAGACCAGGCTGGCCTTGAACTCAGAAATCCGCCTGCCTCTGCCTCCCAGAGTGCTGGGATTAAAGGCGTGCGCCACCACCGCCCAGCTCATGGGTCACTTTTTAATTTAAAAGCTGTAACTGTTAATAGGTATGAGTTCTTTTGATCATCACTTTTGAAGAAGAAAAAAACAAAACAAAACAAAACAAAGCGAAAATGTGTTAGGTGAACAACCTAACAGAGAAAGTCCCAGCTGGCACAACTTGGTAAAAAGGAAATAAAAGGCATCCAAAATGGAAAGGGAAATGTCAACTGCCTTTATTTACACTTACCTTGAAACATGTGTATGTGGATGTATATGTGCATGTGTATGTGCATGTGTGTGTGCATGTTCATGTGCATATGTATGTATATGTGCATGTGTATGTGCATGTGTATGTGCAAGTGTATGTACATGTGGATGTGCATGTGGATGTACATGTGCATGTGTATGCATAGATTCCCATGTACACATATACACCTAAAGCTAACACACTCAGGACACAGTTGTAGTAGTGTCGACACACAAAATCAATTATTTCTACACCACTAATGATCAAGAGAGAAAATTAAGAAAGCAATTTAATTTATAATAGAATCACAAAAATGAAACACCTACCAAGAAGTTTAACCAAGGATGTTTAAAGATGAATGAAACAATAAAATTCCACAAAAATACATTTAAGGAGACCTAGGCACATAAAAAGACTCTATATGCATGGGTTGGTGTGCTTAACATAATTCAGCTGGAAATCTCAGAAGGGTACATATTCAATGGCATCCCATTGGGAAAAGACATCTTTTCAAATTCATATGGAATTTCAAGAGCCCAAGAATGATGAGAATAAGAACAAATAATTTGACTTGATTTTAAGACTTATAACAAGGCTAATAAATCAATGGAAAAGAGTCAAAAGTCCAGAAATAAACTCCAATCTTCCTGATTTAAGTGATTTTCCACAAGAGAACTAAGACCACTCGTGAGGAAATGGTATCTTCTCAAAATGATGACTTGACAACTGGTTAACCATAAAGAGAGTATTGATGTTGATCAGGTTGGGTTAGCAACGGATTCTAGACTTCAGGCCAAAAGTAGATCCACAAAGGGAAAACTGCTTACACTAGCCAAGGTGAGAATGTAAAACTGGAGTGCACTGAACAACACTGCAAAAAATGTGTTAGAGTGAACCTTTGGAAATCTCTAATAAAGGTTAAATACCCAGAATAGAGAACCCCTGCAAGTAAAGGAAAAGGAGAACAGCTGAGTTAAAAAAAAAAAAAAAAAAAAAAAAAAAAAAAAAAAAAAAAGAACAAAATATTTAACTTTTACTATAAAGGTAAGCCTATAAAATATTCAATATCATTGATAAGTATATTTAAATCAAGGGCTAGATCTATGGCTTGGTAATTAAGAGCACTTGCTGCTTTTACAGAGATCCTGGGTTCAGGTCCCAGAACCTACCTACATACTGGCTCATGCATGCCTGTAACTCCAGTTCCAGGCATCCCAATACCTCTTCTAGGCCGTGAAGTCACCTACATACATGTGGGCTCACAGATAGACAAGGAGGTGCACACATATGCACATAAATAAAAGTAAATTTTAAAAATTATGTAAATCAAAGCTACAGTAAGGTACCATTCAGATCCCCTAGCATGGCTTTAATTAGGAAAAAAAAAAGTACAGGCCAGGTGTGGTGAAACAGACTTTAATCCCAGCCCTTGGGAGGCAGAGGCAGTCTGGGCTACATAGTGAGTTCTAGAACACTCAGAGCTATATAGTAAAGGGACCCTGTATCCTTTGCCTGCTCTTTGGATCATTTTCCTTCTAATGGGCTGCCTCACCCACTCCTGATAGAAGGGGTTGGGCCTAGTCTTATTGTATCTTTTTATGCTGCATTCGGCTGATAGCCCTGGCAGGCCTTTTCTTTTCTGAAGGAAATGGAGGAGTGAATCTGGGAGAGACGGAAGGTGGTGGTGGTGGGACTGGGAGAAGTGACTAAAGGGGGAACTGTAGTGGGGATGTATTGTATGAGAAAAGAATGAGAGAGAGAGAGAGAGAGAGAGAGAGAGAGAGAGAGAGAAGATAGAAAGTGGGAGGGAGGGAAGAAGCAATAGAGGGAAGGAAGGAAGGAAAGAAGGAAGGAAGGAAGAATGAAGGGAGGGAGGGAGGGAGGGAGGAGGAAGGAAGGAAGGAAGGAAGGAAGGAAGGAAGGAAGGAAGGAAGGAAGGAAGGAAGGAAGAGCTGAGATTAAAGATGTGTGCAATTTTTTTGCTAGTTAAAGCCACGCTGCTGGGTATGAAGTGGGTATGAAGTGTCCTTTTGACTTCTCCAGTATGGTGTCGTTTTGAGACAAGGTTTGCTTTGTGGTTGGCTTCTACCTTGTGCTCCTCCTGCCTCAGCCTCCAGCGTGCTGGGATTATAAACAGTCACAACCCAGCAGTTTTATTAGCATCAGTTTGCTTGTGCACAGCAAACAGCACAGAATGTGAGTTCATTTCTATGTTCACATCACATCAGTTTGAAGAAGTAATTAACTCCAGCCCTTACGTCCACTTTCAGCAAGCACCTAACTTTGCTGGGAGGTTGGGGGTCTCTTTGGAAAGAGAGGGTCACAAAAACCATTCTTTTTATCTGCATTGGTTTTCAAGGAAGAATATCAGTGCATAAAGGGAAATTTAAAAGTGGTTAAAAAAATCAATGAAAGTCTATTTCAAATTTGCTAACATACACTGTAAAGCACTTAAAAAAACATAATGCTAGTCAAGCAGTGGCAGTATATGCCTCTAATCCCAGCATTCAGGAGGCAGAGATGAACAGGTCTCTGAGTGTGAAGCCAATCTGGTGTATGGAGTGAGTTCCAGGGCATCCAGGGTTTCACAGAGAAACAATCAAGACAAAACAAAAAACAAGAATGCTTAATTGCAAATCAAATTGACCTAGGAAAGGCAAGCGGGCCATGTCTGTCAGTCCTCCTTTACCTTTAGTTACTTGGAATTTGTAAGGAAAGCTCACAAAATAAGAACCTTTACCTGAAATCTTAACACCAGTCCCAAAAAGCTTAAACCAAAAACAAAGTTTCATAAAATAATCAGGCTGAAGCAACTGTAATAGTAATAACCTTTATTTAAAATATGTTTAATCTAGGAAGCTCAGTTTATATGAGTTTCCAACTAATTATTAGAATCAAAAATGACGACCAAAAAAAAAAAAAAAAACTCAGTCAAAGAAAATCCTCTGTAGAAAAAATACACAAGACCATTTCTACATCTGAAAAACAGTAAACATTCTTTACAGGCAGACATCTATGTGCTAGTGCGAACAGCGTCTCTCCTAGTGAACACCACTGTCGGCCTTGAGATCTGATTTGTTCTTGTCATTCCTCACTGAGTAGATGAAACATGTTAAGGTGTCTTTTTCATTCACCGGGATAGACTTAAAGTGACAACCAACTATCTACAAATTAAAAAAAAAAAACAGACAAATTAAAGGTTAGATATAGCAGATGTTGTGAGCTGAGAAAAAGATACTATTTTGCCAAAGTGCTATGTGACCACAAGATACTTTTAAAGATTAAGCTGTCTTAACAAAATATTAACAAGCTCCAAAGCACATAAAAACAAGAGATTGTAAACACAAGGCAGCCTGATTTCAAAGGACCCTTTAGTCTACTCAATTAATATGCTCTGACTCTAAGTATTTTACCCCCTTTCGTGGGCTTGATTAATGTACACTTGTTATAAGTATTTTCCCTTTAACCTTTAAAACTTTAGTTTGCAAACTACCTATTCTTAAACATTAAATATCAATGAAATAAAACAGAAGAACTGATGTCCATCATGTGAGAGAGTGTTTAGAATGTATTTATAGGAAAAGATTAATATAAAGAAAAAAAAAAACCCTTGGTAACAAACTATACCATAAATATTATTGGTGCAACTGATATTAATTCTTCTTAAGTTTCTTGCAAATTTTTCTGAATAAAATTTATGAATGGAAAATTCAAGGAGCTTGTAGGATATTCAGCAGGACTGTTTTCCTGTCTTTTACTGAAGAGATCTAACATGTACACCACAATTACCAACAGATAAGAAACCGGAGCTGCTAATAAGACGCATGCCCAGATTCAAGACTGCGTCTTTTTCTAGAATAGAAAATAACTCTGAACTAGTACAACTGCTTTTCAAGACCAGATTTTAAGAGCTTGAGATTTGGGTCCTATATCTAAATATAACGTTTCATCAGTTCTTGGCTATTTGTTATAGAACAGGCGTAACTACACTAGATTAGTGTCTAGTATATTTCATTATAGTAGGGAATGTCTTCATAGTTATGTACTGGGCAGCAGAAAAGGGATGAGAGCTTTGAAATAAATTTTAAAAAAAATATTTTTTGTTGCCTAGGCAAGAAATATAGGAGAAAATTTGGCTAGTATGCATGCTGAATTTTAATGTTAAAGAGCTTTCTACAAAAATTGTAACTCATATTTATCTTTTATTTATGCACATTAGAAATGTAGGCTAACTAGTAATGCCAAGCTGAAGAATATAAGAACACTCTAATGTAAATACATATGTCTTGACAACACACATATATACATATTTCTGATCTGTCTATTCAGTGGAAATGTTTGCTTTAGATATAAAGTATAATTATTTGAATCTGTAAGTAATTTTAAAAGTTCACAGATTTTGTGGCTTTATTACTTCTTCAGCATGGATACACACACACACACACACATACACACTGCGAGCTTCCAAAACACACCAAAGGAACTTAAGTCCCATACAAAGAAAACTTTATGTTAAAGCTTTAATTTTGTTCCTGCTCTTGATGTAAAGAAAGTATCCTTTACTTAAAAGCGACTACTAACAGAGGCAAATGTATCTGCAAGTAAAATTAGAAAGTAACAAAAATCCTGTCTGAGGGCTCATCTGTAGACTTATTCCACAGAAACTTTGAAAACTAAATTCTAACAACCACAGAAACTTTGAAAACTAAATTCTAACAAATACTTGTAAGGTTATTTATTTTCCATCTCTCAATGGAAATATTCCATTTATATTCCACTCTATATTTATATTCATTCATTGAACAACCAGAAATTTAAAACAATTCTAGAACGATGATAAAAATTCTCACTGAATACTTACTCTGAAAATCACTATTAAAAGACACTGTATATACTCTGAATATACTGAGTACTCATTGAAGAGATTTCCTAGGTGGTAGACAGATGTTTCTAAATAACTATATTCTTCCACCATGGACCTATTAACTTTTACATGTAATGTACAATATACTACATTATCTATTTCATCATCACTTAATGATACCTTGTTGGTGTGAACAGGATTGTTTAAGGAGTATAAAGCTTATTTATATATACCTCAACAAGTTGTGCTTTATTTAGACCAGGTCTGGTTGGAAGCTTGAAGTGTCTTTTGTATCTTCTAAGTGTATTTACTTGTAATTGATACAAATCAACCTAGAAAAAAAATGAATATATGAATTAGTTCACTCTGCTGAAAAGATATCATTGATCTGTATTATGACACTTCAGCACAACCA
Organism: Apodemus sylvaticus; assembly: GCF_947179515.1. NCBI lineage: Eukaryota > Metazoa > Chordata > Mammalia > Rodentia > Muridae > Apodemus > Apodemus sylvaticus. The sequence continues at coordinate 54,804,763 of NC_067489.1, forward strand.
CCTCATTTACACAATCAGACCTGTACTTTATTAAACAGGTCCATCTTTGGGGGATACATATTGTAAACTTCAGGAGAAACGAAAGAAGACACTGTATGTCAAGAACTCTAAGAATGTCATCTGAGATTTTAATATTAGTATAAATACGTCCTCACTGACTGTATTTAACTTTTGAGATTTCTCAGATGCTTTAAACAGTTAAAAAAAGAAGCTCAAATATTTACAGGATGGTTTTGGAACTGCCAGCTGATGATTTACATTTAACATAGAGAAAATCCTGCCCTCTACCTCTGGAGTGTCGATGTCCTGAACAGGTGAGTCTCCGCCATCATCATCGCTTCCCTTCCTCTTCCTTCTGTTCCTAACACTCTGAATTAGGTTCTTATGATAGTCACAGATGTAAAGATGCCTTGCCTGAAAAGGAAAAAGTTTCAAAGACTGTGAATCCAGAAAAAAGCAGCTAAATATTAGTAAAATGCAGAGGCCCAGGTGACTGACTAAAAATAATCTTAACAGGCCACTGTTCAGACAAGGTAATGTTCCTTTCCAATATTAAAATGTTGTAACATCAGCAATCTGGCAGATACTGTTAAGGAGATGGGGGGAGGTGTAGGAAGCAGTGGGTGGGTGGGTAGTTCAGTTGGAGAAAGCAGGCAGGCAGGAGAGGAAGCAAAATTCCAATCCTCTGGGTTTTGTCATCAAATTGCATAGAGGGTGACCTAAATAAGTTAGCTCCTGCTGATTTTGACTTAAGGGGAGAGGTGACATTGCCCACAAATTTGTACTTGTTTGTATTTTCTCTAGCTTGAGAGCAGCAAATTATATTAATAGTAGGTATATGCTTCCTGATCCGGCCTAATTAGATAGTCAAATTCTACACAGATACAAAGTATGTATTTTTTTTTTTACAAATGCACCATTGAATTCATATCCTATGTTTAAATTTCAAGCCCTGAGGTTTCTTTTTAAGAATTAAGTGAATGTATTTCTCTGTATTACATGTTTTCAATTAAAGCAAACTGAAATTATTCACGTTCACTTGCAAAATTTCTCAAGGATCCTACTGAGTCGCTGCCTAAACAGAATCGCAAATCTTTTTCAAAAAATTTAATTACTCAGGCATTTGAGAGTTGTGTACAGTGGGATAGGAAATAGTGTGCTGACCGACACTCTTCCCCTCCCCCCTTTAAGGCTACATACAATTAAAGGCCGAATGAACAGGCTTTTAAATTGACTTCTAAGCTAAGGGTAAGTTAAAAATATAGAGGATGTGTGGAGGCTGTGTATCCTGTTCTTCGTTTGCCATCAGTCAGAGCTCTGAAAAGTAGCAATGGAATTCTCTGAAACCTCCTAGCTGTCTAAAACAGCAAACGTGCAGAACGACAGAAAAAGAAATCCCGATGGCTGCCGAGAGGGCTGTAAGACCGCAGAGGCTTATTTGCAGCCTTGGGTCAGAGCAGCTGCCTGAAGAGCTGACACCGCAAACGCCGTTTACAACCACCTCTCTGCAAGGCAACTGGTGAACTCGGCTTGCCTGTCTGTGTTCAAGAGAGCGACGACGAGGAAAGAAAAAAAAAAAAAAAAGAAAAGAAAAAGAAAAGACAAAAACGAAAAAGAAAAAGAAAAAAGCAGGACTGCGTGGTCCAGCCAGACTCTACTTTCCCTAGAGGAGCGGAGCTGCTCCCAAGGGCAGAGACACCCGCTCTGGCAGCAAAACAAAGGCGCCTCCATTCCAGATGGGACTGCCGGGCTGCGAGAAAACTACTCCGGGCCCTCGGTGCTGCAGTCCCCTTTGTTTCGTTTCCAGATCGCAGCAAAGGAGGAAGAGGGAAGCCTGGCGTGGGAGCCACGCGAGGCAGCGGGATTCCGGGTGAGGGACGGAGGGGACCCGCACCACTGCGCGAGCGCGCGCTGGGTGGAGGTTGGGTGGGGGGAAGGTGGCTGGAGTTGCAGGGACTTTGTTTCAATCAGAGAACCACTAATCCCACCTGCAGCCCAGACTCGTGAACCCCGCCAACGATCCGGCGGGGCACGCAGGGTAGGGCAGTGCAGGACGGTCCCCTGGCCACTTACACTCTTATCCAGCTCGATCTTCACCTTCTTCTGAGAGATGCTCTTCTGGATCCTCTTGCTGAAGCTGGCGTTGCCTGCCGCGCGTCCGCACCGCTCACCGTCCTCCCGCAAACAACAGAGTTGCCCGGGGCCAGGACCGGCCGCTCCAGGTGGCCCAGAAGCCGACACCGCACCGGCACCCGGCACCTCTGCCCCACCGCCGGCTGCGTTCCCATTCCCCGCCGAGGCGGCAGCAGCTGCAGCAGCGACCACCGCGGCCACGGCAGCGGCCGCGTCCCCGCCTCGGCTCATCTCCTCCGGAGTGAAGCCGTTCATGTCTGCCAGTTCAGGGGCGCCGGCGCCACCACAGAGCCCCGCTCGCCGCGCCGCTCCGCCTCCTTCCCCGGGTCCGCCGTTCACTCAGCACCCCAAGTCTGGCGGCCGCACCGTCCGACGCCCAGAGTCCGGGGCCTGCCGGTCTGTCGGTGCTGGTATAGTGGCCGGATCCTGTGACTGTGATCAGGAGTGGAGTGGCGCCCAGAAGGGGACCCCACTCACTGTCACATGGAGACTTCAGCAGTTGGACCACAGCTCCTCCGCCTCCTTCCAACCCCAGAACCTGGGCGAGGGTGACGCCCCTTCTCCGGCCCCGCCCCTCCCCTGCCGCGCGGCCCCACGGGAATGGTAGTTCTTGGTCGCGGAGCTAACTTGCGCTCTGTTCTGATTACGTGCGGAACCGGCGGGACAAACTACTCATCCCAGCATGCATCGCGCGGCAAGCCGCCCGTAGGGTTGTTTTTTTTTTCCTTTCCAAGCATCGGGCAAATCTGACTGTGAGGTCAGGCTTTTTGCCCTGTTTTCTCGCCTCTGTTCTGTCCTGCGAGCAAGGGCTGGTTTTAGCTCCTCTTGTTTCGCTAAGTTAGTGTTCAGACCGCCATCTGACTCCTAGAAAGAAGCATAAATGATGTGTGTGTGGTGGGGTAGTAAGGATTGAGAAAAAGTTTACGGACTGTTTGGTTTTTGGAAAAAAAAACTCGGGCTACCTAGCGCTCTTTAGGCGGAGAGTCCAGCATCTCCATCTCCACGCCGCAGCTGACTTCTAGAGCGTGGCAGGTCCTTGGCACACTCGTGTGCCAACGGGTTGACAAGCATCGGGCTGCTTGTCGCCTCTACTGCATCTTGGATTCCTTTCAAATGGATCTAAGAGGGTTTAAGAACATTTAAAGGAACCACACTGGTATCACGTCTGCTGACTGCTCAAAACTTCTCAGCGCTGGCTATAGGGGACGAGGACGGAGAAACCTCTTTTCTTGAGTCATATACATGCGTATAAGTGTGTGTGTGTGTCGCGAGTGGGGGGTGTGAGTATGTGCGCGTGCGCGTCTGAGTACGTGTTTGTGCTCGCATACCGAGTATTCTTGCCTGTGCCTGTGGTGGGCGGGGTGAAAGAATAGGCGTGGCCATACCAACCCTGCACCTCTGATAATTCTTGGATTATTTAGCAATCCCACTGCTGAAGCAAAAATAACGTATTTCAGGTGGAAGAGTTTTGAAAGAAAGCCTTTTTAAAATTAGTCAACTCAGTGACGATTTAGATAGATAGATAGATAGATAGATAGATAGATAGATAGAGCAAAACTAAAAGCTATCCGTGTTGTCTGTGTATGGAGGGTACACTTGTTAGCCAGATCTGAGACTGAAAGACACAGGCTTTCGATCCGGATTTTGAGAAACAGAGGCCATGAAAAGTTAGACCCAAGCATCGTACTAAGCATCTTTAATCCAAAGAGACGAAGCCAAGCAGATCTCAGAGTTCAAGACCAGCTTGGAACAGAGCAAGTTCCAAGTAGAGAAAAGTTTAAAACCAGTCGTGGTAGTACATGCCTTTAATCCCAGCATTAAGGAGACAGAGCCATACCTATCTCTGAATTCAAGGTCAATATTCAGAGCAAGTTCCAAGCAGCTAGGCATAGGCTGTGAAGGAGTTAGAAAACAGAAAGCTGGTAATAGAATAAGGCGGGCCATGTTCCAGCCTCAGGAAGCAGCAGAACTCGGCAGCTCCGGCATGTGACTGACTTTAGAGTCAGGAATAGAAGGGACACTGGGACAATTGATACTGGTTAGCCGAAGCCAAGAAAATTAGCAGTGATTAGCAGAGATCAGCTGGGTTTCAGAGATGGCTCAGCGGTTAAGAGCACTGACTGCTCTTCCAGAGGTCCTGAGTTCAAATCCCAGCAACTACATGGTGGCTCACAACCATCTGATTTCCTCTTCTGGTGTGTCTGAAGACACTCATATAAATAAAAATAAATAAATCTTAAAAAAAAAGAGAGAGAGAGATCAGCATCACTGAGGTGAAATCTTCTGGGAAGCATTTTCTGAGAGGAAAAGAAGCTGTGTTCCAGAGATAGCCAAGGTTGTAGCTCATGCTGCAGCTGTACTTGGTAATGTCTAAGAATCATCCAGGTGGTACTGCTTTTGAAGGTATGAAGGGGTCATGAAGAACAGCTGAGGCTTGGCACTGTGAGAGGTTAGGAAAGGCCATTGGTGAAGGTGCAGCCTCAGTTGTTGATGGCACAGGACTGAAGGGGTCATGCAAAGGATTTGAGGCTTGGCACCATGAAGAGAGCCTATGAGAGGTAGTTGCAGTTGAAGGCCCCAGCATATTGGAGATGCCAGTACCATCGGATGATCACCAAGAACAGCAGCAGCAGTAGAGTGGAGTCAACCAGAGCCTAGAGTGCTACAGAGGGCAGAGCTGGAGAAGTGACGCCAGCCCTTTGGAGGAGCCCAGAAGATCAAGTGTGGATCCCAGACATTGAAACAAGAAGCTGTAACATTGAAGTTGCCTTGGAGACCCCTGAAAGTTTGAGATGCCAGAGCCGTGGGCTATCTGCTGAGGAAAGTTGCCAACAGGGGTGGAGCCAGCCCAGGAGGAAAAAGTTTGTTGCATCAATAAAGATGTAGAAGGAGCTGGAGAGCTGAAGGCCGCTTTGACATCAGACATGGAGATGCAGGCTTTGGAGTTTGCCCAGCTGGTTTCCTGTCTTGCTTTGGGGATTACAGTTAAGTGATTGGATGAATCTCAACAGAGACTTTGAACATTCTTGAGATTGCTATAGTCTATGGGGACTTTGGAAGTTGGACTAAATGAACTTTTTTTATTATTATTATGCTATGTCTAGATGGCCCCCGTAGACTCATTTGTTTGAACAAGCCTATGGGGGCCAGGCAGTGAAGTGTGATGGTTTGTATATGCTTGGCCCTAGGAGTGGCACTAGTAGGAGGTGTGGCCTTGTTGGAGTAGGCGTGTCACTATGGGTGTGGGCTTTAAGACCATCATCCTAACTGCCTGGAAGACAGTATTCTCCTAGCAGCCTTCAGATGAAGATGTAGAACTCTCAGCAGCTCCTGTACCATGCCTGCCTGGATGCTGCCATGCTCCCACCTTGATGATAATGGACTGAACCTCTGAACCTGTAACCCAGCCCCAGTTAAATATTCTCCTTATACGAGTTGCCTTGGTCATAGTCTCTGTTCACAGCCGTAAAACCCTAAGACATCAATATTAGAAATTTTAGGTTCTGTTGTCTTCCCATGTCATTTTTTTCTATCTCAGACTTCAATTCAGTACACATCAGATCTATGGTGTTCCTTTGTGTTTCCTACTCTAATGGGTTTTGTTTTGTTTTGTTTTTAAGTTTCCTTTGGATTATTTTAACCTGACCTTAGTCATACATTCTTTGTTTAGGTGTGCCTAATCTGCTCTAAAATGTACCCACAGTTTGTTTTTTATTATATTCCTTAGTCTTATCATTCCTGTGGATTTTTTTCCAAGTCTTTAAATGTCACATTTCAATTTTCCAGTTCTCTGACACAATTTGGAAGTTTGACACTTTCTTCAATAGGCCTAGCAAGGACAGTGATTTTTTTGGACTATGTTTATTAAGTCTGTTTCATTGTCTGTTGTTTTTGGGTAGTTCTGACTCTTCAATCCATTATCTTTGATTGCCTCTCATTTTATTTGAAAAAATAATTATAAAATAGTTCATATTGTGTTCCTACAGAGGGCTTCATATCTCTGATGCTAAAACATCCTGGAGTAATTAATGCCTGAGGATTTTTTTAGTCAAGTAGGTAATATTCTGGTTCATGTTCCCTTTTTGGGGCTATGGCTCTTACTGTGTATTGGGTTACAAAGTTAGTTACTTGCTTATTTTGTTTGCTTGTTTGTTTTATTGTAGTGCTGAGAATTGAACCCAGAGCTTTGAGCATGCTAGGTGAATCTCCTACAACTGAGCTACACTCCCAGGCCTAGAAAGACCTTCTATAGTCGCTCTCCTTAGTGCAGACCAAAGTCCAGTCCTTTACATGACTGAAGAGTGCTCAATTTTTGCTCTTCTTAAGGTCTTAAGTGTCAAGAGTCAGATTGGCCAACCTGATTCAAGATGTAGACTTATTTAGAAAGAAGGAATCTCAATTGAAGAATCAACTCCATCTGATTGATCTATAGGCATTTCTGTGGTCCATTTTCGTGGTTCTTGATTGCTAAGGGAGGCCCATGCCCACTGTGGGTGGTACTATCCATGAGGAAGTGGCCTGGGTTGTATAAGAAAGGTAATTGAAGATGCTCTGGAAAGCAAGCCAGTGAGCAGGGTTTCTCTGTGGTCTAGGCTTCCCCTAGTGATGGACTGTACCGTGCAAGCTAGATACACCGGTTCTTTCCCCAAGTTGCTTTTGGTCATGGTGTTTATCAAAACAGAGAAAGTGTTCAGCCGCCTGTACCAGTATTGTATATATTAAAGGAGCTCAGACATTTGGTGCAATCCATAGTTTAACATGTTGCTCAGCTATATCTGTGGCTTCTTCCACGATTTTGTTGTCACAATATGTAGTCATCTAACGCTGGCATTTGCTCTGGGTGTAAAATTATTTGTGGCTATCACAATATACCAGCTTTAGTTTCAAAAAGAAATTTATTGTGACTTAAAGTCCCTGGGACCCCAAATTAACTACACAAACCTAAAGACGTGATGCGAAGCCACACGCGTGAGTGAGAACAGTGCTTGTCTTTCGGGGTCTGGGTTACTTCACTCAGTACATTTCCCAGCTCTGTCCCTCCGCCCGCAAATTTCATGCGTTTATTTTTCTTTACAGCTGACTAAGATTCCATTGTATACAAGCACCACATTTTCATTATCGATCGATCATCAGTTGATAAACTGTGTCCATGCCTTAGTGGCTAAATGAACGTGGGTGAACATGTGATCTCTACTACAGGAAAAGGAGAAAAGGTATATGCCCAGGAGTGATAGATCTGGGTCACATGGTAGACTTACTGCTCATTTTTTTGAGGACCCTCCCCACTGATTTCCGTAGTGGCTGCACAGGTCTCACCAACAGAGCATGAAGATTCCCCTTTCTTCACATTCTTTCCAGCGTTCGCTGTCCTCTATTTTCTTAACTTTAAACATTCTGACTGGGCTAAAATGAAATCTCAAAGGAGCTTTCATTTGTGTTTCTGAGGCTAAGGATGTTGACTGCTTTGAAAAGTATGTCTTATCCATTTGTCATTCCTCTTTTGAGAACTCCATTCAGGTCTGGATCCCATTTAAACAGCAACAACAACAAAACCTGGATTGTTTTCTCATTTAGTTTTTCCAAGTTCCTCCTATATTTCAAAAATAAGTCTCTGTCAGATGTGAAGCTGGCAAAGATGTTTAACAGAAGAAAAAAAAAACATCACCCCATTCTGTAGGCTGCATTCTGTAGAAAATTAACAGTTTTCTTTGTAGTGCAAAAGCCTTTTAATTTCATGAAGTTCCACTTGTTGATTGTCAGTCTTATTGACTGGATGACCAGAGTGTGCAGGAAATAAGTGTTAGTGGAATGCTAGCCTTAAAGGTCATGTCTGTATCACACACACACACACACACACACTCATACACTCATACACACTCATGCACACACTTACGCACTCATGCACAAACACACACATGCACACACATGCACGCACACATGCACTCTCATGCACACACACATTCACACACATTCACACACACTCATGCACACTCATGCACACACAGTCATACATACTCATGCACACACACACTCACACACATGCACACACACACTCACACTCACACTCATGCACACACATTCACACACATACATACACACTCATGCACACACATTCATACACACATACATACACACTCATGCACACACACTCATATACACTCATGCACACACATTCATACACACATACATACACACTCATGCACACACACTCATATACACTCATGCACACACATTCATACACACACTCATACACATTCATGCACACACATTCACACACATACTCATACACACTCATGCGCACATACATTCACACACATGCACACACAGTCATACACACTCATACACATTCATGCACACACACATTCATACACACTCATGCGCACACAAATTCAGTCATACACACTCATGCACACACACACACACACACACGGGGGGCGCTTTTAGGGACTGTCTTAGGTGAGGGCTAGAAAGGCTGTAAAAGCCTGAGATTGAGAAGTAGAGTCTAACAGCGTCTTCTGTATACGATGGGACCACTGCAGCCAGTTCACATCACTGCAGTTGCTTGAACAAGCCCAGCACCAGATCAAGTCAGACAACATTCTAGCGTGGAAGGTAAAGGGGTTCCTGAACCTCCATCCCAAACTGAGGAACTGTGGACAGTTGAAGGATTCTGAGGGAGGGAGAGGCCCCTTTGCTTTAAGTATATAGGCACCTGCTGATTCAACCATGCAGTAGCGCATGGCCTCACACACAGGAATGTGAGTGTGTGTGTGTGGGGCAGAGTGCGCACTCAAAGCATTAAAGAATGGAAAGCATGAAGCTAGTGGGCGCCTAGGGAAGCGAAGATGGACCTGAGATGATTAAAGGGGAGGAGTGAGGGTCAAATATGATCAAAATACTGGGTATGAAATTCTCAAATGGGGCTGGAGTTATGGCTCAGCAGGTAAGAGCACTGACTGCTCTTCCGAAGGTCATGAGTTCAAATCCCAGCACCCATATGGTGGCTCACAACCATCCATAAAGAGATCTGACTCCCTCTTCTGGTGTTGGAAGACAACTACAGTGTACTTACTTACATATAATATGATAAATAAATATTTAAAATAATTTTTTAAAAAAAGAAATTCTCAAATGATTCATAAAAACCATATGTGTAGTTTTATTTATTTTGAAACAGGTTCTTACTATGCAAATCTTACCTGTCCCAAAATTCACCATGTGGACCAGGATGGTCTTGAACTCACAGTGATCCACCTGCCTCAGTCTCCCAGGTGCTGGGCTTAAAAACATGTACCACTTATGCCCACTTAAAATTTTTTCTAAAAACAAACTTCCCAGGTCCAAGGCCTAGGAGATAACTCAGAAGCAGTCAAGAGCAGTAGCTGCTCTTGCAGAGGTCCCAGGTTCAATTCCCAGCTGCCACTGCTCAGCCACCTCTAACTCCAGTTTCAAGGTGTCCAATGCCCTCTTCTGGCCCCCTCAGGCATTGCATCCATGAGGTGCCCAGACGTATGTGCAATCAAAGCTCACATACAAATGAACATGAAGGGGGAAAAAAACTAAAAGAACCAAACTAAGAATTTTTGAGGTATTCCGGTGTATCAGTTTGGTTTTTTTTTTCTTTTTTTCTTCACTGCTGTAACAAAAATACCCGACCAAAGCCACCGAAGAAAGATGTGGTGGTTTGAATGAAAATGGCCTCCACAGGGGCATCTATTGGCAGGCTTGTTCCCCAGATGATAAAACTCTTTGGAAAGGATTAGGAGGTGTGGCCTTGTTGGAGGAGGTGTGGCCTTGTTGGAGGAGGTGTGGCCTTGTTGGAGGAGGTGTGGCCTTGTTGGAGGAGGTGCGTCACTGGGATCAGCCTTCGAGGTTTCAAAAGCCCTGCCAGGCCCAGTATCTCTCCCTGCCTGCTGCCTGTGGATCAGAATGTAAAGTTCTCAGCTACTTCGCCAGCGCCATGACTGCCTGCAAGCTGCCGTGCACCCCACTGCGATAACGGACGAAGCCTCTGAAACCCAGGAAGTCCCAGTTAAATGCTTTCTTTTATGAGTCCTCTTGATCACGGTCTCTTCCTAGCAGCAGAACAGTAAGGAAGGCAGAGTTGGAGAGGAAATGCGTAAGAGTAGGGGCCTGGCGGCTTGATCTAAAGGATGCTCAGTGCCCTGTATCTGCAGTCAGGGAGAGGAGTACCGTTAATACTTGTGTGCAGCTCACGGTCTCGTCTTTATTCAGGACCCTAGAAGGTACCATCACAGGTGGATCTTCCTATCTTAACTACCCTGATCTAGATAACACCTCACAGGCACATCCTGAGCCTACCCTAATCTAATCTGTCACAGGTTCATCCCCTAAATAAATCTACATCTTATCAATCTTTATCACCCCATCCTTCTCACCCATAATTCAGTTAATTGAGATGAGGCTTTCTTAAACATTTCTGCAGAGTATTCCAGTAAGTAACTTGGGTTCAGGAGAAACTTCTTGACAATCTTTCCAGTGCCATAACAAAAAATGTTGCTTTTTGTTGAAGATCTCCAATTTAGCTTAAAAAACCAACAAACAAAACAACCACTTGTGCCACGATGCTGATAGTTCTCTATATAATGTACTTTTGAGGTTTTCTTATATAATCTACTTTTGAGGTTTTCTAACATAGCTTTACAGTCACAGCAGGTATAAACATATAATTGACAGTAATTAAGTCACTTAAAATTATAACGTTCATTTCTGTGGAGTCAATAATCAGGGCATTTCAAGTAGGGTGGTGGTGGCGCATGCCTATAATTCCAGCACTTGGGAGGCAGAGGCAGGGGGATTTCTGAGTTCGAGGCCAGCCTGGTCTCCAGAGTGAGTTTCAGGATAGCCAGGGCCATACAGAGAAACCCTGTCTCGGAAAAATAAAAAATAAAAAAATCCAAAAAAACAAAACAAAACAAAAAAAACAAAACAAAAAAAACCCCAAACAAACAAAAACAAAAACAAAAAATAATCAGGGCATTTCAGAGAGGATCTCCATATCTTGAAAATGTGGGCAGAGGGAGTTGAATTAAATTAGGTGCTCTGTTTCCCATGTGGTTGTCTCTCAAGCTTAGAAGTTTGGTCTCCAGCGTGAGAATGTTAGCCCCTGGTGGCACCTTTAACATGTGGTGACCAGTGAGTGGCTACTAGGACACTGCCCTGAGAAAGTTAGTTCTCTCATCAGTGATGTATTAGAAAAAGAACCCTGCTGGCCTGTTCCCTCGCCTTAGCTCCCTGTGTAGTTATGGATTGGCTCCTGCCATTGTGATGTCATGGGGTCCTCATAGGACAGAGCCAATGCTTGATGTTACACTTCTGAGCCTTCTAAATACAGTTTCCTTTATAGAGTACTTGGCCTCCAGTATTAGGATGTGGGCTACTCCAAAAAGGTGGGCCTGAGGAATGAAGTTATTGCTATAACCATACTTGGAAAATATGGCAGCTAGTTCAGAACTTAGTAATGTGTCAAGAATGGACAAATTTGGAGGAATGCTTAGAGGTGGCTTAGAGAGCTGGAGAGATGGCTCAGTGGTTAAGAACACTGACTGCTCTTCTGAAGGTCCCAAGTTCAAATCCCAGCAACCACATGGTGGCTCACAACCATCCGTAATGAGATCTGATGCCCTCTTCTGGTGTGTCTGAAGACAGCTACAGTGTAGTCACATATAATAATAAATCTTTGGGGCGGAGTGAGTGGGGCCGGAGTGAGCAGAGGTCCTGCATTCAATTCCCAGCAACCATAGGATGGCTCACAACCATCTGTACAGCTACAGTGTGCTCATATACATAAAATAAATAAAAAATATTTTTTAAAAAAAGTGGCTTAGAGGTGGTTAAGAGGTTTCATGGGATGCTGGTGAGCAAGAAGTCACCCCTTGTGGAAGTCACTCCTGCTGCAAAGGCACTGGCTGCTTCGTATCCACATCCTAAAGCTTTAAGGACGGCCTAATGTAAGAGTGATGGGTTACTTTATTTGCAAAGTATCAAAGCGTTCATTGTGTGCCTTATTGCCGATTTGGGTGTTTACAGTAAGCCTTGGGAGCAAAAGGAAACAGTGCCCAGGTTTGGAATGTGTGCCTTCCGACAGTTTTCAAATATGTCTAGGGAGGATGTGACACACAGCTTAGGACATCGCATCTGAGCTGCCCCTTGCTGAAGGTATTAGCAGGGATAGAAGGAAGGTGTCATCCATCAGCTCAGGGAGAGAGTAAGATGGAACCAAGGAAAGCTGTGACCCTGTCTCTCCTGCCACCCGCTCAAAGGTTTCTCTGGGAAGAATGTTCCAGAAATGAGACTAATGTCACCTCCCGTGCCCTCAAAGTCCAGGACCCACTTGGGATCCTGGCTATGTGGTGCCATGTTCTGAAAGTGCTGTCCTCAAGGTGCTGTTCCCCTAGTGCTGGTTCTAGGCACACGGAATGTAAGTTACAGCCTCACAGTCACACCATGTCCACAACAATTCCAAAGGAGACCCTGTGAGGCTGTCTGAAGGTCACCACAGATGCACCATGACTTTGGCAAGCTGCAGGCATTAATGTATCACCAGAGAGGGAAAGCATGCTCAGTTCAGACAAAGGCAAATGTGGAGGGATTAAAGTTACATGGGAACAGCTACATCTGATTTCTGGTGAGTGATTTATCTCGAAATAATGTACTCCAGCAGTAAAAAATACTTTTCTTGGGGTTGCTATGCAACAATTTTTTTTAAAAAAAAAAATGCTCTTTAAAAGGTTACAAATGGATCTGTAGAGATGGCTCCAGTGGTTAAGAGTATTTATAGTTCTTTCAGAGGACCTGCATTGTAAAGCACCTACAAGATGGTTTACAATAGTCTGTAGCTTAAGTTTCAGGGGATCTGACGCGCTCTTCTAGTCTCTGAGGGTGCCAGAAACACACATACATGTAATTAAATAACTCTTTTTTAAAAGCTATGAATCACTGGCTAGATATAACAGTACTTCTCTAACAGTATTGTTGCAGGTGTTTGGCATAACAAGACTGAAGGAAAGTCATTTTTTAAATTTTTTTCTAGTTCCCCTGTTTAGACATAGGGCATTCCTTAAGGTAGGCAATCAATCACGCTGCCTCTGAGTTACAGCCTGGAACTTCAAGAAGGTGTTCTTATAGGTTCTTTTAGGTTCTTATAGGTTATAGTAAATAACGCCAGGGTGAGATTTCTGCTTTTCTTACCCTTCTCCCATGATGCCAAGAAAAGAGCAGCCTTCTCATTAATGCTGAAATCCCTGTCAACATTTTGATAATCAGTATATTTAAAAGAAATAAAGGAGAGAATAGTTTAACTAGGTAATTAAGGATAATCTTTACAATGACCTAGATTATTTTTTTAAAGACAATTTCAGAGCATTGATTTATTCTGTAAAATGGAGGAATGTCCCATTGATTAAATGTTTTTATTTTTCTTATCCACTTTACATCCAGCTCATGGCCCCCTCTCAGTCACCCCCTCCCACAATCCTTCCCCCTATGCCCTCACCCATGATCTAGATTTTTAAGAAGACTGAAAAAGGAATAGAACAAGACATGCTACTTTAAATGTCTCAAAGAGGTGAAAATCTTGTTTAGTAGAAATGATTCGTTGTCCTTACTTAGCTTTAAAAAAAAAAACAAACTGGTTAACCTAGAAAATAACATGTCCTGGTGTTAACTTTGAAATTTTAACTCAGTATTTTAGTCATTGACTGTACTGGGTAATAATTAATAAAGGTACCGCCCTGCCAGGCCTCTGCACCAAGTCCGGTGGATTCTGCTCAGTGCGACTCACTGTCAGTCGCTGAGCCAATCTTTCCCAGCTAGCTCTCTCTCACAGCATCCCAGCTGTGTTTCCTCTCTGCCATCGACTCTATAAACGGAGGGAGTCCCACACCTCTGCCCAGCACCCGCTCCTTCCAAGTTTCCTGTAAAGCATGACTCTTAAACTTGAATAGTTAACAAAATATGTATAAGAAACTCCCGATTTCATAATGCCAAATTACAATGATAAAGTCTTATCCCAATATCTCTAACCTCTCCAAAACACCGGAAATGCATCTGAAGCCATCTGGATATGTCCCTCTCTGCTAGCCTCCTGTGTTCCCCTGGGCCTCTCTCCTCTTAGTTCCCCCCTTCTCTCCCCTCCAATCACTGGCCTCTCACCGCCTCAATGTGAATGGATAGGAAATATCTTGCAACAACTGACACATGTGTATCACTGTACTGAGGCCTATAGATAGAATATTAAATATAAATATAAAAACAACAGACATTCCCAACCTTCAAGAAGCCTTTAAACAAGGTTTCTTTGTATCACACATTCTCCTTTATAAACCCCGTCATAGGTTTTAATTCTTTTGAGTTTCATAAGCTTTCTTAGGCAGAAAAAAATCTTTATCTGATAAAGAAACTGAGGCCAGTAGACCCTGCTGCTCCTGTACCCATGCCTGTCTGGGTTACTCTACTTCTAGGTTCTTTTCTGGCCCTGGGGACTTTTTCCTAAGTGAAAGATGACAGCCCCAGGCCCCTGGTCAGGACAATTTGGAGATATCTACCAATGAGGTACCTCCCATGCTCGCAACCTTCATCCTGTAAAAGATTTGTTATACAGCTATTCCATCGTTCTAGGCGCAGAGGGGAATAACTGTGAGGCTCCTATCTGATGGCAGGTCCCAGCACTTTCCCGTGAGATTGTGTTCAAGCCTTCAGCAGTGGTTTGATGGCACGCCCTTCATTGACCGCCTTCCCTTCTTTGTCCCACTTCCCCACCTTCCACCGGTGTTTCCTGCATCCCTTAGATAGTCTATCTGCACTGAAAATCCTGTCTCGGAGTTCTAAAGGGCGTCTCCACTAGCTTATTCACCTAATACCTGCCCCTTAGCTAAAATGCTCAGTTTCAGTGCCTGGGCTCAAGACTCAAGAACAGCCAGCTCAAGACTCAAGAACAGAAACCGTCCCAGGGAATTCTTCCAATGTGGAAGAGGGAGTTTTGAGCTCTCTTGTTCTGTTCTGTTTTCGGTTTTGTCTCGGCTCCATTCATCCCATATCCAATGGATCACTGTCAGGCACAAAGGAGAGAGACTTAACCTTTGTAGAATATTGAATGAAATAAATTCTTGAAGTGTCTTTGCCGCCTGCCGGCACAGGTCATCATCAGCCACAGACATACGAAAAGTTCTCGCCACGCCGCTGTTTGAGCATGCCTCAGTGTCGCAGCATGTGACCATAGTTGCAAGCAGAGAATCCTGTTGTTTGAGATGTAAGTTCTGCCACATGTCAGTTTGTGTTGGCTGCCGCTTATCAGTTCTATTCCAGGATTGTACTCCGTACACCTCGGACTACTGGTGGCCCAGACTCACGTTTCAGTTGATTTCCAGATCACTTCTGCTGATAGGAGAATAAAACGCCAGAGCAGAACGGGCCTTCGGGCTCCAGCAGTTGGAGCTGCGCTGTGCCTTTTCACGTTGGCTCAGCCAGTGGCCGAAGCAATTTGGTGGCCGCTGGCTCCCTGCAAAGCAGCTGCCGGAGACAGTCTGGTGGCACAACTATGTTCCACTAACCTCAGAAGCTCCAGATCTGGGGGGTTGGGTACCAGTCTTTGATTCTGCTTTTCCTAGTGCTAGGAGAAGTGTCTACTGTCTCTCAACATTAATATCAACTATGAGCATCAGTAATTAAAAGATACCTCTGGATATCAGTAGCTTCTGCCCCCTTTGCCTTGGACACTTCCAGTTCGCTTGTCATGGGTCCACTAATAAACCAGGTCGCTTTGTTCTCTGAAACACTCAAAGCGACTTTTGTTTTCTTAGTTGAAACCAAGCTAATGCGGTGGTCTCCAGCGAGGGCTTGCACTTCATCTCAGCTGATTTCTTAAAAACAAAGATATTAGCAGTCTGCTTATCTGTCTCGTAGGTGTTTTCGTGAGGGTTGAGTAAATATTTTGAGGGCTTAAACAGAGTGAACACTGTCCTTTGCTAAATAAACGAGAGAGGGGCTGGAGAGATGGCTCAGCGGCTAAGAGCATGGGCTGCTCTTCCAGAGGTCCTGAGTTCAATTCCCAGTCAACACATGTGTTGGTGGCTCACGACCACCTGTAATGGAGCCTGATGCCCTCTTCTGGTGTGTCTGATGAGAGCAATGGTATACTCGTATGCATAAAATAAATACATAATCTTAAAAAAAAAAAGAGTGTGCCATTCTGTTATTAACTGTATGTAGTGTTGGCCTGTTTATAAATCCAGTGTCCCCCTCATACATGTATCACTATGTTCTCAACTGTCCTGTCCCAGCTGCCCACCGCCATCATCTATACACACCTTAGGCCTCGCTCTTCTAAGTCCGAATGTAATGTGTCCAGTGTCTACTTACATGGTTTAGACATAAGATGGGTATTTTAGAGGCCTGTAAGTTCAAGGGGTTCGTGACATTTTGTACCTGGGGACGCTGTAGTTGTCATCAGGTAGCACAGGAGGCAGCCATGGCAGTAAAGGATACTTTTATTTTTCTTTTATTGAACATACATTTTCCCCTCCTCAGGTAACTACAGTTTCCCCACCCACCGTCTACTCCTCCTACTTCCTCCTCCTATCCTCCCATCTGGCTTCACCTCTCTTCTGTCTCTCCTTAGGGAAAAAAAGCAGGCTTCTAAAAGAATTAGAATAAAACAGAATAGAATAAAGCCAACACAATGGAATTGGACAAAACAAACACAAACAGGAGGAAAGAGCTCAGTCTCTGCGAGTTCACATGAGCTTTTCTCGGGCAGATTAGAGGACCTCGGTTTCTTGGTTATTGATCCTCTCTGGTTCTTAAACTCTCTCTGCCTCCTTTGGTGAAGATTCCCTGAGCCCTGAGGGGAGGGAGGGATTTGATGGAGACATTCCATTTAGGGTTGAGGGTTCCAAGATCTCTAGGTCTCTGCATGTCATCCAGCGGTGGGTCTCCATGTTTGTTCCGTCTGCTGTGGAGGAAGCTTCTCTGATGACGGGTGAGCAAGGGCCTGATTTGAGAGCAGATCACACTGTCATTAGGAGTCAGTTCATCTTATTGCTGCTTTTTCTTTTCTTTTCTGTTCTGCTTTATTTATTTATTTATTATTTATTTATTTATTTTTGTATTTGGTTTTGCACGATGTCCCAGGGCTATCTAGTCTCAGGTTCTTGGTGGGATATTGGTGGAATGGGCCTTAAGTAAAATCAGATATTGGGCCAGGCGGTGGTGGCGCACGCCTGTAATCCCAGCACTCTGGGAGGCAGAGGCAGGCGGATTTCTGAGTTCGAGGCCAGCCTGGTCTACAGAGTGAGTTCCAGGACAGCCAGGGCAATACAGAGAAACCCTGCCTTGAAAAAAACCAACCACCCCCCCCCAAAAAAAAATCAGATATTGGTTAGTGTAATGCCTATTCCTGGTTGTCAACTTGACTCTATCTGGAATGAACTAAACTACAATCCAGAACTGGAGGGTTCCTCTGTGATCCAGATCTTGAGGCTGGAAGACACAAGTTTCTGACCTGGATCTTGGCATGGAGTTCTTGAGGCATAGTGGCCATGAAAAGTTTAGGCCCAGGCAAGATAGTATACACCTTTAATCCCAGGAGAATAAGGCAAGGAGCTCTCTAAGTTCAAAGTCAGCCTGGGACAAAGTCCCAGATCCAGGTGTGGTGGCACATACTTTTAATCTGGGCCACACCTTCTGCTGGAGGCCTACATAAGGACATGGGAAGAAGGAAGATTCACTCTTCTTAGTCTGCTTGCAGTTACTTGTCAGCACATCTGTGGGAATCTACTAGCCTTGTGGGACTTAGGAATTTCATTTTGATCATCTAATATATATATTAGAAGCTTCTATTGTAGTAAGTTTAAATACTACCCTTCAAATCGTCCTTAATTCTAGCTGTCTCAGCCTGTATTACATCTCTTCTCTCTCACCACTTAATCCTCCCAATCCAGCCCCGTAGACAGTAAGTACCCATAACTACCTACTCCATTTTTCTTTCCAGTGAGATTTATCTGTCCTCTATAGTCCCCCACTCCATAATGTAACCTCTGTGGTTCTACAGATTATAGATTGTTTATCGTTGACTTAACAGTTAATATCCATACCATATTTGTCTTTCTGGGTCTGAGTTACCTCATTAGGTATGACTTTTTTTTTTTGTCCATCCGTTTTCCTGCAAAATTCATGACTTCATCCTTTTAATGACTTGAGTTTCATTGTGTAAATGTGCTACATTTTCTTTACTCATTCTTCTGTTGAGGGACATCTAGGTTGTTTCCGGTTTCTGGCTATTATGAATAAAGTAGCACTGAGCAAAGATGGTCAAGTGTCTCCTTGTTTAGATCAAGCATCTTTTGGGTATATGCCCGAGTGGTTTATCTGAATCTTGAGTAGATCAATTCCCATCTTCCCATGGAAGGTCCACTCGGATTTCCACAGTCCTTGTACAAGCTTGTAAGTGCTCTCCCCCGCAGTGGATGAGTGTTCCTCTTCCTCCACATCCTTATCAGCATGAACTGTCACTTGTTTGATTGATCTTAGCCATTCTGACAGATGTAAAGTGAAATCTCAAAGTTGTGAATCACATTTCCTTGATGGCTAAGGACGTTGAATATTGCTTTAAAGTGTTTCCCAGCAATTCAAGTTCCCTCTTTTGAGAAATTTCAGTTTATAGCTAGCTCTACCTCACTTTTTAGTCAGGTTGTTTTATTAAATCTTTTATTTTATTTTATTTTATTTTATTTTATTTTATTTTATTTTATTTTATTTACATTTCAAATATTGTTCCCATTCTCGGTTTCCCCTCTGCAACTCCCCCATGCCATTCTTCCTTGCTTCTATGAGGGTGCTCCCCTGCCCACCCACCCACTCCTGCCTCCCTGCCCTGGCATTCCCCTACACTGGGGCATTGAGCCTTCACAGGACCAAGAGCCTCCCCTCCCACTGATGTCAGATAAGGCCATCCTCTGCTACATATGCAGCTGGAGCCATGGGTCCCTCCATGTGTATTCACTGGCTGGTGCTTTAGTCTCGGGGAGCTCTGGGGGGGGGGGGTGTCTGGTTAATTGGCTCAGCAGTTAAAAGCACTGACTGCTTTTCCAGGGTCCTGATTCAATTCCCAGCAACCACATGGTGGCTCACAACCATCTGTAGTGGGATCCAGTGCCCTCTTCTGATGTGTCTGAAGATAGCTACAAGTGCACTTATTAAATCCTACTAATCTAAATTTAATTAAATCTAATTAAATATTAAATCTAGGTTTTTGAGTCCTGTAAATATTTAGGATATTAGTCATCTTTTACCATTCAGAAGGCTGATGTTTTGTTCAGATGGCAGTGTCTTTGCTGAGCAGAAAGTTTTCAGTTTGTTTGGATCCTATTTATTGCTTGTTGGAACTTAGCTAACAGTGTTCTGTTATGGACTTTCTTTTATTGTCCAGTCTATTTGGTGTCCTATATACTTCTTGTACCTTGATAAGGCATCTTATTTTTTTAGGTTAGGAAATTTTTTCTTGTATGATTTTCCTGAAAGTATTTTCCGTGCCCTTGACCTGGGTTTCTTTTCCTTCCTTTATTCCTGCTATTCTTAAATTTAGTCTTCTCATAGTATCCCATATTTCCTGGATGTTTTATGCCAGGATATATATATATATATATATATATATATATATATATATATACACACACACACACACACACACACACACATACATGTGGGTCCTTGTTCTGCTCCACTGCTGGGGTACGAAAGTTGCAAAGGAGACAAAACACAAAGAGCACTAGACTGCATTTACCCTGTGTTGGGTGCCTTGTGTCCGATGCTGGGCTTTGGGGAAACGCTGAGACACTGTTCAGGGGTCAAAAAATGCAGCCTAGGATGTTGGAGGCTACAGCTGAGGTACTCTGACTCCTGGGAATCCAGGCACCATTGAAAAACCTCACAGAGGAGTCAGGAATGAATGGTTGGCAGTCCATAGGCCCAAGATGAGGCCAGGACCAGGGGCTCCCAAACTCCTGGACATCCGGGTGCTGCTGGGTCATGTGGAGGTGGAAATGGTGTTGGGGGCCCCGTGGGCTTGGGCTTAGCTCATCTGGGAAAGTCCTTAGCTTAGAGGCGGTTGTCTGGGAGCACAGAGGGCATTCTAGGGAGGCTTAGACGGTGCTGCTCAGTAGTTAAGGGGCCTCTCCATGCTCCCCAATGACTGTTCTTGACGAAAGAGTCAGTCCTTGATTCCAAACTGTTTATTGATTTCTCATTGTGGAAAATGGGTGCATACCACCATCTCAGGATAGACCAGAGATTAAACACCTTTTCAGGAAGGAATGTCTGGGAAGGGAAGGTTATTGCTGAACCTTCAGGGTCTCTAAATACCTCATTATCATGGAGAACTATGTTCTGGGCTACATGACTGACAATAGGGAACATGGTCAGGTGTACTGGGCAAGGAATCTAGTAGGGAGCAGGGAGGCATCCTGGTGCTGGGGTCTCACACCCACTTAACATTACCAAGTTTCCTGAACAGCTCACTGTTTGCGTTCGTGCGCGCGCACGCACACACACACACACACACACACACTTAACATTTTCTTTGAACAATGTACCTATGCATCCATTTCTTCTATAGTGTCTAATCTGTTGGTGAGGGTTGCCTCTGAATTTCCTGTTCAAGCTCCTAAATTTTTCATTTTCAGATTTCCCTCAATTTGGATTTTCTTTATTTATTCTATTTCCACTTTGGGGTCTTAAACTGTTTCATTCATTTCCTTCCACTGCTTATGTTTTCATAGATTTCTTTAAGGGATTCATTCGTTTCCTCTTTACAGACGTCTGTCATATCCATAACGGCTATTTTAGGGTTTTTATGGATAAGCTTCAGCCTGTGATATTCAGGGGCACTTCAGTTAGCTGCTGGGCTCTAATGGAGACAGATTGCCCTGTTATTCATTGTGTTTCTATACTGGTGGGTTTGGGAAATTCCATACAGGTTTGGGAAAATTACAATTCCAGGTGCTGATGATCTGGTTGTCTTTCCTGGGTAGGTGTTTTGTTCCTTGGTTTCTGCTGCCCTGTCTGGTTCTTAGGAGAGAGAGCTGTCTGTGTGTGGTTTACCTGGTATGAAGTTCTTGGATCCTGATAAGTGGGGGTTGCAGGTAAATATGTGTTTCTACATATTGGGAGATACCACTTAGGAATGAGGATGGGCTAGATAGGGTGGGGTGGAGAATGACGTCATCCACAGGAGGGAAGAAAGCAGGGTGTTCCATCAGGATCTGATTAGTCCCCCAGAATAGGGACCGGGTGTGAGGAACGGTCATAGCAGGAAGTCTGCTACAAAGCGGGGAGGTGATAATGGGTGATTGGATTTGGAAGATTGGAGAGAAAGGTAAAGATCTGTTGTTGCTTTCCGGGTAGAAAACCCTGAGAGTTCCCACAGAGTACCTGAATTAGTTTCAGGCTTGGACAGATGCAGCGTTGGGTCTTTTGCTTCGTGGGGAATGAGACAAGCGCATTGGACTTAGAGTTGAGGAAGGGGAGAGGTTTAGATCCGCAGTTACCCTACCTGCTTTTCCCGGCTTGGAGTGGCCTGTGGGAGCTGGGGGCTAGAATAAAGCAAGGAGTGGAGGGAAGAAGTGAAGGGGAAGATCTGTAGGATAATTAGGTTTTATTATTACTTATTTATTATTTACTATTTATTATTTATTATTACTCTGAAGCTGAATCCAAAATCTTCCTGTAGCTCTGTCGCACGTCAGGGGCTCTGATAAAAGAAGTGCTTAATAAATACAGATTCTTCTGGTTTAAATATTGTTCACACCACTTAAAGCTTGAGTGGAATGCTACTGCTAGCTCTTATTCTTCGATTATGAGGATAGGCTTTCTTTTTAAATCAAATCTAGGTCAGTGGTTGTCAACCTTCCCAATGCAGCAGCCGTTTGACACAGTTCCTCATGTTGCGGCGATCCCCCCCAACCATAAAATTATTTCATTGCTACTTCATAAGTAATTTTGCTACTGTTATGCATTGCAATGTATATATCTAATGCACAGGATATTTGCAATGCTACCCCTGTGGGGGTCATGACCCATAGGTTGAGGACCACTGATCTAGAGCCTTTGTATACAAAGCAAGCATAGTACTACTGCGCTAAATCCTCAGATCTAGACTTGGCTTTGACTTGAACATACGCATCTTTTTGTTGTTGTTGCTTACTCTAGGATTCGTTGTTCTATTTCCAAGATCTCTGAGACCAAGCCCTCCAGGAACAAACAAGTGTGGAAATGAAATAGGCTAAGAAATTACTAAGCAGAATTCTGCTGTTCCCATCCCAAGGGTTGGACCAGTGTGAAGAAAATTGCTTATGGGATTCTTTGAATGACTTTTGATGCTTTCAGCATCACTTGTTTACTTTTTGCTTTCATCAGGAAAATCCTACGAGACTTAAGGTATTTGTTGTTGTTATTGTTGTTGTTGTTGTTGTTAGAGACAGGGTCCAGTTATGCAGGCTAGGCAGGCTAGCAGAAACTTTACTATGTAGCCCAGGTTGTCACTGTATTCTCTGTCTTCTTGTCTTAACTTCCAACATGCTGGGACCCCAGAGCTGGGATTATAAAGTGGTCACCACCACGCCCAGCTTTTCTTTATATTAGTCCCACCTTCAACTACTCATACGTGCATTTATTTTTACTCTGTATAGAGTATAGCTGAAAATGTCAGTTTGTGAAAATATTTCTAAATACAGCCAAACGACTAAGCATACTAATAAAATTAGAGGACAAAGTTGTAAATCCGTGCCTGGTGCCAGTGGTCTTCTGAAGAGGGCTTCAGATACCCAGGAACTAAAGTTACAGATTTTTGTATGTGGGTGCTGGGAATCAAACCCAGGTCCTTGTAACCACCAGCGCCTGACTATAACACTAATATATATGCCTCACATTTATTTTTAACTGGAAACACCTACAGAGAGTAGAAAGGAGTATCTGGGCCATGGGAATGGCTCAAGGTAAAGGTGCTTGCCACACAAGTGTATGCAATCCCAGGACCCACGCGAAGCAGGCCTGGTGGTGCTAATCTGTAATTCCGGTACTCTAGTGGTGGGATGGAAATTGGAAACAGGAGAGTCTCTAAAAGTGTGTGGGTTAGCTGACGCGGCTCACCCACAGTGACAAGCTACAGGGATGAGCGCTTATCTCAGCGAGGAAGGTGGAGGCTGACAGTATGTCCCCCAACTGTGGCAGACCTGCTGTGACACAGGCGCAGGCATGAACATCAACACACACATGAAGTTATTTTCCTCATTTATGGAAGCGAGATACTCCCTCTGAATTCAGGCTACGTTAGCAATTCTCCTGCCATTCAAGAGACACCCGCTCTTAACCGTCTTTCCTTGAAATAAATGTTGTATTCTTTAGTTTTCAAATAATAATGCCTGTCTTTTCATTCTGTGTTCTGCAGCTCTTGTACTTAAAGTCTAAGCCGTCCTTGGCCATGTGGAGTGCAGTGACTTTCTAAGAAACTGCTTTATTAATGTATAATTTACACAATGTAAATTTCATCCATCTGAAAGTTATTTTTAGTAAATCTATGAGGTTATACAACCTTACCATATAGTGTTAGAACCCTACTGTTGCCCAGAAAAATGTCACTGTGCCCTGTGGTCTCTCTGGTCTTGTTGCCACCTATGTCCTGGGGCAATCATTCTTCTGCCATCTGCTTCTACACGTAAGCTTTCTTCTAGAAATGTCATGTAGACAGAATCATACAAAAGTTGGTTTTGGTTTCTGATCACCTTCATTTAGCATGCTTTTCAGATTTATCTATGTTGTATTAATAGCTGGTTGTAGAGAGCATCTCTTGTACTGTTGGATGCATCACCTGTCAATAAAATGCTATTGGCCTATTAGCTTAGGCAGGAAGTGGGAGGTGGAAGTTCCGGTACAGAGAATGGATTTCTGGAAATAGAGTCAGGCACAAAACCCAGAAGACACTCGTCGCGTGAACCTGAAGACCAGGTAAACAGCCACATGGCATGACTTGGAATGGAGTAAGTTATGAGCTCCCAGAGAGCTGTTGGCCTAGTGTTTGTTCATGTGTAAAATGTCTCAGAGTGCTGATTTCTGGGAACAAAGTAGAAATGGGTAGAAAGGCTTGAGGTTACAGATGGCAGTAACCACAGCTGGTATCGATGTTCATTCCTTATTATTTGATGAATTGCATACTGGCACTTAGATATGTCATATTTATATTTATTTATAGTTAGTGTACATTTGGATTGTTTCCTGTTTGGGGATATAGGTATTACAGATAAAGCAGCTTTAAACATTATTTATCTATAATCCTATCCATCTACCTATCCATTCCATCTATCTATCTATCTATCCATCATCTATCTATCCATCTATCTATCTATCTATCTATCTATCTATCTATCTATCTGTCTGAGACAGGGTCTCATTATGTAGTCCTGGCTGACCTGTTTAAAAAACATGTTATGTAGTCCAAGGTAGACTTGAACTCATAGAGATCTGTCTCTGCCTCCTAAGTGTTGGAATTAAAGGCATGTGCCACCATGCCTTGCTTGTCTTTTTATGGACACCGATTTTTATCTACTTTTGGTAGGTGCTGAGGTATGTTTAAATCCGAGAATCTGCCGAGCTTTCCATGGTGACTGTCTATTTTAAGTTCTCACGAATAACAATAGCGTTCTACCTTCTTCATGTGTTTTCCAACACTGCTATTACATACTTTTAAAATTATAGTCATCTTTGTAGAAGGATTATCTAGTGTTTTTGTTTTTAATTTTTCTCTTGGGGACCTGAGATA
This sequence comes from Apodemus sylvaticus, assembly GCF_947179515.1. NCBI lineage: Eukaryota > Metazoa > Chordata > Mammalia > Rodentia > Muridae > Apodemus > Apodemus sylvaticus. Next base: position 54,829,724 of record NC_067489.1, read on the forward strand.
ATTTTCCTTAAGCAGAGTGTTGCCAAATGCATTCTGCAGCTTCTGTTTGTCAACATTTTATTTTTAGTTTTTAATTTTTTAAATTTTTTAAATTTTTATTTTTTGTTTTGTTGTTTTTCCAGACAGGATTTCTCTGTGCAGTCCTGGCTGTCCTGGAACTCACTCTGCAGACCAGGCTGGCCTCAAACTCAGAAATCTGCCTGCCTCTGCCTCCCAGAGTGCTGGGATTACAGGCTGCGCCACCACGCCTAGCTCAACATTTTAATTCTTTGTTTTTGTTTTTTGTTTTTGAGACTGGGTCTCTCTACATACCCTTGGCTGTCCTAGAACTTACTTTGTAAAACAAATTAGCCTCAAATTTAGTGATCTATCTGCTTCTGCTTCCTGAGTGCTGAGGTATAAGGTATGTGGCACCATTCTTGGCAACATTTTATATATATATAATTATGGCAAATATACACATATATTATACAACATATATTATATATCATGGTAAATATATATTATATATGGAGTCATAGAAAAAATAAAGTGACTCAATTTCCAAATTGTGTGGCTCATTTATACCGTGCCATAGACAAGTCTAATTAACATGAAAAACATCTATTCACATTCTCCTTCATGTTTTCTAGTGGCTCTGTTGTCTAAAGGAGGAAGACTAAATTTCTTTGTAAGCTGCCAGCCCCTCCCTTCCTCTGCCTAATGAATACTTCCTGCTCTACTACTCCAATGCTACGCCCATAGGCTTTCCTTACACCGTCATAGTTAAGGTGATTATGTTCTTGAGCAAGTTTTATCATTATTTATCATTATTGTACTGTTTGTTATTGTCTCTCTCTAAATACTAAATGTTCTGAGAGCAAAGACCATTGTCTTAGCGTTTCCATCGTTGTGAAGATACACAATGACCAAGGCAACTCTTAAAGATTTATTTATTATTATATGTAAGTACACTGTAGCTGTCTTCAGACACCCCAGAAGAGAGCATCAGATCTCATTACAGATTGTTGTGAGTCACCACGTGGTTGTTGGGATTTGAACTCAGGGCCTCTGGAAGAGCAGTGAGCACTCTTAACCACTGAGCCATCTTTCCAGTCCGACCAAGGCAACTCTTGTAAAGGAGTACATCCAATTGTGGCTGGCTTATAGGTTTAGTCCATTATCATCAAAGTGGGAAACATGGCAGCATTCAGGCAGACACACGGGCCTTCTGTAGCTTAGAGTCCTACATTTTGTTCTGAAGGCAACTAGGAAATGATTATCTCCAGGGAGCTAGGAGGAGGATCTCAAAGCCCATTCTCTTATTGACAGACTTTCTCCAACAAGGCCACACCCACTCCAACAAGGTCACGCCTCTAATAGTGCATTCTCTAGGCCAAGCATGTAAATACACGCATGAGTTTCTAGGGGGCCAAACCTATTCACCACAACCATATTTCATCTTCCCAGTTCTACTACTAAACTTATTGCTTGGTATAGTCAACTAATGTTTCTTGAATAAATATGCAACTTTTATATAAGTGCAAACTGTTTTACGACACGATTGTCTTTTAAAAGAAATCCCAAACCACATGTGATGTGAATCAAGGACGATTCTTGGTTGTCAACTTGACTACATCTGAAATTAACTTTAAAACCCAAGTAGTTGGGTACACCTGTGAGGGATTTTTATTTTCTTAACCCTTTAAGGTGGGAAGACCGACGTTTAATCCGGATTTTTTTGAGGCAGGAAGATCCATCTTTATTATGGGTCACACCTTCTGGCAGACTTACAAAGGACATGAGAGAAGAATGCTCGTTGTCTTTGCTTGCCTGCTCTCGGTTTCCTTAGGATTACTTCACTGTCATTAGAGCCTACTTCTTTAGGATGCTGCTTATACTGAAAACCACCTGGGACATCCAGCCTTGGGCCTTTCACTGTTAGTCAGCCAGTGTTGGACCACAGCCTCTAAGTCATTCTAATACATCTACATACAGATTCAGTTTCTTGGTTTTGTTCCTCTGGAGAACCCTGGTACACATAAAATTTAAATACATAATCTAAAAGTGTAAAGCATCAGTAATTTCACTTACATTGTTATTTGAACAGTACAGTCAGGTTTGGTTAGCTTGGAGAGAGAGGGAGAGAGAGAGAGAGAGAGTGTGTGTGTGTGTATGTGTGTGTGTGGTTTATAGATCAGTTGCAACTGTCATTTATTAGCTGTAAGATTTCAGGCAGACACAAAAACATTTATAAGCATTATGATTAACAAAATTCTGGAACCTTAGCCAGGCAAGGTGGTACAATGCCTTTAATCCCAGGCAGAAGCAGGCGGATGCCTGAGTTCAAGATCAGTCTGACATATATAGTGAGCTACAACGGCCAGTAAACCCTGTCTTGAAAAACCAAACCAACCAAACAAACAAAAACAAAAGACAAAAAAAAACAAAAAAAACCACAAAAACCTGGTACCCTTGAAACGGAAAATATGCCCCCCACACCGAACTGGCACCTTAGCATTTTTTTATTGCAGTAAAACATAAACACTGTGTGACCCCTGTCTGCTGGCGTTAGGTAGATTCGCAATGCGGAACAATCATCCATCTCCAGGGAAAACACAGCTTTCGAGTCTAGTTTTTAAGAAGAAGGCAAAGAACTGCTCGTCCTTAAGCCCTACTGGGAATGATCCTCACACGAGAAGCAGACCAGGCGGGAGGCAGCCCAGCGAGGGCCAGCTTGCAGGGGGAAGGTACGGAAACGCCGAGAAAACAGCGGCGCACGAACGGATCAAGAGGCGAGGGGGACGCGCACGCCACAGCCAAGCCGCAGGGCGCGCTCGGTCCTGGGCAAGGCGGCTCGACCCAGGCTGGGGAGCCCCGGCCTCCCACCCGCGACCGCGCCAACCCGCAGACGTCAGGCGGCTCGGCTGCGGAAGACGCCGTGCGGGCGCCGAGGCAGGGTGTGTGGGGACGGGAGCCGCCCCTGACCCGAGAGCGAGGGTTGTTTGTTTATTTTTGAATCACTCGGGCGCCGGACGAGGGGTCCGTGAGACACTCCGTGCAGCGGAGGCTCCCCGCCCGCCATACTCCGGTTCCACCTGGGCCTCAGCCGCGTTATGGCTCCGCACCGCGCACTCCCCGCTTTCTCCCCATTTTTTTTATTTCATAGGCTACGCTGTCCACACGGCGGCTGGCCTAGCGCCTTCAGTCACCTCAAAGCCATCTTTAACACCTGGGGAACTTAGCGTCAGCCGCCCGCCTCCATAGTTTTAAATCCCGCGGGGCAGTTCCTCTGGCCTGCCACACCCCTGTTTACAATCCTGGCCAATCAGCGGCGGGCCCGCCATTTTTCAAACGCTTTTCCTGCCGCCAATCAGGGTCGAGCAGTACATTCCTCTCTAGACCGGTTCCAACGGGTCTGGGAGTTAACGACCTGGGAGACCCACCGAACCTGCTAGGCTAAGTCTGGAGGGACGGGCCTGGCTAGACACCCACCAATAAGAACCCTTCTCTGTGGGAGGGCGGGGACTCTCCGGGGTTTGAATAATCCTCTCAGCCAATCAGAGCGGAGGAGGTGTGGCCTGCGGCTGGTCTCGTCAAGTTGCCGTGGCGCGGAGAACTCTGCAAAACAAGAGGCTGGGGATTGCGTTAGCGAGAAACCAGTCCTCGCCGGAGCTTGGGGAAGGAAGTCTCTCTGTGGAGGTCTGAGGGAAGAGCTCGCGCCAGGTAAGAGTCGGCCGAGAGTGCCCGGGCTTGGCGGCCTGGGTCTTTCCGCGTCAAGGCGGGACGTCTGTCGGGCTTCGGCACGGCCGCTTCGGGGACCTTCGAGAGCGGGCGGAATATTTGCGTGAGGGCCGGGGCCATAGAGGTCGGGCGGGAAGCCCCTGAACCCGGCCGCGTTTCTTTTTCTCCCTCTCTTTTTCGCCCTTCTCTCTCATTTTTCTTAAGCTGGATTGGATGCGGGGCTCGCGGTGGCTTGGGGAAGCCGCGCGCCCTTTCTGTCAGGAGGGCGCGCGGCCGGCGGCTTTTGGGCCTCGGGGCGAGTGGCTGAGGCGCGCGGGCCGCGCTGGCGGGCGGGCCGGAGCCGGGCGGGGCCGGGCCGGGGCGCGCGCGCTCGCGGGGGCGCGCGGGGTTTAGGCGGGAAGCGGCGCGGCATCCTCCCCCCCTCCCCTCCCCGCTTTCGCCGCTCCCCTCCCCCACGCCCTCCTCCTCCCCACCCCCGCGGGTCCCCCGCCGACGCGGCTTTTCTCCTCCGCGGCAGGTAGACGCCGCGCCGCCGTCATGGGCAAGGGTGACCCCAACAAGCCGCGGGGCAAGATGTCCTCGTACGCCTTCTTCGTGCAGACCTGCCGCGAGGAGCACAAGAAGAAGCACCCGGACTCGTCGGTCAACTTCGCCGAGTTCTCCAAGAAGTGCTCCGAGAGATGGAAGGTGCGAGCGGGCGGCGGGCCGTTTCCGGGGTGGTGCGGGCGGCTCCCCGCGGGCTGGGGCGCGCGCACGGGGGGGGGGCACCCTTTGGCCACCCTGTGTCCCCGAGGGGTTTCGGGATTCCCCAGCCGCGGTGCCGGGAGTGCGAGTGTGAGTTTGTTCACGTATTGGCCGCCTAAGAGCTCGAGTTCACCGACTTACTCGACTTTGCTCCACTTGTTGACTTGCTTGCTCGGACCCCTAAGAACTTTCTTTACATTGCTTGCTGAGCGACTCCTTTTCCGGCCCCTAGACCATGTCTGCAAAGGAAAAGTCCAAGTTTGAAGATTTGGCCAAGAGCGACAAAGCTCGTTACGACAGGGAGATGAAGAACTATGTGCCTCCCAAAGGTGATAAGAAAGGAAAGAAAAAGGATCCCAATGCTCCGAAGAGACCGCCGTGAGTTGATCTGAAATCTGACCCCCTCCCACCGCCCCCCCACCCCATCCCTCCTTTATTTGTTAACTCTTGCTTCCTTGCAGGTCTGCCTTCTTCCTGTTTTGCTCTGAACATCGCCCAAAGATCAAAAGTGAACACCCTGGCCTGTCGATTGGAGATACCGCGAAGAAACTGGGTGAGATGTGGTCGGAGCAATCTGCCAAAGATAAACAACCGTATGAGCAGAAGGCGGCTAAACTAAAGGAGAAGTACGAAAAGGTACTGCGCCTTTTAGATAATATTTATAACTGATCGTATTTCTACATTTGTTATACACGTCAGTTGTGGAAACTTGGGATATTTGTTACCACTGGCTGTCAGTTTTTGAAAAGTCCTAATGAAACCTGAGCAGTACAGACAAGTTTACCTTGTGATACAGTGTGTGTTGCCCTTGTAAATTCCTGCCTGTACACTCATTGTAGTTGTGTAAATCTCTTTTAGAAGGTAGAGTGCCAGCTGTGTTTTTAGATAGTTGTATAAGGCGGGAAAGGGGCATGCAGGGAAAGTAAAAGGACATTATCAGAAAAAGAGCAGTGACTGATCGTGTAGTTCCCCAGTAGTTATGTTTTCTAAAACCGGAGCCATTGCTCTCAAACCTGTGCTGCTCTGAAGACCAGCTAGGAAGGGTTTGGTCAGTGTTAAATTGTTTACAATGAAGTGGTTTTTCACACTTGAGTAATGGTACCGGATGCTGACCTTACTTCGACAATGTTTCAGGATATTGCTGCATACCGTGCCAAGGGCAAAAGTGAAGTAGGAAAGAAGGGTCCTGGTAGGCCAACAGGCTCAAAGAAGAAGAATGAACCAGAAGATGAGGAAGAGGAGGAGGAGGAAGAAGATGACGAAGATGAAGAGGAGGAAGATGAGGATGAAGAATAAGTGGCTGTCCTAAAGTGGAGTTATGTGCTCAGGCAATTATTTTGCTAAGAATGTGAAATTCAAGTGCAGCTCAACATTAGCTTCAGTATAAAAACTGTACAGATTTTTTGTATAGCTGATGAGATTCTTTGTAGAGAAAATACTTTTTAAAAAGAATTTGTAGCTTTTTTCAAGGGCTACAACGTACAGTTAGATTTAAAGCTTTTGATGTTGAATGTTTCTAAATATTTAATGGTTTCTTTAATTTCTTATGGTAGAAAAAACTTCATAGGAATTTGTATTACCAGTAAAAAATTTTTTTTAGGATGTTGCATTTTTTTGTTTTTTTTTTTAAATTTGTAATAAAATAATGTATATTACTTGCATTGTGTATGTCTTTTTCCTTAAATATATAGATGCGGGCATGTTAGTCTTCACACAATTAAGTTTTGTGTTAACTATTAATTTGTTTCTCTGTTTTTTTTTTTCTTTTTTTTTTTTTGTGGTTAGAAGAACCAATTTCTTTTAATGACCACAAGCTATGATATTGTTAGCAGCAGGTTAAAGCATTAGGGACATGCTGCCTTGATTTCCAGAGCAAATAGACTTAAAAACTTTGAAAGATCTATGATTGTGCAAATTAGAAGTCTAAAGATTATCCATTCAAATTTGGAGTGGGGATGTGGTCTTTTAAATTTTTAGGCTTACGGTGGTTTAGTAGACAAAAGTATTTTGGATAATTTACTAGATATCCCCAGGTGTAGGTATTTAGTTATTTTGATTCACTTAGTATGGATTTGAGGTGTGGACAGGTCTTGGCTTCTGATAAGTGATAACTTACACCAAAATTGGAAGTCAGTTATGAGATGAATTGAATGTGTTGGGAAACTTGTTATTTGTGAAGGTGTTGAAAGTGGGTTATACCATGCTGGGTGTGGTGGCAGGTCCATGTAATCCCAGTGTGGAAAGTAGAGGCAGGAGGGGTGGGAGTTAGGCCTGCCCTTGCCAAACACTACCACCACCAAAGAAAATGGCTTCAATGGTATATAAAATGTTAAGCTTATATAATAAGCAGACCATTACACCCCTTTTCAGCTTTGGGTTTTTCAAGACTACTAACAAATCAAGAATGTGACTTTGTTAAATGTCTGCTTCTTCTCACATTGAATAGGTTGTAATTTAACTAGTTCCCTAAAAAAAAAATAATTGCAACAGATCTCTTTAAGTTTGAGGCCAGCCTGTTTTCAGAGTTCCAAGATAGCCAAGACTACACAGAAATGCTTGGCTTTACTATCTTTATAGCATCCTATCCAACTTTTAAAAATGTTTCTGTGACTATTTTTAGGTGTGAAAAAAATCCCTAGAAGGAATAACAGCTAAAAGGTATAGGTAATACAGAATTTGCTGTTTAGAATAATCTAAACCTGTATTTTTTTGCTTTTGACAGTGCTGGAGATAGAACCCAGGGCCTTATGCATGCCAGGCAAGTGCTGTAGCTCTGAGCTAACTTGAGTGGTTTTGCTATTTTCTCCCAAACCTGTACTTGAAGTTTGCTAGAAACTGCTCTAAGTAATAGTATACATAGTATTAGCAGTTTTGTAGTACCTGTATGTAATGGTTCCCAAATTTTAGTCTGTTACTCTGATGTAGATCTCACATGTATTTTTTACATTTAAGGGTGTTGTGCTTTGCTTTGATCTTTTTTGTCTTGTTGCTCTTTAAATTTTTATGAGATAATTGTATATTAGGAAAAATGGCACCATTTTTTGTCATTTTTCCTTGAGTGTAGTAAATGTTATTACATGGCCCTGGGATGCCTATCTCAGCCAAGACCAATACCAGTTGTCCTTTGGTTTTTTTAAAAGAGAAAAATGAAGATTGGGGAGATTGCACATCAGGTAGAGTAACACTTGCTGCCCAAGCCTGATGATGTGAGCTTAGTCCCCAGAATGACCTGAGGAAGTGTTTCTGGCCTGTCTGTATGGTCAGTCACACAATAGTATCACTATAAGGAATAAGTACAACATCTTAAATCTGATTTCCCAGCTGGGTGCCGTGGTGCATGTCTTAAGGTAGAGAGGCCAGTGGGTCTCCAGTATAGCCTGGTCTATATAGAGAAATGCTGTCTTGGAAAAAAATGAACAAAAACCTGACTTCCCATTACTTCGTATACCATGAAATGTTTTACAAGACAGTTTTTATTTCTCAGGGAATAACAAAGGAACTCTAGAGTATTTATAAGATTTAGTCTTAAAGATGAAACAATACTTCTAGAAATGAGCCTGTTTAAGATTAGTTTTCCATGCGGTTCCTAGTGGGAATGCCATTATTTGTTGGTTGTTAGAGCACAGGGCACAAAGCAAGATGGGAAAGGGCTGAAAGTGGAGGGGTCAGGGCCTGTACACTATTAATCTTTATATTGCTGTGTCTGACTGGCAAAATGTTCTATGCATATCTCCAAACATTAAAGTAAATGGGAGGCACTTCACTTATACCTTGCTGGGTAGAAATTATATAAAATTCATAGGTCTCCCAACTTTTCAAGTAGAATCAGAAGTCTTAAATTTATAAAAACTGAAATCTCAAAATACTGGCAATAATTCACATTCTAGGCTGCAACAAAGTTAAGACATTTCCTGGGAGTTCAGTCAAGCTGGTGTTCCTGGGCCTTGCTCATTTCTTGGTGAGCTTCATCCTCCATGTTATCACACCTATAGAATAGAATATACCTATAGTATAGCGCAATTAGAATGTTTTTATTTATTCCTGAGATAGGGTTTCTCTGTTTAGCCCTGGCTGTTCTGGAACTCTGTAGACCAGTCTGGCCTTGAACTCAGAAATCCACCTGCCTCTGGATTAAAGGTGTGTGCCACCACTGCCTGGCTTAGAATGTTCATTTTAAAAGTGAAAAAGCCAAGCTGGAACGAAGTATTAGCTGTTAAGAGCCCTGGCTGTTCTTGCAGGGGACCTGGGTTCAATAACCAGCATACACATGATGACTCACATTTGTAACTAGAGTTCCAGGAGATCTATCTATTGGTCTCCTCGGGCACCATGAATACATGTAACATACAGACATACATGCAGAGGAAAACAACAGTAATTAGAAAAAAGTTAGAGACAAACTTAGGTGCCCAGTAGTACCAAATTTTACAAGTGGAGATGGTTTTATATCACCTATCCAGTTTCCTTTCTTCACTAAGGCAATGTCTCAGTATGTTGGCCCTGCTGATCTGGACACTGTAGACCAGGCTGGCTTCATATTCAAGAGTCCATGCCTATAGCCTGTAGTTGTTTTATAGTTCAGGTAACAATCATTCATTCTTTCGATCATAAATATGCATTCTCTAACTTTCCACATTACCAAAAAAGATGAGGTGGCTTATATAAAACAGCCTAGCAACATGCAATACAAATATAAAGAGGAGTAAGGGACAAGACTAAAATTTAAAAGCAATAGGAGCTTTGGCTCCAGAACAGTTCTGTACTGGTTCTTAGCATCTTGGTAAACTTTTAAAATAGGTGTAATGGTACACATTTAATCCTGACCTTTGGGAGGTGGGCGTGGAAGGATTGTTCGGACTACATCTTGTACTATACATAACAGGCTGGAGGGCAGTCTCAGATAAATAACATGACATTCCGTGCAGGAGAAAAATCCTTAACCCCAACAGGAAGCTCAACATGGACAAATGCTTTAAGTTCTCTATGTGTGCAACTTGCTGTATATCTGAGTTACTTTTAGTATTTATAAAAAGTTGATGAATAAAGTCCCTTAGGATTTGGGCTTTTCACTCTAATACTGTGCCATAGTTCACTCGTGCACTTGGGAAGCAGAGGTAAGTGGATCTCTGTCAGTTTGAGACTAGCCTTGTGTACATAGTGAATTCCAGGATAGCCAGAGCTATCTAGTGAGACTGGTTTGAGAAAAAGGAAAACAAAGATAAAACCATTATATGATTAGGTCATATTTTATCCACTCTAATAGGCATTTAGCTTCTCTTTCCTTTCTGCGGCAATGGCAGACTACCACTGTCTTCAGCTCAGCACTCTTGATCTTCCTTCTTTGTCTCCCAGGTAGATGCACAGACCCAGTACTTGGGGTTCACCTTGTGTTTGTCTCTCTCTCTTTAAAGATTTATGTGCATTGGTGTTTTGCCTGCATGTAAGACTCTGAGGGTAGCCGGGCGGTGGTGGCACATGTCTTTAATCCCAGCATTTGGGAGGCAGAGCCAGGTGGATTTCTGAGTTTGAGGCCAGCTTGGTCTACAGAGTGAGTTCCAGGACAGCCAGGGCTGTCAGAGAAACCCTGTCTCGAAAAAAACCAAAAAATAAATAAATGAATAAATAATCACAAAATCAGAAAGTAACACGTTAATGACCTTGATCATGTGTTGAGAACATTATATAAGTACTTTAGGCACAGGGACCACCCTAAAAACCCTATAAAGCAAGTACTGTCAATGAGGAAGCTGTGCTACAGGGCTTCAGTCACTCACACTGGCTCTGTGTTATATTGCCCTTGAGCTGAGCAGATTGTAACACCCCCCAACTATGAAAAGTAGGAAGCCCCCTGCCGCAACTCTGCTCAAAGGTAGGCTTGAGTCATTTAAAAAACAGAGTCTCCTAAGCTCAATTATAGGTGATTAAGAAAAAAACTTAAAGAGAATTAGCACAAAACAATCCTTGATCTTATTTAGAAATAGTCCTTTTTTTAATCTCTAGGATAAGTCCCCACAAACAATTTAAACTTCTGTCTGGTTCTTTTTTCTTTTTAATTACTCTTTTTTTTTTTGTTTTGTTTTTGTTTTTGTTTTATGTCTATGAGTACACCATTGCTCTCTTCAGACACACCAGAAGAACGTCAGATCCCATTACGGATGATTGTGAGCCACCATGTGGTTGCTGGGAATTGAACTCAGGACCTCTGGAAGAGCAGTCAGAGCTCTTAACCTCGGAGCCATCTCTCCAGCCCTTAACTACTTTTTTCTTTTCACTTTATATCCTGCCCCCTCCCGTTCACCGCCTCCCACAGTCCTCCCCTTTCCCTTCTCCCCCTCTTCTCTGAGCAGGTGGTCCCCCCTGGATATTCTCCCACTTTGGCACATCAAATCTCTGTGGGGCTAGCATCCTCTTCCACTCAGGCCAGACAAGGTAGCCCAACTAGAAGAACATGTCCCACCGCCAAGCAACAGCTTTTAGGACAGACAGCTCCTGCTCCAGTTGTTTGGGACCCAGATGAAGACCAAGCTGCTAGGTCCTGCCAGTGTGTATGCTCTTTGGTTGGTGATTCTGTCTGAGAGCCGCAAGGATCCAGGTTAGCTGACTCTTCAGTCCTCCTGTGGAGTTCCTATCACCTTAGAGGCTTCAATCCTCCCTCCTGTTATTCAGTAAATCCCCAAGTTCCATCCACTCTTTAGCTGTGGGTTTCTGCATCTGTCTGAGTCGGCTGCTGGGCGGAGCCTCTCAGAGACAGACTATCATTAACAGTGTCACGGATTGGTGCTTGCCTATGGTCTGTGCATTTCTTGTAGACAGGATACCTTTGGATTGGAAGTTTTGTGGGTGGGTTGGTGTTCCTATCTCTACAAAAGGTGGTCTCTTCAGGTTCCACATCCCCAATGTAGTGAGTCACAGCTAAGGTCACCCCCATTGATTTTTGGGCACCTCCCTTATCCCCGGGTCTCAGCCTCTTCCTAGAGATGCTGCCCACCTTCCCATCCCGGTCAGTTGCAGATTTGTATTTTCTCATTGCCATCTGGCCGTCTCTCCTGTTCCTCCCCACATCTGATACTGAATCCCCCATCCCCTCTCCCACCCAGTTCCCTCCCTAGATTGCTTTATTCTCCCTTCTAAGTGAGATTCAATCATCCCCACTTGAGCCTTTCTGCTTGGTTAGCTTCTTTGGGTCTGTGGAGTATGGCCTGGGTAACCGGTATTTTATGGCTAATATCCACAGATGAGCACATCCCGTGCACGTCCTTCGGGGTCTGGGTTACCTCACTCAGGATGATATTCTCAAGATCCACCCATTTAACGGAAAAATTCGCAACGTCCTGGTTTTTAAAAGCTGAAGAGTTTCCCATTGTGAAGATGGACTCCATTTCTGTATCCACTCTTCTGTTACAGGCCCTCTAGGTTGTTTCTAGTTTCTGGCTATTACGAATAAAACTGCTATGAACATAGTTGAGCAAGTGTCTTTGTGAGGTGGTAGAGCATCTTTTGGGTATACGCTCAGGAGTGGTAGAGCTGGGTCTGAGGTAGAAACCGAGAAACTGCCAAAATGACTTCCAAAGTAATTCTAGTGGGTTCTTTCACTGCTCAATTTGATGCACGTGTGGAAGAGTTTTCATGTACCAAACTTTTGCTCAGCTAGGTATCTAACTCTGGCCAGACACCAGCCTTGTCTTGTTTTTCACTGAATATGAATTGTGTGGGTCTCTCTCTTTCCCCAAGCATCTACCTGCCTCAGCTTCCCAAATGCTGGGATGAGAAGCATGTGTCACCATGCCCCAATTTTATGAGGACTACACCCAACCACATTCTGTTTAGAAATGAAAACTATTCTCTGTGAGATAGTCTTACTTTGAATGTCTGTATCCCTGTTGTCTCTTGAAATGGTTTGTTTTGCGAAGTTCTACGGACTATTTCTAGTTCTGTTTTGGTATATTTCCACTCTCTTGGCTTCTGTTTGTTGATGTGTCATTTTGATTTAAAATTAGTTTTGCTGTCAATAGGCAATTTATTGAAATTGTCACTTCCAAGAAAGATACTCATTCCTGAGATCGTATGTTATCATCTGGTAGGTGATGTAACCAAGTGTTAGAAAGTAAGCAATCCAAAAGGCCGTGAAAGAAAATGTTTCCATTCTACAGGCAGATACAGGTACATACGGCAGAATTCTACAGCCTCAGGCACACATTCACCTAATAACTATAGTTTACATTATTTCAGCTATTAACCCCAAATAAACCCTATAAATAAAAAAAGCCTGATTAATTTTTTTCCTTGAGGGCAATCTGTATATTTATTTTTGGCTCTTGCTCTTTTTAAAAACCCAAGTAAGTGTGCAATTATATATAGAAATAATTACAAGGACTGAAAAGCTATGGATTAAAATACAGTATTTTATTTTTCCTCACCTAAAAAACAAGCAACCCAGAATCAAGTTATACATAAGCTTCTTGAGTTTACCCTAATAAAATTTCGAATATTTGTACAATTTCTACAGAAACATACAGTGTATCAAAATCTGCATAAATCAAATTTATAAAATGTGTAGAAATGCATAGTGATATTATCAACTTACAAAGCAAGGATATGGGGATTATCTCCAAAGCAGCCTGAAGTACAAAATAGTCATTATGGTGGCAGCTTTTGATGTTTTCACGTGTGGTAAGGTTTCTGATTTCAATATATAGAATCATGTTCATATAGTATCCTAACGAACTGTACTAAAAACAATTTAATTTACCCATAAAATGACATGCACAGTTCATGTGCCATCTTTCTTAGCCTATGCATAGATACGAGGTTAAAATGTATTTAACATGGAAAATGGTGTCCATTTCTAACACACAAGTAATTACCAATTCTCTTAGTTTCCTTTCTATAGTGGACTTGTTTGCAATTATATTAGCATATAAATGCATTTCTTCTTTAAATATCCCTAGAGATGAAAGTTTAAATAGTTGATCACAGGTCAGTAGCAAAATACAAATTGACAGCTCAAGATTATAAAGAAAACTGTTCAGGATGTTGAGTTTTTACTGTCCAAGTTTGATGAACTAAGGTTGGAAGAAAAATAATTGTATGCTCTTCTTCCAAAAAGATTTTTTTTTTTAGGCTTTTTTCTTCTTTTCCCTAAGCTTTATTTAAAAATATTTCCTTCTGGCAGTAGTTTGTCAATTTCAGTCATTGATACCATGATTACATGATCAAAAGTGCTTAACTGGCCCCAGCTCACCACACTGCTTTTCTCTCTCTCTCTCTTTTTTTTTTCTTTTTTCTTTTTGGCACTCAATGTAGACATTTTAACTTGGGGGAGGATTATAAAAGACTTCCTAGAAATTAAAGTTTGCAACATTTGGTTCTCTTAAAGTAGGTATTGTCTTAATAAATGTCCAAATTAAATCTTCTTTTCCCTGGAGAATATTAAAAAAAATTTTTTTTACACTTCCTAAAAAAGAAATTAAAGAACCCTACAGAACTAACATCTAACTTAATAGAATGTAGTCCACATTTGCTGATGATCTGTATTCTTAGATAATAAGATCTAAGAATAGAAAATTAGGTACTAATTTTCCTAAATTAAAAAAGAATGCACGTGGAATTTCCTTTGAAGGAGGACAAATGAATGTCAGCTCACCTGTTCCACAGCTTGTGCTGTGTGGTGGTTCTCTGAGGCTTCCGTGTCACAAGGGCTTGGGGATTCTTACCTCAGGACCAACCTGAGGCGTTCCTGCTAGGTCTTTATTGTGTTGTTTCCCTGCCCCTCAACCCTCACTTTCAAGTTTCAAACAGAGAATTATGTCTAATTTTCTACAGTGACTGGTATTGGGAGAAGCAGATGCAAAAATGCAGATGGGCAAAAACCAAGCCCTCCTTTTAGAAGGCAGACCGCTTTGCTAGCCTAGAAGTTGGTGTGAGCAGAGGCCGGGGAGGTAATGCCACAGAATCTTCAAGCCCCACGGAGCGGCCTTGAGATGTTCCCATTGTCAGCCTTGGTCCAGCCATACAAGGTTCCACTTCACAGCCAAGAAATTCTCAGGTGAGTAACGGACGGGTTCCCCAGGTGACATTCATTGTTACCATCATAGAAGTGTCACTAGAAGCGCTCCAAAAATATACTGAGAAATGAAAGAGGCACTAAATGTGTTGAAATTCACCTTTCAAACAGCAGCGTGATTGAAGGAAGGCCGCAAGGCCACCTTGGCCAACAACCTGTGGCAGTGCTTTTCCGAAAGATGTAAAATTAAATACACAGCAGGTTGATCCTCGCCAAGTCGGATGTGAAAGTCTGCTTACTCCAACCTTTTTTTTTTTCAAGTGTGTTAAAAAACAAGAACAACATCAACAACAACAAAAAAACCAAACTGCCTTCCAGACCCCTGAGTGTATTCCCAAAGAAGACAACATATCCTTTAACTCGGCCGTTCAGGAAACAGAGTTAAAGGCACAAATTACCAACATCATCATAAAACAAAACAAAACAAAAGAAAACAACAACAAAAAAAAAAAACGATGTAAACATCTAGAGTTTAAGGTAAGAGCAGTTTTGTAAACAGTAACTGCAGATGATAATGTTATTGTAAAATCACAGTTTATCAACGCCCCCTTCCAACTGATCAGAGAGGTTCCCGGTTTGGAGCTGTACAAAATTAATCGTAATGGTCGCAGCAGGTTCCAGGCGGTGTTCAGTCCCCCGTGAATGTCCGTGTCAGTAGGTAGATTGTGGGTTTCCTCTGCTCTGGTCAGACGCTGTGAATATTATTCATTTCCCACTTCTGGGTCAGTTTACTGGAGTCGCAGCTGGAGAGAAACACTTGGTGCAGGACCTCGGAGCGGTCTAGGCACTTCCCGGAAGGGATGTGTGAAAACCTGTGCAGGTTCTGGAAAACACAGTGAGCGAAAGTAAGTTTTAAATGTGGACTCTGCCACCTCCAATAGAAAGGCGGGGCATCGAGTGGAGAGATGGGGTTGCCATCCCACAGTCAAAAACTCTGATCCAGAATTGTTCCTGTCTAAAAGAACTGCAGGGACAAAAAGGAGGTCCAGTGACAGGCCCAACTGGGCCCCATCTTAAGGGGAGGCTCCAAGGCCTGACAACTATTACTGATGCTGTGGTGTGCTTACAGACAGGAGCCGAGCATGGCTGCCCTTCGAGAGGCCCAACAAGCAACTGAGTCAGATGCAGATGTTTACACCCAACCAATGGACAGAAGCCGGAGGACCCCTGTGGTTGAGTTAGGGAAAGGCTAGAAGAATCTGAGGAGGAGGAGGAGGGTGACCCAATAGGAAGACCAGCCATCTTAACAAACCTGGACCCCTGAGATCTCTGATTCTCAGCCACCAAACGGGCAGCACACACCGGGTGGTTGATGTGAGGCCCCCAACACATATACAACAGAGGACTGCCTGGTTTGTCCTCCGTGAGAGAAGATGCACCTGACCCTCTAGAGATTTGAGGCCTCATATCTCAGGGGGGTGAGGATGCCTGGTGTGGGAAGAGACATTCTCTTGGAGATGGGAGGGGGTTGGGGGGTGGGCAGGAATGGGATGAGGAACTGTCAGAGGGCGGACCAGGAGGGGGATAACGACTGAACTGTAAAGAAAGATTTAACGATGAAGATGATTATAATAATAACAACGAGTGGACTTTGATGTAACAACAACAACAACAACAACAATAATAATAATGAGTGGACTTTGATGTCCCTGCCTCGAGGTGCCATTACTCGGCTTTCATAGCAGGCACTTGGAGCACACCGCACAAGCCTTGAAGGCCAGTGTTCTCAGCCCTTCCCTTTGGTTATGCCATTTGAACTATGTCAAACTCAAGGCACACTAATTGAAGGTCAGGATCTTCCCCTCCAGACCTTTGTCTCTCGTTCTTAGTCTGGCTAAAGACAATCCCAGCTTCCCAGTCCTAAGGAAGCCACACGCCCCTCTCATCATGGCACACCAGTTCTCTAGGGCTAAGGCTTTCGGTGTTTCTGGCTTTGGTTTTTCCACTCCTGTCTCCTGCTCGAATACATCTGTCATCCTATGTTGCTGATTTCTCCAGTCCAGCTCTTGGCTCTTCTAAGAAAGGGCCTCGGACTATACAAGATTGGGTGTTTAGCACAACAAATCAAAAAACACTTGACAGTGATGCTTCTAGGTTTCAAGCAAAAATCAGAATTTTGAAAAACTTACCGTTACTGTGAAGACTTTACCCAATTTAAAGACTTTTCTAACAGAATGATTTTTATATTTCTAATTTTTTTTGTACAATGGAATATGCCAGCATTTGGGAGATCTTTATAACTTAGTGACTAGCATAATTTAGTATTAATTTAGCATAATTTGAAAGATGAAAAGGCTACGAACACTTCCAATTTAATTTCCAATTCAGAGATATTTTTAGTCACAGCCTACGGGAGAGCCGTTTGGGAAGAGTGTTGGTAGCCTTTTACTGCTGTTTAGACACAGGGTCTCAATCCATGCACAGGCTGCCTTCAGGTGCACGGCCTTCCGACCTTGGCCTCACGAGCTTTGAGCTTTCAGGCTAGCACAACAGTACTGAGGGAGTTCCAATCATCCTTAAGGTTTGAGGGGGACGCAGAAACCAGGAAGTCTGACCTTCACACTGATCCGCTCAGTAACCCGCACGCCACAATCCGTTCCTAGGGCTTCTGCATAAATGTCCGCTCACAGCCTGAGCGCAAGTCCTCAGATTTTCTCCGTGACTCTTCATGCTGCCTTTCTGCTCGTCCAATTTTTCTTTATGCAAACTGATCAGACACAATGGCCCATTCCTCTCTTTTCTCCTTCCTTACGACATCTTGCTTATTTTTAACTGCACTTTTTTCTTCTATACGTTACAGAACAGAATGTTTTAGGTCGCTTCTGCACTCTCATAGCCTGTCACTGCGCCCCGGTGGAGCGAGGAACAAATGTGTAGTCTCTTAAATACCTTCCATCCAAATCCGCTCTCTGCCTGCCTCTCTTTAGAAAACAGCCAGGCTTGTAAGGGATTGTAATGAAGTAAAATAAAACAGGAACCAACACATCAGAAACGGACAAAACAAGCAAACAGGAGGATGAGACCCAGGAAGGCACAAGAGTCAGAGACCCGGGGTCTCAGTGTGTAGTCCAGGCTGGCCTTGAGCTCACAGCCCCTCTGCCTCGGTGGCAGTGGTTACTCATGACTTCTTGATGGACAGTTTTGCTCTGCTAGACTCTTTTCGACGTTAAAACTTGTTCTTCTCACAGGGCTCTACCATTGGTTCCTCTTCATTTTCTTTAGTGAAAACAAACGCTACTAACCTGTCAGGATTTGGGAATGTCTTTTCCAACTTATTAAACTTTTTTTTTTTCCAGACCTTGAGAGCTAACTCAGCAGGTAAAGAAAGATACTTGTTCCAAAGCCTCCTGACCCAAGTTCAATCCCCGAGACCCACATAAAGATGGAAGGAGAAAACCGGCTGCCCAAAGCTGTCCTCTGACCTCGACAAATGTGAGTGCCACAGGGCCAGAGTGTCCCTCTCTTCACACATGTCACACACACATGACACAAACAATAATAGTACATAAAAATAAGACTCAGCAACTGACAGGTTCAGAATCCATCAAAGACAGTGCCTGGGAATATTACTAAGGAAGGAACAATGCCTTCAGAACAGGAGTGGGATGGAAAATATTTGATGATTAAAACGGAGGACTTTTTCCGGGGCCTTTCAGTTTGCAAGGCTTTGCTAATGTTAGTTCATAACAAAACAACAGGTTCTATCCCAGTGGGCGCTTGGAAGATTATACATTCTGGGAGTGCAAGCATGGGAGGCTCTAACCCTTGTGCCTTCTTGGGTCTCTGTCTTCTGTTTGCTTGTCTTCTCGCATTCTGATGTGTTACTTCACAGTTTTGTTTTATTAGGATTCCTCAGAAGCCCGTCTGTTTTCTTATGGGAGACAGAAAGGGAGCGGATTGGGATGGGAGGGGATGTGGGGAGGAACTGGGGGGAGCAGAGGGAGGGGAAAATGCAATCAGGATATATTATGTGATGGGAAAAAAATCTATGTGAGAATCAATGAAAGGAAAAAAAATATACGCTAATCTATTAATATGGTTGAATCTTGCCAGAGAGCTTTAAATACGCACGGCCCCCAACAGAAAAGCAGCTCTGACCTTTAAAACAACCAACCGCAGTTAGTTAGCAGGGAAGGATGAGGAACAGGAAGGCAGAGCGCCCAATTCTTATTTGCCTGTCTCTACCGCCACCTGCTGGACAGCAAGAGTCAAGCACTTTCTTCTTTAAAGGTCTAAGTATGTTGCTGATCCTTGAGACCCTGACTCGTTTATATTTTTAACATTGGATTTAGATCTGAAAACAGCGGGGGCAGTGGCCTCTTGGCACACTGGCATTCTTGAGTTTCTGAGATTAGCACTAACTCCTCACCCCTATCACGGCAGTCTCGCTGCATGATGCCACTGTTGCAGAGAACACAAGTGATACCTCATTATAGCTCAGTGATTCACCCAAGCAAGCCTGTGTAAATAACTAACGCAGAGAGTCCAAGTTGGGAACATGAACATTTGGTCTTCAGATTTATCCAAGTCCTACTGGCTATTTGTTACTATGACGCGACAGCATGCATCATCCCACGAGCATACCTTGAAGTACTGCCATTCCTTAAATTCATTTAGGTTACAGTGTGTAATCATGACTTTGGATCCATCGGGTCCCTTTGTCAAACACTGGTCGTACTGCATGAGCTGATTTGCTTCGTTGATTCGGAAAAGCTATTAAACAAACAAACAAATAAAATAGAGATGTCTTTCTTGCCAACATGGTTTACAAAAAGAACTAAACATAACTCCTATAATTAAACCGAATAATTCGCTTATTCTATAATTTTTGTGCACGTTGGACCATTACTCTGTAGACAAGAACTATCCTTCTGAAATTAGTGAAGACCTCTATGGACACATTAATTACATTAATTCTTTAAGCCTCTAATACACAGAATGGGTAATTAACACATATTTATCATGTACCAACAACAAGAAAATTAAAAACTAGAAGTAAGCCTAATAGTTTTTCACAACTGAAATTAGACATGAAAATACCTACATAGGGAAACCAGAGAATACGTATAAAATACCTAGTATCAGAAGTAAACCAATGCCACTTACTAAACCACATTTGCAAAACTTTAGAGGCTAAGCTTACTCAGCCATCATTAGTATATGTTCCCATTGGAATATACGCTTATCACCTGTGTGCAGACATGTCTTTATTTCCCTACTTAAGTGAAGTGTTTTAGCAGTCCGCTTTTACTGAACATGTTTTATCAAGTCAAAATTAATAAATTAAAAACCAAACTAAGGGCCAGAGAGACGATGGCTCAGCGGTCGAGAGCACTGACTGCTTTTCCAGAGGTCCTGAGTTCAATTCCCAACAACCACATGGTGGCTCACAACCATCTGTAACAAAGTCTTGGCGCCCTCTTCTGGTATGCAGGAATATATGTCGGCAGAATACTATACGTGATGGATGGATAGATCTTAAAAACAAAATAAACAAGCAAACCAAAACAAAACCCGAAACTAAACTGTCTGTCCGTGATCAGCGAGTCTGGTGGCTCTCCATGCCGACCAACCCTGAAGAGGGGTGACTCACCTGATTCCCGCCCATCCTGTGACAGGGTCCCAGCTCCACAAAGCCTCCGTTCGTTTTCCCCATGCTATCGATACAGTATGCAGTCTCGAGGCCTCGGATCTAAAGGACGAAGGGAACCAACACACAGGAAACAGTTCGGTTACAATAAATCAGCACGCACGTGCGAGCCTCTCAGGTTCAATGTACACGTCCCACAGAGTGCACAGACTGCACGGCTGTTGTGGTGCCAGGCTGTGACTTACAGGTGTCGCCAACCTGTAAGTTATGTTTCAGCGGCATCGTCATCTTTAAAGCCATGATCTGAAGTCAACACTGAAATGAGCTCACTCCACCCAGGGGCACTAGCCCACTCTGTGCTAGAAAACAGCAGACGCAGCAGAATGCAAGCTACCCTAAGAAACGCTTCAGGACTGGAGCGTCCACGTGACTGAGAAGCAAACAGGGGAGAGCTCTGTAAGTATGGGGTGGAGGGGGGGAGGCGGGACAGACACCAGCTCTGCAGACAGGATAGACCTTGCTTTCTGAGTCCTCTCACCGTCCGGGCAACACTTCTGGGGTAGTGGCCTCAAGATCTCTCAGTACAAGGATAACAGCACACAGTGTGCAGCACACAGTGTGGCTCTCCTCTAGCTACGGTGGAGTGGTTAAATGGAGGCAAAAGCAAATGGCCATCCATTCATGTTTGGAGTGCAGTGCTGTGCTAAAAGAACCACAAGTAGAGGGATTCTATCTTCATCTCAATTACAGGTCCCCGTACTGTCTAGATATAGCGCTTGGTTCTGTGGATACTGAGGACGACGATACGAGCTTTAGAGTCCATGGAGATGAGCAGGTCTCAGTCCTCCAGACGTCACAACGTGGTGACGAACGGGTGTGTGGTCAGCAGAGCAGATGAATGTGCAGATGAAACAAGTCTCCACACTGCCCGGGGAAGCTCAGAATGTCGGGGGACATCTTTTAAATAGGAGTTTATTCCGGAATGTTCAGCAGATGAATGGAAAGGAAGTAAGGGGTAGATACCAGGATGTGGACAAATCCCTCTGAAGATAACTGGGGCAGAGAGGGGGAAAGGAGGGAAAGCCCTCATTCATTCGTTCATTCCTTCATTCATCCATTCCTGAATGCGCGTGCTTTTGTCCGTGCAGTACTAAGTGGGTGCCTCCCATGTGGCAGGCACGCTGTGTCTACATCTCTGTGTCTATAGATCTAGATATTTATATATCTATGTATATGCTCCAGTGCACGCATAGCTCACAGCAACAGAAAGGCAGAAAAGAAGCTAACGAGGTATCTATCATGCAAGAAACACAGGCCACAGCAGAGAAAAGCAAGAACATTAAGGAAGGGGCTAGGGAGCTGAGGAGGGTGTTCTAGGGCAGATTGATCGCATCAAGGACAAAGGAGGAAAAACTTGAAAGACATGGAAGTTAGCTGTGCCCGCAGGTGCCCAAAGGAAAGCATTCTGGGTAGAGGAACAGCAGAGGCAGGAAGTGGGAGAAGGAGGAGGGGAGGGAGAGGAGTAGCAGTAGGAGGAGGGGAGCAGGAAGGGGAGGAGGAGGAGAGGGAGAGGAGGAGTAGGAGGAGGAGGGGGGCAGGAAGGGGAGGAGGAGGAGACGGAGAGGAGGAGTAGGAGGAGGGGAGCGGGAAGAGGAAGAGGAGAGGGAGAGGAGGAGGAGGGGGAGGAGGAGGAAGGAGGAAGGAGGAAGAGGAAGAGTATTGAAGTAGGTTGAGGCAAGCAGGAGCAGGTGAGGTGAGAGAGGAAGTTGGGTCTCGAGGTCGCCAGAAAGGGCTCTGCCTTCACCCAAACAACTGGGGTGGTGGCCCCTCTGTCTTAAAGACAGGAGACATGACGTGCTTTGCATTTCCAAAGCCTCTGATTGTTTCTAGTGTTTAGAACCGGCAGCCAGTAAGAGCAAGTTAGTTTGGGTTGAGAGGTGATGGGGACTTAGTCGAGGCAGGGAAGGGCTCTAGCTTCTGAAACGGATGCAAGTGTGAGGGAAGGAGACTCGGGGAAGACTCCTGAGTGTTTGCTGTGAGCAATGAGCCAAGATGGGCTGGAGAGGGAGAAAAGGCGTTCAGCTTGAGGTGGGTTGAGTTTGAAATAATATTCAAGTCGTCAAGAATATGGCTGAATGCATTTGCCTAGGGAGAGGGAGGGAGGCGGGGGGGGGGGAGAAGAGAGAGAGAGAGAGAGAGAGAGAGAGAGAGAGAGAGAGAGAGAGAGAGAGAGAGAGAGAGAGGGAGAGCTAGAGTGCGCCAGGGGATAGGCTGAGGTCAAAGGAGAATTCCTTCCTTTCACACAGAGGGCTTCTGGGAGATGAAGTCATAACTAAGTCTGGTCTGGACTGGCCAGATTCACTTTTCTCAGCCGGTTACTAGATGGTTTTCTGAACAGGAGAGATGAAGTCAGAGTGCCGAGGAAAGAAACAGGCACTAAAACAGGAAGTCAACGAGCAGTCGTAGAGTCCTAGGTGTTTCTCTTTTTATTCCCGGACTCAAACGCCGCGGCTCTTAGGAATGGGCTCAGTCCTCTCTTCTCTGTCTCTGTTTCTCGCTATATGGCTGTAGCGCCACTGTACTAGATGCTAACGGTCTCCAGATGTTGATCTCTGGAGAAGCCTCTTTTCTGGGGTTCAGCACATGATCTTCAACCAACAGGAGCTGACAGATGCACGCGGTGGTCTAGAAGGCATCCTGCATGTGTGAACCGCCTACCATGCGCCCACCTCAGCTGCCCCATCAGCTACTCAAATAAAAAACGAAAGCATCCCAGCCCTCCTCGTTCACACACCAGTCTTCCCTACACCGCGCCTACATTCTCAGGACAACATCTGTGACTCGGTGTTTGCCTTAGCCATGCCTTATCCTCTCCCTTCTAAGCCACCATCACTTTCACTAGAACTACCCCACCCATCCTTATTTCTATCCTACACACTCCCAGCAGGTGATTAAAACCGAACATAAATGAAATCTCGCTGCCTTTCTGTTTTAAATCTTTCATGGGTCTCTCTGGCCATCCTTAGGACGAAGGCTGCCTGCCCAACCCCCCCAGGCCCACACCTTCCATTCCACCTCTCCAAATTTCTTCTACTCTGTTTCTCAAATGTGCGATGGATTTTGTGGTGCTTTGAATGAGAACATTCCCCATAGGCACTCTGTCCCCAGTGGGTGTATTTGCACCCTGTCCCCAGTGGGTGGCACTGTTTGGAGAGGCTTAAGGGGTGTGGCTTTATTGGAGGAAGTACCACATACAGAGTGAGTTCTGAGAGTCGAAAGACTCAGCATTCCCAGCGTTGTGCTTCTCTGCGTTGTGCTTACAGTTTAGGACGTGAACTCCCAGCTTGCTATTCCAGTCGCCATGCTCGCTGCCATTCCTGCATTTTGCCTATTTGGATGGACTCTGAGCCTTTAGAACCATAAACCCAAATAAACTCTTTCACGAATTTCCTTAGTCATGTTATTTTACCACAGCAACAGAAAAGTAACGAGTGCCATTTCCTATCTGTGAAGTCACCATTTTCTGTTTGTAATACTCTTTCTTGGCTCTCTGACTGGCTTAGGGCTTTATCATCCAGGTTTCAGATTTAATGTCGTATCTTCAGAAAAGTCATCCCTACCATCCCGACCTCCTCAGGATGGTACCTCACTTTCATTCCTTTGTAGCTGTTACCATCTTGTCTTGTTCTTTGCTCCCCTCCCCCCTCCACACCCTGAACAGCATAAACATTCTTTGAAGAAAGGGGGCTGTATTTGTGCCCCAGATCAATGACTGGTAGATACCAGGGCCTTAATCAATATTTGCTGGATGCACAAATTAACAAAGGCACACGATCCTGAACGCGGATAGCCTGCTCAATTATCTGTGGGGCAGCCGCATGTGGCGGCATAAGGCACAAGCGTGAGCACAGTCAGTATTGGTGCCACAGAAGCAAGTCAGAAGAAATAGGAAATGACCGCACAGACCAATGCCTCTGCCTCATTTTATCACCACTGCCCGATTCATTTGACAAGTGCTGCGTCAGTGCCCTGTGTAGTGGGAGGTGGGCGGGCGTTGTGAGAGCCCACGGAAACATGGCAGACCTGAGTGAGTGGCTTTGATGCAGAAGAACAGAGAAATGATCTTTAGTATTTATGATCTCCGAGACGAGAGTAGTAAGTGAAACTGGAAAGAAAAGGAGGCAGAACGACAGACGGACATGGTGGGTGCTGGAGAGGAGGAAATGGGGGACAATTCACTGACAGTCACACGTGAAAAGGCGGGGAGGGGGAAATGGCCTCGTCGTCACCAGAGCAACTCTGATGATTTGGTACAAGAGAGACTATGCTCTCACTGCGGGTTTAGCCAAACATTTCTGCAAGCCTTCTCTGCTGTCATGAATGCCTTCCCATCTTTCTCTGCCTTCTTTCAAACACTGACCCCGACTGCGCACCTTTGTCTATCTAAATACCATCTGCTACTTACTTCCCCCCAGTCGACATTTTTGGGTGGCAAAGGGTAGTGGGCAGTGATGTCATAAGCGATTTCTTCCATAAACCACTTGAAACTTTTGCAGTTGTGATCCTCTCGAAATTTCTTCAGCTCAGATATATCCCCGTAGGGCAGCGCCTTGGACTCAGGACGGCTCGCATAGAAGTAGTCTTTATATTCATCCCACCAGACCTCAACGACTCTAACATAATTCTGTGGACACAGAAGATTGTAGTCATTATGAGACGCAGAAATAACTGTAAAGGCAAAAACCGCCCACTTTGGATGTATAGAACACAAACAAACTACAGTGAACTCATGACTCAGGATGTGGCAGTTAATCAATGAAAATAAGAGAGATAAGTAACACTAATATGTTATGTTCCGAGTATAAAATTATCATGTATCATGTATGTAGATTCATTAAAAAGTATCGTACATAAAAGCAGACATTGCTGAGCTGGAAGATGATAGATTCTAAGATATGCACTCTTATTCTGATAACGGATGAAGAACGTGAAACCCAGACGGGGTTTTTGAGAGTCTGTTTAGACAATGGGGTTTCTTCTCATCTCCTGCCTTTATATTAGAACCACGAACACAGAGAGGGAAAAATTTCATCCTCGAAACCATCATTAAAAAAATTGCTCCTCAGGCGACTCTGCCAGTCTTCCCATGACTATAACAGAATCATTTTATTATAACTGCAAACTAACTGTATGCCTTCCACAGGTGGTTGACACAGACGAAGGGCAGCTACTGACCAACAAAAACAATGGATATCACCGACAAACATTTAACTTGCAAGTTTGGACAGGATTAGTGAGAACTTCCAAAACTAAAAGAGGTAAAACTCTGTGGTCCAGTAACCTCAGTACAGTGTACATGCCTTAAAGACAAGGATTCAGTCCACCAATGGGATGTCTGAACTGTGCAGAATTTTCAAGCATTCCTTATAATGACCAATATTTGAAATCAACCTAGGTGTCTGCCAGCTGATGAATGGATAAGGAAAATGTGTTATGCACAACAGAATGCACGAAAAAAGGAAAGTCTGTCATCTGCAACAACACACAGGATGTTATAGTAAGTGAAAGAGAAACGTGTGTGCTCACTCACGGGAAGGATATAAAAGAAGCCAGTGTACAGAAACACAGCGGAATGGTGGGTACCAGAGGATAGGAGTGGAAAGGCCACAGAGGACATGTTTGGGAAAAAGACACACAATTTCTACCACAGGAGAAGCAAGTTGTGGAGATATCCTGTCCATTCGTTACTACAGCTAATAACAAGGCGTTGGGTAGAACAAGGCAATATGTAGTCTGTAAACTAGGTGTATTTTAACCACTTCACAATGCATGTGTAGCAAATATTGTTATACAGCATATATACTTTCGATCCTTGTCAAAACATAACTGAAAAGGAGCAGGGCTAATATGAATGACATTAATGAACAATAAGATATTGCACCAGTAAGCCTAGCCTTGGCTTGCGGTGAAGACCCAACATGGCTGCATGGGAGAGTTACCCAGTGGCCATCATTTTACTCCCTCCCCTTCTCTTCTTTAAAAAAAAACAGCACCACCTCACCTTAAGAGTCGGAGAAGAGCCAACGTAAAGGGGCGGAGGGTTTCCTTGCCAGCCCTCAAGACGGTAGATGTGACCAACTCGAGAACAAGGCACAAATAACAATTTGCCACCGCACTGCCAGATCTGTCAAGGAAGAACGCATATTGTGAGCACGACCGGAAATGCAAAAATAAGTAATGGAAAGCTTGTCCTGTAAACTTTAAATTAGAGGTAATGTCCACATTGAATTCTAAAACAATCAATCACGTTAGAACGCTAGAAACAACGAGAAGGAGCCCTTTCTCCATATATCCTTAAAATAATGTAAACCCTCAATCCTAAATACCTGTCGTTTCTGATGCTAATCTATTTCCTACCTGGGTGATTACTGTAATCACCTCCTAACTGGCTTCATAACCTTGAGCTCCTCTCTACTTGATTGTATCCTTATTTATAGCTGGAGATTACTGAGCTTTGGGTCCTGCTATCTCTCCCCTTGCTTAGCGTCTTCATTGGCTGCCTTCTGCTTATCAAACCAAGGGCTCAGGGAATCTCTCTATCACGGCTCTAACTGCACTGGCCCACGCTGTCTTTAGTGGCTTCCCTGATCACGCTCCGACCCCACCTAACAGCTCCCTCACTTGCTCTCCACACACAGACCCTCGCCCCTTCCCTTGTTCTATGCACTTAGGAGGCCTGCCTGCTCTCCTCCACTTATCTCTGCTTGCCAGGAGCTGAACTGACCTTACTTTATGTCTAGAGTTCATTTTAAAGATAGGCTTAGGTTTTGACTTCTCCTCCTCAGCTACAGACCTTGGAGAGATCGGGTGGTCAATGGTCACTGTGCCCTCCCAGAAGAAACCATTTTACAGCTGCCAGAGATTCACCTTGGCAGAATGCCTGGGATACGTGAAGAATTCCCCTGCCTGTATAAGTTCCCTGAGAAGATACAGTTTTGGGGGGCCTTGAACAAAGTTGGTCTTGGCCTCTTAGCCCCGCAGGCTGGGGCACTGCTTGTGGAAACCACACAACTTAGTTCCACCTCCACGTCTACCTCGATTGTGGTGGCATTTTCTTCAACCATCAACTGAATGCCTCTGCCTTTTTTTTTAAAATAATTCTCTACATTATAAATTTACAGATATTTCTGATCTATAAGGGTTTTTTTTTTTTGACAACTTTAAGTTCTTTGACAGAAAGTATTAGTTGTCCCCAGCTTAACCCTCACGACACTGAAACACAGGATTTTTAAGACAAAAAGGAATGAATATCCAAAAAACTGTAATCTCCTCCCCTCCCGCATCTCTGAAAATGGGGCAGGACCACGGTAGAGCTGGACCGAGCAGGACGGCACCTCCACTGCATCGGGAGGAGGCCAGTCACCGTGACGCTGTCTACCGCCATGCTCTAGAGCAGGTAAGGATGCCTATGTCAGCAGACGGTCAACATGCAGCCCCTCTAAAGAGCTACCAAGGCTCCAGTGAACAGCCTGGGAGCGGGAGAGACACCACTTCCGTTTCTGAAGCTTGTGGGTCATAATTCCGGGCTGAGCTCCGTAGACAATGAATCACTTTATTTATCCTAAGAGCTATGTTTGATTGAGGCATTCCTAGTAATTTAGAGAAACTCATGTATTTTTTTTCTAGAAACAAACAAGAAAAAAAAAAAAAACCCAACCAGCTGGCCTTGGTGTCCCACTCCCTTAATCTCAACACTCGGGAGGCAGAGGCAGGCAGATCTCAAGTACAACATCAGCCTGGTCTACAAAGAGGGTTCTAGGACGATCAGGACCACATAGAGAAACCTTGTCTTTAAAACCGACCGACCAACCAACCAACCAACCAACCAACTAACCAACCAACCAACCAACCAACCAAACAAACAAACAAACAAATTAGCTTTATTTGAAAGTGAGAAAAGTTGGATACCGAGTAGTAAACAAGAAGCAGGGGATGGTGGCACATGCCTTTAGTCCCAGCACTTAGGAGGCAAAGGCAGATGGATCTTGGTGAGTTCAAGGACAGCCTGGTCTGCATAGAGAGGTCCAGGGCAGCCAGTGTGGCAGAGACACAGATCCCCCTCTCCCAAATAAACAAATACTCCCCCCCCCAAATTAGTTAGAAAAGAGCATCTGTTTGAGCGAAATGTTACCTTGTATGAGATTTCAAAGTTTTCACCACCCCAAATCTGGAGACCAGGATCATAGAGACCCAGTTCGAAGAAGAAGTCCCTCTCAATGGCAAATAGTCCACCCGCCATCGCTGGAGACCTGAGGGAAGGACACTGTGTGTGATGACGATTACAAACAAAGCCCCAGTATCCCTTCGCTAACAGACAGACAGCCTTTGGGAATACAGCACAGGAATGCACAGAGGAGGCGAGGCTGATGGCCAAACATTAAGAAACTATAAATCCTTCACGAAAGAATGTGCTCACAATCTGTGCGAATTCACCACACAGCAGGCCTATAGACTGCTACAGTGCTTCGCCAGTAGAGGGTGCCTTGGTTCTTTTGTTGATTTAAACAATTCTTTGTCATTAAGATAAAAATTTCTCTTTCTCTCCCCAAAACACATATGGACATTGTCTGCTGACGTCTCCCTCAGTGATTTGTGAGTCATTCTGGGATGAATGAAACTATACACTATGGAAGGAATCTGTCATTTCTAAATTTTATAGCTCAAGGCCTTGCCAGATAACGGTGTAAATCACTGTTGAACAGTCTGGTTCATTCAGAGTTTGCAAATGGAGCACAGGAACGACCTAAGGACCAGGACGCGAGGCACCAGCCTGCACTGTAGCAGGAGGTGGGGGTGCAAAGGGGCGCCCCATAGGCTTCCTTGTATAGATCTTAAGTCTGGAACATTTTAGGAGAAGGAGAAAAAGCTGTATAACATTTTAGGGTCACGTCACTCCCACTATTGAACAAATGACAGCAGAGTGTCACCATATTCTAGGCATTCCTTCTCAGCACGAAGCAATGATTAATGCATTATGATTTGTAAGCTGTGGGAACTGGATACTGTTAGAATTCCTCACTCCTTGTTCACACTAGTGTCTGTCTATCACTGGGTCCCACTGATGCTACCTTGAAAAGATGTGTGTGTGTGCAATCTGTGTACCACTCACTGTAGTATAAATTCCACGGGAACATATTTAGTTATTTATATTTTGAAAGGGCCATTTCTCCCCTAAAATAGTGACTGGTGCTTAGTAAGCAGTCAACAAACCCATGTCGAGCAGACAATGAGCCGGGTTAATATTTTTAGCACTGACGGAAAAGCCCATCAACGCTGCATAAACCACTAGGCCAGTACGCTCTGGTTCTACCTCCGAGATGTGTTTGCTTAGCTGACATTGAACATTATTTCATTACGCTCGTGCTTTTTGCTCTTCAAACATATTCCTGTTCATCTCAGTCCTAACTCGCAGGGGTGGTGCACTGGCTGGTTTCATGTGTCAACTTGACATGGGCTGGAGTTATCACAGAGAAAAGAGTTTCAGTTGGGGAAGTGCTTCCATGAGATCCAACTGTGGGGCATTTTCTCAATTAGTGATCAAAGGGGGGGGGGCCCTTGTGGGTGGTGCCATCCCTGGGCTGGTAGTCTTGGGTTCTATAAGAAAGCAGGCTGAGCAAGCCAGGGGAAGCAAGCCAGTAAGAAACATCCCTCCATGGCCTCTGCATCAGCTCCTGCTTCCTGACCTGCTTGAATTCCAGTCCTGACGTCCTTTAGTGATGAACAGCAGTGTGGAAGTGTAAGCTCAGTAAACCCTTTCCTCCCCAAGTTGCTTCTTGGTCATGATGTTTGTGCAGGAATGGAAACCCTGACTAAGACAGGTGGCTTTCACATGCTCACATGGAAGCTGATTAAAGAGACTCCTCTTGAGTTTCCCTAAGTTTATGCCTTTTTACAGAACTGAGGGACAAACCAAGGTTAGCATCTTTGTCTCCTAGGTGACCCGTGAGCCTTAGTGGGGCAGCAACAGGTTCCTGGATTATTCTGAACCTTGAGGTTTTGAATGGAAATTTGGAAGACGCCCAGGAAAAGCCTGAAGTCTGGTAGTTTCTTCATGTTTGCCACTCAGTGCCCTGATCACAACACACCCAAATCCACCACACGGAAGCGCTGCCCCAAATGTGTTCTGACACTCTGAGCATTGTGACAAGGATAGAGAGATTGGAAGCAGGACCATGGGAGAGGAACACATAACACACAGAGAGACAAACAGTATACACATTATGGACATGGGCTACACTCCTACACATTTCATTTGGGGGCCATCTTTTGAAAGACTGTAAAATGTTTCAATTAAAAGATCAAAAGGAGATCGTAAAGTCAATCATTCTTCGTGCAGAGCCACAAGCTGACTTGGGGATGGAGCTTTCTGTCAATCAAGCATCCTTTTGAGAACCAAGCAACAAAGGATTCAATCCAACATTTTCTAAAGTTGTGGTTTTGTCGCATTGAACTGATACAAAATTAGTATCAGAGCTTTAGCATTAAGAAAAAAACGGGAGAAGCCAACAATCTCTTGTTGGTGTGTCCTTCCCCGATGCACCCAAGACTTCCAGAGGCCAATTGCAAGTCTGGAGCTGCCCGCAGTTTACATGTTTTGAATTTACAGAATCCACTCTGCCGTTTGGTCTCCGAGGGCAGCAGGAAAGGGTTGTTCCCTCCCTTTCCTGCTTAGGCTTCAAAGTAATCACTCCTCTCAGATTCCTTTTTCCCGAATGAAAGAGTATGATTCACATTAGTGGAGCTTGCGTTCAGGAAGAAAGCTATTCCAGGAGCCAATGTGAATTCATCAAAGCTCAGAGGCTGCAAGGAGTCAAAGCTCTTTCAGGATCTGAGACAGATCCTGACAGCTCCAGTTCTTACAGCGAGGTTTTAGCATGGCAAGAGGGGTTAGTAGGTTAGCAGCAACCGGAGAAAGGGGAGGGGGGTAAGTGACTTAGTGATTACCGATACGGCTCAGTTTTTGTCTTTCTCAGTCTCTTCTCTCGAGAGGTCAGAGGCACCCGTTTCCAGAGCATGCTCCAATCCCACGCTCCTCGGGCATACCCATCTTCATCACCACCCCCTTGGGGTACAATTTCGTATGTGTTGCCGTTTATGACATCTATAATCGGCACAGTGCAAATGGTTCTGTGTTGTTTTGATGATGCAGCAAGATCAAATGCAAACACATGTATGGACCCACATAGTTATACGAGTTCATAGGGAAGGAAAAAAAGAGGACTTAGGTAAACATTCAACATAAAAAAAAAAAAGTAAAGTAGTAATCTTTACCGATAAGGTTCAGTTTTATGTTTTCTTTTGGCCTTTTCCTTGTGGCTTAGTGGAATACGTTTCCATAGCATACTCCAGTCCCAGGCCCCTCTGGCAAAACCATCTTCATCCCCACCTTGCTGGGGTTCAATGGAATAATCATTCCCGTCTATGTAATCTATTAGAGGCACAGTACATGTAGCTCTGAAATATTTACAGAAAATGAGAACGCATTTAAGAACCCCAGACTGACTAGTTCACCACGCCTAGCTACACGGGCTCCATGTGACTTGGCTTTGTTCTGCATTAGGAAACGATTGTTTAATTAGATACTATTGGGGGCATAGAGTAAAATAAGGCCTCGGGAAAGCCAAGCCTGCTTAGGTGGCAGGGCAGAATGGAGGGGGTTTATCCTGGCTGCCTAAACAAACGCCTGGGGCAGAGCCATGCCACGGAGATTATTACAAGCGTCCTTCTTTTTACTGCGGCGTTACTGGCAGCTACCTCACAGCAGCTCGGTAACGTTTACAAGAGTTCTCCACCTGTCTCGCTCGCTCTGTGTCCCCTATTAGAAAAAGTCTTTCTGTATACACCTCCTCTGACAGCACGGTCTCAGCAGTGTCTTCCAGCACTCTGTTCCTTTCTGAGCCTTTGAAAGTAGTTATTATGAACACATCTTTCTTGCTTTGACTTAATTTTCTTTCCTCCCTTAAAACAAGCTACTTGAATAAAACTAAACCTCAAGTTGTGTGTTGTGTTTTACTTAAAAAAAAAAAAAAGCAAGAAAGGTGCTTCAGTATCTATCGAGGAACTGAAGGAATGAGCTAAGAACTGGAAGGATTTAAAAAAAAAAAAAAACACTTCCTTTGCATTGGGTTTAGAAAAATGCTGGCACTGATTTCGCAGCTGGATGCCGAGCTGCTGTTGCAACGCCCTTGGTCACTGCTCATCATATCAGAAGGGACTGAGAACAGGCTTCTCAAAATGGAGCTCACAAAGAAAAATAATTCCTGGGGCCTAGAGCCTTGGTAAGACGGAAAGGGATTCGAGAAGATAGCTTACTTCTCTCCTGACAGAAACTCACAGGAGGGCCACCACGTGATGCACGGGCTTCCCACTGGAACCCGTGGGAAGCCACCTTCTCGCTTCTGAATAGACTTCTGCATTGCCCTGGAGACAGGGACCTGGCTACCTGGTCAGGTATCTTCCGTCTTGCCACGTGCTTTTCACAATTTAAAATAAATGTTGAAATGTAAAGAAGCCCAGAGACCTGTGTGCCAGTTGATTAACTACTAGATTTGTGGTGCGTTTACTCTCCTAAGCCTTGGTGCTGTTTCTTAAAGTACAGCTAATTGTGTCTCCCTGGCAGGGCCGACGTGGGGAGGAGGCCAGACGGCACGTGTACAGTGTTTATGATGGGCCTTCCTCCACCTTAAACCTGAAGACAAAGTCTCCCAAGTTCTTTATCTGGCCCGTGCCATTCGCCACAAGAATATGCTGCATTTGCCTAGATTCTGAAACAGTCAGGATTCTGGGGAAGATGCAGGGACTGGAAAGAGTTAGGAACTGATGATGTTTTAGATGGTTCTGTAAACTTAATGGCGATCTCTCCATGACACAGCTGCCTATTTCTAAACCCTGAAGTTTCCATAGGAACCCAGAGAGTTGACCCGAGGAACAGCTGGTCCTTTACCATCTAATAAAATCATTTCAAAGCTGTTGGGAACCCAAAGGCTTAGTGTCAAGTCTTCAGAGCATTTCTCCAGTTTAGAGGGGACAATTAGTGTTAGAATCTCAACAGACTACGGAGACAGCTCTGCAAGGGGACACCTAGCTTCTTCCCAATACAGGCTGGTTAGGTGTAAATCAGCCCAAAGCATCCACCTAGCTCCACCCAGGAAACGGAGAGTGCAAGGAAAACTCTTCTCACGCAGCATCTGGCAAACTATACAGAGCGGGATCACAGAGAATAGTGTTTGTCCGTCTAGAACAAGGTTTTACTTTTCAACTAGGAAAGGAAAAAAAAAAAGCAAGGTGACGTTACCTGTCCTTAGATATGGGAGCTACAAGCGGTGCATACCAGTTAACTGCGACCTCACAGTGGGCATCAAGATATATCAAAACCTTAAAAAAAAAAAAAAAAGAGGCAGGGTGAAAAATTACTCACACACGCTACAGCAAATATCACACACATTTTAAAATTAGATGCTAATTCGAGTTAGCACTTCCGTCAATTTTGACATATAAGTTGTCCATTCAAACCAACATTCTCATTTCAATTAAAAAAAAAAAAACCCAAAGGATAATTCCAAACTGTATCTGATCTCTCCATTACTAAAATGGAAGTGTTGACTTTGTACACAGTACACTACTGCACACTTCCTACCTGTCCCAGTTTAGCCTTCTGCGCGCCGATGCTGCGAGCTTGAATCAAACCCTCTCTTCTCTCATTTCGAAACACCTTCACGAGGCCGTTCCATAGCTTTACGTACTCATCCAGCTTTTCTTTTAAGTGTTCTGTGAATTAAAAAAAAAATTCCAACCAACATTATAGACTGTTACATAGAAACATCTTTCTTCCTCTCAAGAAAAGAAGATTGGATTACATTTTCTTGATACTGTAAAAAACCAGCAGCCATAAATAGCTGTGCGGTGCAGTCACTAATTGTACATAGGTTAGACCACGTAGGTGAGATCAATTAAGATGGAGGGCAAGGGGGAAGGTGCACTTCAGTGGTAGACCCTGTGTGAGAAGCATTCCCAAGGTCCGGGGTTTGGTCTTCTGCCGTCACACCAAAGAAAGAAGGAAGGGAAACTGCATTACAAGTTAATTTTAAGCTTAATATATCTGTGCGGGATCAGGTAGCATAAAACATTAGCAAGCAACCTTGTGAACATTAAATGAATATTAAAAGTTAAAAATGTGAGGTCTAAAAGTTAAAAAGAAAAAATATATAATATTTTGCAGTTGCAAAAAAGATCAGAATTTCTGAAGATACGCAGTCTACTGATAAGGCCATGCAGTTTCCCTGGAGTCTGTGCAAGGCATGGGCCACTCAGATTTTTGTTTCTGGGCAATCTTTTCCCAACCACAATAGGTAGAGAGAATCGCTGTCTTGCTGTGATCAAGACCAACGACCAAGCCAGCCCATAACAATCAAAAGACACATTTTTGTCTGTAGCTTAGCATTACAAGTATGTGTATAATTAAATTATAATCATTGTAATTACATATACATATATGTTTGTGACTTAGAGGGAATTCTATATTACGAAAACCAGGCCAATTGGCAAAGTTTGCACCTTGGCTTCTCACTGTAAAATAACAGCTTTTGTTTATTATTGTGAGCCCAGAAAATTGGCTCACCAGTTAGAATAAGCTCCTGTATCCCGCTGAGATGCTTCCTGAGGATACAGAAATTGTCCTAAAATTGTTAAAAAATTGGCTCATCGGTACAAAACCCACCCCAAAAAAATTGCTGTATCTAGCTGAGACCTAGTTAAAATGGGTATGTTGGACTGGACCATAGATTTAATAGTTTGCTTGTTTTAGGAGGCTTTCTACTGCGTTTGTTTTGAGATAGAATGTCATATAGCCAAGGCTGGCCTCAAATTCACTATGTAGCTGAGACTCAACCTGAACTCTTTTTTTTTCCCTCTGTTTATATTTATTGCTACCATTTTGTCTCCCTGCTACTCCTTATGTACATTCAACTCCTTTGCCCAAACCAGAAAGTTATGAGAGTTCCTGCTAGTGGTATATCAGAAGCATACCCACTTACTAAGCAGGTAGCCTTCCCTGTGATGGGCACAGTTGACCCTGCTTCAGGAAGGACTGCTCTTGTTATTGGAGACAAGGGTACCCCAGTAATAGTTGTGATAATCTCCTGATCCTTTGGAGTTAGCACACCAAAACCGTTAGCAGAGCAATGCTAGGTACCATGGAACCTCCAACGTCAAGCAAAGGGCTCCCTTTGTTTCCGGAGATCCACATAAATGACCAAGCCTGGCTCCACACCCGCATCTGGCTTGCAGGAGGCAGGTGTGTCGTTGGAATCCAGGTGTCACCATCTTCAATCAGCCTGTGGGAAATCCCATTTGAAGGAGCCAAGAAACAGGTAGAGACACATACTATATGAGCTATGGGCATTGTTTGAAGTTGGGAAAAGGTGGAGCTCAGTTTGGGCCACACAGGAAGGTAAGAGATGGCTGAGAAGGAAGAGCTATTTCTCTGGAAACCCTAGTCCCTTACAGCCTCTTCAAGAAGCCTATTCCATGGAGTCCTGGGTAGCGGGCAGCCGGAGAGCAAATATTTAAAGGTACACAGTATCAACTGGTGGGACCCGCAATAACTTCCCATTCGAATCCTGACCAGGCTGAAGCCGAAAGAAGCACAGACATAGTTCAAGACTTAGTGGTCGGACCTCTAAAATGCTGAGAAGGATAGTGGAGACCGGGTGTGAAGCTTCTTTCAAATCTCATTTAAGGAATTCCAAACTCACTTACAATCCACCTGAGATCCTTTGAAAGAGCAAGCTTCCCTAGGGCTTAAAGAGTAGTCTTTGGCGTCCTTCTTAGAAGCAACGTGACAGTGGCATGAGGGTCAGAAGTTTTGGGGGGCTATGATCACATGGCATGGCTAGGTCCCTTGGTGCCCCACTTGTATGGCCACAGTGAGAGAATGGGAGGTATCAGGAGGGGCCATATTGTCAGTCACTGGTGGAAAGAAGTCTCACTCTATCTGAGCCTGTAGCATCCTGGCAGGGCCCTCAGCGATAAGTCTCCCTGGGAAAGTTGGACCAGATTCTGCACCAGTCCTCTGGTCCTAAGCCATTATGGGGGGCCACACCCATCCCTGCAGTCTCTGCAGCGAGGGCTCAGCCTCGGCCTCAAAAGGCCATCTTCACTTCAAGGTGCCCTGGCCAGGGAGAGACCCTGCAGCTGCCCCTCTGCGCCCGCCGGCTTGGCCTCATCACGCCCACTCTCTGAGCCCTCGAAGCAGCCAGAGTCACGTGGGATGTCCACCTTGGGTTCTGACACTGTGTGCGCCACGGGCTCCTGGCTGCTCTCAGCACCCTCTTCGGCCTCTTCACTGCCAGTGTCATAGTCCAGCAGCAGCTCTGCAGCCGTGAGCAGCTTGGCCTGGTGCTGTGGGTCCATGAGGTTCAGCTCATTGAGGTGAGTTTCCCGCAGCTCTTTGAAGTCTTCCAGTGTCTGGTAGCCATTGAGCAGCAGGGTGGCCGTGTGTTCCTCCAGGCCAACGCGCTCCAGAAGTTCATGCAGAGTCTTGGGCTCGGTCGACCTGAACTCTTAAAAAAGTTGTTTTAAAATTGTATGTGTGTGGTGTTTACTTTGCACGTATGACTGTGTACCCCTTGTGAGCCTGGTTCACGGAGGAGACTGGAAGACAGCACCTTATCCCTTAGGACTGGAGCCGTGTGGGTGCTGGGGATCAATCTGCAGTCCTCTGAAGACTGGCCAGTCTCTTAACCTCTCTCTCTCTCTCTCTCTCTCTCTCTCTCTCGCTCTCTTGCTCTCTCTCTCTCTCTCCCCCGGCCCTCAGTTCTTGATCCTCTCCAGACCTACGAAGCACTAATACAGGTGTGCGTAAGAGCACCAGGGAGTTTACCCCAACAAAAACGCCCGTTCATGTGGCTTTTCAGAATGAAGACACATACATACATATTTTGGCAGCAACTTTTAAAGAGTCTTAACAAAACCATTTCAAGTTTAATTGTATTTTCCTGATAAAATGTTTGGTGACTTTTCCCTTTCAAAATTAGTTGTGTCTTTCTTTTAAAGTGTAAATGCTCTCCTCTTTCCTTTGTTCCAAAGCTTGGTGCAGTCCCTCGCTATTCTTCTCTAAAGTCTTTCTGATTCCATCAGGGCTGCCTTTGGGACGTGCTGCTTCAACACAACCCTTAAATACATCTCAATGTACAGAAGGGAGTGACCCACTTTTCAAATTTAGACTCTCAGTCAAGACAAATGGCTTCTCTGCAACCTCACACTGCAGTCGACTGTGTTTAGGACTCAAACATACCTTTGCCACGTTTTAGGTAAATATTGCCTTATTACAGCCCACACTTGTCAGGCTGGGTTTGTGACTGTTGGTGGCGCAGGCTTGGCTGGAAAGGTCACAGGTCACTTGTGAGCAAAGCATTAAGAGCTCATTCGTATTCCTCGTCTTCTCTCTTGTCCATCGCTGTGGAGCCAGCACACAGCTGAGGCTGCTGTGGGCCCATCAGCCAGGAAGCAGAGACTGCCCCTGGTCCAGTGGGACCAGGAAGACCCCGGGCTGCTGCAGATCTCTAAGGTAGGACCGAGAAAACCCTTGCATGCTAAGACCCTTGGATGCTGACGACTACTAAGGTAACAGTTGGCTGCTGTAGACTTTAAGGTAGGACCTAAAACCCCTTGGCTGCTGCAGACCTCTAAGCACCTAGGGCTCTTCACCTGAAGGCACCTTGGTCTCAGTGGAAGATGCACAGGAGTGGGGAGGAGCCTGCTCCATTTAAAGGCCCCAGATCTTGCTAAATGAGAATGCTGTCATTACCAGAAGCCTAGCGGTTATGAAGAGTGGTTAGACCCTTTAAGAGGTTTTATGTTTCGTCTCTAAAAAAGAAAACCAACTCCAAGGTTTACTTTTCTAAATCTATTGTGGCAAAGTACAAGCCAAATTTTTATTTGAGCCTTATTAAGCAAAGACTACAATTTTTCTGAAGCTAGTAGCAACAGATCTCAATGTCTTGAAATTAGAAAACTCTACTTACAAACCTTCTGGACTTGTGTTCCAGGGGAATCTGAAAGTTTCTGCCTACTGTGAGGTATGGAGATCCTGCCTGAGTGTGAGACTTGGAGCCACAGAGAACTGCAGCATGAGAAGCCCAGACAGACAGCAAGGGGAAGTCAGACAGACAGACAGCAAGGGGAAGTCAGACAGACAGCAAGGGGAAGTCAGACAGACAGCAAGCAAGGGGAAGTCAGACACACAGACAGCAAAGGGAAGTCAGTCAGACAGGCAGCAAGGGGAAGTCAGATAGACAGCAAGGGGAAGTCAGACAGACAGACAGCAAGGGGAAGTCAGACAGACAGACAGCAAGGGGAAGTCAGTCAGACAGGCAGCAAGGGGAAGTCAGATAGACAGCAAGGGGAAGTCAGAGGCACAAACAGCCCAAGCCTTGGGTTCTGTTCCTTTTTTTGGGGGGGGGGGACAAGCTATATTCTTTTTATAATGATGTTTTAAAATATTAATAATAAAATGTCTACCATCAATACCAACACAGATGAGTTCAGAAAGTAGTTTTGCAGATTTGGATTTTTGAAAATTTTTCATACACTTAACAATTACTGCTGATAGTGTCGACAGTGTCGCTCGAAGGCATATTTCGTTTATTTATTATTTATTATTTTACGTGTAGGAGTGTTTGCATGTCTCCATGTGTGTGAGGGCACCACGTGTGTTCTGTGTCCCTGGAGGCCAGAGGAGGTGCAGGTTCACCTGGGACTGGAGTTATCAATGCAGGTGTGGGAATCAAACCCCGTTCCTTTGCAAGAGCAGCTGGTGCTCTTGACCACCAAGCCACCTGTGCAGCCTGCTAAAGTTTATTTTCAAATGCTGGTTTTGCAGGAAAATAAATAGTTTTGGTAAAAGCATTTGTCATAGAAAACTGCAAACAAGATAAGATATCCAAGCTAATAAATATATTTAATTGAGCTTAAAAATTAAAGATATATGTCTAGAGCAATTAAAATGATTAGTAATTACAGTTATCAGCTGCAGGAAATGAGGGGGAGGAAATAAGTCATAATTTTATTTTTTCTAGTGCTGGCATATGTGCACAGATCAAGATTCTAGTTACATCAGAAGCAGCAAACGTTTGTCCAGACTTAGAAGGAAGCTGTATAAAGCTATTCTGAAAGGTATTTTCATGGTTCTTAGGTTCTATCTTCAACCCTAACATTGGATTTGGTACTCATGCCTTATGCAGAAAAACTGGAAAGCTTGTTTGCCAAAATATAAGTACCCTGTTATTAATTGAGCATTTCAGTCAGTTCAAAAACTTCAATTGCTTTGTGATCAGCTAAAGAAATAAATAAATGTGCAGATTTGCATTGAAACAGCAACACTCCATTTTCAACTATATGTTGACTTAGTATCTGGGGCCAGAGCATTAATTCTACATTTTTGTAATTGAAAATATATATTTAGTTTACAATAAAGTATTGAGAGAAATTACTCAAAATTAGCTTTAAAAAGTTAAAATTTTGGGCTGTAGAGATGGCTCAGTAGTTAAGAGCACTGACTTCTCTTCTGGAGGTCCCGAGTTCAAATCCCAGCAACCACATGGTGGCTCACAGACATCCGTAATGAGATCTGATGCCCTCTTCTGGTGTGTCTGAAGACAGCTACTGTGTACTTACATATGATAAATAAATAACTCTTTAAAAAAAAAAAGTTAAAATTTCTAGAAAATTGCTACTTGATCCTTCTCTGTCCAAGTTGAACCAAGATGACCTAACACTTGCCTAAATACTGTAATGGTCTCCTTTAGAGGAACGAGGACTGAGCCGAGTGCCAGCCTGTGGTTACAGTGCCTGGGAAATACAGGCAGGAAGGTCAGGAACTCAAGAATGTAAGGCTATGCCTGATACACAAAGAACTCAAGGCTAGCCTGGGGTACCAGAGTCCCCACGCATGCCTCCCTTGACTCATAACTTATTTTTATTTAATATTTTAAATCAGTTAGAGAATACAATGAGCTGTAGAAGATGTGCTCTTAGAAGGTGGCCCAGCATGACCAGTCAGATGGTTAACGGGATGACTTGGCAGGAAGGAGCTAGCCACCATCACACAGACAGACTTGTGTCCTTCCCTGAAGAAAAGAAGAACATGAACTGAGCTTTGGCATTTATGCCCCTCCGTTCTCCTGACGTGTACTCAATGAGCCCTCAAACCGTGAGCCAAAATACCCGCCCTTTCCCCGTAAGCTGTTTGTGGTATTTTGTCACAGCAACCAGGAAAGTTACAAATACACTTGCATTTTCAGGACCGAGTCAGTATGTGCATCACTGTCCAAGTGCAAAATGAAGGCAGTAGGTCCGTGGGTTTCAGTTTGAAAGCTACAGCTGGAGCTTTGAGTGACAGCGCAAAATAGACACGATTCTGTTCTTCAGTCTCTCAGTAAGCTATCCCTAGAACTCAATTTTTGTGAAAGGTGAGCCCCACAGAACTGGTACAGCATCAGAAGAAAATCTTGAACTCATGCATTTGGATCTTACAGTTAATTACTGCCTCTGAGCTTGTGGTAAGTCACATGGGTTCTCTGAGTCTCCTGTATAAAACAGATAATTATAGTATTTTAAAGGTTATTGCTAGGATTAAACAAAATGATTCATATACAGTGC
The DNA here is from genome assembly GCF_947179515.1 of Apodemus sylvaticus. Taxonomy (NCBI): domain Eukaryota; kingdom Metazoa; phylum Chordata; class Mammalia; order Rodentia; family Muridae; genus Apodemus; species Apodemus sylvaticus. The sequence continues at coordinate 54,870,562 of NC_067489.1, forward strand.
TCAGCACAGTGACAATACAGTAACGTATCAGTAGCTACCTTTCATTTTAAAAACTTATTTTGATAGCACATTTTAATGTGTTACTTATGAACGACTTATTTCTTTAGTGAAGATGTAAAGTCTATAGCCATTACCTTTATTGCTGAAGTCATCAATTAACACAATTTCTGCTAAATACTTCCTTGGTGTCCTTTTGATTACACTGTGGACTGTCCTCATGAGGGTTGACCATCCTTCATTATGGAAGACAATGACAACGCTTGAAGTAAGCAGGTTTTCATCATAGTGCCAATACTTGCATCTGCCAAAAGAAAAGTTCATTGCACGTATTTAGAGAGAATCTATAATGCTTGGCTTCAGAGTCTCTGAGCTTGTATTTTCTGATTGGATTAAATATTATTGATTTATCTAAGGAAACAGTTTGAAGCTCTTTGGATCTCAGCAGAAACACAAGATCAAAGAAAGAAGCTGGTGCCTAAAGTGACTCTTAGATAAAGCTCCTTGGTATCAGCACATTGTATGATAAAAGAAATAGCTTCCGAATCGGTGCCGAGGATGCCAAAGATACTATTACAGCCGTCAGTGGGCAGGTATCACTTTATTTTCCTTTCTGAAACTTGAGCTTTAAGTGCAAGAGATTTATTCTGCTGTCTAATTGGACATTTAAAAAGTATTTAGAAAAAAGTTAAGCAGGCTAATCGGAAACATATGGGAGTCTTTGGAAAATTGACCAGTGAATGAGAACAGCTAATATTGTTGGGATCTATTGGATTAACTAACGATCCTTGGCTATGCTACAAAAAGAGAAGAAGTTTGAAACAATAATAGCAGGAATAAAGCTGTTGAAAGCCCTTTCCTAACAGGAAGAATCTCAGAACAGTGTCTGAGGAAGAATCCAGAGCCAGGGGAGACCAAAGTTTAGGAGGAGCTGCAAGCTCTTTCAGAGTCATGAGTTCAAAACACAGAAGCAGCAAAGCGTAAATTATGGGCCTTTGCCTGTGAGGCAGACCAGAATGTCAAGGCATTTGATGAGTAAGTCTAGTTAAATCCCTGGCACCCAGGAAGGCGGAACATCAGTGTGTGAACACGTATAGACTTAGCTTTAAACCATTTGTCGTATAATATTCCCCAGCATGGGCTGGGGAATAACTGATTCAATCATTTTCTTGTAGATGGTCATTTCACTCGGTTCTATGTCCTTCCTTCTGAATGCTCAGAGGATCCAGTGAGGACCAAGGTGGAAACGACGAGCCATGAGGGTGAGGATGACATGGAAGGAACCACTCGTCACTAGAGTCACTGCGGCACTGATGTCCTGTGGTCAGAATGTCTCCTCAGAGCGAGCTCAGGTGTTGCAAATCTGATTCGGAAAGGCAAGAGTGGTGGAGGGCGGATAAGGCCACCCTTGGGGTGACTAAATGTATCCATTTTGTTATCCGGTTGGGTTTCTCAAAACCAGGAGATTAGCTTCTTCCTTTTCCTTCCTCTCCTCTGCACAGGATCGATTCTGCTCTTACACCTTCCCCTGTGAGAAGAGGCCTAGGCAAGGAGCTCCCAGCCAGATGCTTGCCCCAGTCTTGAATCTTGTCAGCCCTCAGAATTCTGGGACGTTTCATTTCCTTGTAATTACTCACGGTGTGATCTCTCACAGCAGGCACAAAAATGGATGGAAACCAATGCCTCAGAAGCTGATGAAGAGAGTTCATGTACTCAGGGAGACAGGGCGCCTCTCTCTTAGAGCCAGAAGGTGGCAGCACCTCAGGGATGCATGGCCTTCTGTCACTGGAGAGAAGTGTGAGTCCTGGGCTAACACCAGAGCTGAAGGGAGAGGTAGGTTGCGTTCTCTCTGACCACAGGCCTCCCTTCGCTACAAGCAGGTTCTTGACAAAGCTTAGCTGTTGGACAGCTTTTCTGGTTTACTGTGGTATGAACATGTCAAAGCACAGTGCGCACTGGGTACTTACACACAATGTCTTTACTAGGCAAAGAGAGGTATCCTGGGCTGGCAAGATGGCTCAGTGGATAAAGGTGTCCAGCTTTTTACTATGCTTGAAGATCTGAGTTTGATCCCTGGCACCCACAAGATGGAAGGAAAGAACAGAGTCCTACAAGTCCTACCTTGACCTCTGACCTCCATACACAATAAATACACGTGAAAGGGAAGAAAATGCACTGTCATGACACTGATGTAAAACTATTTTGCACCATGTCTCACCTTACTGGTGTAGAGTTTGCAATAGAGTAGTCTCTCTTTATCTGAGGATTTTTGCTTTCTGAGGTTCCAGTTATATGTGGTCAAACACAGCTCAGTAACACAGTACTATAATTAAGATCATGGGAGAGGCACACTTGGGAACTTATTTTATGATCAGTTATTGATTGTTAATCTCTTAGGATATTTAATATATATATGTATGTATACTATTTTAATCATAGAAACACATGCTTAGAAAAAAGTATAGCTATAGGATTAGTCCTATCTGTTCCACGAACTTACTTTGGGGTTTTGACTATATTCTCCATAGATAACTGTTGTGTAGGAAAGAAAACCAAAAGCAATAAAAAGCCACACTTAGGTAGATAGGTGTAATTATATGTCTTTGGCTCATTTCTGTTCTCCAACATCTCAGGCTCCATGAGAGCTTTTCAATAGTGTAACATCACAACCAGTAGAGGCTCAGCTACACTGGAGAGCTGCTCTGCTCACAGGAGTCAAATTCAGAGGAGAAGCTATGGAGTGATCCTGGCCGTTCTGTGGAATGTTTGCAAGGAGCTTCCAGGACAGAAAGAATTTGTGTGCATGTGGCTATGTGCATTGTGCAGGCCAAGGAAGACAGCAGGATCCCATCCTGACACTCTCCGCTGTATTCCTTCAAGACAAGAGTCTCTCACTGAGCCTGCAGCTATGTCAGTGGCCAGAACGTGCTGTAACTCAGTGCCTGGGCTACAGGCACGTGACGTCATGCTCGGCTATTTTTTTTTCTTTACAAAAAATATGAATGTTAGGGATTCAAAGTTTAGTCATCAAAATGCTTGTGCAACAAGAACTCTTACCCTCTGAGCCACCTCCTGCTGCCCCCAGAGCATTTCATAGTGACCTCTGTAATTTACAAAGTAGATTGCAAAACTCAAAATGAAACATGTATTAATATTTTACTTGTGCGCTATCTCTATAGCTCTGGTATCATCTGTACTTCCATATAAAACCTTGTCGTAAGGCCTAAGAGGTGGTGCTGTGGTTAAGAGGGCTTGCTGCTCTCCCAGAGGACCCAAGTTCTGTTCCTAGTACCCACATGGATGGCTCGCAAACTCCTCTAACTGCATCTTCAAAGGATCTAATGCTCTCTGGCCTCCCATGGGTGCTCTCTCTCCCTCCCTCCTCTCTCTCTCTCTCTCACACACACACATACCACATAAACACACACTCATGATTAAAACAGAATAATTAGAAAATCTTATAACTGGACCATTGATGGATAATATCTATATAATTAGATTATAAAAAAAGCTACCAGTTTCAGTACTGTGTGTGGACTTCTGTATTCGTGTAAGGAAGTGACCCAACTTCCCAACGTGTGCCCTTCAAGAGCTGCATCTTATTTCTAGATTGTTCGCTCCAAGTCTTTCTTTTAATAAGGAATAACTTTAGACTCTCTTTAGTTAATTCTGCAGGAAGTCTAAATCTAACAGCAAAGACTTTTTAGGCACAGGAATCAAACCCATAATTTGAGAAACACTGACTTTTTTATTAACTACCTTCTTCCATTTAAAAATAAATATGGCGCTTTTCCTGCCTCCCTCTAAAAATACTACTTATTTAAATAATTAAACGAGAGAGAAATGCTTAAATCTACCAGAAATAGAGCTTCTATCCAATTCCTGAACATATTAGTAATGTAGACGTAAAATTTAACTTAGCATTCTGAAATATCTATTTTCATTGAAAGGAGAGCTGTCCCCGTTCAGCCCCGTTCAGCTTGGCGCGCCAGGCTGAACAGGCTCAAGGGAGGGCCTTTGTCCAAGGGCGTGGTTTCTATGTGCTTTGTGGGAAATGGTCCAAAGTTAGTGCTTAGGGACATGATAGGTGCTACTCCTTAGCAGGCACACATGCACCATACGTAGAAAAATACAGAACTTAACAGCCCAAACTATAGCGTCAACTCCTCCTTACTGCTCTCTGGATATTCATTTTTGTCAGTGTGGCTCCCGGAAAAGATGAGATAATGCTCCAAATTGGGCATTACTCTTTCCTAAGTCCGGCCAAAGCTACGTTAGCCTGCATTTATTTATTTATTTATTTATTTAATCATATTCTAGGTCCCAAGTCCTACAGCTTCCCTCACATATTACTACCATGTGCAGTGGTTCCCATTCTGTCTGCATTTTATACACTGACCCGGATGCTGACTCTAGCAGGCTCTGCCTCGGGGGTGAGTTTCCCATCTTTGTGTAGGAGCACCGCCCCAGCTTTGTTTCTTGTCTGCTGAGTGCGAGCATCACTCCTAGCTTTCTATGTTCAGTATTTTCCTTTTTTTTTTAAAAAAAATATTTATTTATTTTATGAATATGAACGCACCACTGCTCGCTTCAGACACACCAGAAGAGGGCATTGGATCCCAATACAGATGGTTGTGAGTCACCATGTGGTTGCTGGGATTTGAACTCAGGACTCCTGGAAGAGCAGTCAGTGCTCTTAACCGCTGAGCCATCTCTCCAGCCCCTGTTCAGAACTCTCACCATCACTCCATCTACTGTGCCTGTGGCTAAACATCCGATCAGGCATTGTGCTTTAAGTTACACACTATTAGAGGATGAAAAGCTCCTTCTCTGCTTCACTTGGGAGCACTACCACTCAAACAATGCTTCTGCACACTGTCCATGGAGGTCTGAAGACTTTACAGAATATCCTGATACACTGACACGACTGGGCATGACAGTCTCCTGGTCTATGAGATAATGCTCCAAACTGGGCATTACTCTTTCCTAAGTCCGGCCAAAGCTACATTAGCCGCATTTATTTATTTCTTCTTTCAAGACCTTGCCTGTGTCTTGTGTCCTCTTTCTTAGCCCTATGCTCACCTTTAGTGAAGCTGAGTCTTTACGTCTACATCACTGGGACCATCCTCACACCAGTGTCAAGTCTCTAGAACCAAACTTGCCCTCTTCTTTTCGGAAAACATAGTTCCTCAAATCCCTTCCCTTTTCTTCAGTGTCTCTGGGTGAGGGATGAGACTTCCACTTGAACTCATGAGGTAAATTCCTTAGTATTTGGTCCTGTGGAGAGCTTTGACAGTGGGGATGGGGAGAGTGAGGAGGTGGAGGCCCTTACTGAAGAGACCCTTGATAAGTTTGATCCCTAGGACCTATGTGCTAGAAGGAGAAAATCAACGTCAGAAGGCTATTCTCTGACCATAACACAGGCAAGCACACACACACATCCCCCCTGCTCACGCACGGACACACATGCAGAGGTAATCCAATACAAATTCAAAAATAAAAGACATTTTTAAAGCCTCAGTAAATCTAACACACTTTAAAGAAGTTAATTACAAAATTTAAATATGCAGATCATTCTTGATAATGAGGAAACAAAAATACTATTTTCCCTAATATTTTAAATACTATGCCCAAACAATTTATTTATTAATTGCATTTGTACTTCAAGCAGAATCTACATTTGAAGGGAACATGATGCTGGGATCTGTTTAGAATGTCTACTTCAGCCACATAACATGGTCTGACTCCTTAAAGGTAATTCCTGAGTAGGAGTTCATCTCTGGGCCAGCAGAATGGACTATCAGGGAACAGTTGTCCTAGCTGGGACAATGAAGTCTTTCACTTTGGATTTTGAGCTTGGGTGACTTAAGTTAGTTTCTAGTTATACTTGCATGGCGAGGCAAGAGTTTGACACAGAAAAAAAAGCTTTTCATAGAAAATGCAAGAGCAAAAAAATTAAGTGGAGATGAGTGTATGACTGTTTGACAGGCACAGGGCCTCACCTCTTCATTTGCCCCCTCCTGGTTCAGAATCCCCAGTGACTGCCACACGTCCTGTGTGACCTTGGTTTCCATGAGACAGTCCAACAGGTCCTCTTCGCCTACTTGTTTGAGCTCAGGTAGTTGCAAAGATTTGTTTTTTTATTTAACTACCACATCTAGCATGTTAACCTTAGTATTTTCACTCAGTCTAAGCTCATTCTATACATGTGTTCATGGAATAAAACTTTAAGAGTTTCACTAGTCAATCAGTAAAGCAAGCTGTCTATTTCCTGTTGGAGAGTTTCTCTCTGGTCATTGGTGAAGTTACAGAAAGATGTGCTAGAGATGGCCTCTCCAGATGCTATTCCTTGGTAGGTTCCAAAAACACTTTGGATAGATGAATGTTATCATCAGAGAACTACATATGTTACCTAAATTAGAAATATAAACCAAGAGCATGCATGGGACGAACCTACGCACTCAGCACATATGTAAGAGTTGTAGAACTTGGTCTTCATGGAGGATTCCTCTCAGCAGGAGCAGGGGCTGTATCTGACTCTGTTGCCTGCCTTTGGGTCCCTTTCCCCTAACGGATCTGCCTTGCCTACCCGTAAAGGAGAAGATGCGTCTAGTCCTACTGCAACTTACTATGCCAAGGTGGGCTGACATCCACGGGAGGCCTCTCCTTTTCTGAGAAAGGGAGGGAGGAAAGGTGGATGGAGGAGAGGAGAGAGGAGAGGGAGGGAGGGGGTGAAGAAGAAGGAGGGGAAGATGCAATTGGGGTGTACAATAAATGAAAAAATAGTAATTTGAAAAAAAAAACATTAAGATACTAATTTGAAATAATAAGAAAAAAAGCTTTCAAGGTTTAGTAATCCAGTCAGCACTAGAAGCTACCTAAAGTCAGATGGCTTGGCCTGTGTGGAATCTATTAGGGTGGTGGGTGTCACAGTTCGGAAGGGTCCACACACCCTTCCTTGGCTACAGCAAGGGCTGCTGACCAGACTTACTAGATGACTCAGGCTAGCTCTGTACAAGACAGACAGTGGGGTACAATGATCATTTTCCTTTGGTCCCCTATTCTAGCCCCCATGAGGACGGGTCCTTTCTTAACTCTACAGTCTTTCTTTGGACCAGGCACAATGGAATCGAGTTACAGTTTATTTCTGTCTGAACCATCTTCCCCGACTTCCACCCGCGAGGAGCTTGTGCCCTTCTCCATCGCTGTGAGACACTAATTACCTTTTCCTAATGTTCTTATTAGTCAGTCCTCCCTTGAAGGTCAAAGTTCAGTCTGTGGTAATAGAACTCTCTCAGCCTATTATCTGCAAAATGAAAATATCTGAAAAGCTATGCTCAGTTCTGCACAAATAGCATTTCAGGATTATGTCAATTCTCAACACATATTTGTTGATTTGATTTAAAAAAAAAAACGTTTACAGGTCTACTCTTTTTCAGAATCACAGAACACCATGTATTTTTTTTCTTGTTAATGAGTCAAATATTATTGACAGGGAGAATAAGAAATCTTACATTTTTGGGGGAGGTTGAAAATCAAGTTGATGGACATAGGATTAATGGCTGTATTTGGAAAAAAATTCAAGTCTATCACCTGTCATATCAAAACTAAGTAACGGAGCAAGTCCAGCTGCTAACAGTAATTCTTGCTTAAGCATAGTATACGCAGTGCCACAGTTGGAACCCAGGGCAAATGTGAAGGTAAGGCTAGTGTGCAGCTTTGGCTGGGCCCCTCAGATCAGCTCAGCCTCAAAGACAGTTGTCACGTGCACAAGGTTTAAGACAGGTGCTCTGCTTCCGGGTGAGTTACTGCATCGGATCCAGGTACTAGAGTCTTGCTCTGTGGCCAGATGGGGATTCTGAAGGTTAGTTATAAGCAAGCAGTCAGTGGGCTAACAGAGAGGGGCTGCGCTAGCAAAGCCGGTTTCCTAAAACGTTTCCTGGCTGAGTCCCGGGCTAAGAGACTACAGAAGAAGTAGTAACAGTCATAGCCTTGTGCAGTGCACACAGCCTAGAGCAGCGGTCGCCTGCCCAGAACACCGTGGCTTCTGCTGATTGGCCTGTGGGCCAGCAGGACAGTGCCGCTGGTTCAAGGGCTCCCCAGGAGAGAGCCAACTTATCAACTGCTCTGTTTTCTACATATGAAGTGCAACTTGCATTCCTCTCCTCTTCTTTCACGGAGCCCCTCCCCCAACCTGATAATAAATACAATTAAAAATAGGAAAACTCTGAATGTATTCCTCTCCATTCTCTCTGTGACAGTCAGTGTCCCCATTGTGAGACACAGCTACACCATTAGTCTGGATGTCACCCTCCTTTCCCTCAGCTTTCTATCTAGAGTTCTCTTTAACACACTCACGGTATGGTGAGAATTCACAGCTCCTAAACAGATGTGGCATCTTCTTTGGACAACTCAGCTTGTGTTCCCTGTAGTAGCCTGGGTCAGAGACCTCCAAGCGTGAGGACAACAGCTCCATCTCAGTATCAGCTGGTGCTCCTGCTTTGTTAAAGTGTCCAGCAGGCAAAAGGAATCATGAGCTATGGCCTGGAATTCTTGAGGACTGTGCAAGAAGACACAGGAGAGAGAGACCTGTACAGTGGATTGATGACAAACACGGTGACATTATGCCTCTGTTCTGGAGACAGGTGGCATCAGAGACGCCCGGATGAGAGTCAGAGGACACTGACTGGGCAGAAGGGTAGACAGCACTGTTTTGGACACAGAGCAGAGACTTGAATGCCCATGAGGAATCTTAGAGCGTCCATTTCCAAGCATGTATCCAGCATTCCCAAAGGGCTCTTAGAACTCATTGCGAAGAATCAGAGGTTGCTAATCTCAGATTCAAGATGCAAGATAATCTCAAGATGATTATCTTGCAGGGTGGATGATGTTTGAGCTAGAAAACTGGCGCTTCTGCTATCAAGTACACTGTTGATTTGCTGCCAGACAGGAAGTGTGTTTCTAATAGCCTTCACTCTTTCCAAGGCTCTCCCACACGCATTATCCCATCCAAGTCTCATCCAAGGCAGGGAGACTTAATCATTCATTTTCTATATACAGGAACTGAGGCTGTTAGGATGTATGACTTGCCCAGTCAGAGTTAACAACAGAAGTGAGTTTAAGAATGAATGTCCCTCAATGGAGAAATGGATACAGAAAATGTGGTACATTTACACAATGGAATACTACTCAGCAATTAAAAACAATGAATTCATGAAATTCTTAGGCAAATGGTTGGAACTGGAAAATATCATCCTAAGTGAGGTAACTCAACACAAAAGATCACACATGGAATGCAGTCCCTGGTAAGTGGATATTAGCCTAGAAGCACAGAATACCCAAAACACAAACCATATATCAAATCACTCCCAAGAAGGAAGGAAGGAGAGGGCCAGGGTCCTGGAAAGGCTTGATGCAGCATTGTAGGGGATTGCCAGGACAGAGGAGTGGGAGGAGGTTGACTGGGGAACTGGCAGAGGGAAGAGGGCTTATGGGACTTAGGGGGAGGGGGAACCTAGGAAGGGAAAATTTGGAATGTAAACAAAGAATATAGAAGAAAATAATAATAATAGTAAAAAAGAATGAATCCTTTAATTCCAGCTTTGAAATTCTTCCCCTTAGATTGTAAGCTCACTAGCCATCACTTACAAGACATGCTTATATATCAAATAGGAAAACGAATTATGCATTTTCACCCATACAGAAGGAATTTATAGCTACTAGCAAAAATGGCTGCCACACAGCATGGAGGATTTCTCCCCGGTTTCAGGGTTGGAGGACGTTAAATATGTTTAAAACAAAACACTAAGAATGCTAAACTGTATTTTTTGGGGGATAGCTGCCTTCAAAGATTTTCTCTTTTATTTAAGGAAAAACATTCTCAGACAGATGTGTCCAGTTAATGATCTGAAATCTCAAACCACAGTCTAGGAAAAAATCTGGCATCAAGTCCTAGGCCAGGACATATGTTCTTGTATATTTCTTCAAAACTCTATGGGAAAGAAAAGAAAAGAGAGAGAGAAAAAAGAACACTTCACAGTGTGAGCCATATGTTTACAGCTATATCGGACTCTCATTTCACATATGAGCTTGCATATGATACTCTAATTTTATAGAAATGCCAGCTTATCAAACACCAATATACTTGAGCTAAAACAGCAACCACTAAGGAGTAAAGCCCACTGTCGACCATGCACAGATGTGAAGGTTTGCATTTTCGAGCTAGTTAATTAATGCAGGCTTTGCCCTCATTCCGTGAAGGATTTCAGGCAGCACACAAAGACAGAGAATGGAACATTCCAGAAATTAAAAACAGAAGGAATGGGTAAGGGAAAGCGGTAGACAGATAAATAAGAGTGCAATGTGTAAGGTGCTCGGCAGGGTGTGACGGGCTCTGACAGGCACAGTTCTGGGGCGTGCACTGCTCACAGAGAACACACCACAGATGGAGCCAGCATGGATTCTGTGAACGGGCGCACCTTTACTCTATAGATGCGACTTATGAGTCTGCAGTTTAGAATTTTCTGGCAGTAAAACGTCATCAAAGAAACCCACTGTTCAGGTGAAGTAAACTATTTTTGGTCTGAAGTCCAGATGGGAGTTGCGTTGTTTGTTTGAAGTTTTAAACACGGGGTCTTACGGTAGGTGCATACAGTAATGAGGTTCACCGGGCTATTGCTTAGACGAAGCCTTCAGTGGCGACGGTGGCATCTCGCCAAGCGCAATATTACAAACAGTTGTGCGGAGAGCAGGTTGAGAGCTGAAGTTAAGCACAGATCTGGAGATCACACTTTGCAAACATTCCTTCAGATGTTTATTGAGTCATCTTCCGCTTCACATTTCTTCACTCAGGGAGTGACGAACCGCCTTCTTGGTGCTCTAATTACAATAAGGAACTCGCCTCCACCATATGGAGGGCCTGCGTTTCCAAAAGCATATTTCAACTCCCGTTAATGACTGAAGAAGAGGTAGGCGCTTACAGGGTATCATGGTAACTTCAGGGTGGTGTTACTGGACACTCTCCTGACAGAAGCGTTGGCTATCGCAGGCTGTGTAATGCCTAGCTATGGCATGAAATGATGTAAGAATGAAGAGACACAGATCGAGACGCTACTGTAAGATTTGGGTTACAGACGCCAAGAACAGCCCGTAATATACAACAGCTAGCGTTTATTAACTCACAGGCCAGTCCGCTTCTGCAGCTAATATGACTACATTAACCATGTTTAGTGATTTATGTCATTGAAAGCATTAGGATCCAGGTGGTTCATTTAATACGTAATGTAACTGGTATACGTGAAATAGGAAATACCAAAGAAGAGAAAAACTAATAATATTACTTCAAGAAACCATGAGTGTACCTCTTCTCTGGCATTAAGAGCGCCTCCACTCTTCTCCCTCACCCTAATTCTCCCCAAGACCTGGCTGTCCTTGAACTTCTGATTCAGCTGCTTCCACTGCTGTGATGACAGGCTTGGGCTACACACCAGGGTAGCCCTGGGGGCTGACCCAGGGCTTGCTGTGCTGTAGGAAAACACTCCTCTATGGTACTTCTCTATTTTCCATCTTGTCTTTTCTTGTCCTTTCTTGTAATTTTACAGAGTGCCCTCTGAAACCAAGTCATTAAGACTGAGTAGGTGCTAGATACCAAGCACCCATTCCACGCACAGATTTAGGTCCTATGAACTGAGAGGGTGTGCACAATTGCTGACACCAGGAAGGCTCAAACCCAAGATTTTGGAAAACATACTAGTTCACTGAAAACCTCCTGGGGAACACAAGAACTTAAGGCACTTCAACATCTCATGAGGGCCACTGCCACTTGGAACAACGGGGACTGGACTTTCACCTTCTCCTCAAAGCCCTCAAAGAATTTTGAGATGCACTATGGATAAGCCAATATGTGAAGGAGGATGTTATCAGAAAGGAAGGAATGAAGAAGGGGGAAGTTGAGACAAGTCCATTCTGTATAATGGCGATGCAGCATGTAAGCTGGACATGATGGACAGCAGAAGACAGAGGGGGAAGGGGAAGGGAAGGAGAGAGAGAAAGAGAGAGAGAGAGAGAGAGAGAGAGAGAGAGAGAGAGAGAGAGAACTCAGTTTCGTCTGTCCTTCTGAGATAGCTAGTGATGCACACAGAGACTGAGTCCCAGATGAATTCATTGCAGCATTTCTACAACTGTGAGGAACTAGGGATGGTTCTGAATGTCCAAAAATAAAGGACCAGAAAATTGAATTGTGGCCATCCAGGGAGAGGAATGTCAAGCACACAGATTAAAAAAAAAATAGTGCTTCAGGAAAGTAACCAAAACAGACATTTAAAGACACATAAAATGTGTCCTGTAATTTATTTATGAATTGATAGTTGCCATCTAACTTCATTGTTTAAAAACACAAAAAGGACCTGGAAATGGATGTGGTGGTGTATACCTGTAATCCCAGCACTGGGGAGGTAGAGACAGGAGAATTAAAGAGTTCAAGGGCATCCTCCACAGTAAAAGGAGTTGGAGGCCAGTCTTCGTTACACAAAACCCTGTCCCCCAAACCCACAAACAAACAAACAAACAAACAAACAACTACTGGGGTTGTAGGGTTACAAAAGATTTTTTTTAAAAACATTATCTATTAAATATATGCAAATTTCTGTTTTTCAAAGTTTTTAAAAAGGAAATCACCAGTAAGAACAGTTATAAGTAAAGAGGACATCAGCTTGGCAGCTTCATATTCAGTAACTCCCTAGGAAGTTGCATAACTCCTAAAACCTTCATATTCAGTAAGGCCCCCAGAACCTCAGTTCTCACAAATGCTGTTTTATCAGACTTAAGACTTTCCCAAGAACGAAGACCAGTGTATAAACATCACCAGAGCGACTGCTCTATTGATTCTGTAGGAGGCTATGCTGGACACAGATCTTTTCCAAGCGAGGGGACGTTAAAAAATTAACTCTCTTATACCTATTCTCATTTTAATAGTAGGATAGCTCAAAGATTTGCAAAATCTGCTTAGGGTACCTTCGCCCTTCGTTTCTGCCTGTTTTGTTCCTTTTATTATCCAAACTGGCTGGGTGTCTAAGTCCTCTTAATTTATAGCTCTTGCAGACAGCTGCACTAATGCGACAGATCCAGCATGCAGGACAGAACCACCCAGAAGGCTGTTTCCCTAAGCATCAGGAGAGCGAGAGAACCGATAAATGTGCTTCCGTACAATGGGGCAGCAAAGACAGAGGACCTCTGCTGGAGGCGATGCCTTCCAAGAGCCAGTCCCAACCTTCGCTAATCTCTACACCAAGCTGGAAAGCCAGCACTGTTGTTCCGGTGTAGCGTTCCACATATTACCAAGCAATTGTATTTAATTATCGCCATTTTAGAAATGAAATACTTATTGCGGTGGAAAACTTATATCCTGTGCGTTTGCCTCAGAAATCCTAGACATTCTTGAATCTACTGGGATGGGCTCAGGTATGCATATGTTACAGGTAAGGACGTTCGGGGCTTCTTTAATGGCGGCTGCAATTAGGAATCACGATGTGGTAATGACAGGGACCGCATTCATGAAAACGCATCTAACTGACTTGTCAGTGCCCTGCTGCCTGAGTGCTTTTCTCATATTGAAGTCGCCAAATGCCAGCTTACTCACAGCAGGCACTGAGGGCCACTGTGGACAGTGCCACGGTGTTGCTCTCTGAGCTCCTAATTTACAGTAAGACCTTCATGAAAGAAGTTAGAGGCTTCCTCAGTGCTGAAGACATCAGTCACAGTGTTAAACACCAGGTCTCCTAAGTCATAATTTCCCTAAACACTGTAACACACAGTGTGGCTTTTTGTTTTTTCAGTCTCGGAAACTTAAGAAGGATGGGTAATTTGGTCGAGTCCTGTGGATAGCGAATGCACCACTTTCAGAAGTTGATGTTTAGCTGTTGAATCTTTCTTCTAGGAGCACAGATACTTGAAAGGCTTCTTGTTGTCATAGGTTGAAACAAAACACACACACACACACACACACACACACACACACACACACACACACACACACAGCCACACTTGCCCTGTACTAAGAACTGTTATCGCCCCAGGAATGCACTTATCCACGTGACACAAGCCGTAAGACTTTCGAATCTCTGCCTGCATCCCTCGAGCCTTCAGGACCAGCTGGACTTTGTGGGATGTTTCTTTGAGGCCAAGACTGAAGTGACAAACAGGTACAATATTCTTTTGTTTATGTGCTACATGGAAATCTCTCATTTCTCCTGAGCAGGAGGGGAGACACATTCTAAATCTACTAAGATGCCAGATAAAGATCAAGGCCAATTAACAAGTTAACCGAACAGACTCCACAGAGCAGATGCCCTCGAGAAAAGCTGATGCTCTTGGTAACTGTGAGGACCCCTGCATTCACAGTCCTCAGCTTGGTACCTGAGAGGACCCCTGTGTTTACACAGTCCTCAGCACCCCGGAACTCTGAGTAGGTAGGCAAATCAACAGAGTCCGCTGCAGCACAAAAAACTAATAAATATTCCAAACAGTGCAGAAATCTGCCTCTGTTCCATCGATTATGCCTCGGTGACAGGAGCCTCTGGGAAGCACAGCTGGGCAGGCCTCCAGCTTCCTTCCCAAGCCCATGTGAGTACTGAGCCATCTGTAAAAGGAGATGGGGGGGTAATGAGGAAGGACGGGTGGGACAGAGGGAAAAGATGAACTGCAGGCATCGTGCTACCACTACAATAGGCCTTGTAGTACAATTCCTGTTCTTTGTATGAAAACATTAAATATTCTATGCTTTTTTTTTTTTTGGATTTAGTTTTTTCGAGACAGGGTTTCTCTGTATAGCCCTGGCTGTCCTGGAACTCACTCTGTAGACCAGGCTGGCCTCGAACTCAGAAATCCACCTGCCTCTGCCTCCCAGAGTGCTGGGATTACAGGCGTGCGCCACCACCGCCCGGCTCTATGCTTTTTTTGTTGTCATTCTTGACATTTCTGTAAGCCATTATCAGATTTTATTCTGGTACAAATGAACAAGTATTTAAAATATTAAAAATATAAAATTTCCCTATGACTGGGTCTTCAATATTCAGCCTTTGTCCACATAGATGATGGAGCCCAGAGCTGCCTGACAGGCCAACAAGATGATGTTGTTTCTTCTTTTGTATAGAAAATGTATCTCACTGTACACTACTGCCATACTGTTCCCCCTTTTATACTTCTTTGCTTTTATACTTCTTTGTTGAGGATTCCGTTGTTTAAAATGGCCCCAAAATGCTATCTAGCATTTCTAAGCACAAAGACACCATGCTGTGCCTTATGGGGAAAACCTCAGTCCATAAGCTTTGTGTAGGCATGAGTTACAGCTCCATAGTCATGGTTTCTGTCAAATACTCAGTAGTATACAAAGAAGGAGCATGTGTGTGTGTGTGATGTTTTAAAGCAGCTACATATATAAAATAAAATTAAATACTAAAAAATGTTGTGACCAGGGGCTTGCCAAGCAAAACCCTGTATTTTCCCCTTGGAACAATAGTTCATGCTTGGAAGACAGTATTCAGCCACTGTAGAGCAGATCTGTGATCACTGACTATATATCAAAACGCAGAGGCACAGAAATTATATTTCATCGATGAAGACAGCTATTGAAAAAGTCAGCTATAAAACCAAACTGGCTGGCACAGGCTTGCAATCTCAGATATTTGGGAGGCCGAGGCAGCAGGACAGAATGCCTAAGACTTGGCTGCAGAGTGAGATGAAGGCCAGTTTGGGCAACTTAGTAAAACCATGTATTGGGAGGTGGGGCCACATTCTTACTCTACACAGGCAATGGGTTCCACTCCTAGTATTGCACTGAGGGAGGAACTTGAGTCGGGGTCAGCTGTGCAATTTGCTACTCTCGGACTGCTCATTTTAAGGGAAAATGTGCTGGGTCGATGGATTTCCAACTGCCTGGGCAAATGCTTCTGTATGCAAGATGTAAAAGACAGAGATGGAATTACACCTTTTCAACTAAAATTAAATGTATGCCCCAGCAAAACCAACACTGTGCCAGAGACTAGAACTTAAATCAATAGACTCACTTAAAAGAAGTCGGTGCAGTCAAACACGCTCAGTAAAATATTTAAGAACGTAACATATAAAAATTCTGGGGAAGCTGAAGCTGCCAAAGGCACAGCAAGAGATGGGGAGGGCGGCCTTGCCACTTAGCAACAGCAGGAACCAAGAGGCAGCAGAGAGGAATCAGCCTGTTTCATGACAACGCACCCTCTCAAGGACAATGTGCTCTGTTGATTGGAGGCTAGGCTAGCCTACAAAGGTTCAGAGTCACGAGAATCACAGGAATAGATTATAGAGTTAGATTTTCAGAAATGACAGAGGTGTTCTTTCTACAACGATGACTTCATTTAACTGAAATACTAAACCCTACACATACATGATGCATTTTTCTTCACTCTTTTTGACGCAAATTAGAGAGCGCTCTCTGGAAGGCAGAAAAACAAGCATTTCTCTATCCTCTGTAGGTGAGAAGGCCGCAGAGCTCCTCCTCTGTGGAGGACGGTAGGAAGACCAGAAGACGAAGGTAACACTCTCCAGGACACAGTGGGGGAAGAAGAGGATGGCCTTTAACCATCCTGCTCTGACCAGTGAGACCCCTGCTACCAGCTGTGAGAGCCATCTGTTCCTCACAGGACCCTTAGGAGCCAAGTCTTCTGACCCACACTTGCTAGAAGAGGAAACCAATGGTCTCTGAATGTGGACCTTGTGGGGCTGACTGCTCTCTTTGTCTCTTCGTGGTGGTCTCCAGTGTGACAGCCCCGAGTACCCTGCTCTCCAGGTCAGGTTTACTGCGACCGTACTCTGCTACGAAGGCTGCCGTTCTACAGGAGTCTTCTGTTTTGTTTTGTTTTGTTCTGTTCTGTAGCACAGGGTGTCACTGTGCAGCTTTCTTTATTCCCAGGGGCCCACCTGCCTCTGCCTCCCTAGTCCCAGGGTGAGAGGCACAGGGCTCCACACCTGTTCTATTGATTTTACAGTCGCCAAGGCTGAGAACACTGTTCAACAGAAATGCGCAGTACCGAAGGGTAGAAGCCCGTGGGCGACAGTTCGGAGACTGCTGGAAATTCTATTCTACTCTCCAAACAGAAACCTACTGAGTTTCTCTTTCTTATGAAACTCACGAGCAACTCAAAGGCAAACAGTGTGTTTCTCTTTCCTGTTCCTGAGAACTCAGCTTAGGTCCTCCACGCAGACGCTCTCTCAGCATGAGACAGAATAAAAAACAAAACAGAACAAAAAAACCACAAGCCTCTGGACAAAATCCATCCAAAGATTCAATCATTTGATGCTAACACATTGAGAAATGGCAATAGAAACATACCACCTTTGTTTTCTGCACCTAAACTATGGTGTCTCTATGTATTGTCATTGTCCATCACGGTGTCCGACCAGAGCTGAGCTGTCCCAGGCAATCTCCGTGGGTCCTACGTTGCAAGATGTACGACGCAGCGTGTACATGCTGTGTGTCCACTGCAGTGAACTCGCACCATACAAATTGGGGCTGCCTGCCAGAAACACTTCGGTCTCATTATGTACTGGCTGATTTTAAATTAATTTTTTGTTTGCCGCATGTTCAGAACTTTTTTTTTTGTTACTGCCAAATTCTTCACAAGTCCTATATTTAGTTACATGACCTGTATGTGACCCGAGGTCGGGAGCCTGGGATTTAGGAGACAGGAACAGCAGATGGATAAGCCAGGTCCTTAGCTTCGTCCTTGGCTCTTGAAATACCTTTCTGTCCTCCCAGTTTCCGCGCTTCAACTTAGGCGGAAGCAGACATCCTTCAACGTATGACTGGGATTTGGTTTTCAAGACCATGTTTTCCTCTTTAGCCCGCGGTGTCTTGGAACTCTATCTAGAGACCAGGCTGGCCTCGAACTCACAGAGACTCGCCTGCCTCTGCCTCTCGAGTGCTGGGATTAAAGGCATGCACCACCACTCCTGGTCAGCTGGGTTTCTTTTTTGTGCCCACTTTTAAGAGTCAGATTGGGTTTGATAACATGCTTCCTTTGCTTTTATGTTTAAAAAAAAAAAAACAAAAAACCCTAAACTTATTTCTTACATCAGCCTGGAAAACAATGGACTCATAGCATCTTCATACATAATCTTGTAATGCTTTTAAAACACTATTACTACATTTATTTTACCTTTGTATTGTGTGTGATTGTGTGTGATTGTGTGTGTGCGATGTGTGTCTGTGTGTATCTGTGTGTGATGTATGTGTATGTCTCGGGGTGATGGGGGAGGCGGTTAAGCGTGTGCCTGTGTGGTCAGAGAATGACTTGTGGGAACTGGTCTGTCCCTCCACTGTGTGGGTCCTGGGGATCACACTCAGGTCATCAGGCCGGTGGGAAATGCTTTTACCCACGGAGCCTTTTGCCGTTTATTGTCACTGACACCCCTTCTTCACTGCCCCTCCATGCTCCTTACCCCCCCCCCCCGCCCTTAAGTATTCTGTTACACTGAAAATGCTTTGTGAACGTGCCACAAATACCACACATCTAACTGCTCTCAAACAGACTGGTGTCATCTTTTCTTTTGTTGTGTGGGGGAGGGGCAGCAGATGTAGTGAAAGATCCTAGGAAATCTGGATTCTCTCTGGACAGCCACCTAAATTTTGGTGGTCACTTGGAGATTCTTAGTGCTCAAAATGGGGAGGTTTCCTGGTCGCCTTACCCTTTAAACTTCTATGAAGTTTATGCCACGTGGAAGATTCTATGAGCAATGAGTCCCCAATCCATTCCCACTGAAAGCTATCGCATGACTTTGAATCCTCTGTGCAGTGCCTATTGAGTCTAATCAGTATTATCCAGGGCATTTGAGAAGCGACATGAAAGCTAAAAGGTGGACTCAGAGGAAGAAGATAGAAACTTCTCTGGATAGTGGTGGTGCAGGCCTTAAAGCCCAGCACTCAAGAGGCAGAGGCAGGTGAATCTCAGCTTGAGGTCAGCCTGATCTACAGAGTGAATTCCAGGACAGCCACATAGAGAAACCTTGTCTCAAAAATCCAAACCAAACCAACAACCAAACAAACCAAATTAAAAAAAAAAAAAGCAATAAATAAAACAGAAAACCCTAGGAATGGAAGGAGCTGAAGGCCATATCATATTGCTTGAGAGAAGAAGAGAAATCAGTCTTAGACCACTGTCACTGCTATAACTAACTGGCATATTTGCCGCTTAGTGTTTTCTAGGCAGTTTGCAAACCTCGTCTCTGGCAGGTATCACGTAGGGAAGACGGATGAGGCTTAAACACCAGGAAACATAAGCTATGGGACCTCTCGGCATACAGAATTAGCTCTTATGCCCTAAAAAATTCAGCAATGTATAAATGCCCAGGAAAAAGACATGTTCACCAGTCAGTCAGTGGCTGCTGTTAGACTCGGAGAAAGGGTAGGCAATCATTTTCTTCTTCCCTTACAGAGCAAAGGGCTTTCTCCATCCTGGGAGCTGGTGTATATTAGGCTTAACAGGAGACATTTTCCTAACAGAGCTGTATCCTGGAAACCGGAGCACAGTTGAGTTGGCAGTATAAACTGGGTGACTGTTTATCTCCTTAGCTAATCCAGCCTGTTCCCTTGCCTACTTTGGAGACACTAAAGAAGGGTGAGCCTGGTCTCTCTTGCTACCAGATTGATGCTTTCTCTGCTAGGTGGGACCCAGTGTTGAGCCTCTGGGCAAGTTCTTTGAAACAACCACGAATTGCTACTGTGCCGGAAAGAACAGGGTGCATGCCCCTGCACCCTGCTGCCTAGCCTACTTAGTAGAGGCTGCAGCTGCTGCTACTTTCTAAAAAAGAGCTGTGGTATTTGGCAGTGGCCCATGGGCCGTCTACTGCCTGGGCCCCAGACCTTTGAGAATATACAAAGAAGCCAACACTAAGAGACGACAGTGGAGTCGTCTTGAGACATTACAGCTGAGCACAAGCTGTTGCTTGCTACTTCTTCAGCTTCAGAACCTAGAGAAGAGAAACACGGTAGAAAACTAGCGGAAGATGCCAACACAGGAAGTCAAGGTGATTTTGACAGGAAGATTTGCGGAAGATCATTTAGGGCAGTGATTTCTAGATACTCTGAGAGCAGGGGTGAGAAGACAAAAGGAATGAAAGTCCAGAGTTTTCCAAAAGGACCTTATGGAAAGGAACCATCCTGCGATGAAGTGTATTTAGACTATGCTCATAACTTCTTTTTTACAGATAAGGAGACAGGTTCAGAGACAAGCACTGGGGGAAAACATTCTACCTTAGCAAACAAGGTCCGCAATGCTACAAGGCATGTGCACCCGCATGCCTTGTAGCATGACTCTATGACGGACAGCTAAGAATGGGGGACTAGGAATGTCACCATCGTGTAGACCAGTTTTGTCTTACCCTCTGTCTGGGATCACAGTCTCCCTACATCAGTGCTTTGGAACTGTACAATTCTGCTTCCTCTTTGAAATCAGAACGCTAACTGGGATAGAGGAGCACACAATGCTGTCCAGTTGTGTTTTCCCTGTTGAAAATCTGGCTCTAAGATTAACCAAAACCTCTTTTATATCACTAGTTTGCTAAAAAAAAAAAGGGGGGGGGAGCCTTGTATGAAATAAGCTACATAGGGCCCGAACCCATGAATTAACAGTTTAGAATTAAGCTATTGAAATAATGTCTCATAAAGAGTTTGCATCATATACTTACATCATATTGCTATTTATCCTACTACTGTCTCTAGACTTCAGGAATGATGGGTAACTTTTGTTTCGTTACTGAATTCCAAAAGCAAAATCACTACAAACTATATTGAGAAAGTACCCAGCCAATAAGAGGATGAGGCTTAAATCCCCGTGTTTGAACCAAGGCTGCCTTCGTGAATTTAATTTTAATTGTTATGACAGTGGCAAACAGTTTCAATATGCCACTTAACACCATTTCTACCTTATGAATATCAATCCTGGCCACCAAGTGTTGTAACTTTATCCACTACTCCTATGGGATTAGTGCAGAGACAGGATCTCACGGCATCAGGCCAGGGACCTCTTTGCAAAGGCTCAAGCATCTTTACAACAGAAGTCCAAGCCCTTTATCAAAAAATTAAAGGAGGCTGAGGCAGAAGGATTAAAAGTTCAAAGCTACATGGGGGCAACAAGGACAGACCTCAAAATGATATGTTATAAATAGAGTTTTGGGGTAGTTTGGCTAGACTGGAATAATTTTAATAGATAATTAAATTTTCTGATGTTCAGAAATTTGCAACGAAGGGCAATCTTGTGTTATTCTAATTTTTAGTAATGAATGTGTAAATTAAAACCAACTTAGTTTTCAAAAAATCTATTGCTTTTGTTCTTAATCATTGTGCTTTATAGCCTTCAACCAAAAGCTTTCAGTGACTTTCCTGTGACCCATTCCACGCCCAAGCTCCTTTTCATTTAGACAAAAAACAACCAACCATCAACCAACGATCAACCAACCAACCAACCAACCACCCACCCACCCACCAACCAACCAACCAACCAACCATCAACCAACCAACCAACCAACCAATCATCAACCAACCAACCAACCATCAACCAACCAACCAACCAACCAACCAATCATCAACCAACCAACCAACCAACCAACCATCAACCAACCA
This sequence comes from Apodemus sylvaticus, assembly GCF_947179515.1. Taxonomy (NCBI): domain Eukaryota; kingdom Metazoa; phylum Chordata; class Mammalia; order Rodentia; family Muridae; genus Apodemus; species Apodemus sylvaticus. The sequence goes on from NC_067489.1 coordinate 54,892,205, forward strand.
TCAACCAACCAACCAACCAACCAACCACCACCACCAAACCCAGAAAAGCTCTTCCTCAGAGGTGGCCATGAGTTTGCAGCTCCGCACAGACTCTTGGGGGCGCTCTTGCCTCACAGGAAGATGCACTCACCGAGGCTGTTCTTCCCTGTGCAGTAGGGACTCACAGCCTGTCCCTTTACAGTGGCAGTTGTGTATCTCCAGAGCCTTCCGAATGTGGAGTTCAGAGTCTCAAATCTTTCTCCAGAGCCCTTTATCCTAGTTTTCGATTTGCTCACTGGGACCTTCGATTCTGCACAAGGTGCATATATTCTCCCCGTCTGATTAAAATGACAGCACTCACTCTAAAACAAGTTACTCTTTTTTTTTTTTAAATGTGATTTTCCTCCTGCATGTTAGCTATATTTTGAAGATGGAATCTCCCACAGGATTTAGTGAAATCGCTGTGGACCATTTCCTCGTGACACACTAAAAGGTATTGCTGAATGTAATTTAGAGTATGTTATTTATATGGCTCCAACTTGTGTAATTAGCTTGGCTTTCAGGTTAAATTGTTTTTTTTTTTTTTAAACTTTTGAACATGTTTACTTTATATATTGTAGAAATGACAAAACAATGATCCTGCTGATGTATCTTTTACGTATTTAGCTCCCAGTGAGCTAATTAATTAACTTGTTCGAAGCGCACTTGGGATATACGCTCTGTTCGTAACTAACTACTGTACTAGTGCTTCCACAATCCCCAGTCACTGAAGCAAGAAGGTGCTGAAGCTGCCTCCAGGCCTATCCAGCAGTTCCTCAACGTCGCTGGTGGGGATGTCGGCCTCACACCTAATCTTGAGAAAGTATCCTTAATTGTCTTTAACCTGATTCAACCACTCTGACAACCTGACCTTGAACAACAACATCACCAACACCCACACAGCAGCAGCAGCAGCAGCAAAAACGCAGGTGCAAACTCCTTAGTGCGTGGTGTAAGGCTATCATCATAGGGTCTACAGCCTACCTGGCAAGAGTGACCCTCCCTCTCTACTGCCCTGAGTCTCTTGAGTGTGTGGCCCAAGGACAGCACCTGCTCATCCACAGCCGCGTGTTTTTCAGAATGCCAGCTGTGTGTCTAGAATAAGTGCGGGGGAGGGGAATCTTCCCTTTTCCTATGTGTGACAGGGAGCCAGTTCCACAGAAGTGACCGATTTTTTCAATGTGGAAATGCCTCCCTTTCATATGGCTGCGTCCATCCCATCCGATGGCCCTATGCTCAGTGGCTTCGACTGTTCTTTATAACCAAGTGCTTGCAGTAAAATGGTAGGAACATATTCCTGGAAAGATTTAATAAACAAGAAAAAAAAAAAAAAAGACGAGGAGAAATCAGACGACTCCAAACTCAGGAGGGACAGGACTGGAGGACAGAAAACCTGCTTGGCAACTGTGGGATCCAATCCTGAAGGGAAGCAAAAGCCAAAGACACTCAAAGATTCCCAGATGTTTCTGCTTCTTACCACAGTTCGGCCTTTGTGGCCTTAAAGGCCACAGGCTGTGTTCTCCATTCTGTAGACCTTGGGAGACATTAGGTTCCAGTATAGGGCATTTAAGCAAAATTAAAAGCCCAGTCCAAGGACAGCATTGCTTCTCTGTGAGCTCCCTGTCAGCCTTCCCCAGCGCTCCTGTAGCTCCCCAGACAGCTCAACATCATGCCGAAGTCGGTCAGTTTTGAGGCTACAAGGCAGCACAAAAAGAAAAGACCTTTTCCTTAAGGTTTTCAGAGATAAACTATGTTCTCCTCTTAAACGATGAGGGGCCGGCCCCTGATTACCACCAAACAGTAACTAATGCTCAGGGGGAAATCCCTGAATGCCAGGATGGCCCTCCACAATGACTCCACGCCACTTCCCTATTTACTAAACACACAGGAGCAAGCACAGTAAAGAATTGCACTGATAAGCGGGCCGTGTCTAATGGTTCTGGCTGTGGCTCACAGCAGCAGCCACGGAGTTCCCAGAGGAGCCATGGCAAGCCCCAGAGGACAGGCCTGTACCCTGCTATTTGCCCTGAGTTTCCACATGCGGCAGCTGCCACTGCTGGAGTGTTTGGATCTATTGGAAGTGGTTCTTTCCTGAGGAACTGACCTTTTAGCAGACAGCAAAGGCTAATCATTTTGCAGAGACTAACAGTCTCACAGTCTGAGACATTCTAGAAAGAGAAAGTTCAAAGAGCATCCCTCAGCGTCCCTGTTGGTATTTCAGACAGGCAGGAAGCTGCCTTTGTTTCCTTTCCAGAGTTGTGTATGTATGCATAGGTGCAAGTCCCTGTGTGTGTCCGTGGAGGATGGAGACCAAAATCAGATGTCTTGACTCACTGCTTTTCACCTTTGGTTTTGGAACAGGCTCTCTTATTGAACTCACAGCTCCTTTACTGGACAAAAAGCCTCCTGGGTTCTGCCTGTTTCCTCAGACCCCAGCACCAGAGTGACAGGCGCGTGCTATCATATCCAGCTTTTACACGGGTGCAAGCACTTTACCCTCTGACTGTCTCTCCAGAGCAGGAAACTTAGTTTGACAAGGAAAAGAGCCGGTGTTTTACCGGAGACTTTGTCACTGAAGTGGGATGCTTAAAGACACCTGCAAATGCTACTGAACATATTTATTTTCAAAGATCTAAAAAATGTTGAACCATATGTCTTTTACCTGCAGAGGTATGTGTGCCATATTCATGCAGTGCCCATGGAGACCAGAAGGGGGCGCTGGGTCTTCAGGGACTGAGAGACAGATGCTTGTTAGTTACCAGGAGGGTGAAGGGAGCCTACCCAGAGTTCACTGCAAGAACAAGTGGTCTTCTGAGCCACCTCTCCAGTCCCACTGTACACACACATATACATACATACATATATACATACATACGTACGTACATACGTAGTACATATAGTGAATATTTACACAAACACCTCTCCAGTCCCATTATATATATATGTATGTATATATATGTGTGTGTATATATATATAGTGTGTGTCTGTATATATGTACATATGCATATACACAAACGCACACACACAAACAAACACCTCTCTAGTTCCATTATATACATACATATGTATACACACACAATTTTCCAGAGAAGCTATTTTAAACTCCTGGCTGGGAGTAGAGGGTTGGGAAAAGCTATTGTAAGTCATGGGGGGTTTCTAAGTCTTCATCAGACACACTGGATGGTTTGTGAGACAGGTGACCGGATGGAGGGGGTGAAATCCCCTGTAACTGCACCTCCAGCAAGACCTTCAGTGTGACCAAATGAGGTGGATCCAGGCAGCACAAGAGTTGCCCCCATTTTAGGGAGGGATGTCCTCCCCTGAGGGTGTCAGAGTGCCAGGGAAAAGGGATTTGAGATCATGGGCACTCTGCTTAGGTGGCAGGTCACATCACCACAATTTCCGGTCTCCGTAGCCTCCGTCTGTGAATGTGGTGACCTCTTCAGTGTGTGGAAATAAGGGTGATATGATGCGTCACCCTTTGATTTCTGTGATAACTTCAGCTTGCCTAAACACACTTCCCGCTGTTAACCGGAATCTTAAGCAGAGCCCAGATCTGCTTCCCATCACAGCTGGGGAAATTCCCGGGGGGAATGTGTGCCCCAGCACATCTCTTTTTATGTGTATGTTTACTGGAGAAAGAAGAAGCAGCGATTCAGAGCAGAACTTATTTTTAAAGTGAATCTGGAAAATCCCTAAACGCACTAGAGGTTTCCAGGAGTGAAAAATTTCAAGCTAGTTAGAAAGTACCTTCTGGATTCAAAGAAGAGCAATAGTCCCAAGAGCTCACCTGGAAACCACTTTCAAATGAGCTTGCTATCCATATATCAGACTTATAGGTTAGATCTACTGTGAAATGAAACTTTGCAAATGAGACATATTCTGGCATTTCTTAGATAGAAGGGTTGTGGGTTAAAGATGGTTCTTGGTGTAAACGGGATGTTCACACAGGCCATCATATATTCTGATAATAGAAACTGGGAAAAGGTATTGAAATGTGCATTTAGGTACACGCTCCATCCATACGCATGTATGTGTCAGATATTACCCCAAATCCATTTCAACTTCTTATGAGTGGCTCCAAAGTTTTCATTTTTTCTAAACCTAAACTGCTGAGGCATGCTAAATAGAAACTGAAATAAAAAGAATATCACAAGGTTGGACACGATAGTGCACACCCGAGACCCCACGCAAAGGCAGATGCAGGGGTCCAGCCACGCGAGGTCCTGCCTCTAAACCTCAAAAAAAAAAAAGCATTTTAATTAACTGACATTTTAAAAATACTAACCATCTCATAAATTAATTATTCTATTCTAGAAAACCCAATAGACATCTAGGAGAACCTTTAATGTGGAGAGAGAATGCGAAAAATCTCATGGTCACAATTCACCTTAAATATAAAATTAGAATTAAATATAAAATTAAATATAAAATTTAAAAGGATCAATGTTTATTTTGAAATCCTGTAAGATGAAGACTTTTTGTGTCTAATGTATGGGTATACTTTTAAGTATCTTAAGTATATTCATATGTATACATGGGTATATTTTGATTATTTTTAAAGCACTTGTATGTTCCGCAGATAAACTTTAGGATATAATTAACAATCATATTAACATTTCCGTAGCTCTTTCTTAAGAATTTTCAAAGTACTTTACTTCTGTTATTATACTTTGTGAATGCAACTAAGCTAGCTTTATAAACCGAAATGCAAAAGGCATGTAAGTGGGAGGCAAGGTGAAACATTAGTAGATGGATTTGCTCCAGTCAAAATATTTAATTCATTTATTTGAAACAAAACCAACTTGGATTCTATACTTTGACTGTGTCTGCCTTAGAAAAAGGACAGAATTCCTTTCCTGTGTTGGCAGCAGCAGTTCACAGGAAAGGAAAATCCCAGACTTTATTAGAAGACAGTCTATCCTAACCACAGAGAAGAGTTCCTCACTCCTTCACTGAGCTGGGTTCCTCTTGCTGATGGGCTCTGCACGGGTTCCCTGAAGCCAGGAAGGCCTGGCTCAGGCGAATGAGCTTTGGGTGGGAAGACCTGCTCTATCCAGTTGGTCACTCTGTACCTGGCTCAGTTTCTTTGTTATGTGGCTTGAAAGCCATGAATTGATCTCTGAATCTTCCTTCCTTCCATTCCCTTGTTTGCCAGGACCTAGCGAGTCTTCTGTTCTCTCTCTCTCTCTCTCTTTCTCTCTCTCTCTCTGTGTGTGTGTGTGTGTGTGTGTGTCTGTCTCTCTCTCCTCTCTCTGTGTGTGTCTCTTGTCTCTCCTCTCTCTCATCTCTCTCTGTCTTTCTCCTCTCTCTCTCCTCTCTCTCCGTCTCTGTCTCTCTGTATGTGTGTGTCTCTGTCTCTCTCCTCTCTGTCTCTGTCTCTCTCTGTGTCTCTGTCTCTCCTCTCTCTCTCCTCTCTTCTCTCTCTCTGTATCTCTGTTTCTGTCTGTCTCTCTCTGTCTGTCTCTCTGTGTCTGTGTCTCTGTCTCTGTCTGTCTCTCTGTCTCTGTCTCTCTCTGTCTGTCTCTCTGTGTCTCTGTCTCTCTCTCTGTCTCTCTGTGTCTCTGTCTCTCTCTGTCTCTGTTTCTATAAGCCCTCCTGGAGTCACTCACTACTCTACAACCACTACTCCACTAGCCTGTTATCACACACACACACACACACACACACACACACCTCCCGATCTGCCCCAGGTCTAGCACTCCTAAAGTTCTCTCCATCTGCCTTCAGACTACCATGCTCAGGACAAACTGCGCATGGCATTACGGACTGCCAACGCCCGACCTATGGAAGCAGCTTTGTTTTGATTTGTTTTTCATATCCTTTCTGATTCAATCAAACCCGCCCACTCATTAGTCCTGCACCTTTTCTGGGATCATTCTACCACCCCTTTTCCCCAGGTCCTCTCCCTAAATCTTTTACTGACTCCCCCCTCCCCATGTGAGCGCTTACTGCTCTGACCCCTGTTCTTGCTCACACATTTCCGACAGCTCTCTTTAGCTTATATTCTAATATTTTTCTCCTTTCTCCCTGAGGGCAGGTGGTGAGCCTCTCGGGGACAGAGACTATATTTTCTCATTGTTAGAACCCCTGGTGGGATAACTGGATATACCAGCTGTTGAATTACAATAAATTATCCTTTATTGCGAAAAATAAACGTGAAGGCAAGAGGGGTCATTCTTGGCTCAAGTCTTCCAAAAAAGATGGAGGCTCCAGTTCACTCAAAATACTGTTAGCCTCTTAATGAGCTATCAACCACCAGCAAGTTACTCAGCCAGCGAATGCAATTCAAAGTGATTATGTCCATGAGTCAACGCTGGCAGCTGGGCAGCTCCCTCTGGCTGCTCGGGCACAAACATTCATCATCGACGACTCTGGAACAGCTACGAGAACGGGCAAGTTAACCACAGTGTTAGATGTCACAGCTGGACCAGCGACCTGAAGCAGGCTGCTGTGCTGTGCTGTGCAGGTGGCGAGCTGGCGGATGTGAACAACACAGGTGCAGAGCGCCAGCCACGCCCAGGGGCTCTGATGGGCTCAGGAAGCACATTTTCCACGAGGGGTGTGCACGACGGTGATGTGTGCAATACGCATGTTAACACGCTGTCAATAAATGCATAAAAATGCTAATAGGTGTGCTAGATCATAGGTGAAGCTAGGTGACTCATCTTTTTGTTTAAATTTTACTTTAGAGAAAGTTCTTAAGATTGCTGACCTTCTGACATAAATAAGCTGACTGGATTTTTTTGTTACTTTACACTGATGTTCAGAGAGGAATAAAACCTATCATTTTCTTTTTCTTTTCTTTTCTTTTCTTTCTATCTTTCTTTCTTTCTTTTTTTAATTTTTAATTATTTATTTATTTTTGCATGTCTGTGAACGTTTGTATATATGGAAGCTTGAGGTCTCCACTAAGTGTCTTCCCCAATGGCTTTCCAGTTGAATGTTAAGGCAACATCTCTCTTGCTAAACCCGGAGCTTGCCAATTCCAGGGTGGCTCGCTGGCTTGCTCTGTCTCTGCCCTCTACCTGCTCAGACTCCATGCGGCTGCCACACCTGCCTGGCTTCCCACTGGTGTTAGGGATCTGAATTCTGGTCCCTACGGAGCTATCTCTCCAGCTCTGACCTCGTTCTCTTTGTCTTTAAGTGTGAAAAGGAATCCAGTCTTAAAAATGAACTGCATCCAGTTAAGATGCTTTGGATGGAAATGATATGAAGTTTCTTAAAATAGGTTTTCAAAGAAGGGAGTATCATTAATTAAAAGAATCCTAGGAAAGGTTCAGGAGCAAACTCAGCGTGCAGTGTTTTATTTGACGGCTGATGACAATACTTGACAGGAATGATACATGAAAAGAAATGACATCTTAATTTCTAGGTCCTGTTGCAGGTGTGCAAGAGAACAGAATGCGGGCGACAATGCCCACAGAAGGCATGTAGTGGGTCAGGAAGGGACACTGCAGAGAGAGATGGAAGATGGGTAGATCAGGAAGTAGTGGCGTTAATGTCTCTCAGAGAGTGATGGAGAACATATATGAGGATAAACAGTAACTGAGCATATATGAATGTGAGGATGAGGGACTGGCCAAGCTCCCCAGCCGTCAACTGAGTCAATGATACCTAAGGTTTTAATCAACAGGACTGTAGGAAAAGACCCTTGGTTTACACTGCTACTAAGCTCCAATGCTTCTGACAGACCATACTGTCAAATCTACTGTTAAAGTTTGAGATAGTAAATGGCAGATCACAAATCTCATATCTGATAATGAAACCAGGGAAAGGGCCCTGGCAGATTTTACTCATCCATCCATCCATCCATCCATTCATCCATCCATCCATCATCCATACATCCATCCATACATCCATCCATCCACCCATACATCCATCTGTTCTCTCAAGAGGTACTTACCAACAGTATTCTAGGTACTGTTGATCTAGAAGCTCCTAGTGAATAAAACAGACAGTTCTCAACCTCAGTTTATCATCTGATGAGAAAGAGAGCTAATGAATAAATTAGGCAGCATGTGACTTTGAGATCTGATGAGTACTATAACCAAGGAGGCCTCAGAGAATGACCAGAATAGAACTTGGCATCATCAACTAGACGCCAAGGGTTGAGAGGGCCACTGAGTGCATGTAAAAGATGGGAAGGATCTAGGCACCATTGAAAGGAGGAAGCAAGGGGAGGGAAAACATTGTCTTGAGAGGGGTCAGCTGACACAGCTGGGCTCTGTGGGTGAGGAACACCGGAACAGAGGAGGGTTGCCCGGCAGGCTCACAGAGCAAGGGCTGCTACCTGTTAGAAGTTTGAGCAGTTAGGAAGTGTTTTCAAGATTTCAGGAGAGACACAGTTGATGGACAGAGATGGTGGTGGTGGTGATATAAAAAAAGTTCCGAGACTGACCAGATTTGTCTTTGGTGGTGAGAACCAGAGGCCTTTCTTCTATGAACTGTGCCTGATATGATTTCCTTACCATACCAGAATAGAACTTGGCATCATCAACTAGACGCCAAGGGTTGAGAGGGCCACTGAGTGCATGTAAAAGATGGGAAGGATCTAGGCACCATTGAAAGGAGGAAGCAAGGGGAGGGAAAACATTGTCTTGAGAGGGGTCAGCTGACACAGCTGGGCTCTGTGGGTGAGGAACACCGGAACAGAGGAGGGTTGCCCGGCAGGCTCACAGAGCAAGGGCTGCTACCTGTTAGAAGTTTGAGCAGTTAGGAAGTGTTTTCAAGATTTCAGGAGAGACACAGTTGATGGACAGAGATGGTGGTGGTGGTGATATAAAAAAAGTTCCGAGACTGACCAGATTTGTCTTTGGTGGTGAGAACCAGAGGCCTTTCTTCTATGAACTGTGCCTGATATGATTTCCTTACCATACTTTTATATTAGAAATTAACCATGTTGGCACTGTAAACAACATATTTTAATAATACTCAGTTCGTACTTTCACATACAAATACCCTAGTGGAGAATCTTACCTTTGCCACTTCGTTGGCACTTTGTTTAAACAAGGAAGCCATGATTCAGAGCCTGGGGCTTTGGTGCACACAACTCTCTCAGAGGTCTGTTGAGAGAACTATAGAGCAATTCCAGAATACTAGGAAGTCCTGGCACGCAGGACAAAGTCAACAAAGGATAGGCAGCCCCCACTCTCTCCATACCCTTCCTCCTCTACCGAGGCCTAAGAACACACAGACTGCTGTAGGCTGTCCAGGAGAACGCAGAGAAGTGCACAGCTACATGGCAGGTCCAACCTCTGGAACGGCCATCTTCATACCTGACTGGGACCATTGCCAGACAACAGATGGGATGATGCTCAGATAGATTTGGATTTCAAATAAGCGCGCGCGCACACACACACACACACACACACACGGATCTTATACTATGTCCATGAGTGTTTGACAACAATTTATCCTAAAGTTCTTAATTATTTATCTGAAATTAAAACTTAAATGGAGTATATTATATTTTGAGTTGTTAAATCTAGCAATCTTGTGACTAAGTCGCCAGTAGGAACAAATTGTCTAAGATTTTTCCTTCATAGCCCTATGAGATGCTGACCCTTCTCTGTATAAAATGCCTGTCTCTCACCATTGTGGCACTCATCCCCAATGTCCACGTCTTTTTCATATTTCATTTATCACTTCTCAGTCTAAACAGCAAGTGTATGACCGTCCGACTCTAAGGAATGTGCCGTATTGGGAATCTTACCACACAGCCATAAAGAATGCTGGTCTGGACGTGTGTGTTTGTGGGCGGATATGGTGATGTGTGCACCTGCTGTGTTAACCTTTTAAAATAAAGATTACAGTAACAGCACATCAGGAATACCTTTTAAGAGTTTGCTAGACATCGTCAATTCAATCTGAATTCACATGCATGAAAGCTACTTAGATCTCACAGAAGTGGAGCCAATTATTGAATAAGCTGGAAGAGAAAGCATTGAAGTCACTCGATAATCACTGTCTATCAAAAGCTAAGAGCTGAAAATCCGTCACTTAAAAATCATGACACGGGAAAAGAATTTCAAAGTCTAAGCCACCGTTTTCGGAGTACCCCTTTTGCATACACTCAACAGTTTCGATTTCTGTTTCAAATTGACAGGGAGAAGTCACAGGAAACACGAATCTAGTTAAGGACGTGAAATGTCCTTAGCAGCACCAGGATTTGTTACTGGTCCACAAGATGAGGAGCTTTCTTGTTCCAGAATGAAAACACACGGTAAGGAAGTTTGGCTATTAAATGCCTGCCACTCGATTTACAAATTATTCAGTGGCGTAGTTCATTTTCATTCTGGTGCCAGCTCATTTATGTATTGTGGACTGGAAATAATACTCATAGACTGGCGCTAGTCTGGGGACCACATTCTTTCTAGCACTGGTGTATCAGACCCCAGGAACTAATGCACCACATCTTCAATACTATGACAAAATAGAGACCCTCCTCCTTCTGACCATATTGCTGAACAAAGGTCCTTTTATTTCACTGAAACAAAGCACAGGTATTTCCACCATTCCTAACAACCTCCCTAAATCTACGCATCTATAAAAACAGTAGTTGCCCCAAGTTTAGAAAGAAGAGGATTGTGCTTACTCTTCTTGGCGTAAGTCATTGACGCTGCGGTCCAGTGAGATCATGTCGCTTGCCACCATGTTAAATCCAAACTCCTTAATGCTGGCTTGAACTGCTTGTTTGTATTCTGGTCCCAGAACCAATGGCTTGGCTTTCTCTCCAGGGCCACCAACCACTCCGTGAGGCTCTGGTTCTTTGGGTTCAAAGTTACCGAGGATCCCTGGGCGTAGCACAGGATCACGGTAGGTGAATGTCTGAGGCTTAAATGTAAGGTACTGCCTCTGCATTATGTCTTTTTGGGAATCTCCTCCAGCATGGCGCTCCTGTTCATTTTTGGCCTTGTTTTTTCTTCTAATAGACTCTAAGTCCACTTCTACTCCTTCAACATGAGGCCATGGCACCACAGGTTTGAATCTGTCATCCCCAGGAGCTAGTCCATTGCCTCCTCGGTTAGGCAAGGGGTTATTGACATCTCTGTCTTCCTATACAAAAGGGAGGGGATATACAATGAGTACATGAAGGCACGCAACCGCAGCAGAGTTCATGATACAAATTTTCATGTTCAAGAAAAGACCGGGGCAATGATAAAACATTCTAAACTGGGAACCACAAGGAGGACGCCATTAATCAGGATGTTGCCCTGGAAGGCATCTTTCAGACTGGAAAGGAAGCATGACCAAACAAGCTCTACAGATGCACGCATTTTTTACTTGTCTCTTTATAAACGTAACTCTCTAAAAGGCTTCTCCGGGATGGAGACAGACACTTAATTGGTCTTAGGCTATAGCTGTGTTTTTCAGCTAGCGGTAGATGACAAATTGAACCTTTTGTTAGCAATTCGGCCATATGGTAGCAGTGATATCAGATGGATGTCATATATCAGCCAGCTGGCTCTGTGCCCCAAATGGCAGAGGAACAAGGTGGAGTTATGCATTTGGTCCCAATTCAGGGTTTTCTACTCAGCGAGAGTTTGGCTGAGAAACTACAAAAGCAAATGAAAACTCAGATAACTGTAACCAAGGCAGCATGGCTTTTTAAACTGCTCTCTGTGCTCGATTCTGCCACATTCGTGGTACAACAGTGAAGACCCTGCTTGTGAGATTATGTGGTAAGGGCTGTTCTCTCTTCAGTTTGGACTCTTCCACTTACACAGATCAGAAATCCCCAGTGCCTTTGCTTCTGAGGTACAGTACGCTAACTTTTTGCTAAGCTACTGCTATTTTTTTTCACAAATCGGTGTTTCGCAACATGAGCACCATCTCTGGAACCTTGAAGAATACTAAAGTGCCCTGCTCTTGGGCACTGGGATTTAATTGGTCTGGGCATGTGGAGTTTGGAAAGCACCCCAGGTTGTAATATGCAGCTAAGCCTGCGAACTATAAGCTTAAAGCTGGTAACTGGGCACGGGAAATACAGAGCCAGCCCAGCTGGGCAGGAGGACACAAGGCTCCCTGTGAACTGCACAGTAGGCCGACTCATATGCCAGGTCACCCCACACTTCAATTACACTGTCCCCTAACAGGGCCACAATCCTAGGAAAAATTTTAAATAAAATGAACTTGAAAATCAAAGTTCAAAACTTTATTTTAAGGAACACACGAGAGCTCTAGGCATAATATTGATATCTAGGCTGCTTAATTCTGTATAATTCCTTAGAGATACAAATTTTCATAGTAAGTTATTTCAGATGGCAATCAGATGGCTCAGGATTAACTTTAGAGAATTCAAAATCATTTTTTTAAAAAAAGAAAGATCAGTTTATTTCAGTAATATTCCAGTATCTAATAAGCTACAGATCCAATAGGCACCCAACAGAAAGTACCATCTCCTGCTTTTCCTTCTGTCGAGGTAGTCGTAGCTACCAACTGATTATGAATTTCTCCTGAGACATATATGAACAAATGAAAGCAAAATATAATCTCTCTTGAACTGGTATACAGGCATGCAAAAATACTACAGCAAAACCCATTCCTTTTGTATATGAACTTAAAACGAGAAGTAAATAACTAGGTGGACATCATATTAGAAAGGTTCACGAAGGACTGAAGAGTCCCTCGAGATTAACAGACCACAAAAAAAGTGCACTCTAAATATAACTAACTCTGCAACAGAGGGGCCAGCATTGAAGCCAAGGTGTGGCTTGTTACATATAACATATTATTATATATTACAACTGGAGTGCTTTCCAAATTTCACATGCCTAGACCAGCTAAATCCCAGTGCCTGAGTATTCTTCAAGGTCTCCTAAAATGGTGCTTGTGTTTGAGAAACATCCCTTTGTGAACAAGAAGGATAGGGGCTTGGCAAAAGGTTAACATACTGTACCTCAGAAACAAAGGCACTGGAGGATTTCTGATGGACAGATCTGTGTAGGCGGAAGGATCCAAACTGAAGAGAGCAGCCCTTACCAGACATTCTTACAAGCAGTGTCTTCACTATATATGTATGTATGTATATATATACATATATATATATATGAGATTTTTAACTTGAAATGTAGCTGTTAGTAATACGCAATTAAGGAGAACACATAATGAGTTACAACAGATTCAAGGATAAACCCAAAGAACAATTAAGTGCATAAATATCAAGAATATTATGTCTGCTTACAGGGCAGCAGACATTTGTATTCTATCATCATAGTTGCATTCTATCTAGTTTTTATTTCAGTGGGCAAGAATCCTCTGTATATATTTCAAAATGGCCCAAAGATAAGAAAAGTGTAAAAAAAAAAAATCAGAGAACTGGATGAAAAACACCAGCTGTCAGGGTCAAATTAAAGTTTCACACAACTGTCCCTAACACATGAACCATATAGCTTGGTCATATCAACGTAATGCCTTTCTTTCAGAAGATAAGGCTTTTAGATCGGGCCTCTGACTGGCCACAGCTGTGTTAAGAGCTTGAATCTAACTTCTGAGGCACAGTAAGGCCAGAGGCAAATAATTAGAAAGAGAGAGGGCAGTGCAAACAAGAAGGCAGAAGAGGCTCTTTGGGGGTGGGGAGACCTGGCATAGGGTGACTAGAACATGCGGAGAGCCATGGGGGAGGGGAAGAAATCAAAACAACATAATCTCTCTCTTACTCGCACATACGTGCCACAGTGAAACTCATTACGTGTGTGTGTTTTTCTCTATGTGACATAGTCCCTGGCTGCCTTAAGCTCACTTAAAACTCACAGAGATCCACCCACCCTGCCTCTGCCTCCGGAGTGCTGGGATCTAAGGTGTGCCCCAGCATACCCAGCAGGGGATCCATTACTTTTGGGTACTAATTTAAACAATAATGTAAATAACTAAAAGGTCGTCATGCCAGTAATGTTCATGAAGGCCTGAAGAGTCCCTTGGGACTAACAGATTATATGGAAATATGACTAATTCTACAACTGGGGGGGGGGGGCAAGCATTGGAGCCAAGGTGTGGCTCTGATGATGGATGGGAGGTGTCTGCTTTGATGTCCTTACGGTGTTGTAAGCGAGTCACCACAGAAAGCATGAGCAAACCCAGTAGGGTATGAGGTACGAGGCTGCCATTACTGACTCTGAACCCAATTGAACTTAAAGAGGAAGACACGCATTCTCTCCCGTCAACTTTTCACATCATGGGTGTGAGAACCGGTTAAAATTGGGGAAAAGACCCGGCAGTGGATGTGAAGGAACGGTCTCAACAGCCACACGGTGCACTAAATTAACTACTGTCTGTCTCCTCTGAGGAAGCAATGGCGGAACAGTGTGGATGAAGTAATGCACAGCACACTGAAGCTCCCGGAACCATGGGACGCCTGTCCTATGCTAACATACAAAATGCAAGTTTCAGCTGGGCTAGGGGAGTATTTCTCACCTTCCCACGTCACCAGGGAAGGTCTGAGACGGATGCAAACCTCACATGCATCTTCCATCAAAAGCTGTGGATCTTGTCTCTGACCTAACAGTTCTTTGTCCACCTTTAAGCTGTTAGTGTTTTTTAGGGTTCTAGAAGTTTGCTCCGTCCTCATCCCAGGTTCGCCCTCTTTCTTCCAAGTCAGCAGCCAGTTTGACGCTGATGTTTCTTTCTTCTGTTCACTTCCCTAGGCCACACCACACTTCCGGTTTCCAGATCATGTACACGAAGGTTTCTAGGACCTTTCCGTCCATCTCTATTGTCTCTATTTAACACTCCCCAACAGAACCTGCTGTTTGCCTCACACGACAGTCTCATCTCGGTCTCCCCTACCTGAGACCCTGGGTCACCCACAGTCTACTTGGCCAATGGAGTCCAAAGCCACATTTCATGCCAACTTCTTGTTTTGTTTTTTATCTTATCTACTGACATTCTGTCCCTCATGATTTCCTGTTAATTCTGCCCCCCCTCCCCCGTAGCTCTTGGATTTGACTGCTTCCATTATCCTCTCTGTGTTTTCTTCATGTGATTCTGACAGTAGTACTAGTGATCATGTGGACACAGTGCTCCAACTGCTTGCCAGACACCAGCTTGAGTGAGGTATGACCATGATCACCCAGAAAGACCTGACCAAATGATATGAAATCAGAGTCAGTACTGAGCAGAGTTCAAATTTGCACTTTGACTGGCTGAAGAGTCTCTGCTCGCTTCCCTTCTCCCACACGCGCTGTCTCTCCTCATCCTTTTTCCTTCACAATACGCAGAAGGACTTTCTTAAAATCAAATATGAGGACATTAACTTTGGTTGCTTCTGCTTCACCTATATGGCCACGATTCTCAGCAAACAGTCTCTAACAGTACTGACAGGAGTTTGCTACCCTCTGGGCTGTATCTATGCAGCTGTATCTACCTAAGAGGTAGGGGCTAAGTATAAGACTCAAACAGACCCTTCCTGCCAATATCTTATGAATTCACCAGGGTCGTAAGTATTCTATCTGCATGATACTTTGCAAGCCACAAAGTCTCTCAAACAGCTATTTAAGTCAGTTATTGGAGTGTAAAAGCAGCCACAGATACTATGTAAACAGATGGGAACAATTATGTTCAATAAAACTTTATATGCGAAGACAGGTGGAAGGTTGGATTGGGTCCCTCAACTCCCCGTACTCTACTGGCAGTCTGGTGAAGGGACAAAGGTTATGTCTCTTGTGTCCTCGGCATCAATGTCTTTGTATGGAACTCCTCAATGAATATTTTCTGGATAAATGAACCCGTAGATTTGTACTTTTGTAGTAAGAGACAGAAGAAAAGGAAAAGATACAAAATGGAGAATATAGAATTGGGACCAACAGGCTTGGATCGGCAGACAGACACTTCCTGGCAATATCATGAATTCACCAAGATCATTAACTATCCTAGAGAACTGAATCTATTGGCTTCTCAAAGCCTGTATGTCAGTAACCGTGAAGGTAGAACCAAATACTAGGGTTGTCTGTTCTGTCAAACACCACGTCAATTAAGAACAATCACATCAACTTTGAATGTCAAATGATTCAGAGAGCAGCTCAAGAGCAGTTTAATTTGTAACTCCCCGGAGAGGCAAAGCTGTGCACTCCTTCTTCCAGAGAGTAAATGAGAGTGAGAAGCCTCCATGACTCATGGTGCTATCATAGCGACTGACTTACTCTACAGCCAAAGTCAATGAATCACCGTTGACTAGGAATGCAAAGAGAAGCGAAAGGTACTGTTACAAGACAGTTATATTAAAGGTGGAAAAGTACAACCACTCCTCACCAGATGGTAATGTGAAATAGAAGTAAGGTCAGACTAGTCACTATCTTCTTACAACTTATAAAATGTTCCCAGTTCTCAACCCCCAAATCCTTTTTTATGCGTGGCATTTTTTCCAAGATGATCATGCCTTGGTAGAGATGACGCTAATCTAAAAGGACCATAAAAATGGTCTTTCCAGCAAATGACGGTATTCCGGGGTAGGCGTGAAATCATAAGTCCCGAGGATGAGCTTCTGCCCTTCCGTGGCCTGAATAAACAGCAGCTTAGGGGAAACAACCACTGCTGAACAGCGCCATTGCTCAGAAGCCACGGAATTTAAAAGTCTCACACAGTAAGCTTTAGTTGACGGTTAAAAATAATCCTAAACAAAATAAACAAGTACTCCAAAGAAATTAAACCAAACAACCTTTTTTTAACTGGAAAATTCACATGACGCCTTGGGTTTCAGTCACTCACCCTCAACAGGAGGAACAGGCAAAGAACCGGAGGGGAGGCTGTCAAAATCAACTCCGTGTCACCAGTTTAAAGGCATCAGTATGCCTGTAGGCAAGGGCCCCTCGGCCTCTAGGGAGCATGTGACAGAGTGTGAGGGGGATGTAGGATGCTCGGGCCCTGGTGCCTTGTGCTCTGCTTAATACAGCTGGACTCTAAACCAATCCGTCTGACCAGACGCTTCAAGGGTTTCTCCTTTAAGAGTTGGAAATTGGTGGTATTGAAAGTCGTGGCTCACTGGGCACCACATGTTGTGTGTACATGTGAACAGCATGTCCGTGCATGTGTGTGCAGCTGTGTGTGTGTGTGTTTCTGTGTGTATATTCTTGCACATGTCTCTATGAGGTAATTTGTGCTTAATCAGGGCTTAAAACTGCTAAGTCCAAGATTAAATGAAGATCTTACCAGCCCTTAAAAAATCTAGGGCAGTGGTTCTTAACCTGGGGGGTTGTGACCCCTTTAAGGGTCCCATATCAGATATGGAACCGTGAGGAACTGTGTCAAATGGTCGCAGCGTTAGGAAGGGTGAGACCACTGCTCTAGGGGATCTTCCCTTGTAAGAAATGATCTATATCCAAATATATTTCAAGACTCTTGAACTAGAAAGAGACTGAAGGTCACTTTGTCATTGTGGCGTCTATGTGAGGGCTCACAGTGGTGTGTTTCTAGGTTCAGTACACTTACGGGAATATAAAATCCCACACAAGCTTTGGGTGTGACTTAGTAAGATAAAATGTGACATCAAGACAAGAATTATCTACTAAAACAAATAGGCACCCTTAGAGGAGGCTCCTGTGTACTTTTCCTGTTTTGATAGTAGCAGACTTAATAGACTGAGGTAAACTCTTCACTTAATATTACAGTGATCATTTCACACAAAGAAACCCAGCTGAGAGACTCAGACAGTGAGTGGTGGACTTTGGCAGGGCCACCAGGCTGAGTATCACAGTTTAAGCCACTTCCTCAAATTTAATCTCGAGAACAAACTGTTAAGATGTTGTCTAAGGAGACGCCCCCGGTTACATTAGGAAGCTAGCAATTTCTCTTTTTAAGTGACTTTCCCCTCAAAACTGCCCCCACACTATAGAAACCACAGTTACAAGGGTTGCAAGCTCTAAAGGCTGCCAGTTTAAGCACTGGAAAAGTGCTTTACCAAGTTCCCAGGCACACCAAGGAAAACAAAGATACATTTAACAGTACAGCCCTATCCTGTACTGTGTGACAAACAGGTATCTTTCTAAAAATTTGGCCAAATTGTACTTTTGGACCTCTGGGAGTCAGAACAGAATGGAGATTCCCATCCCAACAGGAGCATCTCGATGCATGTCACTGCTGTGCACTGGCCCCATCACTTCTGGGCTTTTTTGCATATCTGGGTATCTTGTGGTGTTCCTTTCCTTTTTCTTTTTCTTTATTTTTCTTTTGTTTAAAAGACACAAGGGGCTAAACCTAGGGCCCGCACACAGGAGGTGAGTTCTCTACCTTGACCTTCAGAGTGCTGGGATTAAAAGTATGCACCACCACTCCAAGAAAGACTATTAGTTGACCAAGATCGAAGTCATTTTCAAAGAAACTTAACCAAGAAGCTGAGCAGGTGCTGGTGGTGCATATCTTTAACCACAGCATAGGAATCAGAGGCAGGGGGATCTCTATGAGTTCCAGGCCAGCCTGGTCTACAGAATGAGTTCTAGAACAGCCAGGACTACACAGAGAAAGGCAAAACCAAAAATAAAATAGAATAAAATAAAATAAAATAAAATTTAAAAAGCTTATGGAACACAATCAATTTAAAAATATTTATAAAATCCAAATAATATGTTCATCTTCAGGAACATTATGAAAATTGATGCTTTAATTCCTGAGATGAACCATGCAGACACATAGTGAAAGATATCTTGGGGCTGGAGAGATGGCTCAGTGGCTAAGCGCACTGACTGCTCTTCTGAAGGTCCTGAGTTCAAATCCCAGCAACCACATGGTGGCTCACAACCATCTGTAATGAGATCTCATGCCCTCTTCTGGTGTGCCTGAAGAGAGCTACAGTGTACATACATATAATAATAAATCTTTAAAAAAAATTTAAAAAAGAGGAAGATATCTTATAGTGAATATTTAATATTAACTAGTTAGCTGATTTGAAATGATTTTTAGGAGTTAAACACATTTATTAAAGAGATGACCAGTAAATCACGGCATAGTACATTTCAAAAGGTGTTATAAAGTACTTGTCAGTTTATGCCGACATCTTAAGTGTGAGAGCTCAGGCTTGTAGAGTAGGGCTATACATACAAGGCGTATATCATTGAAAAACCTCACCCAGGGTAGTAGAAGAGAATCACTATGCTTTTTAGAAACCATTAAAGGCCATAATAGAGATTCCTTAACTCTCTGTATTTAGAAGTCAAGTGTCTCCCAAATCTTCAAAGGAAAGCTCCTAAGTAGAATTTTTCATTTTATGATATGTAAGCTACATAGTACATTTTAATAAAGATGCCAATATTTTACAGCAAATCTTATCAGATTACTTCTACCGAATGAGCTGTCTAAAAAGTAAAAAAACCAAATGTTTGAAGAAACAAAAAAAGAGACTAGCGGGGTGGGGAAATTAAAACAAAGCAATGGGATTTTAAGCTAGAAATCTATGAAGATTTTTAAAACTTATGAATAATGTATGCGTGAATGTATGTTATGTATGCACACGAGAAGAGGAAATATACATTTAAAGACCACGGGGTTTTGAAAGAAGGGAAATTAACCCTGCTGAATAGATGGATCCTCAGGAACAATCAGGGCATTTCACCAGGTTCTGAAAGAAGGAAGTACTTCAGGCTGAACAGGTGGGGATGGGGTCACAGCTGCTCGGCTCCGCCCACTCTCAGCTCCGCCCATCACAGCTCCGGTTGAAACTTTGTTTCAACTTGTGCTAATCAGCTCTATTTTCTCACCTAGAATTGCTCTTTAAGAGTCTCCCTTTACTCCATTTTCTGATTCATCTTTGGAAAGTCTATTGTCAATATTAATCCCTGGGGACCTTGTGTGCTTGTGTGTGTGTGTGTGTGTGTGTATGTGTGTGTGTCTCCCCGTGCCCCTTTGATTCTTATTCCCAATATAACACTCGATTTTATAATTTAGTGTCACTCAAAGGCAAGCAGACAGTTTAGTTCTTAATTCTCCTTCCCACCTGGCAAGTCCAGCGAAGCCACATTAATGATTTCCAATCTCCCTGGATGTCTCGCAGAAAAATTATGACACCAACAGAATCCTCAGCATTTCTTACAACATTAAGGAAGACATTTTTACCGAGTGAGAGCAGAACGAACTGGAACGTGGCGATTCGGGTTGGGAGAGAATATTTAATGTCCTCTTGAAAAACTAAAAGCGCAACGGCTTATTGTCCCTCTGGGAAGAAATTTAAGAACAGAACAGAATACCATGCTCCCCCTCCCCCGTGACCCAGGAACACTTTTGCAGCTGGGGCTGGATAAAGCTGCCTTTGCTGAGAGCTTCCCGGCTCTGCCCTGAAGCCTCTTCTTCACAACAAATCAAGGCCAAAGCAAGGCAGCTGGAACTTAAGAACACATACATTTCCACTGCTGTAAAATAATCTTGTCTCGCAAACCTGGAAAGAAAATGAAAATCACTCCCAGGAAGAGAGTGGGTAGGACAGAGGTCTTTCTGGAGCATAGACCAAAAGTTTTGCCACTACCTTATATGATCAGGATCTGTCTTGGGGGTCCTGGTCAAAGGAACGGACTCAGATGCGGCAGAAACATGTCTGAATGCCGATCAGGTTGTTCATGTTATTAATGTTTTGACATTTTTGTTTCTTTTCAACGCTCAAAAGGCCTGGTCTCTGGTGGAAAAGCTTAACAGGTTATTGTCTAGTTTGTCCCAAGTGTCCTGTAGCCTTCAAGTAAGAATAGATACATCATTAAAAGACAAACGGATTGTCCTTGTACTTCTAGTATCTAGTTCAGTTCTCCAATAGGCCAGATACTTCACCTGTGGGGAGGAATCGGTACCTAGAGCAGAGAGGGCCTACGCCAGGGAAAGCTGTGGCCTGGGGCTCCCCATCACAAGGTAGAGCTCGGGTCCACGGATAAGGAGGCAGGGTGGAGGGTAGATGGGGAAACAGTGTCTTCATAAGGACAAAGGCAGCAGAGCGGAAGCCTTGAGGTGAAGTACAGTTCCTCACAGAGCCCTTAAGAACTGCCCGGGGGCTGGACTTCAGTCAGCCATTTGTCCTTAGATCCATTGGAGTCACCAGATCAAAGCTAAGCTCAGAATGACCACTCTAGGGCAGCAGATGAGCCAGAAGGGGAGAGCAACTAAGATGTTTTGGAGCAATAAGCAAACACAAAAAACAAAACCCATAAGGCTGGAGAAGACGGTGAGAGCATTTCAAGAAAGGCAGAACAAGCAGGGCGTGATTATGGCCACGATGCTGCACCCTGTGCCGTTACTCCATACGCGTGAAACAGAGGCGTCCAGGCTGCGCCTTGCCCTACAACACTACATTTCAGAACACAACATTTAGCTTCATCTTGAATGCAAATACAAGCTGACTCCACACCTTGTGTAAGCAGACAACTCCTCCTCCTCCTCCTCCTCAGCACCACCCAGCATCCTAGATCAACAAAGAACATATTCCAAAAGCGAAAGGTCAACACGTGGTGGGTATATTACTACAGCTCCAGAAAGCCAGGCTGGAGAACTAACCGAACACACAGCAAGCAAGGGTACAGCAGCCTTCTCCCCCAACCCCCAGGAGGAGCAAGCCGCCATCAAAATAGCCGTGTGACCGACCACCTGGGGTGGGTCCGAATTTCCGCTCCCCTAGGGGCCTCAGGTAAGGTTAGTCCCCTGCACTTGCTTATTTGTGTAAAAGGACTGTGGCTCCTGCTTGTCTCCCAGAACAACCTCAGCCTGCAGCACACCCTTTCCCCCTCTCCTCTCTGGGTTCACTCTCATCATCATCATCACTTCCGCAGATCGGCACCTCCCACCCCCTCAGGCTGCTCTGGGGGTTACGCCTTTACTCCTCTGCCCATTTCTAACTCTCAGACCTCCCTTAGCTTTCACTTCTCCAGCCGGAACAAAAGCTCCGAGTGAGAAAAGCCTTTCGGTCACCTCTCCCTCTTCACAGCACAAGTGCCTGCTCAGATTTGAACCCTCCGTTTTATAAGCATTTAACGATGATGTCAAGGCATTTCAAAAAAGGCTGTTGAGAATGACTTACACTTTCTAGGAGCTGAGAAACGTCGTCCACAAGTAATTAATTTTCGGAGCCTTTAAAAGCCCAATTAGTATATCTACTGATGTATCTTTCCTCTGTTTTTTTTTTTTTTTTAATTACATATGAAGTCTGGCTTTGGTATCCACTCTCACCAGTGAAATAGCCAACTGTGACAATGCCATGAAATCGTCCTCGTGCAAGGCTCCTCCAGTGGGTTCCCTTTTTATAACCTCACTTAACAGCCTGCAGAATGGGGGGAGGGGCGTGGAGGGGCATTTCCAAGAAATTTGCCCAAAGAAGTAAATCAGTCTTGTCTTTCTCAAAATTAGAGACTAAAGTGCTTTTTGCCCTATGTTAAGCTAGCTGTTCTAAAACACTGAAATTTGAATCACAGCTGAAGAACACCCAAGCTTTTTATTATTATTATTATTTTTTCTAAGAACTGCAGGATTCCTGACACCAGGAACATGCCCAAGACTACAGCAACGTTCGGGCTCTACTCTAGCAACACTTCTCAAACACTCAGATCCAGAAAGATAACAAAAGGTTCCATTATTCCGAAGGGCTTCCGTTTTCTTGGGGTGGGCTAACTGTGTTCAGGACTGGAGTTCCGCTTGGCTTTGTTCTGTAGCATAAGGGATATCAATGAGGACAAACAAAACCATCCCCCCACCCCACAAAAACAAATAGAACCCCAAACCAACTAACCAACCAACCAACAAACTCTGCAGAACACTTATCTATGAAAGTGACCAGCAGTCCATTCTTTGGGTCACAGAAAAAAAAGGTCCTTATGAAAAATTTAAGGGAACCAGAACCAATCAAGAACAGAACTAGACGAGGGTAGATGTTAAGAACCTGCTTTTGACACACACTACCCTTCTCCCAGCTTTCGGGAGGCTGAGGCAGGAGGATGGAAACTTCAAAGGCAGCCTGAGCTATCTGATGCCATCTCAAAACAACAGCAACAAAAATAGAACAAATCAGACATAGCTTTTACAGAGAATAATTCAGGATGTTTTCTAAATCTCTGATTTACTAGGAAGCGAACAGATTCTCTTTCGATTATTAGAACATTACATTTTCGTTGCAGTGAACTTTAAATTAATTTGTATTTCTTAACCTTGTTAACTACCACTTTTTGGCTGGTAGGAAAGCAATATTTCCATTTTATCCTAATGCTGTTCGACACACAGTTCTTTCTAGAACACTCTACAGACCATTGGAGTGGTCCTTTCAGGAAACTCTGGCATTTTTAAGAGAGATACTGGAGCTGTTGAGCAAGAGGAAGAACTCCATCCTGTTCTGCATGGCACCAGGGGAAGAGGAGGCAACAGAACAAGCAATTTCATGTACGTCACACACCTTTGAGTGTGTATGCACAAGCATGTCAACTAAAACCCTGGACCTGGGTCATGCCAGGCAACTGTCCTAGTCACTGACCTACATTCCCAAGAACTTATCTCTTTCAGTCCGGCCAGGAACGCCTTTACTGCAGTACTATAAATCTTTAGGTTACAGATAAGAAATGGGACTCAGAGTTTAGCTCTCTGCAAACCTTATCAAGAAGCAGTAAATGCAGGGATCAAATGCTCGGTCACCAGCTGCAGGGCCCATGTTCCTCACTGTTCCACTTTCTAGTGTCCCCCTAGCTAGACAGTCTTAGACCCAGATATATATCTTTGGGAAGATAATTCTAATTTCATAAATGATGTTATACATAAATGCTCACCAAAAGAATGGAGCTGCCAAGAGGTTATACTATATAGCTGAAGAATACATAACTATAAAACATGAAGCAAAGTATTTTTTGTTCAAAATCTATTAGTTTTAAGGGTGGAATGCATACATTGGCTTCACATAATGCTGGCACGGAGTAGCCTCAAACAGGTCACAACTAAGACGACGGAAGCAAACCCTGCCGCTTTCTCCAGTGCTAAGATTACAAGGGCTTCTTTTTCCCTTATCTCGGTTTCCTTATTCCCTATACTGAATGCACTCACATGACCCTCTTCAATGACTAAGCTTCTCGTGGAGTTTGTTTTAAAAATTATTTATCCAGAAGAAAATTGGCCTGTTAAAAAGTTTATTTAGTAATGCAGGGTCTTCCCCTACCCTGTGAGGAAGTTCTTTGCCACAGTGGACTGTAAATTATATCGACTGCCAAAAAAGATCATTCTACTGAAGGCAGGGACCAAGCAGAGAGCAATTGTATGAGCGATTAGGGAAGGGCTCAAGGGCCCAGCATCAAAGCACTGACTCAAGGTTCACAGACAGTCACAGGTAGGATTTTTTCTCCTTCCCTTCCCTTCTCTTCCCTTCCCTTCCTCATCTATCCATTCATCCATCCATCCATCCATCCATCCATCCATTCTCTCCCCTTCCCCTTTCTCCCTCTTCCTCCCCCTCCCTCTCCCTCTCTCAAGAAGACAAGAAAGATTCAGTAGCACTAAGAACAACTACTATCACAACATAATAACAATAAAACTCCAAAGGAAAACACCCTTAGGCATTCCTTCTTTTTACTAGCAATATAGTTGATGGTGACCCTGAGCTCCTCTGACCCTCCTGCCTTCAGCTCCTCTCCTTGGGCAGTTTTTTCCCCCCAAAGGTGGTTTGGATTCTTTCAAATAGAACAATGATGCTGTGAAGTAAGCTCACACATTACAATCACCAGTTACAGAAAGGGAGGTACACCGTGTGATCCCTGAAACGCGAGGCGTCCGGAAGCCAGAAACCAGAGGTGCACAGCATAGGGTCTTAAGTGAAAACACAAACTTTGTTTTAAAAGAAGGTAAACTCTTGGGTCTTTGCTGAGTTCCCTGCTTGCTTTGTAGCTGCTGTCAGCTGCTTGGTGTTCTTTAGGACACTTGTTACAAGAGACTTAAAGTTAAAAGACAGCAAGACTTGGGGGGGGGAGGGGGGTTGGAGGGACTCTGGCTGGCCCAGGCTGGCCCAGGCTGGTCCAGGCTGGCCAAGGCGCAGCAAACACGGCTCTGGCAGGCTTCTCCTTAACCCCTCCCCCACAGCCCGCCCCACCCCATTCACTCTGTCTTGCTAAAAATTGTTAGATCACATTCCTATTCCTGTATCTGGCCACTTCCTCCCCCCAAAGCTGACAGCCAAGCTCCAGCTATCGATGTATTAAAGTCCAGCAATCAAAAGCCCACTCTGGTCATCTAATTAACATGCCCAATTAAAATGCAGCATCTCGTCCTAACACGGGGTTTCCCCTTTTCTCTTTATAAACTGCCATTTTCCTATGTGCCATGTCGGCCTGAGGCAGAGGCAGGCCTTTGTTCCACCCCAGGACACAGACCCCTCCCCCTCTCTCTTGCCTTTTCTCCCCTCTCCCTTGTTCCCAGGCCTTCTCCTTTTCCCTCTCTCTCCTGTCTTTGTCTCTTATCTGCTGACCTCTGCTGCTCTGGGGCAATTCTATCTCCTTTTTGCTGAGAACTTGGTCTTGGGTGTCCTGGGCTGACAGCAGGCCTTTCGTAGCTCCCACAGGCCTCCCCATACAGAACTCACCGGCCGTTTCCACAGCTCTTGGTCATCTCCCTACAACTTGACTGCAAGGTCCAGTTGTTGAAGACGTCACACACTGAAGACATCACAAACCATGAAGAAATCGAGCGGGTCCTGAGCGGGAAGCTACATCTCTACCGGCCAGTTTTCACTGGGCTAAAGGTGGGACACTCATTCTACCCACGGAGCTGTATGCCGGCCCAGATATTAAATTTTTCCTTTCCTTTCTTTCTTTCTCTCCTTTTTTAAAAAAAACCAAAACTGTATGAAAACTTTAAAACCTTATTCACTGTTTTATTCTTAGCTCTACTAATATCAGCATTACACTTTCACAGCAAAGAAACAAATTCATTAGTGAGAAGTGAAATTCAAAGAGGTGCAACTATGATTAAAAAAAGTTAATGCTACATTTCAGTTAGAAATCTCCACGTGAGTTCATGAGAGAAAGAACCAAGAACTGTACTGTTGCTCTGTACACTGGAAGGGTCCGGGAACAATGGGACAAATGAAATGGCACACCCAGCAATGCTCAAGATCTCAGCTACTAAATGAGACTGGTCTCCTTCGGGCAAGTTTAGGTCAGAGGCAGAAAATCATAGAGGAAGGAGGTCTGACTGTTGGGGAGAAAACGACCCTGACACCTCTGATTGGGGAGATCTAGTACAAGTGTGGTAGGTAACGGGAGAATGAAGTAGTTAATGTGACTTTTCCGAAGTAATTGTAATTCACTTACATTTGACGAGAGAACGCCCGCCCTTCACAAAAGGCCAGCTAACTGAGGTAGCCAGAACAATAAGGTCTGATGGGAACTTAAAAATTTTTTCTTTAAAAAGCTTACAGGAAAAAAAAGAACTAACACTGAAACAAGCTTTCCAGGTGATTATGATGACCAATTAGCTTGTCAAATTTTGGGTTTTTTCTTTATTCCAAACAAGTTTATTCCAAACGTGAAAGAAAGGAACTCCTAAATAAAACAGGCACGATAAAATGGGCTATCCAGCTATTTTTAAATAAAAAAACCAAACATTTTAACTATTAGACTGAGTTACATTATAGTTACAGAGTGGCTTTATATGAAAAGTATTATATATAACTCAAGCTTTACAATATTCATCAAATACTACCTATTCGTTAAGTATATTGAACTTTAATATGTTAGAACAAAGCCGGGTGGTGGGCGAGATGGCGCAATGGTTTAGAGGGCACTGCTACTCCTGCAGAGGACCTGAGTTCAGTTCTCAGCACCCGCATGAAGTGGTTCACAACTGCCTGTAACTAGCTGCGGGGGGATCGGACGCTCTCTTCCAGCCTTGGTGGTACCCACATTCATGTGTACATACCCAAACACACACACTAACACATAATTAAAAATAAAACTTAAAAAAATGAGCAAGTCAGGATATGGTATTTAAAAAGTGTCAGAAGTCTCATGCATTTAAAACATAATGAACAGGGCTCTATGCAGAAGATACACTCTGTGGTTTGAGTGTTTGGTGATTACTGACAGTATTAATAGTAATTCTCAAAGTTGTTCATTACCTTTTAAAGGGCTCATCTTTTATTAAAGCACGGTGATTGCTTATCCTTGGGAAATTAAGTAGGGGTACTTCTGAGAACTGATTTGGAAAAGTGCTAAGGTTAAGATTTGGGGTTTGTTTTTAAAAGAATAACCCTGCAAGGGAAAAAAAAAACTATACTGTTTTCAAACTATATTCAAGGGCTGAAACTAGGAGATTTTCACGAATAACAAAGTATTTCTGTGACCTTAGCAACATTTTATTTACAACAGTGATAGGGACAGTTGGCAGAAGGGGCTAACCTTGACTCTAAGTGGCTGTCATAATTCCTTGTTCCACCGTGACCTTTTGCCAGTGTTTAGCTATGTCACCCCAGGTAGTTGACTCTGGTACATGGGGTCAATAGTGTGTCCAGCTCTGCAGAGCCATCGAAGGGGTCCAATAAGATAATCTCACCTAAAAGTCACCGATTAACTGGGTGCATGTATTTACAATTCTACAGAAGCATCTAGAATATAAAGTCTGTCTTCCCTGCTTTAAGCCTATAGTTTCACAAAACTGCTGCCCTTAAACCAGTGTGGGGAATAGATTTGTGTGGGGATCCTTTGGTCCACAGACTGTGCATCTTGGGATGCCGGGCAGCAGCTCCACTCTAGGAACCATGATGGTTCCTGGGGGGTCGGGTAGCTCTGCGCAGGAAGCCTCAGTCAGCCCTGAGCAGCTTACAGTGCCCCTGCAAGCTTACAGTACAGCTCTGGAATCTAACATGGGTTTCTATTTTGTATGCGTTTATCTTCCTATCAGTTTATCTTTATTCTATTATGTAAAGATGCAGGTTTGTGACTGAAGGGAAATAAAAAATGAAACACACACATGCAGACATACACAGAGACACACAGAGACACACACACACACACACACACACACACACACACAGAGAGAGAGAGCGCAAACATGGTTCTTTTACTGCCATGGATGAAACCATGGACATATTCTAACCACTGTAGAATAAGTCGTGAGAACAAAGTTTCTGGCTCCTTTTATAAGCCACACTAAAATGTAAATATATCTCTCTTTAGATCAGTCCCTCTGAACAGAAGGAATTGAAGTGTGGGAGAGGCTAAATAAAGCTGAATTACATAGTACTTAGGTAACTGTAATTACTTTAAAGCTTTGCCTGTGTGTTATACTATACATCACAGCAACTTAACATTTAACTCAGGGTGGATCTTAAAAACGGGTCAAATCTACTTTTAAAAAAATGCTTTAAAGAAAGTTAAAGTATTTATTTAATAACTACCTTATATAGTTGACCTTGAAATCTTAATGTTTGCAGTAAATCACGGAGCATTTTCTGAGTTTAAAGGGTTTAGCTCAGTGACAAGTCATAAGCTTAGCTTGCTAGAGACTCTGGGTTACGTCCCTGGTACACAAAGAAAGAGAACTCAAGTCTAACAATTAAACAATCACAGAACATAGCTATCTATTGATGGTTGATCCATTAGTGTTAAAGAAAAAACAAACTCTAATTATATTTCACTTGCTAATTAATTTCTCACCAAAGGACTGATTTATGTATCTCAGTATTAATATGGTGAATAGCTCTGTTCTAGTTGAAAACTTGATCTTATCACTGGCTAATTATCCTATTCACGTTAACATTTCTTGAGCTAGAGAATAATGGAATAAAAGTCTATCCCTGTCTATCTCCTGCTATATCTTTAGCACCTAGCAGGCACAATGTTGTTGAAAATAAATAATACAAAACAACTGAAATGACCAGGCATTCACTGGTAGTGGGGCTGACTGAAGAGAGTCAAGACTCCTATACCACAGCACAGTGTATATGGCATAATCTCCTAGCCCATGTAAGAAACTGGGAACTGCAGGTTGTGTGCATGAGTATATGTGTGTGCACATGTATGTGTGCACGCGAGTGTGCGAGTGCGGGTGTGTGAGGGCACACTCCTGCGTGTACAAATGCTGTTGGATAACAGAAGAGTGAATGAATAAATGGTTGCTCTGGGCAACTGTCAACTTAGAAAAGAACACATATGCTTGTGTCTAAGACTTCTTAATATTTATTCTAAAATCAACTGAGAAGAAATTGCATTTCCTTGTTGTTATTTAGACAACATAGTTAATTTCTCTATATTCGACATAATGTGACTAGTAATGGTCAAACCACAGAAATCTCTAAGTGGCTCAAAGAATTTCCCAACTGTTCTTTCTTTCTTGTGCACACAGATGTATGTGCATGTGCATACATACACACACACACACACACACACACACACACACATACACACACACTTCTTGGTAGCCACTGCTAGATGCTGTTTCCATTAAAAGCATACAAAACAATAAGAGAGAATTTTAGGTGTCCTATTAGCTTGTTTTCACAAATAATAATTTCTAAAATCCTTCTGAGAAACTTTTTGCTTTTCGGAGACCTTTATTCCCCTGGATCTCACTCCTGTTCCCCTTTATAGTAACTGGAACAAAAACCACCCATTCAACTCTTAAGTTTAAAAAAAAAAACAAACAATTTTTTAAAGCCAGCTTGGGGAAGCCTGTTATTTTGAGCATCAGGAGTTGGTATCACCGAGAAGTGAAATGGCGCCTGCCTTACATGAAGCAACGACATCAGATTTAAGGCGAGTGGGATTTTTTGTACTATCATTGCAATTCTTAAAGCAATTCCCCTCATCTAATGAACAGCATAAGATACTGGAATTTAATCTGTCTTGCCTGTCTCTAGACACCAAAAGGAAATTTAATGAAAGTATGTGGTTGCAAAAATTAAAGTTATTAAGAAATCCAATCAGAGGAGTCTTTGGAGTCTGATGATTTATGGCACTATTTTATAAACACCTGTCAGGATTCTCAGCATTTTATTTTCCTTTGAGAGTCTCTTATAAAAGCATCATCTACCAATTAAACTTACCACGCCACCCTTTAATAACTTACAGAGGCTTGGAAATTATCTTGGCTCCTCCAAATCTCCACAGAAGTTGGTAACACTCAACATCTTATTTCTGTGATTCTTAAAGTATGTTTAAGGAAAATCAGACAGCAAAACCACCCCTTGCACTCAAAGAAACAAACCGTGACTCCTTTGAAAGCCTCAGTCACTAAGCCCAGTTTAAGTAAGAGAACTCTGTGTACTTGTGGGTGGATTAACAGAAGTTTATTTTAAGCCTTGTGTGATATTTCCTACAAAGCTAAGACTTGAGGAAGCTGAGGTGGGAGAATGTCACATATCCCAGTCCATCCGGGCTACACAGGGAGACCCCACCTCAAGCAAATTAAAAAGATACAAACTAAAGTACTGTTTTCACATTGGCTCTGTCTCTCATAGATATTAAAAATGGACAAGGTATTAACAGGACAAATTAGTAACTTTTGCCATGTGGTGAGATGCTACATTACTTTCATGGCTGTAACCAGATACCTAACAGAAGCAACTTAAAACAGGGGAGGGCTTCAGGGGACATAAAGGTGTAGAAGGTAGGGCCTCGGCTTGATCCGCATTGGCAGACGCTTTCATTAGTGGCCCTTTATCTCTCCACAGACGCAGAGAGCTCAGGCAAGACCCAGAGCAAATACCACCTTGAAGACACACCTACCCTGAGCCCTTTCTGTTAACTTGGTCTTAGTCCAAAGGTCCCACAACTTCCCAGAACAGCAGCACCAGCTAAGGACTGATCAGGCACAGAACAACATGGGGGCACTTTTCCTATTCAAATCCTAGCTGACACATAATTTCTGCTTTGAGGACTATTTCTCACTGTAGTAACAGGTTACTATATCAAGCTATCGTCACTGACACACTAGTCCCGACTAAAGACTCACATACGTAAAAAGGGTAAGGATTCTAGGATTTACCCATGGCTTACACAACTAATCCACAAGAGTGTCACCTGGCACCTACACAATTCGTATGGATTGTTTTTTCCATAATGGTACAGTTCAGTTAACTGGGCTCACTAGTTTTCGTTTTTTTTTTTTTTTTTTTTTTTTTAGCATTCTCAGAGTAAGTAGTTATCAGCTATGAAACTGTGGATATTCTATAGATTTCCTAATCTGTATGCAAATACATAATAAAAACAGTATACAAGACCAGGAGGAAACACAGCTATCACAGACTTGCCAAATGGAGGACCCAAATACCCAGAGCATACCAGTGAAGCATGCTAGTAGGCTCTGGCATATATAACAATCTCACAAAAATCTTACTGAGAACTATACATTTATTCATGAAAGCAGGGAAACTTAGCAGATCAAATAAAATGTCTAGATCAATGTATTCACAATGGGGAAACCACCTTTCGGACACAGACATCTTTGATATCAAAAGCCTTCCTGAAATCTCCACAAGTAAGAATGCCACCAGTCTTAAGGATTTTAAGCATTTTGTGTTTTATGTGAAACATTCATTTCTACTTTGAGAATCTTGAAGATCTGTAAGATTTAAGCTTAGCTTTGCACATTTTTAGGAAGAGAGTGTCTCTCAAGTCAATTAGTAGTTGCAGTAATATTAAGAGGAGTGGACACACTGTATAAATGGAATTATAGTTTGCTTTAAAAGCATTTTCTAAGAGCTGAATGTTTGAGAAAATGGCACTGATGTCATCTAGTCCAGTCCTAGCTACCAGAACAGTCTCAAAACAACAGTGGCTTTTATATAAACCTTGAAAAGCTTCCACGGACCACGTGAGCTTACGTCTCTGGGCCGGCAATGGACAGCCCTGGATCGGTCCGGTTGCTCCTGGGATTTGAAAGGGTGGAAAGGAGAAAGCAGAGGCCGGGGAGTCATTCGGAACCTTCTAAGTGGCCGGATTCTCCCGGCTCCAGCTTCCTTTGTCTGTGTGCACACATTCTCTAGCATCGCTGGCCCTGGAAGTAGAAGCACTCAAGGCCGTCGCAGCACCTGCTCCTCAGCTGGGGTTCCCGTGGAGTGAAAAGGACGCAGATTATCATAGGGTTACCCAAAGGAATAGGTCCGCACGCCCAAACCACAACTTGGCTACACAAACTGGCACCCGGCCATCACCAAGGCAGTGGGTGTATTCCTGAAATACAAGCACAGGCTGTGTGCCAGGATGGGTTGGTGCCACCTCTGCTGTTTGAGAGGTATTGAATAACGTTGTAGAAAATGCTGTTGTCCAGCTACTGGACGTAGAAAGAGTCTAACTTTAAAAAGAAATCCACAAAGCTGTTAAGTCTGGGAGCAAAGCGAAGACAGGGGTGACAGGTTTTTCCATCAAAGCATTCCATAAACTCTCTGTGCCAAACACCCAGTAATCCGACTCCCGGGATTGGGGACCTAGATCTAGGCCTGAGGGTGGAACAGCTCTGCTGGTGTCCACTGTGCGCCAAGGTCCCTAGGGCTCGAGCGAGTCTTTCAGTTGCTTTTCTGCACGGAAAAAAAAGACTTCTTAAAATTTGATGTCCTCTTAGAACTCTTAGCCCCAACAGGCTTGATTTGATCACAGTGAGAGCTTGACCTTTCTTCCTGAACACACTTTGTGTCTCAAGGGGCAGCAAGTTAAGAGATAAGAGACGGAGAGCCACTGTGACCTTAACAAAGCGATCTCCACTAAACCACAAGTTAAATGACTTCTCAAAACAAAGCCAGGCTATCTGAATCCAAGGGTTGAAATACTGATCACACTAAGTGACTTCTAAGAGTTGTAAGAGTTTTAGAGTACATCTGTTATCCTTATACTTGGGGCAGAAGCAGGAGAATCAAAATGTCAAGGCTAGCCTCAGCTATAAATAAAATTTGAGGCCAGCCTGGGCTATATGACATCCTCTCTCTCTCTCTCTCTCTCTCTCTCTCTCTCTCTCTCTCTCTCTCTCTCTCTCACACACACACACACACACACACACACACACACACACACACAAAGTCCAGAGACATACTGACCCTTGTTTTCCAAAGTAGAAATTCTCTGGGGTTTATCAAATTTGTCTGGAGTAACAAAAAAAGTCCCTCCATTAGCTTTATGAACTTTTAGATTGCAGGAATTTTTTCAGACACGAAAAGTGTCCATTTAAGTTTATCTAAAAGCCCTCAGTCTAAAATCAAATGTGCTAGAAAAATTACAAGAAATCCTTTCAACTAATAATGGGAAAATGTATTCATTTAATTTCCCCTGGGCTTAAAAAAAAATATAAGACTTTAAAAGCTAAAGTTGGTGCAAGCACAAAAGACAGCAAATGGACAGATACACTGTGCTGTATGCTTGCCAGGTTTTCAGTATTTACCTGCAGTAGCATTTTTGTAATTTAATCTTTAATTTCATAAGACTGATTTTTATAGCATTTTTAGTTCATCAGAATTACTGGGAAATAATTACCATTTAGTCATCAAATTACAGTTTTCAGGATATGTACAAATGGCGTCCCATGATAAGGCTCTCTCTCTAGGACTTCTATAGACGATGCGTCACCATCCACACATTCATCACAGCTCAAAGGCCTTAAGGATCATTATCTTATTGCTGGAGCTGTTCCACAAACATTAATATAGAAATAATTCTGTTCTTCTTGCACACGTCCAGCCTCTGTCCTGCCTAGCAATTACTTAATCCCAACAACCATCAGACCAAGTACCGTTTAAGAATCTCAGGCTCAAAGGGAGCGAGCCTTCGCCAAGCAAGCTTCACAGCACACAGAGCTGAGTATCAGGCTCATCAGTTTTAATTGCACAATGAAAACATTGGGAAGAGGAAACGCCAGGCAGGATAATATAAAATGAGGAATATTGATTTTTCTTGTTTAAATTAAGGATATTGAATACTAAGGAATCAAAGCCTTCCAAATTGGGGGTTACCCTGATGCTACTGTTAAGACATAAACATGCCCATTTCCCCTCAGGTACCTCGTAAACTCGAATTCAGTAAACGTGGTCCCCTGTGCACTGTGTGTTCTGCTGTAGCTCCTGACCCAGAATCAATCATCTTCCTAAACTGAACACATGTAAGTGAGAACGTGCTTGCAAGGATTAGTATTTGCCATAAAAGACATTAAAAATTTTTGTCTCTTCATCTCCAAGAATCTTATTTGTGAAGAGATGATTATTCTCTAGTTAATGCCCCATGGTTCACATGTAAACACCAATGACATACTTGGCTTGCCTTTGTTCCACGGTATTGATAAAGCCTGTAGATATGTGTGGAAATGCCATGATGTTATCATAGCAGATTAGCTCATTTACACTCTATCAAAAGCCATCGCAGCAGAAGGCAAAGAAGACAAAATAAGTCACAGACAGTGGTGGGCCAGCCCTGGGCTGCCCTGCCCAGACTCTGCATCTCCTCACAGTTCAGTGTTTATTTTCCATTTTTAAGGAAGTTATTCTAGATCAGTGGTTCACAACCGTCCTAATGCTGTGATGCTTTCATGCAGTCACATGTTGTGGTTACCCCAACCATAAAATTATTTTTGTTGCTAGTTCATAACTGTAATTTTGCTATTATGAATTATAATGTAAATATCTGTGTTTTCCAATGGTCTTGGATGACCCCAGTGGAAGGGTCATTTGACACCACCCCCCCCACCCCTCCACCCCCTCCGACCCCCCCCACCCCACCCCACCCCGCAAAGAGGGCTCTCTACCCACAGGTAGAGAGCTACTGGTTAGATGGTCCAAACCAGAACTTTTTGTAGTGGGTTGGCCTGATGCTGCTTGTATTCTTTTTTTTTTTTTTTTTTTTTTTTTTTTTGCCTTGTCTTAATTGTAACTTGTTCTGTCTGGTTTTTTTTTTTTCTCTCTCTCTTTTTTTTTTATTCGATATAATTTATTTACATTTCAAATGATTTCCCCTTTTCTAGCCCCCCCACCACTCCCCGAAAGTCCCGTAAGCCCCCTTCTCTTCCCCTGTCCTCCCTCCCACCCCTTCCCAGTTCCCCGTTCTGGTTTTGCCAAATACTGTTTCACTGAGTCTTTCCAGAACCAGGGACCACTCCTGCTTTCTTCTTGTATCTCATTTGATGTGTGGATTATGTTTTGGGTATTCCAGTTTTCTAGGTTAATAACCACTTATTAGTGAGTGCATACCATGATTCACCTTTTGAGTCTGGGTTACCTCACTTAGTATGATGTTCTCTAGCTCCATCCATTTGCCTAAGAATTTCACGAATTCATTGTTTCTAATGGCTGAATAGTACTCCATTGTGTAGATATACCACATTTTTTGTATCCACTCTTCTGTTGAGGGATACCTGGGTTCTTTCCAGCATCTGGCAATTATAAATAGGGCTGCTATGAACATAGTAGAGCATGTATCCTTATTACATGGTGGGGAATCCTCTGGGTATATGCCCAGGAGTGGTATAGCAGGATCTTCTGGAAGTGAGGTGCCCAGTTTTCGGAGGAACCGCCAGACTGATTTCCAGAGTGGTTGTACCAATTTGCAACCCCACCAGCAGCGGAGGAGTGTTCCTCTTTCTCCGCACCCTCTCCAACACCTGCTGTCTCCTGAATTTTTAAGTGACCCAAAGAACTCCACTAGAGAGCTCCTACAGCTGATAAACAACTTCAGCAAAGTGGCAGGTTACAAAATCAACTCAAGCAAATCAGTGGCCTTCCTATACTCAAAGGATAAGCAGGCTGAGAAAGAAATTAGGGAAATGACCCCCTTCACAATAGCCACAAACAGTATAAAGTATCTTGGGGTGACTCTTACCAAACATGCGAAAGATCTGTATGACAAGAACTTCAAGACTCTGAAGAAGGAAATGGAAGAAGACCTCAAAAAATGGGAAAACCTCCCATGCTCATGGATCGGTAGAATCAATATAGTTAAAATGGCCA
Organism: Apodemus sylvaticus; assembly: GCF_947179515.1. Classification (NCBI taxonomy): domain Eukaryota; kingdom Metazoa; phylum Chordata; class Mammalia; order Rodentia; family Muridae; genus Apodemus; species Apodemus sylvaticus. Next base: position 54,928,066 of record NC_067489.1, read on the forward strand.
TTTTGCCTAAAGCACTATACAGATTCAATGCAATACCCATCAAAATCCCAACTCAATTCTTCACAGAGTTAGAAAGAGCAATTATCAAATTCATCTGGAACAACAAAACACCCAGGATAGCTAAAACTATTCTCAGCAACAAAAGAAAATCTGGGGGAATCAGTATCCCTGACCTCAAGCAATACTACAGAGCAATAGTGTTAAAAACTGCATGGTATTGGTACAGTGACAGGCAGGAGGATCAATGGAACAGGATTGAAGATCCAGAAATGAACCCACACACCTATGGCCACTTGATCCTCGACAAAGAGGCTGAAAACATCCAATGGAAAAAAGATAGCCTTTTCAACAAATGGTGCTGGTTCAACTGGAGGTCAGCATGCAGAAGAATGCGAATTGATCCATCCTTGTCTCCTTGTACTAAGCTCAAATCCAAATGGATCAAGGACCTCCACATAAAGCCAGACACTCTGAAGCTAATAGAAAAGAAACTGGGGAAGACCCTTGAGGACATCGGTACAGGGAGAAAGTTTCTGAACAGAACACCAATAGCTTATGCTCTAAGAGCAATAATTGACAAATGGGACCTCATAAGGTTACAGAGTTTCTGTAAGGCAAAGGACACCATCAAGAGGACAGATCGGCAACCAACAAATTGGGAAAAGATCTTCACCAATCCTACATCAGATAGAGGGCTAATATCCAATATATATAAAGAACTCAAGAAGTTAGACTCCAGAAAACCGAACAACCCTATTAAAAAATGGGGTACAGAGTTAAACAAAGAATTCTCACCTGAAGAACTTCGGATGGAGGAGAAGCATCTTAAAAAATGCTCAACTTCATTAGTCATTAGGGAAATGCAAATCAAAACAACCCTAAGATTTCATCTTACACCAGTCAGAATGGCTGCTTGTATTCTAATGCTGATGTTTTCTCAAGGCCTGGTTGCCCCAAAGACCAGAGGAAAGGAAGAGGAGAGAAGGGGGAGAGAGAGCAGGTGAAGAGGAGAGGAGGTGGAGAGAGAGGAGGGGGAGAGAGAGGAGGGGGAGAGAGAGCACGAACAGCACACATTGACCCAAGTGACCTTGTCCCCTCGTTTTTTCTGATTGTTAAGTAAAGATGCCAACAGTTATTAGTTGGGCAGATGAGACATAGGTGGGTGTTAGGGTTCCTGGGCCTTGGGGGGGGGTGGCTGGAGAAGGGAGAGAAGGCAAGGAGGTAAAACAAGTCACCATGGGTTAGGAGTCAAGAAGACATGGCCCCGAGGACTAGCCAACTGGAGTTATGAGCAGCCCAGATGAAACATAGTAAGTGATGACTCGGAGTTATTGATAGGAAATAGGTTTTAATAGCATAGAGGGTAGTTATCTGCTCAGCTCTAGCACTGATTAAGGCTTATTGAAAATATAAAATATAAAATAAAGAAAATATGTGTATCTTTTATCCGGGAACGGAATAGTCAAAGGCGGGGTAGAAGGCCTGGATTGGGATTAAATATTTCTACAACAGCTTCTCTTAAACAGAAGCTACATCCGTCCCAATCACTGGCCAGACACTTTACCTGACCCTGACACAGACTTAACTAGTATTTCACAAACATAGGTGTGAAGAATCACGAAAATACTCAATTGTTAAATTCACTTGACTTAAACTGGATAATCAAGCCTCACATACAAATAAGCAATCATGCCCTACAAATTAGTAATAAATAGCTATTCTTGTTAGCATAGGCATGAGCATGCTCGCCTGTCACAAGATTAGTGTCAAAAAAAAAAAAAGCTACCTTTCCCTCTGTACTTCCAGTTTGCCCAGGATTAGCCCTGAAGGACCTCTGGCTGACCTTTCTGAGGCTTACAGCCTTTCAGTGAGCAGGCCTGCCACCTACCATTCTCAGCAACACGGGAGAGCGTGGCGATTCTGACTCACCCTGAAAAGCATTCCCTTAGAAATCACAGAGTGGGCAGCCCCGCAGCCCGCTGGGCTCCAGAAGTGCTGCTATTACTTGAAGCATAAAGTGTTAAGCTGATGGGTTTGGAGGTGATGCCTTGAAAACCATGGAAGGCTGAAGAACTCGTGTTAGCTCACAATGTCCAGAGAGCAGTTCGGATGACTTCAATAGCCCTCGATTGCTATCTGTTGTTAGGTTTCTAAAACAATTTATTGGTTTTCATTTAGAGACTTAGTTATCATGTATGTCATATATATGACATACATGATGTTTTATATATATATATATATATATTCACACACACACACATGCATACACACACACACACACACACACACACATCATTTCCCCCTTCCCTTTCCATCCTCTAAACCCATTCATGTACAACTCCTTGCTCTCTTTCAAATTCATAGCTTTTTTCTCTTTAATTGTTGATCTCACACACACACACACACACACACACACACTCCTACATACATAAATATAATCTGCTTAGTCTATATAATGTTAGTTGTATAAATATGTTTTCAGGGATGACCATTTGGTGTTGGATAATGAACTGGGGGAGACTATTTCAGTTCTCAGTAGTTCTGGGTGTAGTTCTTGGTCTCAGGTGCTGAGGCCTGGCGAGATTCCCTCCCTCCATCCCCTTCCATTTTAGCCTGTGTATAGGTGTTGGTCTTGTTCATGTCATTTAAATATGTTGGCACAGCATGCTCTCTCCTTTCCTTCTTTCCTTCCTTCTTTAAGCTAGAGGACTTCCCCCCCCCTCTTTTGTTTTTCGGTTTGATTTTTCAAGACAGGGTTTCTTCGTGCAGCCTTGGCTGGCCTTGCAGTCAGAGATCTGCCTGCTTCTGCCTCCTGAGTGCTGGGGTTAAAGGAGTGTGCCACCAGCACCTGGTGATACAGTATTTTGGGCCACCACCACCTGGTGATATCGTATTTTCTTAAGTAGTTTCCCCAAAGCACTGCTCTGTCAGGCAGGCTGGACAAGGGGCCAAATCAAGACAATGGAAGTTCCCAGAAATATCCCCCCAGCCATAATCACCACAGTGAGACCTCTGCACAGAAGCTTAGGCATGCACGGCTTTTGTGCTGGGCTGCATGTGCTGCCACATTTAATTTTCTTAGACTCAAAGAATTAGCCTGAAAAACATTCTTGTTCCTAACCCTAACTGTAGAAACAATCACACAAATTCTTAGCCCGGCTTTCTTATTCTGTGTTAGAAACAGATGCGGTAAAGTAGGCTTGTCTATGGAAGGCCGACATCTGAATCTTTACTCTCGTGTAGCGGGAAGAAAGCTGGAGGTGCTGAGTCATATTAAAGATGAAGAAGCTGAATGATCTGCTGTTTTTAATGAAGCGATGCTTGTCTGAATGACCAGCGTACCTTTTCTCGAACCCGCGCATGCCCTTGCTCCTCTGTGGAGAGTTTGACAGAAGTGAATTTGGGATGGGGAGGTTCAAAGTCGGAAGCAGTAAGACAGATGCTATACGCTCCGGAAGTGAGGTGACCTCACCTGTGGCTAGTGTGGCCGGGCGTGCTGACACTGCCGCTGCACACCAGACTTCAAACAGGAGAGGATGCGAAATCACTCACCCAAGAGTCGCTGACCACGTGGTCACGTGGTGATGTACGACTGGACACAGTGGGGGGCAGTAAAATGCTAACGCTGGTTTACCTGGCTTTTAAAAAAACTTAGTACGGATGCTAGTAAATTTGAAATTACACTTATGACCAGAACTTATTTTGTTTTTCTACTAGATTGTACTGAAACAGAATTACAGACACTGTTTAATACTTAACATATAACATTTCTGTCGAAGAATCAAATAGGATGCAAACTAATACAGCAAATATGTAAATAAATAAATAAATAACTACGAGAATAAGGTTCCCATTCTGCTTGGTTGCTTCTAGGTACGGTACAGATGGCGACCATTTCTCATGGAGTTCTAGGTATGTTTATGAAACAGCTAGCGGAGGTGAGCTGCCCAACGCTGAAATTCTATCTCAAACACTGGCTCCGTGCCCACAGAGGATCCAGAGCACGGGTTTCTTGGCATGGTTCCTGCTGGAATACAAGTACTCATTCTTCTGGCTTGAACCTGTCATAAATGAGCTTCAGTGTTTCTACCTAAGCATGATTAAATAAGTATGACTTCAATTGATAGGTCCTTTTCTCCAATCTCAGCCAGAGGCAACAGAGGCCAGAAACCTTCTGGACTGATAAAAGAAAGCCAAGGACGGACAGCAAAGGGGACAGGACACAGGGTATGATAAATGGCCCGGGCCGGTTACACATGGCTGGCCGCAGTGACGGAGGCCGGGTCAGATTGCCTGAGATACTGGGATCCGCCTGGGTAACTTGGAGGCACGGGCAGGCACCTCACAGTGCAAGCATGCGGTGATACTGAGAGCCAAATCTAGCTGCTGGCTCCAAGCAACTGCCCACAGCCTCCAGCGAAGACGCTTGTTCGCAGAATCAGCACGCATTGCAATGTTCAAATCTGGATCTGGAAACAGGTGAGAATAGAAGCAGGGTGCAGAGGGAGTTGGCATTACACAAAGGCTCGTTTGTTCCTAGTGGCTAGGTGGAGAAACGTACCAAAGAATGACTAAGAGCGGGAGCCCACCAGTGCAGTGGTTCTCAACCTGTGCGTCGAGACCCCTTTGGGGATCAAAGGACCTTCTCACGGGGGGGTGGGGGGGGTTACGTATCAGATATCCCGAAAATCAGATATTTACATTGCAATTGATAACAGTAGCAAGATGACAATGATGAAGTAGCAATGAAAGTAATGTTATGGTTGCGGGTCAGCACAACAGGAGGAACTGTATTAAAAGGTCAGAGCATTAGGAAGGTTGAGAAACACTGTGCTACTGTACAGCAAACGTCAGCAGGGGAGAGAACGATCACAACATCAGCTGAGCAAATTCTGAGCCAGAAAAATAATAACAGAAAAATAATAAAAACGTAAAACGAATTCTGAAATCTACAGTATTAAAATAGAGAGCGACCTGTGGAAGGGTCGCTTCGCTTTAAGAACTCAGAGAGCAGAAGGCTAGAAGAAGATATCCTGTGCATACGGAAACCACAAGACAGCAAAAGTTTTTATACTTGCATCTGATAAATAAAATTTAAGCAAAAATCAGAAGAATGAGACAAAGACACTAACTATATGGTGATAGAGTCATCAGTTCATAAAGAGGCTATAATTATAAATGTGTATGCACCAACGTACATAAAGCAAATAATAGATTTTCAGGGAGAGAGTTAAAAAAAAAAGAATCTGTGGCAATCAATGACAGCATTTTGGTTTAAGCCAGAAGTATCCACAACAGGCTCTGGACCTGACCTAGCTGATGCCGCTGATTCAGAGACACCCAACCCTCAGGAGGCAGGAGCTACCTGGCCCAGGCAAGTCACTGGGAACCCACCTCTGTCGCTCAGCCCTCGTTCTGGTTGGTCTTTCTCTGCAGCTCCTCTGCTGGAAAGGAACTGAAACCGCGAACCTTTAAAACCATGAGCCAAAATACTGTCTTGCCATAAAGTGACAGGAGACATTTCTGTCCAGTTGAAAGCAAAGCACCTCACGGGGCTGCAGCAGAGTAAAACCAAGCCCACGGACTTACTCGATCAAATGTAGAAGAACTAGCATCCGACAGGTTCCCCCAGCTCAGTCACAGATAAGTTATCAAGGGCGGCCCATCTCACTGTCAGGCTGTGAGGTCAAACAAATGCTGTACATGGCTAAGAAAAGAAATCTGTTTGAGCTGAGCTGCAAGGCTTTCTAGTGGAAGCAGAACCTTAACTAGATAAGGAAATTGTAGCTGTTCATATTGTAATGCTAATTATGTTCCCCCCAAAACTGCTTACAGGAGAGTCTGCACCTAGCTTCTGGGAACCTGCCCCCAATTGGCTCTGATTGGTAAATAAAAATGCCAACAGCCAATAGCTGGGAAGGACAGACAGAGGTGGGTTTTTGGAATTTCCACCAGGCTGGGAGATGTGGAGGAACAGAGAGGCTCCAGGCCTGAGAAGAGTGCAGGACAGGAAGGCACGGTCTCCATGCGAAGGAGCTGCGAGAGCATGGATGGCCCAGTTGGGCAACTGTTGGCAGCTGTCTGGGTCCATAGCAGCCAAGACAGAATATAGTAAGTAATAACTTAGAATTATTGGCTGGTAGGGAGCTGGATTAATCGCATAGATGTTAGACAGTGGACCAGTTATTGAGCTGTGTAAGGCTTATCAAAATATAAAGATGTGTGTGTGTGTGTGTGTGTGTGTGTGTGTGTGTGTGTGTGTGTGTGTGTGTGTTTCTTTCAGGAACATACAGCTTTAAGGCAGATAGTGAACCTGCCACTGGGTTTTGTTTATTATTTAATTCAAAGGGAAAATGCAGAAAAAAGTAAAATTAGTAATTCAAGAAAGGCAGCAGCATAAACCAAGTCAGAAGAGATCTGCGCTCTCAACTTGTCTCGATCTGTTCTGTTCTTGTTCAGTCCCATGACCTTTGTGACCCAACAGACGTCAGCCAGCCTCCTTGGCTCTCTTCCTTCCAGCGTGCTCCAAGTTTAGGAACTCCTGCCTTCACTCACTTCTTTCTATTCCTGGTTTCTGCCTTCTACAAAGCCTGGTGTAGAGCTGGGCCCTTGCTAACACACACTTCCTGTCTTCGAACACTCTTCTTAACCCATAAGCTAGACACTGGGCAAGATCCAGAGAAAGCAATTCAATTGTTTTCCATAAGTATACATGTATTTCCCCTTGGCAAAATGTTCTGAAACAGCTATAGTCACACACACACACACACACAGAGAGAGAGAGAGAGACAGAGACAGAGACAGAGACAGAGAAAGAGAGGAAGGAAGGAAAGAAGGAAGGAAGGAAGGGAAGAAGGAAGGAATGAAGGAAGGGAAGAAGGAAGGAAGAAAGAAAAATAAAAAAAATCAGTGTTATCTCTTTTCTAAGTAAGCATGGCTGATTCATATGCAGAATCTGCCGGGCTTTCACTGCGGAAGATTTTTCTGTACTCAAAAGTACAATCCAGTCAGGAGGTGGTATATGCCTTTTATTCTATCACTCCGGAGGCAAAGGCAGGCAGATCTCTGAGTTTGAGGCCAGCCTAGTCTATAGAGCGAGTTCTAGGACATCCATAGCTGGACTCCCTGTCTTGGGAAAAAAAACACAATACGGGAATGCAGAAATGACAGCTGTCGCTGTTCTCACACCCTACTAAGACTCACAGACAGCTCCTTGCTTTTCTGCAAATGAAATGTCACCACAGTAAGAATATCCTAATGAGAGGCGATCTGTGGCTATTTGTGGGGTTCTTGATAATCTGGTTGAAACATTATTAGTTTACTCTAAGCCAATTAGCACAGTAAGTTGTAGGATACAATCAGCAGTCACTAGAATAAAGTTTCTTTTCCTCCTAAACTGTCCTCTCCGGTTTCACCTATTGGTCACCTGCTCTAAATGAGAACTGGCGTTTTCATTAACACTAACACAGAGTTAAGACTGAAACCTACAGACTGAAAACATACAGCTTTGGCTCAGAGTGGAAATAGCATATAACCTAGTTCTCTTTGCTTAAAATAGATTATATTCTACTCATACAAATAGCTGTGAACCCTTTCAAAGCACTTAAAGTCTTCATTTTTATCTTCTACAGGCAGCAAAACACACTGGGATAGCAACTTCAGTGAGATTTGAATTTGTATTCAGAGCTGGGTCTTTTATTCCTCAGCTATGTGACTTTGGCCAAGTCTGTAAGTAGCAGTCGATTTATTAACCTAGTATCTCATTATACAGAGAAGGGTACGATGTGGCTATATCTAAAAATTCATAGTATAATAAATATGAATTTCAAAATTCTGGGATGAAAAGAAACACGGGGCTAAGGAGGTAGCTACCAAATGCCTTCTAGAGACTGAGGAGAGGACTTGCCTAGTCTGCACATAGCCCCAGGTTCTAAATAGCATACACGGGGTGGAAAGACTCTAAAGAGTCTCAAAAAGTGAGGTTAAAATTTGAACTTCACAGATGGTGAAAACAAAGTAAAAACCAAACAATTTCTGAAACCATTGCAAATCTGATCTGAATAGAATTCTGTGTGAGGAATACCACCACCAATCTTGAACATTTATGGGGAAGCATGAACTAGTTGCCTGTGTGAAAACAGCCAGCACAATCTTTACAGCATACAGTGAGTAGCTCATCCAAACACATCCCGACTTTCCTTCCCACATTAAGCTAATTTTAGGGTGGAGCTCAAAAGTAGTCTTTGAGACCTGCTGTTGTAAGCCTGTGTCATTCAGGTTTTTAGTCTGGTCTCACTGAAATATAAAGCAACACATAGCACAATCAATGATACAAAATTCCAGGACCATAGAGTCTTGGTCCTTAAAAACTGGAAATAACTATGTCTTGCGAAAGATCTTTGCTGCCAGCCTTCATGAGAATGTATCAACCTCCTACTCCTTAGCATAGCCTGGACACCAGAGAGGCCCAGAGTTCTGGAAAGACAAATAAAACAGCTATTAGCAAGCTGTGGGGAGCATGTGCCAGCCAGCTAACCAAAATAACACAGTCTTGCACTTGGCATCCTAAAATAATCTGAAGGAGGCTGTCGGTTCTCTGATATTAGTGTACTAACTGGATACTTGTCTGCTTCTGAGGAGCGATCCTATAGGTTTCAGGAAGCAGTGTCTGAGGACAAGGCCGTCTGCAAAGGCAACATGAGATGGGACGTATACAGATGACTGAAGATGGCTATAAACGGATTCAGCCGAGTAGCCCCCTTTCTGCTTCCAACAATGTAGAGGAGATGTGGTTCACTTAATAGAAAGACCTGACATTTCCATTCTCTTGGCATAAAATTGTCGCGTGCAAAAGGTGACTGACTTTCAAAAGAATGCAATTAGTTTAATTCCAGAGGGCTGCGGCAGAAGCTACGTGGGAACCCGGCTAGTTCAACCGCATCTCCAATGCACTGACAGCATGTTACTAATTTCTTTGACTTTACAAACTCTCCTTTCTCAAAAGGTTGAGTGAGGAATGGATTCTTTAAGAGCATTTGTAGCAAGTGACATCATCTTGTTCTCTACACAAATTGGGAGTCCTCTAAGAATTAGAAGCCGATAATGTATTTTTCATTAATTTTTCGGTAATCTTATCTTTGGTTGAGGAGCATGACATAACTCTCAGAGTCCTAGGGCACTGCTGTGATATTCCAGAACCAGCCAAGTCTGTGGCTCCAATCTGCCTGAAGCCAGAAGTCATGCACTGCAGACGCTGACTTACACCCTCCTGCACTCGGGTCTATTGACAACCGCCATCACCACCCAGAAGAAAAGACAGCCCTGCTTGTTAATCCTTGAGAACCTGTTTTCTCTTGGAGGGAAGCTAAAGAACAGCTAAATTCCATGGGTGGAAAAGACATGAAGTGTATTTCAGTCTCGTCCTTGTTGGGCAGGGATGCTGCCGACACATAGGAAGACAGGATAAGCGGTGTCAGCCATCTGCAGTGCCGTTTGCGAAGGAGACGACACTGGGACACCTGAGCTGTGGCACTAGGCAAATGATTACAGTGGAGAGCACCGCGACAATCATACGGAATATGAGAGAAACTATTACCACCATGATCACCTCCATTTTTTTTTAAACAATGGCTTCCGTGTCTAACTTCTATTCTAAGAACTTAGCATATATTAATAATCCAACCATATTGCTTAATGTTCATGCACAAAAGTTAGATAATTTGCCCCCGGTTATAAAACAAATAAATGCAGACCTGAGTTTTGAACTTATACTGTCTTTAAAGTTTAAACACTACACACTGTACCCCCTGTAAAAGGTTAGTCTGATTCTTCCTCTCAGCCCCATGCTCCCAGAAATAAGCTTACAAATACCTTGTCCATATAGCCTATTCTGACTAGATCATGGCTTAGATAACCCAGTTATTTTAACCTACATCCTGCCACGTGGCTGCTTACCTGTGCTCAGGTACCAAGCCTCCATCTCATCACACCCTCAGGAAGAATATTGGTGCCTTGCTTTCTTCCAGAATCTTTTCTGCCTAGTGGATGTCCCATCGTCCCATTCTACCCTTTCCTACAGGTCATAGTTTTTTTTTTAATTGACAAGTAATGCATCCATACAACACACGAGATATTCTCTCTATGGCTCCAGAGTCCCCCAAATGCAGACTCCCGCTGCTCTGGCACAGTCAATCTAAGTGTGCTTGTTCCTGTGTCGATGGCATTTTGTGCCTACAGGGTCCAGTATCTAGCACTAGGTGCACTATGACTCATTTGTCCTGACTGCTAGGCATGCTGGGGTAATGGCACAAAACTTGTGGGAGTGACCAATCAATGGCTAGTCCAACTTGAGGCCTGCCTGAGAGGGAGCCCCATCTGAACTGCCTGGAGACCTAAGACAGAATCAAATGCAACTGGCCAAAAAATTAAAAAGAATTGACGACAACAGCAACAACAAAAGTCAAAGAAATGATTCCTAGTGATATTCTGCTATACTCTTAGATTGGAGCTTGGCCTAGCTGTCAACTGCCATCAGAGAGGCTTCATCCAGCATCTGACTGGAGCAGATACAGAGACTCACAGCCAAACGTTAGGCAGGGCAGGGGAGAAAGAGAGAAAGGATGTAGGAGTCAGAGGGCCCGAGAATACACAGCTCACAGAATCAACTAAGCAGCGTTCGTAGGGACTCACAGAGATAGAAATGACAATCACGAGCCTTCATGGCCAGGTCCTATGCATATATTGGCCTATGTTTGTTAGCTTGTGATTTTTGAGGGGCTCCTAACTGTGGAAGCTTGGGGAGTATCTCTGACCCTTTTGTCTGTTCTTGGGATCCCTTTCCTCTCACTGGGTTCCCTCATCTAGCCTTGATATGAGGGTTTGGGTCTAGTCTTCTTGTAACTTGTTACACTGTGTTTGGTTGATATCAGTTATTCAAAGGTTACTTTGCTAATAAAGATTTTCTTTTTATATGTGCATCACTGGATTAAGAAAAGTAAAGACATTTCTTTTAGAGTTTACAGGCTTGCGAATGATCATGTCAGTATAACAAACAGTTCCTGCCAAACTTAAGTGGTAAGTTCGATAGCCATGAGGACTTTGTTTCAATTTTTAATGGCTCTCACAAGGAAGTGTTTGAACTACCATGAGCTCCTGTGGATGCTTTAAGAAGTGTTCACCTCCCTTTTAAGTGTCTTTTCTCCCTTAACAAATGGTTTTAAACAAGGAAACAGCAGGCAGAATCACACCCCGTTGTCCCTGTAGGTCTTAGGCATTTGAAAAAACTTGGTTCCCTGTTGGTGAGTGTTTGTGTGAGATTAGGAGGTGTGGCCTCGCAGGAGGAAGTATGTTGCTAGGGGTTTCTGAAGGCTCTGCTTCCTTTCTGAGCTCTAAGCTGCTGCTCCAGCACCTTCCCTGCCTGCCTGCCTGCCTGCCTGCCTGCCTGCCTGCGGCCACACTGCGCCATTTCTGTCCTGTGGAAACTGTATTGCACAAGTTGCCTTGGTCCTGTTGTTTTATCACAGCAACAGAAAAGTAGCTAAGACACAGGCTGACATGAGGACCGATATGATAGACAGTTAGCTTGCATACTGTAGTTTCTGTCATCTCCAGCCCCCAAGGTAGCACTATGAGGGGCAGTCTCCATTGTACAGACAAGGTGAGGTATGATTAGTTGAATAGTATGCTCTAAGAGAAATAGCAGGATTGCGTTGAGAACGGCCCATACCCAAAGTCGCCTTCCACACACTCTTCTCTCTCTACCTACACTTCTAACCAGGGCCTGAGCAGACCGGGGCTGGACTTGGGGAAGCCCTTTAGTGTGGTTTTTAGATAGCCAAACTGGAGCAGAGATGAGGCTCACATTTCTTCCTTTCCTCTGAATGTGTTGTCACGGTGGCTTGAACAATCCCTAGACTCTGAGCTACGGTGGCAGCTTGTCTAATGTTCATCAATATTAGATATGATGGAACCTAAATACCTAACACAGTACAAACACCTGACTGTCACCAACACAATCATTTTAAATCTATCTATCTATCTATCTATCTATCTATCTATCTATCTATCTATCTATCTATCTATCTATCTATCTCATATAAGGTTTGAGAACAAGGAAACATTCTGAATTACATTTATTTATTTATTTATTTATTTATTGTTTGTTTGTTTGTTTGTTTGTTTGTGTGTGTGCTGGGGATCATTTGAGGAGGCAGGTAGGAGTTAGACACTCAGGCTTAGGGGCAAGAACCTTCACCAGCTGGGCCAGCAAATACTCGCTCACAACACACACTGAGGGAAGCTTCTTTTTTCTGTTTATTGTTAAATTAGTTAAAAAAAAATAAGTGTTTTATGAATGCCTCGCTCAGGGTATCAAATTCATCTCACAACACCCTCCCTTGGCCCTCACAGACATGGACTTCTCTCCTAGTCTTCAGGAGAGCATGTTCCAACAACTCTCTAGATATCACCATCCTGATGAAATAGAAATTTATTTTGAAGAAATCCAGGTTATAGACACCCAGCAGAGCAGCTCTCTCCTGTTTATAAAAGGGTGAGGAGGGAAAGAGCGTAGTCATGAGACTTGAGTGCTCACTTTCCAGAACGTTCTCGGAGAAGATGTATGGAGGTAGAGCCATGCCGCAGCACTCTCACAAATGGTTGTTCACTCGGTTTCCCTAACTGGAAAAACAGAAAGGAAAGGAAAGAGAGAGAAAGGGAAAGGAGGGGGGGGCGGGGAATAACAAGACCTAAAAACTCTGTCTTCTCTGAAATATATATAGCATTCAAGGGAACCTTTAAACGTCATAGCAAGGACCACATTTCCATAGGAATAAACGTTGAACAACAGAAGGTAATAAAGATAGCATTTATGGAGCACAGCAAACTGCGGCCAAGGAAGTGGCCCTGGGGTTAGGCCAGCTTCTGCACTACTACTGCACCGCTCATGCCAAATTGTCTTCATGATAACCAGACATCAATATTTTTCCTGCTACCAAATGATCACGGCTGCAATTCCAATCTCTTTCCACAGACCTTGAGGAAAATATGAAAAGTTTCCATTTTAAACCTTTCAATATGAGAATTTCTTCACTATTAAAATCTGACCAATGAAACTAGTGATCCCTTACTATTTACATGTTAGAGTTGTCCCCATTAGTTAGGGAATTACCAAATAACTTTAACTTAGCACATCTGAAAGTTAACGAAGCCAGCATATGGGGTGGTTATGTCCATATTAACTTAAAGCTAGCTATTCTTGACTAGATAACATATGTCACTAAGAGGCATATTTACATTTTGGGCTTTAAAGTGACAATCAATGTCATAACATGACATACACTGGTTTTCCTCTTTATTTTTTGAGGGGCTGGAGAGATGACTCAGTGGCCGAAGATGCACACTGCTCTTGCAGATGACTTTAGTTCAGTTCCCAGCACCCATGTCAGAAGGCTCACAGCTCCCTGTAACTGCAGCTCAAGGAGGGAGGGAGATCCAACGACCTCTTCTGTTCCTTTCAGGTGCTGCACTCACATGCACAAAACAAACCCTCACCAACACTTGCATGAACATAATTTTAAGAAATTAAAATATCTATATCTATGATAAACACCATGACCCAAAGCAACTTAGAGAGGAAAGAATTTATTTCATATTACAGTTTATAGGCCATCCTTGAGAGGCATCAGGGCAAGGATGCCAGCAGGGCAGGGAATTGAGGCAGAAACCATGGAGGGATGCCAAATACTGTTTCTCTCCCAGGCTCAACTTCAGCTATCTTCCTTATAAGGCTCAGGTTCGTCAGCCCAGGGTTGGTAACACCCACTGGGTTCACCTACACCAACTACCAATCAATCAAGAGAATTCCCAAGTCTCATTCATAAGCCAACTTGATCAAGGAAACCCCTTAATTGAGACTCCCTCAAATAATTCTGGGCCCTGTCAAGTTGACAGTTGGAAGCTAACTAACTAGAAGATCTATTGTCCTAGAGAAAACAATATGCTTGCAGGTTACATTCAGGTATTGAAGGCACTAGGGACAAGGCAGAATTCAATGCCTCTATTGTTTACTTATATAATGGGTCAAAGATCCTAGAGAAATGAGATAGTTAGCCAAGCATTTACAGGCATAGGAAGGAATTAGATCCAGAGAAACGTTCTAAGTGTGAAATGTATGGAGAGTTAGCTCCTTCGATCTTCAAAGGATTATATTGTTTCTATGAATAGAGCCTCTGTGTTTTAAGAAATAATTAAATTTATTAGCATGGGAAGTTGTCACAAATGCTTAGGGAAGAGGAGAATGATGTAAAATTATGGTCAGTATAAGAGCCGTGACAGATATTCAGGGGTACTTCATCAAGTCCAACCCTCAGTATTAATTCCAAATCCTACAGTCAGATGTTGTACTTTCGTCTTGAAATTGAAGGAAACAAATTACTTTAGACATACTTTATGTGCATGACATACAATCTCATGAGCACCAAACCAGCACTGGAAATTAACACCTGCCACTTAGGCACTGATCTCGAGTAGAACTTTAGCTATAGAAACCCAAGCCAAAAGATCTCAGGTTTACAAAACCTTTTATTGATTTCTTGAATAGCAATAAAGAATTCAGAGCACATTTCCGAAATTCAGACTTGAAGGCTCCGTGAGCTGAAAACAATACTCAACTGACTTCCTAGAGGACAAATATTCCCCAAAGACACACAGCAAACTTCTTCTCGAAACAGGGAATAGATTCAAGACAGCTAACAGTTTCATTGATTATCAACAAACACCATTTCCCCCTTTTCTCCCCCAACTATAATAAATTACTCAATGCACATTCAAACACAGAGAGTATTTCTATAAATGTGAAATCACTGGGAAAAAAAAGTTCCCAACAGCTTACCAAATGTTTTCTAAAAGTTGCAATGTGGTTATATAGTAGCTCTCGGGCAATAAGACAGACTTCCCAAGTTGATAAGAAAAGCATTTATTAGGCTAGCAGTGGTGGTGCACGTCTTTAATCCCAGCACTTGGGAGGCAGAGGCAGGCAGATTTCTGAGTTTGTGGCCAGCCTGGACTACAGAGTGAGTTCTAGGACAGCCAGGGCTACACAGAGAAACCCTGTCTCAAACAAGGAGAGAGAGAGAGAGAGAGAGAGAGAGAGAGAGAGAGAGAGAGAGAGAGAGAGAGAGAGAGAGAGAGAGAGAGAGATGTCTATTTAAAATTAAACCGTCCCTTTAAACAACCCAAGGCATGTTCAAAACATGCCTCTTGTAAGTGCCGTATATTAACATGTTACATTAAACCTGGCAGTAAGCACCCCAATTAGTTTACACATTAGTCTCCTTACTGCTCTATTATCTCTCGGTGCTTTTAACTTTCTGTACCGTGAGCAAGCACAGAAAAATAAATAATAGTTATGGAGCAATTAGTTGAGCCATTAAAGACATATTTAATTGGTTCCTAGACTTTCAAAAAGACTCCATCTGCTTACAAACAGAAAAAGAGAAAACTAAAGTCCAGTTGCTTTTGTTCTCTATAACTACACTGTGTATGAACAAAATGTATATAAAAAACTGACAAAAAAAAATTAGTAGAACTGTCAGCCACTGAACATACTTAGCTTTACCAGAGAGCCTACTTCCTTTTTGTACAGGCAACTCAAATACGTCTGTGTTAAATGAAGGATTTATTTAAATGTATTAAATGCACATCCTTTAGAAAGGTAGCCGGAAATGAGACTTTACCACACTTGCAAAAAATTACAGTTTGGGGGTTTGAGCAAAAGCAACTGCACTAATCCTCAACTGTAATAGCAGAAAAACACCAACCTGGACCATCAACAATCCCTTTCCTCCTCTGTTGCCTTCTGGCTTATTCATCCACACAGACCTTTCCCTCATATCACATACCACAACTAAAGACTCCTTCTGTGAAGAAGCAAGATGATTAGAAAGTCAGATATGGAAACAAAAATTACAAAAACATATATCTTACTTTGGCATAGAAGCCTGCTCCATCTTCCTTCACTTCCAGACCTCAAAAATAAAATAAATACGGAACAGATGCACCTGGAGGAGAAACAAGACCCAGGAATCCACAAGGCGGCTGCGCAGCAATGTAATAGGCAGTTGAGAGGATCCTGCTCAGAGCTCTCCCCTTCTGTCTGGCACACAAGGTGTCCATAATTCTGAACTCCCTTCCGTTAAAACAAGAGCTTATGTCCATGTGGGATGTAGGTTACTCAGAACAACTGGCGCGTGTTACAGGATCCATGCAAACTAGCTTAATGACAATGGCACTTATTACATGAACTCAGACAAGCGTTACAAAGGTTACTGGCAGCAGGTGATGGGAAGGAGATGGTCTGGAAGTCTTTTCTGTATGTCTGGTTCACTTGAATCCTCACTGTATATCTTCTGTCTCCCCAAGAAAGTCTTCAGGCTTCCTCTAGAGCCTGGATTCCCTGCCATGATTTAGGGGGTTTCGTTGCCCACAGTTGTACATGTATGAGACACTTAACTGACACTAATGTCATACCCACAGGCCTACAGAGACCTCGACGGTGGACAATGTGACATGTTCACAAATGCCAGGATAACGCTCACATTTATGCAATGTGAACTCCATAAAGTCAAAACGACATGGGTCTTTAGGATGGATGCACACTGTTTACTTTTGATAATTACTTCTCTTTCTGCATTCCATTTCTAGATGCTGGTTCCTCTCCTTACCCCACCCTGCACACAGATCCACCTACACACACTTCTTATCGGTGTGGCGTGGCCGTGCTCCGTCTGCATTGCTACATGAACTTGGCTGATTCTCTTCTAGGGAACTCCCCCTTTTCTACTTTCCAGTGAAAAGTTCTATTTTAATCTCACACAAAATAGTGTTAATAGCTTTATATCACGCAGATCGTGTTTTCCCTGAGGGCAGGGGAGTCACCTTTGCATCCTCAAGATCTCAGCACTGCACCAAAATAAGTTAAGTGTGCACCAAGATAAGCACACACACACACACACACACCCCAAAATAAAACTCTTTTTTTCAAAACAGACTTTCTGTGTATCTCTGGCTGTCCTGAAACTTGTTCTGTAGACCAAGCTGGCCTCAAACTCAGAGTTCCTCCAGAGATCCCCCTGCCTCTGCCTGAAACCCTGAGTGCTGGAATTAAAGGTGCACGCCACTACCATCCAGTCAGAACCCTTTTCAGTAACTGCTGCTAGAAGGAGGAAACTGTAGGCTGTATCCTCAAGCCACAGAGAGAATGGTGGATGATACCACTTCCAGCACCCAACCACCTCACGGCTTTGTGGCGCTTCACTAGGCAGCCAACCCCGCAGCAGTCTCCCATCCCAGCCTCTGTCCTTCACTGCCTCACTCCTAGGACACTGTGCTTAGAATCACTCTTCTGGTGTTTCCATGCATCAACACACTCCACATGATGTAAAGTTTCCTCTCAAACATGTTTTATTAGTGACTTGATAACTTCAGGGATTTTGGTCATATTCATCCGTTCCTCCAAATCCACCTTTACCGGCTGAGCCATCCTGCCAGCCTGACTGTTCTCACATACATACGTGTATATATGTGGTGGTTTGTATGTGCTCAGCCCAGGGAGGGGCACTATTAGGAGGTGTGGCCCTGTTGGAGTAGATGTGGCCTTGTTGGAGCAGGTGTGTCACTGTGGGCATGGGCTTTAAGACCCTCATCTTAGCTGCCTGGAAGTCAGTCTTCTGCTAGCAGCCTTCAGATGAAGATGTAGAACTCTCAGCTCCTCCTGCACCATGCCTGCCTGGAAGCTGCCATGTTCCTGCTTTGATGATAATGGACTGGACCTCTGAACCTGTAAGCCAGCCCCAATTAAATGCTGTCCTTAAAAGAGTTGCCTTGGTCATGGTGTCTGTTCACAGCAGTAAAATCCTAAGACTATATACATATATTATACATATATGTGTGTGTATATATACATATATGTATGTATGTGTATATGTAATGTGTGTGTGTGTATATATATATATTCAGTTGTTTGAAAACTGCCCTCTTCTCCTAAGTCTTTCTATATCTGCCCCCACTTCCCTACTGAACCAACTCTTGTATCCTCACGTTTTTTAAAACCCACTGTGTCTAATTTGTGCTGCCCATATACTATCTGGTGTGTGTATATCTACTGACGTGTGGTCTCCCTGTCAGAAGCTATATACCTTAAAGAAAGCTGTCTCTTCCTCACCCAGTAGCTATCAATTGCTAATAGGTCCTCAACTAGGGACTGGACTTTGTTCGTACCTCCCTCTCCATGCTGGGGATTTTGCGTGGCTTGGATTTGTGGCTTTCAAAGTCCATGCACCATTGCTTATATCCTGTCACTCCCATGACTGTCACCATAACCTCCTGCGTGTCAACAGCAGATGGATTTGATAGTCTGGGCACAATCGAATTTTCCAACACTGCATTTCTCATAATGAATAAAGTATTGGATTGTCCCAGTTGGCAGGAAACAGAAGAGGCTATTCAATCTATTGAATACCAAACAAACAACAAGGAAATGGGTAGAATTTTAACATATCATCCAAACACAATGTGATACAAATTATGGAACAACCGTATTACAAAATCTCAAGGCACTAATGGATGCCTACCAAACACTTCAAACCTGTTGGTGTGGGCAATGGAACAGGGTCTGCCAAGAGACTTAAGAGTCAACAACTAATCGAATAACATAGGGAACCGGATTATGTTTGGGTAGTAAGATTTATATTAGATATCAAGCCTATGTTAACCTTTCTGTGCAAGGAAAATCTGGTGAAACTAAAACCTGATCAACAAGACTCATGCATGTGCATGAGTGTGTGTGCGTGCATGTGTGTGAGCTATGCTGGCTGGCCAGCAGGCCCCAGAGACAGTGCGTGCATGCGTGTGTGTGTGTGTCTGTGTGTGTGTGTGTGTGTGTGTGTGTGTGTGTGTGTGTCTGAGCTAGGCTGGCTGGCAAGCAGGCCCCAGGGACCAGCCTGTCTGCTTCCTAAGCACTGGATTACACCACTGCTCACCACAGCAGCTCCCCCATCCGCCCCCGTGTTATGTACACAGCTGCTTTGCCCGCATGTGTGTGTACCTGGTAACTACGGAGGCCAGAAGAGGCAGTGGATTCCCTGGAACTGGAGTTTCTGAGAGCTGTGAGCTGCCATGCAGGTGCTGGAGACTGAACCCGAGGCTTTTAGAAGAGCAGCCAGTGCTCTTAACCCCTGAGTCATCACTCAAGGCCACAACATAATTTTTTTTAAAACATGGCTCTGGAAATTAAACTTAGGTCTTCCAAGTGAGCTGCCTAAGCTAGCTCCCCAACCCAACAAGAGAGTTTTGATGGGGAGGGGGGTTGGGGGATGGGGGGGTGTTAAACAACTTCATCACTTAAAGAAAAAGTTAACAGCCAGAAGAGGATGACTCTGGAGTTAAAAATGCTTGCTATGTAAGCCAGATGACCCGAGTCCAGTTCCCAGGCCCATGTGAAGAGCTGGCCGCAGGAGCACTCCTCTACAGCCCTAACACTACTATGGGAGGCAGAGCCAGGAGAACTGGCTGGAAGCTAGCTTACGGCAACATGGCTGCAGACACATGGAGAAGCCCGGTCTCCAAGCAAGGTGGAAGGGGAGAACCACCTCCAAAAGGTTGTCATTCGACCTCCACGTGTGTGCTGTGTCCTCTCCTCAGACACACACCCCCCACACACACACCCCAAATAATTCTTTAGCCTCACGCTATTTTTGTATCAACTATTCCAGTATTGTTTATTTCCTTCTCTCTATTTTCCAAGCCCCTCGCCTCTGATTTTTAGTTAGGTACATGGGCCCCAGAATGAAGCTCTAGCCCCAATTTCTTCCATATTTTCACTAATGAGATCTGGTTAAAAGTGATGTGTACCAAGGAGGAAGCAAACATCTCTTTCTAATTCCCTCCCAAAGAATGGAAACAAAACAGTTATGCTGGTCTGCATGACAGTGACACTCCCCCTCCCCCAAGGAACTCAAATACTTGGTCTGCAGTCAGTGAAACTGTTTGGGAAAGATTAGGAGGTGTGGCCCAGATGTGTCAATGGATGAACTCCAAAGTCTCCTGTCACCACCAGCGTGTTCCCTGCTTCCAGGCTGTGGATCAGGATGTGAGCTCTCAGTGCTATTCCAATGCCACCCCTGCCCGCCCCGCCCTGCCCCGCCCGCCTGCGGCCATGCTCTCTGGCGTGGTGGTGACAGATCCTACCCCTACAGAACCATAAAGCCTGAATAAATCCTTCTTCCTATAAGTTGCCTTTATCATGGTGGGTCATCACAGCAAAGGAAAAGTAACTAAGACAAAAGTGAAACACCAGACCATTCAATGGGTCTAACTGTAAGAAAGGCAGAACAAGGGGGATGGGGCCTGGATATCTGTGACATCCTGTAGAACTGTGAAGAGCAGCCATTATCAATTTTAATCTCAGGTAAGTGGAAAGAAAAAAAAGCTAATGTTTTAGATTTCTTTGATAGTATCAGCCTATATTCTAATTTATATAGACCTCAAATAGTTATTGTGTTAACTAACACATCAACCGAGCCAATTGATAATGGATTCTACAGTCGGGCCAGCATCTGTTTCCACAGGAAAGGCTAGGGTGCTGGTGGAACTAATGTTTCCCATCAGGCGGCACTCAGACTTCCAGAGGCAGGCATGTACACTGAGCGCCAAGGAAAGCATGAAAGACAAATGATGTTAATTCTGTACACAAAGGTTCCTCGGAGCAAGGAAGGAGCACGCGATTATTGCAGGGAGCCTCCAAAAGAAAAGTTGGTGTTTTCAGAGCAAATGTTATTAGACTAATACTTCACTCTTGCCGATGCAGAAAACCTTTTTCATGTAATATGCATTGCAGGGCTTTGGTTTTACAAGGCTGAAAATGCTTGTAAATGCTTCAGTTGGTGTGGGGGCCTGTTATATCTTTGTGCTTTGGAATAGACATCTACCTACTTTTATAAGAACAGATATCTAACACGGGTCATACTTAAAACCACTTAACCTCCGACCAAAGTCAAGGAACCAGTCTTTGTTGAGGTTTTTATACAAAAGAAGCTCCCGGCTTGGGGACTCTTATGAAAGAATAGGAGGAAGGATTGCAGGCTCCGATGGGAATAGGAACTCCACAGGAAGGCCAAGAGACTCAACTAACCTGGACCCTTGGGGCTCTCAGAGAACCACCAACCAGAGAGCACACACGGGCCAGGCCTAGGCTTCCCCGCTCATATGTGGTAGACGTGCAGCTTGGTCTTCATGTGGGTCACAAACAACTGGAGCAAAGGCTATCCCAAAAGCTGGTGCCTGCATGCGGGATAACTCCTTCTAGCTGGGCTACCTTGTCTGGCCTCAGTGGGAGAGAAGTCCCTAGCCTCGGAGAGACAGAGAGACGAAGTGCTGGGGGTGGGCGGGTACCTAGGGGTAGGCCCACCGCTCAGAGGAGAAGGGGAGGGGGTGACTCGGAGAGGGGCAGTGAGCAGGATGTAAAGTGAACAAGTAAAATATAAAATTAAAAACAAAAAAACACTAAAAGATGCCCCTGAATACAAACACCAAGCACTCATGATTTGTGGTGGCAACAGGGCAAGACAGAGGTGACCCACAAAACAGGATGATCCCAAGAAACCTATTTTAAATCACTGGGTAGAATTTCTCCACAACTGTGAGACAGTTTCTATAAATGGGGATATACAAGTAAACTAAAGTCATCTTAAAATAAGTAGAGCGAAATCAGTGTGTGCTATCCACATGAGACACAACATAGGAGACACAGCTGCTGGCAGCACTGGAACATGAGTATAGGAGTCCTTGGAGCTTGAAGATTAAGAGCTTCCACCTCCCGTGAAGCTGAAAGACAGGCAGGCAGAAAGACAGACAGACAAACCAATAGATAAGAGGTGCTCATATACACACAATGAATGGATCAATAAATAAACAAATGAACAAGTGAATAAATAGATAAAATAAATAAAGAAAAATAAGAAAGTCTCTGAGGACTTATGACCAAGGAGACAGTGACAAAAGCCACCACCAAGCGTTGCAGCTCCTTCTGCTAGGGACTAGTCAGGAGAGGACCAGGAGGGCAGCTTACGAACAGCCGGAGACAGGAACATGTCTGGAAACAGGCGGTGCTAGCAGCATTACAGTCAGATAGTGTCAGGAGCCACATGGGGAGCCTTTCTGAATCAGATACACCACAGTGGAGTAAGTAAGCCGGGAGAGCTTTAGGAAAGAGGAAGAAGACCCCGGATGGGCTAAGAAAGATGGTAAGATTCCAGTTAGGGAGCCCAAAAACCTCTCTTCATCAGGTAACTCATCAGCCAGTGAAGACAGAGTCGTCCGCTAGAGAGTCCATTTGTCTACACAGCACCAGCTGCTAATATCATTCAGGTAACTTGCCAACTAGTTTGGGTACCGGGAAAATACCTTTCCATGAGTCACGCGAACTTCTTTACTGAAAACCAAGTATTCTGCGAAGAGTGGAGAGGCTGGCTCAGCTGGGCTCCTGGCCTGAAGGTTCTTTTTCATATGACTCTCCCCATCATATGACATCTGCCAACACACTTGTCAATGTGCGCTGTGAACCTGACGAGGTAATACGAAATGCAGCATTTTTAAACCCTCGTGGCTCGAGAACTCTCTTTTAAAGAAGGGAGCACATGCTGATGTGCCAGCATACGGACAAATCTCGGCTCACAGAAAATGGTTCAGGTAGTACTACTTGGTAGTACTGAATCCTCCCCAAGAAAATGGAGTCTGCTTCTAAGTTCCAATCCCATTACTATAGGGCCAAGGGAGCTTGGGCATGTTGTTTCTCCTACTTAAACACAAATTCCTGTCTTATTAGAATAAGACACTGAGTATCTAAACATGTCTACCAGATGATATTGTTAAGAAATTAAGGATAAGCAGGAGTTCTTGATGCTGCTCACTTTCCAAGCTAGAGTCTGGCTCCATACTTGAGTGGAAGGGAGAAGTAGCTCTACCGACGTGCGACAGAGCACTGCACAGAAAGCTGTGCTGGGTATTGGTTCTTAAAACGAGACTTGTAGACGCAGAAAGAGCCAGGGAGTGAGCCTGGTTATAGAGAGTTGCTTAACAGGCACAAGACCTCGGGTTCAATCCCTAATATCACAAATAGATAGATAGATGGATGGATATATGGATAGATAGAAATAGATTAGACAGACAGACAGACAGACAGAGAGATAAAGACTTTGAAGACAGAGCCCGGTGGCTGTGCCGCATGGTACCAGTTTTGTTTCTAAATATTCACACTACAGTTCATAAATCCCAGAGGTTGAGGTGACCTCAGCAGGAAGGAAAGAGGGGCAGTGGGAATCCGACTAAATGAAGAGGAAAGTCAAGTTCTCGGCCTCAGAACTGAGCCTGCAGTCACTCCAATCTCAGTACCAAGACGTTGAGCAGAGATGACAGCTTCCCAGGGTGCCAATGACCCCAAGTCACATTCAGAGTGGCCTGCGGTCGGTCGGGTGAAAAGGTAGGAGGAGAGCATGAGTCAGTGACTTCCACACGACAAGGCTCACCCAGTTCTCCTTTGATCCCTTCTCTCTTCCTTCATCTGGTTGACTGTGGGTGTGGCTCAAAGCGCCGAGTTCTAGGAAGTATTAAAACTCCTTTAAGTCCTATACAATCTAGAGTGCTGCCTAAGCACTTTTTAAAGGGAGGACGAAAATAATTTTCAAACATGGGATACACATGACAGTGTAGTATGTGTGATTCCAGCCTCCAGGCCTTTCTTTTCGCTTCCTTCTTCTCCCCTCTGTCCATCCCTTCTTTCTCTTTCTATCTCTTCAGTGCCCTCTTCCTTTCAAAGCACCTCAATTCTAAGCTGACACTTGAAAGCTTAGTTTAAGAAAGAATACACAGCCCAAATGAAAACATTTCTACCATGAAACTCTCTGCAAGGCAGTCGGTAAAGCAGTTTCTATACTGTGATGTATGCTGGCATGTAAGTACTTGTACAGGGAATCTAATGCAGAGATATCTATCTTTGGATAGTTACACAGGTGACTTCTAGTTTCTTGCTTGCTTTCAACAATAAACAAAATTTACTTCTTGAAAAACATCCATTTTAAGAAGTAGTTTTTCTTTCTTTCCTCATTTTAGGACACTGGATCATTGAAGGCCATAACTACTTTTAAGGCAAAAATCTAGGACAAAAGACAATATTCAGCTCCCTTTTACTTAAAATTTAAGAGAATGACTTGACAATGATTTTGGAGACGTGACTATTTTCTCTTGATCCTCTGTACAAATTATTCTTCTTGCAAAAGAAGGGAGCAAAAGGAAAGGAGGAAGCAGATGGATGGACGTGGGGGCGCCTGACCTTAGGAGGCAGGAGGATAAAGAGTTCAAGACGTGTATCTTCTACATGGTGTGAGGCCACCCTGGGGTCTAGGAAAGTCCACACGAAGACAGACAGGCAGGCAGGCAGGCAGACAGGATGGAAAGAAGGAAGGAAGGAAGGAAGGAAGGAAGGAAGGAAGGAAGGAAGGAAGGAAGGAAGGAAGGAAGGAAGGAAGGAAGGAAGGAAGGAAGGGGAAAGAGGGAAAGGTGAGGAAGGAAGAAAAGAAAGAGGAGGAGGAGGAGGAAGACGAGGAGGAGGAGGAGGAGGAGGAGGAGGAGGAGGAGGAGGAGGAGGAGGAAAAGAAGCTGTTGAAAGGGAAAAAAAAAACACTATGTGTAAAATTGTATGTTAAATCCTGTTAATCCTATCTTGGAGGGTCTGGTAAACCCACTAATAAAACACCAGGACCTTGCTATAAAGTGAATTTTTCATCTTCTTTGTAGGTGGGGAAAGCAAGCTCAGAGACGATAAAGAACGAGGGTAAGCTGATAAAGTTATTACCGGTGACTGTGGCGCATTTTAACTCTGTGAGTGTTCGTGTATGCTTGAACCACAGGACATCAGCCTTCACATTCTTAATTCACCAGCTGTCAGCTTGTAAGGAAAACTAAAAGCAAATAATTTCCTCCTCGCCATAACTGGGTGCTAACCTTTCCAGTTACTGACCCAATAATTTTTAAGAGAAAGAACATGCATGGATAGTAGACCCTCCCCACCCCCACTGCCCATTTTCCTACCCTCCAACCCCCATCCAAATGACTGGCCTAAGTCTGGCTGTGAGGACAAGTCCTTGAAATCCTAGTATTCACTTGGGAGGCTCAGATAGGCAGATAAGAAGTTCCAGGCCAGCCTTAGCTGCACAGTCAGATCCCACTGCAAGAAATAAGATAGCAAGACAACAAGAAAGACCAAATGGCTGGCGCGAAGCAGCACTCTGTGCTGTGCAGCAGAAGGTTTTCTGCTTTGGAATGGCTCACTCTCCCTGCCTAAGACTGAGAGCCCATTCCCTATACCCTGCCCTAGTCCCTAATCAAAGGGTTGAACGTAACCATCCCAGGAATGACTGCTTTGATGGACATGCTTGAGTATTTCAAAATCTCAGCCAAATGGTGACAAGAAAGGTACTAGAATGTCATGTGGCTCTCAACCATGACCTTGCTATGTCTCCTGAACCTCAACAGAGCTCGTGTCTCTCGATGGAATAGCATCAGAGTTCACAGAGCAGAACAACCAGTTAGCTGCAAGGCTTTCTCAAGGGAACATGTCTTTGCCCAGCAGCAGAGACTGAGCCTCCGCCCACCACACATCCTCGTAACTCGCTCAACATTATAAATTTAGCATTCCTGGGCTGTAGGTCCCTTTGGTTGAATATCAAGTGCGTTTAAATCATTAGACCAGCTAGGCCTGGAATCATTTAGTAGTAGTAGACAAATCAAATAAATATAGAACCAAGTTTTATAAGATCAGGGATTTCTGTCAATGAACTAACTAGAGCAACCAAAAATCCTACGTCGCACTTTCCCAAAATGTTCACTCTCCCTAAAATGAACTTCTCTAGTTTTCTTTGGAGACACTGCTCTGGATCCTTAATAGTAAGCTAACGGTCCCAGGGATTGTCCTTTCAGGGTCCCAGACGCTACTGACTACACGGCTCACCCTCCACAGACAGGGAAGGGGGCTGTGCACGCAGCTGCACACTTTCACAAGGCAGCGAGGAGACTCCAATCAAGCACCCACTCGGAAGAGGCGAGGCCACAGTGGCTTCCATCAAGGGCAGGGCATTCCTCTGGTGTTTTTCCTCACCTGACACTAAAGTGGCAGGGTTTTGTTTCAGTTGCTATGTTCTGGGTGTCTGTAGCCAGTACGTGTTTCACTGTGCATATGCAATATCCCAGACAAAGGCAGAATGTCAGCACTGACTCAAGGGTCTGGGAAAAAAAGTGGTTCCGATAAATATTGAAACTGGAAAACAGTAGAAATAAATCAGGAACTTGATTTCCTAAGACACTGTATTTTCCATCTTTCTGTATTCTTTAAGATACAGTTACTAAGAAAAAAATGGTGGCAAATGGACCCTGACAGAGGGTGGGGGTGGGGAGCCGGCAGGAAGAGAGAAGCAGATTCAACAGTAGCGGTGCTCAGCTTCCAGACTGCCAAGACTTCAAAGTCCCAGCACTACTATTCTAAGTCAGTTTTGAAAGATATTATCAGGAAGACAGTCTACTTAGAAATTTAAATTTGATTTGATTTTCATTGCTGCATATGTGAGGCAGTTTAAAATTATACCCTTGTCAACCCAGGAAAATCCACAGTTCTTTGACAAAAAGGATTTGTGTAGGAAAAAAAAAAAAACGGCCTCTGACCTTTGGCAGATTCATAGTCAACGCTGGACTCCATCCCTCACACAACTGTGGTTTCTACAGGATGAAGAGGCCTCTGAAAACTAGTGGTGTTTGTGTGTGTGTGCGTGCATGCGTGCGTGTATGTGTGTGTGTGTGTGTGTTTTAAGTGGGGCATGTGCGAGCAGTAGAACGTGGAGGGAATGCAGAAATTACATACAGCAAAACTTTAAAAGGTTCATTATCTTCAATTTTAGAAATGAATTTCATTCTCTCATTAGCACTGCTTCATGAGCAGTTATAAGGTTCAGCTATCTTTAATTAAAAAGAATCAGGGAGAGAGAGAGACAGAGATGGACAGAGAACAGAGACAGAGAGACAGAGACAGAGAGACAGAGACAGACAGACAGAGACAGAACTGGATATATTCAGAAAATGTACTTCCATGTTTGGCAACTGTAAGCAAGCTAGCCAGGCTCCAAACTCAGAGGCACGCTGTGCCGGATGGCAGGCCTGGACGTTCTACTCCTGCACACCTCCACTGTTTGCCGGCCCTTGAAAGAATCTCACGTTTAACACCCACTGTGACCCAAAGAAACTGACCAACCACTCAAGGGCAGGCTTCATAACCAGAGAATCAAACTTTTTACCAAAGGCAGGAAACAAAGACCTAGCTAGCTGACCAAATGGCAGTTCTTGTCATGAATACCGAGGGAACCAACTGGGAAGGCATTACCTTTGCTATATCTCAAAAAAGGATTTATACCTTATCATTATTTATAAAAACTACCTTCCGCCTGGTTTGTATTTTAGCATGTCTTTTAACATACAGGAGACATACTTCCTTTAAATACAAGTGCCGGTTATGCAAGCTAAGAGAGGATGTGAATCAGAATGCTTCAAGCCATTCCCTTGATCTTTAGAACGTGATTACTGCCAATGTACAATACAAGGTGTGTGTATGCATGTGCGTGCGTACGTGTGTGTGTGTGTGTGTGTGTGTGTGGAGGGAGGGGAGAGATGGAGGGGGAGGGGAGAAGAGAGAGAGAAAGAGAGAGGAGAAAGGAGGAGAGGAGAGAGGGAGAGGGGGAAGAATGGGGGAGGGGAAGAGTGGGGGGAGAGGGAGAGAGGGAGCCTGCCTCACCAGATGGAGTGCACAAGGAGGTCAGGACAATATCAGGTGTCAGTCCTTGCCCTCCAGCTGGCTTGAGCCAGTCTCCTGCAGGCTGGCTCTTGCTTTGGAGGGCTTCTGCCAGCTTGCTGTCTCACCCTAAGGGAACTGCGATTAAGCAATAATGACTTGGGCTCTATGGCACTTGGCTTTCCAGGGATCTGGGGATTCATACTCGGAACCTCATGCCTACACAGCAAGCACTTTCCCCACTCAACCATTTCCCCAGCCCTATAAGGAAGATTTGTGCATTCACTTTTTTTGCTCAGCGTAACCAGTTAATTGAATAGAAGTCAAGGATAATATAACCGTCTCTTATGAACCATGATTGTACTACAGTGAATCTATTCATTAGAGTCTGCCTGGGATTTTCTTCAGCAGAGTCAGGGGAATAGCTTGCATTGTTTCTGTGATAGTAATTAATGGAAAACAAAATGAACCTGGGTTTACAGAAATCTGTTCCAATTTTCAAGTATAATGCTGGAAAAAAAGTAACCTGAGAAGAACCACATGGCATATAAATATATAAGCCTGATACTTCACACTTCCTACATCTAGGTTTGCGAAAGGGTGTGGTATTTTTGTCTCTGTAGATTGATAATGCCCTTCAAAACTGAACCCTACATTTATTTTAAGATCCAAATGTTACGTGCGCTATGTTTTGAATCTAAATGTTGGCTACAAGAAGAACAGGAGTTATCAATTCACACAGAAAATGGTATTTCTTTAAAAGACTAATATTTAAAAGCCACCCTCTTTTAGAAGAGAAGATTTTAGGAAGTTATTTGCTAAACATGTTATGTTTCCTTTACCACCATCATTTCTCTGAACTGTAGGTAAATTTAATTGCCAGCTACAATAGAAAGATCTTCCTCCAACCTTCTCAGACAGATACTGGCCTTAGACTTTCCTCTGAGGCCATCATACAAGGAAGCACAATTAATTAAACAATACACCTGCATGTCTTGCTCTAGCAATCCATAGCTTACATGCTAAAACAAGATTTCAACAAGTGATCTTTCAGTTAAAAAAAGAACGAAAGAAACATCCATCACAGTAGAAATCTCGTACTACACAAAGTCCTAACAGCTCAGCCATTCCTAGTCCGCTACTCTAAAAAGCACTCTGCAGTCATTTATTCTACATCATAATTGAGAACATATTTGCCAAAAACCTAATGGACTTTTTATTCATTTTAAATCATCCTGGCAAGAATTAATAGATGCTGGAATGGGGGTGGGGGTGGGGGTGGGGGGCGTTTAAATGAATTCTTTCAAAAGCAAAGATGTAAAACCTTTCAAACAAGATTGTAAAGAAAAGTGCTAAGACTTACATAGCTTACCTTACTGTATTAGAGATTAAAAGATTAATTCTCAAGGATTAGTTGAATTTTAAGAAGCATAATAATCAAATTATCTAACAAAAGTTGCACGGCAAAATGCTGAGTCTGCCACAGGAAAAAATTGCAGAGGTTATAGATATTTCAGCCATTGCAAATAAGCACAAGAGAACCTGTTTCCTGGGGGCTGGGCCTGGGCGGGGCCGGGGCAGGGGTTGCGGCTGGGGCCAGGGTTGGGGCTGACCTGGTACAGTGATTGCCAAGTACACACAAATTCAAGCCTGGTTCGGTCCCCAGCACTATGTAAACTAGGTGTGGCGGCATGTCTGTAAGCTCAGCACTCAAGGGTTATAGGGAGGAAGATCCGCATACAAGACCATTGTCAGTGCCAAGACCAGGGTGAGATATGTAAGATCCTGTCTTAAAACCAACAAAAGTCCAATGCAAAACATATCCCAGACAAGTTTTGAATTGGCGGCCCAAAGGGTAGCTTTTGTAGGGTACAGGCTGCTGTTGACAAAGAACTGCAGTACAATATAATATATTCTAGGTACATTTTTCCAGGAGAAAGAAACATTCACTCACAAATGCAGTCTTTCATGGCACTGGTAAAGAAATGCAACTTCTTAATTGACTTAACCTCACCAGGTTGTTAATGTTTGTGTAACTGACTATAAACTACAAACCTAAAAGAATTAGGATGCATTTGGGGTTCTCTCTTGTCATGTCCTAGAGCTGATCGTTCTCACAGGCGGACGCACACACCTGCCCGAGCCACTTCAGGGTACTGATGGTCCACTTTCAGCTCAGAGTTAGCTGGCTGTAGTGTTTGTCAGACAGTAGATCCCAATACACAGGTACATGAGGGGGCTGGAGAGACGGATAGCTCAGTCATTAAGAACACTTGCTGCTCTTTCAGAAAGACTGAAGTTTAATTCTTCGCACCCAGTCCGGATGGCCCCCAACTGCCTGTAGCTTCGGAGGGGGGATCCAATACTCTCTTCTGTCCCTAGGACACCCACATATACCTGTGTATGCCCATGCACAGAATCACAGCCACATAAACATAGGAAAACCTTCTTAAAATGTGTAAGAATGTATACCTCATACTCAACACGATTTTTTGTTTGTTTGTTTGTTTTTTGAGACAGGGTTTCTCTGTGTAGCCCTGGCTGTCCTGGAACTTACTCTGTAGACCAGGCTGGCCTCGAACTCAGAAATCCTCCTGCCTCTGCCTCCCAGAGTGCTGGGATTACAGGCGTGCGCCACCACCGCCCGCTAACAGGATTGTTTTAATGAGAACATATCAGTAAATAATGTCGGGCAAAGGCTTTTCAAAGTACTGCAAGCACAGGTCTAAGGACTATTTTTATAATATGTATCTGCACCTTACAGGTCTGTATTAAAAAAAATTACTTAGTATTTTAAACTAATATATCAAGATTGAAACGCTCAGCTAAGGTTAAGGGTACTTCAATGATATCATCACCCAAGGGAGAGAAGGCTACTTTTAGCTCACAATCCCAGGGCACAGTCCATGACAATAGAGAAATGCAGGCATCAGGAACTTAAAACAGTCACAGTCAAGAGCAGAGAGACAGAAGGCAGGAATGCCTGGTGCACAGCTGGCTAGCTCCACTTACACAAGTCAGGAACCGATCCCAGGGGATGACGGCCAACTTTTAGGCTGGGCCCTTCCCATATCAATTAAGACCAGTGGTTCTTATGCTGGGACCCTTAGATTCAGTTCCTTATACTGTAGTGACCCCAAACCATATAATTATCTCATTGTTAATTCATAACTGTAATTTTGCTATCGTCATGCATCATGATATAAGTAAATATCTGGAATGTGGGATATCTGACTGGGCGGTCGAGAACCACAGGTTGAGAATTGCTGATTGAGACACCTAAGATAACAGCTGGTAGACAAACCCATATGTCGACCTAATCTAGGCAATCCCTCATGAAGACTTTCTTCCTTTGTTAGTTTAGTTGAGAAAAATCACAGGCAGTTTCCCTATGAAGGCAGTTTACTTAATACCAGGCTCTCATGAAAGGCACACATGTGTAAGCACGTAAGCACTACAGCATACTATAAAATGATTTCATAAAGCAATACAAATGGGGCCCTAGAGAGATGGCTCAAGAGTTAAGAGCACATGCTGTTCTTGCAGAGGACCAGAGTTCAGTTCCTGGCACAGGATCTGATGCCTTCTTCTGGCTTCTAGGGAACTAGGTACACATCCATGCACATAAATACATTCCTGCATGTGGGTGCGAGCATGCATGCATGCATGTATGTGTGCACGCGTGCGCGCGCACACACACACACCCTTAAAAAATTCTACAAATGCTAAAATTACATCTAAGCCAAGCAATTATTAAATATGTAAGTTTGCTATTGGAGACAGTATCATACCTCAGGAGGCCACATGTATCCTGAAACCCAAAGAATCAATAAAAATTTAAAGATGAAAAAAATGATTAGAGCATCTATTCTCTTGCAGAATGGTCCCCGGTAGTGTGTGATTTAATTTTAATTCACCAGGTTTTTTGTTTTTTGTTTTTTTTTAAATCTTGGTAATAACAAATTCCAATTGCTTTGCTTAGAAGCCTATTAGCAGACTAGTTGGTATTGATATAGTACTGCAGTTAATTGTGCCTTCTAGATTTGAGAAGCAGGGCTACTCTGCAGCAATCCCATAAACTTAATTAGATAATGCAAAGTTAATTTTTTCCCTCAAGTCTCAGTGTGCTGGCTCTCGGATGCGGTGAACTGAAGCAGGTTTCCCCGTTGGCATGTCAAATGCTTCTCCCGGTGATGCTCCAAAGCACTCCGAAGACAGATGGGGGGGAGCGGCGGGGGAGCTCGAGGGGGATGTATAATGGGGCAGGAAGAAGAACATTTCTCATTCTGAAATGGTCGGGAGTCTTAGAAAATGAAGTAACTGCAAGTTAGTTCTTCCTCCCCTTTAAAGGACATGGTAACCCCTGGGTAGCTGCTGTTCACGTTGTCTGCCTGTCACAAAGCTCACAGGACTGAATCAGAATGAAACGGTAAAGCTCGTCTTGAAAAACAGAATGCTGTACTAGACGTCCCCTCACCCCCAAAACCAGACTGCTGAAATGCTGAGCCCAGGTTCCCTATTCTGCCTCCCTACTTTTCCATACACATCAGCCCAATGGCTGTATGAATTACTAACAATTGGCCTAATATTCATGGCATCAAATTAATTTTCTAACTTAAAAATCAAAATGATTTTTCTAGACAGCTTTAAAAGTCACAGGAGTTCTGACTGAAAAGCACAAAAAGTCTAATATACATTATCATACTATTTAGTCTATGAATTATCACGTTATCACAGCTATAGATACACATCAACCTAGAATACACATGCATGCCCATACATACACAACAGCATGAAGAAGGCAGGAAGCACTTTACTGGGTACAACCATTGTGCTCCTTTAGGATTGTAAGTTGAAGCTTTCTAACAATGCCCAACACCTCTACACGGTTCCTGGAAGGAATGAACTTCTTACCACTTCAGTGTCTTCCTGTGAGCCCGTTTTCAAGTCTCGCTATTTACTGAGATCGGCTGAAGATGTTACACAGACCCCCCTCTCCCTTGGCTGAAACACTACAGGTTGCTTTACCGGGAGACAGTGTTTCCACCGCCACCCCAGCCTGTGTCAATACTGCGGCCTGTGCGTCTGCTGATGGCCCTTAAGTTATTGTCTCCACACTTCTGTAGTCACTCGCCTGTAGTCTTGAAGTCATTTCATTCCACCAAGCACTCATCCTCCCCTGGAGCAGTTCTACTCCTGTGATGTCACCTTGTTTTCTATCTCTGTGCCCCTCTCCTGGGTAAGCCTCCTCCTAGCCTAGAGACGATAATCTCCTACTAGCATTTAGCCTGCACTGTTTCCAGACTTTTCCCTGTCCCCTCCCCCCCAGCTCGTATCACAGACTGACCGTACATATCGTTCAGTCTCTCCAGGCTCATCTCTGTAGGGTCTCCAGGACTGGCCATGGTCTTTCATGTTTGTACACACTTTGCTCCTACGTCCTTGTCACGGTATATCCAAACGGGCACTGTGCTGATGACACCCAGCTCCAATTAATCATGATGCTGGTTCTCTGAAATCCAAGAAGCCCTAGTGGAGGAGGTTAATATAGTTCTTATCTCAGCCACTGCAGCTGTTTACATACGGCTGACAATTCTGTCGCAGGGGTGTATGTGTGTCATTTTATTTATCTAAAACCACAGGCTAGTAACTGAGATAGTCATCTGTTTATCCTGCAACCCGGGACACTAGAAAGGGAAAGGGTGACAATGGCTGAAGGACAAAGAATAGAAACTGAAACCATCACTTTAGTAACAGACCACTGACCTACACTGCGGACGGCTGCTCTGACTGCATCTCTAAGTTCATCAAGTTTATACTCCCTCAGATGGAGACACCCCAGATGCACGTTCTATTTCTCAAGACACTCCAGCTTCACTCTAAACTTGGGGATTTTGCACTTCCTGTTCCCTTTGCCTGGAAGACTTCAGATTCACAAGGCTTAAAGTCATTCCCCAGGCTCCAGCTCTACCTTCTTCCCAACCCGCCATCCCAAAGGATCCTCTGCGTTCACCGGCAATATCCGGTACCGCACGGAGTCTGTCTGAAACTGTCCTGCTACGGTCTGCAGAGCAGCCTTTCAACATGCGCCCGCTGAGCATGTTAAAATCAGAGGTGAAGTGCTGAAGTGTGAAGGTGGAGCGTCCCCACGGGCTCCCATGTGTCAGGGGCTTGCTTGGCTAGCAAGGGAGTGACTTAGGAACTGAATGAATCTGAGGGTTCAGAGGATGCATTCCCTGTCAAATACACAACATGGTGGCATTACATGGAGGTAGGACCCAGTAGGGGAAGCAGGGCAGTGGGCCCTGCCCTTCAGGACCATATCTTGCCCTGACCCTCGCTGTACTGCTATCCAACCACTGCTTCCTTGAAGACAGTGTGAGCTAAGGCTCCTCCACCTGTTTGCCCTCCCAGGGTGCTGAAAGCACTGACTTTGTGAAACCAAACCAATCCCACCTCCTTGTTTAGCGTAGAGAGTCTGTCAGTGGTGAAAATCCTGCGATCCTGACCGTCAGGTTGGAACACTGGGGAGGAGACACTTGCTAAGGGAGCAATCACAAGAAGAGGGTTCACCACAGCAGCAGCGTCGTCCACGGAGCTGGGTTGGCTCAAACTGGCATTCGAAGGTTGTCACAATTAACACGGCATATAGGATATCCATGCCTGATCCACAGCGGGAATCCAATTCACCCTAGCCACGGTTGACACTGCGTAAAACTGTACAGCACGGCCAACGCCTGGAGCAAGGGGAGGCATTTAGTAGACGTTTAGCAAATAGTTTAAGGAGCCATAGAGTAAGAGGTGACGTGTAAATGTCACTAGCCATAGAGTAAGAGGTGACGTGTAAATGTCACTATCTCCTCAATCTCACTTCAAAAGGCTCCCAAAGCCTCTCTAAATGTTAAATCAATAGAATCCCACCCAGTTCCGTAGCCCCTTATTCAATCCCCTTCAAAATATGGTCAGGGTTCCCTTCTGCAGCCATAGTCCGCCATTCCTCACCAATAAAAGATGATCTGCTTTCAGACCTCACTGTATTCGTTTAGTCTATAACGTTCCTTCTGGCCTTTACCTGATCTAATCCCACCAACATTCACAGCCATCTAAATGCTATGCTTTCTGTTTTGTTTTGTTTTTTTTTCTCTCTCTCTTTCACCTAACCTAGTACAAAGCAGCTTAAAGATCTCCTTTTGGGGGCTGCTACATAGCCAGCCACACAGTTCACCTCTCTTAGGAAAGGCCTGACGTCCTTGACATTTCTACATCTCCATATTACAGCCCAGGCGCACACAGGAGGGCCACAATACATTATTTTGAACAAATGGAAGTTGGAGGTAGGGAGATGTTGAGGCCTTGATCTCTCCCTCTCTCCCCCCTCTCTCTTACACACACATACACACACACACACACACACACACACACAGGCACAATTTATTATTACAGACATTACTATGTGGCTATCAGGACACGCCTTTAAAACATCTTTACCACGTCACGGCTTACTTCCTTCTCTGTTATATCTCCTCTCCACTCCCACAGCAATGGATAGGGTTTAACAAACACTCAAAAGTTTTAAGAAACAATGGTTAGATGGGTATCATGTTTATTATGGTGTAGCAAGAGACAGGGGGTATGGACAGAGAGGCATTAAGACTGACATATGAGAAAAACCGCTTGGCAGAGAAAAACTAGAAACTCTTCTCCACCTGGTGAAGAAGGTGACAGGCAGCATGTAGGAGAAAAGCCCATGACACACATGCCTAGGAGGAGGTGCGTGCTGTGGAGAGACGGTAACAGTCACGGGGCAGAGCTTCAGAGTGTCTGTCCCAGCTCATCAGCCTGTTCTAACCTCCAGGAGTGCCTTTTCTTTTTCTTCCCAATAATCCTTTCCATTTCAAACCAATCCACACCAGTCCCAGAATATAATACCTGGACATCTCAGTGGACACTCTTCACACTCCTATCCCCACTTACTATGATAGCAGTGGCTCCCAATTCCTCCTAAAGTAGCATTAATAGACACTCCACCTTTTCAACTTTCCCTTCTTGTACTATCTATCTACCTACCTATCTATCTATCTATCTATCTATCTATCTATCTAACTATCTATCTATCTACCTACCTATCTATCATCTATCTATATACCTATCTATCTATTATCTACTATCTATTTACCTATCATCCATCTATCATCTATTTATCTATCTATCATCCATTCATCTATCATCTATCTATCTACCTATCTATTATCTACTATCTATTTACCTATCATCCATCTATTTATCTATCTATCTATCATCCATTCATCTATCATCTATCTATCTATCTATCTATCTATCTATCTTCTCTATTTATGGCCTTTATCAACTGCACACTAGAATCTAGATTCTTTATTTTGCTACTTTTGTCAGATTACATAACCAATCTCCAGGAGTAAGAATTAGTATTCAAAATATGAACAAAGACAATTATCTACTTTGAAGCTGAATGATCATAATTTCCCTGCACTCAGCTAATCACATTCTGCTGACCAACTAATTTTTTTCCCTTTATGTAGAACCACTAAGTTAGAATTTGCAAACAGTTGTTCACTAGCGGCACCAACTGAAAAATTGCTTTCTGTTCCCGATGCATTCCTTTCTCTTTCTCCAATTCACGCCAACCTGCCATGCTGCGGAATATAGAAGTCCACCCCTACCCCTCTCTTCTCTCCCATTCCACAGGGCTGGTCTACCAGACAAAGGAGTGATCCAAATCCAACCGACGTTCAACAGTTCTCACTTCCTCTTCACTGAAAAGCGAGCACTCCACAAATGGCAATTTTTAAGCCTTCTCTACCAATTGTTACTAACAAAACATTTGGTGGCGGTTAGGAGTTTCTTGGTCAACTTGAACCTCAACTGAGAAGATGCCGCCATCGGGTTGGCCTGCGGGGCAGTTTATGGGGGTGGTTTCTAGACTACAGATTAATGTAGTGTGGGAGCGCCTGTCCGGGGTGAGCAGTGCCACTCCTGCTCCTGATGGTGGGGAGCCTAAGGAAAGCAGCGGACAGTGAACCTGGGAGAGCAGGCCAGGCCACAGTCTCTCTCCAACCTAAAGTGTATCCAGTGTAAGCAGAAATACACCCTTTCCTCCCCAAGTTGCTTTTGGGCGTGGTGCCAACACAGCAACGGAAAACAAAGTAGGCCTCTGGGTGTTTGTTTATACTGCTACTGGGTACAGCTTTGTTTCTTCAGTTTTTTTTCT
The DNA here is from genome assembly GCF_947179515.1 of Apodemus sylvaticus. Lineage (NCBI taxonomy): Eukaryota > Metazoa > Chordata > Mammalia > Rodentia > Muridae > Apodemus > Apodemus sylvaticus. The sequence goes on from NC_067489.1 coordinate 54,965,196, forward strand.
TTCTTTTCTTTTCCTTTTCTTTTTTTTGCCAGATAAGAGAACCTGGAGTTGTACTTGGTATCCTATGAGCAGCCTCTACAAAGCCTGACCAAGCGGGAGAAGAAGGACCATCTGAAAGCAGGCCGCTGCCCGGCCTGACTAAGACCACTTGTAGAGAACCTTTCCCACAGAGCTGACACACAACACAAGCAGCACTTTGGGGGAAATCTACCAACTAAATGCTTGGACTTACAGAGAGACCATTAAAAAAGGCAGTACCTAATTTTAGGTCATTTAACCAAAAAAAAGAAATTGATCACTAGCTTCTGTAAAATTAGCACCAAGGAGAAAGAGAGACAAAGACACACACACACACACACACACACACACCCAGAGAGAGAGAGAGAGAGAGAGAGAGAGAGAGAGAGAGAGAGAGAGAGAGAGGAGGGTTATGATTAGGGAACAAGAATTCCACCTCTGACCACTGGACTGAGCACAGTGTCCCCAATGGAGGAGCTAGAGAAAGGACCCAAGGAGCTGAAGAGGTTTGCAGCCCCATGGGAGGAACAACAATATGAACCAACCACTACTCCCAGAGTTCCCAGGGACTTAACCATCAATCAAAGAGTACACATGGAGGGACCCATGGCTCCTGATGCATATGCAGCAGAGGATGGCCTTGTTGGACATCAAAAGGAGGAGAGGCCCTTGGCCCTGAGAAGGCTCAATGTCCCAGTATAGGGGACTACCAGGACATGGAAGTGCTAGTGGGTGGGTTGGTGAGCAGAGAAAGGAGGGAGATGGGATAGGGCGTTTTTGGAGGGCAAACCAGGAAAGGGGACAACATTTGAAATGTGAATAAAGAAAATGTCCAAAATAAATAAATAAGAGTTCTGCCTCTGAAACAGTCAGTATTGTGAAGCTTTAAAAAATGCGCACCCCCCCCACACACACACACACACATGCGCACAAACACAAACGCTTTTGGTAACCTGTGAACTCAGATATCTGAGACTTAATAACCTGGGGCTTCTATTCCCATGTGGGACCTATACAGTGGAAGATCGAAAGTGCCTAAGAAAACACAGGCTTTCTGAGGCCTGTGGTCTGCACAGCTGGGTGAAGGCCGCTGAAGGCTTCTGCTCTCCGTAAGTAATGGTTTCTGGTTTCTCACAAACAGCATCTGAACCTGAGGCGAAGTTTCCGGGCGAAGAGCCCACCCTCACTGCACTGAAGGGACTGGCAGGACCCTGGAACCTGACAGAACAGTCAGTCCCTGCACCAGCGCCCAGCTAAGCGGGACCCGCTCTTCTTTGCAGCCTGTTCAGCACCTAAAACCGCTTGCACAGCGTTAGTGGCTGATTTAGTCCCCCTGAGAAGGCCTTGAACTTAGTCGCCTGGTTATCTGCACAGAAAATTATCCGTTTGCACACAGGTCTCCCCAGTATCGCACATCTGAACAGACACTCTAAAGCTAAAGACCCGTCAACATTTCCAGTACAAACCTTTCTTTTCCAAGTTTATGACTTAGCATGAGAACAGTCAGGGGAACACCTGGAGAAGATGGTGTCCCTCTGGAACACACCAGTTTTATTCAATAAGTGATGACCTTAAACTATGCATTATCAATGCATAATCTTGTCTTCCTAGCTTGTCCTGATGTGATAGTTATCATTCTAGACTTCTCCACATCTCCCCTTCCACGCCCACTTTCCAAATCTTGGGGCCTTTACATCTCTGGTTGCACTTGAATCAATTTACACAATCTCAACAACCATCTGGCCAAACAATGTCGTGTGTGACTCAAACTATGGGACTCCTGTCATCTGGTCTACAAACCAGCACATACCTACTTCCTTACAGGGAGCTAGAGTGATCTTTCCGGAACATGAATATTATCTCTTTCACTCTTACACCCTTCAGAGGCTTCCTCCACTTAAGATGTAAACTCTTAGAGTGGGTTACAAGACCTAGCCTGTTTGTAGCATGGTTCTATTTAGTATCACTCTCTGCGGTGGTTTTAATATGCAGTGGCTCTGTTCAGAGGTGTGGCCTTATTGGTGTAGGTGTGCGGGTGTGGCCTTTAAGACCCTCACCCTAGCTGCCTGGAAGCCAGTCTTCTCCTAGAGATCTTTTAGATGAAGATGTAGAACTCTTAGCTCTGCCTGCACCATGCCTGCCTGGATGCTGTCATGCTCCTGCCTTGATGACAATGAACTGAACTTCTGAACCCACCCGTAAACTTGTCCCAGTTAAATGTTGTCCTTATAAGACTTGCTTTGGTCATGGTGTCTGTTCACAGCAGTAAAATCCTAGCTAAGACACCGGCCGGCCGTGTTTCATTGCATTGACCTTCCTGTTTCTCATCTTACCCTTTTTACTTCAGGTCTCAGAGCCTTTGCACAGGCTGCTCCTGCTCCTTCAGGACTGCTCTGCCTCACACGCAATTCAAACCTTTAGATTTCAGCTCAAAAGTCAGTTCTTTAAATAAGATTTGCATACTCAAACCTCTCCATTTTCTTACTTCCTAAGGTTTTCCCTCATAACACAAGTGTATTCGTGCGTTTCTTTCCTAGCACAATTGTATTTGTGTATTTGAAAAGGTTTGATAACATGTATTTTTCTCACCAGGTTGCAAAATCTGTGAAACTAAAGCAAGAAGTGTTTCCTTAAATAGGGAGCACTGTACCTAGTATACAGCAGGCATTCACAAATGTTTGACTGCATCAACAAAAATGATCATGTAATAGTGTTAGGGACATAGCTCTCTTGACAACATGTTTGCTGACCATGCAAAAGAGTCTCTGGCACACTACACATCCAGCATGGTGATACATGACTGTAATCCCTGCACTCAAGAGGTAGAGGCAGAAAGATGAGATGTTCAAGGTCACTTTCAGCTACACACAGAGTTCAAGGCCAGGGTGAGATACAAGAAATCCTTTCTCAAAAAAAAAAAAAGTCAGATTGAAATGGTAAGGTTATTTAAAGTATCATTCACCTCAGAGAAACACCAAGAGGCTCAGAAGAGGGAAATTTTGTCTTCACCTCACTGCTCTACAAAATTAAAGCAAAGACATCTTCAAAGTACTCTTTAGTTCTGGTAATAACAGTTCAAGACAGAAGTGTCCCGGGCTGGACAGAGCCACAGGCGTATCTGGTGGGAGCAGAGGCAGAACTTTCATTTGGTAAGGTGGATTGTTCTGGCCTAGCTCAGGCCTTCCGGCGGGATCCAAAGAAGTCACAGATAGACCCACATCCAAGAAAGAGAAGCCGGTCCTCATGAAAAAAAGCTGCAACTACAATGGAAAAGTACCACAAGATAGAGGAAAAACCCCGGACTCGGGGACTCCACATCAGAACCTTCTCCAACTCTACCCCAGCAATGGGTCTCAAGCAGGCTCCCTTTAATCGGAGGGAAGAGACAGCCCCTGAAGAACACTCTTACGAAACCTTAAATTGCTGTAGGTTACTATTTGCTTATAAGTTACCAATGTCTCCTGATACCTAAGCATGCTTTTTAATACTGCTCTCATAAATCTTGAAAAATCTTTGTCTATCTTGGGCAAATTATAGAAATGACAAGGTAGACTCGGTCCATTGACAAACTTACCAAATAAGTTGGACCCCCCAAAAATAAGCTATGCTTACTTCACAGACATTAAGGTGGACATTATAGTTTATTACAGATCAACACTAATAAACCACCTAGGAAGGTGTAATGATGTGCCTCTACTTCTTTTTCCAGCTTTTTGAGACTAGGGTCTCATGCAGCCCTAACTGCCCTTGAACTGTCTATGACCTTCAGCTTCCCAAATGCTGGGATTACAGGCAGGCTCCACCTTGCTGGGTCCAATCATGACTTTAAAAGGATCAGGACATTTTGCACATAACTAGTTTTGGCAGGTTTCCAATTTCCTTCTCAGAAAAATGGGGCTTAGGATTTCCAACGTCATATAACGCTTTTTATATAAAAGAGCATTTGATGACTTGAAAAAATCGGTTTCGATATTCAGCTCAACTCAGTTTGAGAGCATATATATATGTGTGTGTGTGTGTGTGTATTCCAAACACTGTGAAAAGGAAAAAAAATGTTTTATCAATTTAGACCTAGGTGGGACTCTTCAGTAAAGCCTGCCTCAAATACTGCAGTTTACAGATTAAGTTGTGTCATAAGCATCAACTAACTGATAAGGGGGGACCCCCTCTAGGAGCCTTACTCTTGGAAGGTCGCCGCAAGCTTTTCCCCCTCAACTTCCTGACGCTAACTTTCCAAAAGTAAAATTAATAAAGTAGATCCATGTAGATGCAAAACTGATTTTGCAAAAGGCACTTTCTTAAGAGACTCCTCCCACGGCTGCTCAGCATCTGTGTCCGGAACTCCTAGTGTCTTCCACTCCCTTCTGAGTCTACCCTGGACTCGAGGCAGAGGGCTTAGAGGGATCTGAGGACGAGGAACTCAAGGGGGTGTGTAACGGTTCACCATGGAGAGGGTGGGGTGGGGGTACAGCTGGGGAAGTGGGAGCGGAGCAGTTCGCGCCGCCAACTGCCAGGTGAGCGTAGCGCAGTGGCCGGATCCCGGTAACTAAAGTTCCGAGCAGCCTGACTAAACCCTCAAAGCCGGGCACTGTCAAGACTAACACCAGCACCGAGGGCGGCAGACGGATGCGTCCCAGCGGAGCGCGCCTCTCGGAGTCAGGCTGATCGAGTAGGCAGCGAGGGGCGGCCAGGAGCCGGCACAAGTTAGGTCCTCGGCTGGAGCAGCCCAGCTAGGGCCGGGGGAGGGGAGCCGGCTCCCACCCGCAGGACGAGGGTGCGCAGCGGGCGGACCCCCGGCGCCTGGGTGCGGGGATGCCGATCCCGGCGGGGACCTGTCTCCCACCCTGTCCGGGTATCGAAGGGTCAAGGGGTGCGGGGCGAGGCCTCAGCTACACGTTGCACCCGGCTCCCGGCTACGGGAGTTGCGGAGAGGCGGCGCCGTGGGCTGGAGCCCGAGGCGGGCAGGCTGGGGGCGCCCCCGCGGCGAGCACCCGGACTGGGCGGGGATCACAGGAGAGGCTGGACCGCGGGGCCTGCTCCACCGGACCACGGCGGCGGCGCCGGCATCTCGCCTCCTTCAGGCCTGCACGCGCCACAGGCCGCAGCTTGGACCAACCCCGCGCCCGCCCGCCACCCGCCACCCGTGCAGGGGTCGCAGCCCCGAGTCGGACGCCGAGCAGCGTCGGCTCCGAGGAGCCCGACTCTGTCCCGCGATTCCGCCCCGGCAGTCCCGGCGTTGAGCGGCCACCCAGCCGCCCAGCCGCCGCCGCCGCCGCAGCAGCAGCGCGGGTGACGGCGCTGAAGCCGGGGCGGGGACGCGCGGGAGGAAGGGGCGGCCAGGGGGCGGGCCGCCGGCGGCCGAGGGGGACCCGCGGCGTAGGGCTAGGCGCCCCCGATCGGCCGGCGCCGGCCAGCGCCACCTGCGGAGCTGCGGCGCCCACGCGGCCGCGACCCCGCCGCCCCTCGCTCCCGCCACACATACACACACACACACACACACACACACTCACACACGAGCGCGCGCGCAAACAAAACAAGTTGCAGGTCGCCGCTCCCGGAGGGGGGCCAGGCGGGTCACTCACCCTCATCCTGCTCAGTGGGCTTGGGTCGTCGGGCCGCGAGGACAGGGAAGACCAGAGGACCACGAGCCCCAGGAAGCTTCCCACCACCAGCAAACTGCGTAAGATGAACCCGATCTTCAGCCTCATCTTCCTCCGGCGGCTAGAGACACACAGCCCGGCGCAGCCGCCGCCACCGCTCTCCCCTCCCTCCTTCCCCCTCCCCCGGCCCTCCTCCTCCTCCTCCTCCTTTTTCCCCCACCCGGATCACTACGCCCGCCGCCCTCCCCACCGCCTGCCCTCTCCAGCTCCAGATCCGGAACTCCCCTCGGCTTTACCTTCCCCTGGCTCGCCCCTCCGCCCCCTCCCGCGCCTGCCTCTTCGCGGCGCTGCCGCACCCCCCTCCCCTCCGGCGGCCTCCGCAGAGCTCCGACCGGCCGGAGTGTGTAGCTCTCCAGGCTCCCTTTCTCTCTACCTGCCCGCTCTTGCTCCGCAGTCCCCCCTTCCTCCACCCGCGACCGCGAGAACCCTCCCCTGCGAGTCCCTAGTAACCTTGGAACTAACTTAACACTTTCCCCCAGGTCTCGCCTTAGCCTTTGCCCTACGGCTCCGCTTCCTAAAGCTTGCAGAACCCCAAACTTTTATTGTAATTATGGACCAAAACTCTGTCCTTGACCGCCTGTGCCCTCCCAGGATGCTGCCGCCCTTCGCCCCTCAGGGGGACCTGCAGCCGCCCTGGGCTGTCCTGCCCTTCCCGACGCCCACCGCCCAATCTCCCCAGCCACAGACTTGCAGGAAGGAAACCAGGAAGTCAGCCACCGCGGCTGCAGCAATAGCTCCACGTGGCTGATTTATAGCTGGATTTTTTTTTTTTAATCTTGTTTTTTCACAGGGCTCCTTAAAGAGGTGGATTTGTAATCGAAAGGCCCAGGTGAGATGTGCAAACACTACAGAACTAAAAGAGGACTCACTTGGAAAGGCAATATCACCTTTTCTCTTGAGCCAATTAGAAAGCCAAGTCGACTAGCTAATTCTCAATACCGTCCTTGTTGATGGACTTGTAAGTTCCTACTCTGGGGAAAGTGGATTTCGGGCTTTCAAAACGTTACACACATGCATCGCTGCTTCCCTCACAGCTGATTTTTACAGGAAAGGATATTGGCAAATGTTTAGCTACACGCCTCTCCCTTGTACATTGTGCCAAAGATGTCAATCACTTTAAATCACACTCTACAGTGTGTGCCATACTCCTATACTACTCAATTTGTCGAACAAATGCTTTTTGGTAACAGGTTTAGGGATGGCGTAAATTGACCTTTTTAATCCTAATATTTCCTTGTCTGCATGTATTTTGCTTTAAAAACAAGTGAAACTTGGTTAAGTCTCCCTGAGAGAGCAGCATCATATGCACTGTTATTCAGATATGGTTTTCCACTATTGAGAAGATGGCCAGACGACTGTGAGCCCACCCAACTGCAGGTAGTAGTCTTAGACGACCCTGCCACCACAACTTGAAATACGGAAGGCCAAGAAGTTAGAAATTGACGAATTGTAAAAGCCCATGTTCCTCTGAGTTCTTAACATTGTTTAAGTGAAACTGAAAGTATACCTTAAAATACACGGTTCCTCCACGTTTCCCAGCAGGCAGCCTTTGTAGAGAACTCTTTAGAAAAAAATGAGAAAAAAAAGTGAGAAGCTAGGTTAAGTGATTGGGTCAGGAAAAAGTCACACTTAGCCTCTGTGAGCCTAGGGTCCTTATCTGCCAGAATCATGATTATAATACTTCACAATGTTGTCAAAAGGAATAATTGAGGCCAAGTGCACGTGCAGATATAAAGCACAGATAATGTGAATGGGGTAAGCCTTGGTGATTATGGGTATAATTCTTGGGAACGCCGCAGCTATTACTGCATGTAGGGCTTGTTACTGGGAGCTGTTTCTGACTTGTTGATCTTGGGTAAAGAGTGAAGACTTGCTCCTGATGGGAGAGGGAAAATCTGAAGAAGAAGACCAGTGGTCTCTGACAGGTTATGAAGTCACATGTGAATGGTCACACAGTTGCCTTGACCTCCGGGGCGAAGCAAAATTGCAAGGGAGTAACATTTCTGAGCAGGCAGTATGTGTACAGTAGGTCATATTGTTTAAGCTTTCTAGCGCCTGAGACTGGTGTTCGCTGTTCTTCGACTTCAGAGCAGGTTTTCTCATCTTGCCAACACACTGCACTGTCTTTGCCAAACAGTCTAATCATCTTGTGTTTATTATAAAATGATGCTTTCAGGACTCCACAGGTCAGAACCTAAAAGTTTGGTGATTTTTTTTTTTTAAATCATCACCCACATGAACTCTGCTAAAGAAGACCCTCCACATACACAGCACACACACATACACACACACACACACACACACACAAGGACACCTGTGCTTGCTTTTGGGCTCCACTCTCCTGGGGCTCTTAGCAAGCCCCCTCATCCTGTAGCCAAGCTAGATCTGTTTGTAAATGTCAGTGCATGCCTGCAGGCCTTTATGCAGGGATCTCTTTTTCAAACCTGCAATATCTTCTGACACGTTAACATTAAGCTTCATTGTCAGTTACAAAAACCTTTTCTGGACACTAACCTGTCCCTCTACACCCAGATATTGTCCAACTACCCCACCTTCTACTCCATCTCTTCCCTAATAATTACCACTATGTTGTAACTGCTTAATTCCACTTGCAGGTAAAAAGTTACATGACACTGGAGACTTGTCTATGAAGTTTATTGTATTCAGATGTATAAAAAGGCTTTAATATTTATTGGTGGAACACTGGGGTAAATAGTTGGACTGAAAATTCAAAGGAGAATAAAGCTTAGAAGAAAGGGCTTGGGAGCACTTCATCTCTGATTGTTCCTTACCTAGAGGCTGTCTGCCTTTCCAAGAACAAAATAGTGGAGGATTTATTCCATTAGATCGGTGACTATTTTACAGTAGTCACTATCGGTTGGTAAGCTGTTGTTTGCGGTCTACTTTGTTGATAGTCTCCTGTAGCTACTCAAACTAAAAGAGTCACAGTTTCAACTTAAATCCGGATATTCCCCCCTAACAGTAGATTACTATTTCTATCATAAGCTTAATAGATAATTCCTGTGTTGTACTCAATCTGGAATGAAATATTTGTCAAAGGCTGCCATTTGATGGGATTAATGGTCTCCTACTGTGTTTTGAAGGCTAAAATGCTGGTTGAAAGTTCTCTTTGATTTCATGCTGTAGAATACTATCTCTTTATAACTGGGGACTGTTTAGACCATCTATCATGTAGAGGGCTCTTCTGACCTAGCCATTAAGGTCATTGAAATACAATTTGTCTTTCTTCTTCAAAACCCCATCACCAGCTCTCTCTCTCCCTCTTAGAATTAACCCTGAAGGCCTCGATTTGTCACTGATGGCTTCTGTGAGCATGCGTAGCTGTAGCCGCCAGCAGCTACATGTAAACCGGGTTACCTGTTGAGAGAATTTTGGGGTCATAGGGAAGAGCGGCGAAAAGAAAGTACGGCTAAGTCAATGTTCACTGATCAAAGCCGTAAACTTTAATGGCGCCGGACCTTTTAACAGTTTGGGCAAACCCTTCCCCCCAGACTCCAGGCTGAGTTCCGGTGGAAGTTGTCTAGCTTCTCTTGGAGGTCTTCGTCTTGACTGCTCCGGCAGCTGGGTGGGTCACCTGTTTAATTCAGGAATCCCTATACCAGGAAGAACAATGAACTTAACCTTTACTACGTGCACTCCACCCTAGGTGGAGCAGGATCCTGGCATTCTGGGAGAAGTTAACCTTGACCAAAGTCAAACTCTGACCAAGTGCAAGACTGCCCCAATATGGCTCTGTACACGTAGCTTTGTGCCTACTTGCTCACCACCACTTTTCCAGTTTAAATCACAGCCACGTCACTTTCTGTCCCTGAAACAGCTCAAGTTCCTTCTCACCTGTAGACCTTTGAGAATATTGCTCCCTTTTCTAGAGCACACTTGGTAGTTGTTACCTCAGCTGCCCCCATGATCATTCAAATTTCAGTTCCTACTTTTTTTTTCCCCAGAAACTTTCTCATCTGCCCTCCCCTCCCCTCCCCTGCTAGGTTAGACATTTCTGCTTTGTGTAAAAGTGACCTGGAAGGTCCCTCTCAGAACCCAGCTCCGCGTTTGTATTTGTGCTACTGTCACCTCAATTAGTCAACGATTTTTAAGGGCAGGGACTGGGATGTCGTTTAGCATTGTGTTCCTAGGATGTTGACAGTACAAGACACACTCGGTGTGAGAGAGAGTGGGTAGGAGAAAGTGTCTCATGTACTCACTGGGAAAGCATTAACATTTTTGGACACATCCTGTAATATAAGCTAATATCTGGAAAGACTAATTATACCTGAATACTTGCAAAAAGAAATGATGTAAGTCTATCTTTCTCTTAAAGAGTTAGGAAGGAAGGGCACATTGTTCTCTATCTTCAACCAACACGTGTGCTGTCATTCCTAGATAAACTGATAGTTCCTTCAAACCATCTGCCTGCTGGAATGAATATACATTGCCCAGAACCTTCTGGTCTTTAATTGAGAACCTACAAAATGAAAAAAGTAGCCTGTCTTTTATAATAACAATAATCATTATTGTTTTTTTTTACAAAATGGTTGAAATGGCAAGAAACTTGTACAAAAAGGGCTGGAGAACCCACCCTGCCATTTAGAGCTGGTGGTTTGACTAGACTTAAATTTCTAATATCCTTTTATAGATTCACGGAAGGCCTGGTCCTCAGCAGAATGGTTAAATTGTTGAAAAGTCTTCATCACTGAACTTTGTCAATGGATGACAGTAAATCCGGTTACATATAAACGTCTTCATCAGCAAGCACACAGGTACCTTCAAACAGCTGCCAGTTTAATATCATATCCCTCCAGAGATCTTACTTATTCAGCTCTGCCCAGAACCTTACTGTCTTTAATGGGCAAATCTGATACTACAAGACAAACCAGCCTCTGTGTTACTAATACTGATAATCTCATTCACAGAGCACAAGCATTCTACAGCGAATGGAATGGAATCTATGTCAGTAAATGGGCCAGAGAATCCACACTAGCAATTTGTAATATAAGAGCTATGGTTACACCATATTGGGCAGAGTCCTGGACTCAAGATCTCTGGAGGAATGGGAGGACTGTTGAGATCTGAAGAAGAGAGAGGGTCAGTTCCTGTTCTTCTCTAGGAGCTGATGGGAATGATGCTTCACACCCTCACCTTTGGAAAGTTTTTGATTAGTTTTAACAAGAGTCGGGTGTTCATAGTAACGAACTATTCCTACAAGCCTTTTTAGACACTTCACAGGAGATAAACAGAGCTGAATACAAATAAAGAAATCTGAAGCCAGACTGCAGAGAGATTCTGCAGGAAGATTATCGCAAATCCAGGAATTAGAGGTTGGACAGGAACTCGTTATCTCTTGATAGTGCTTCTCTGCTTCCGTATGCTGGGCTGAGGCTCACTGGTGTACACAAATCTCCTTTTTTTTTTCTCCAGCCATTTTTCTAACAATTGGACGATGGACAAGTATATTTTCTCTTTTATTTGAACACACGGCTCTATATTAAACTACTATTTGAAGAGTCACACCAGGGACTTGTAAGCCAAAAGCACTGCTCTTCTGGGGAGTTCAAAATACTGCCATTTGGATAAAGGTACCTTTTTGGCATATTGCAAAGAATTTCAAAATTTGAATTTTAATTACATGTCTTTTGTGGAGAGCCGTCTTTGAGGACTTGGCCTTTTGGGATGGCTTCTGTTTTTCAAACCACAGAAAATAATTTTTAACAAACTTAATCCTTTTTGGTGATCTTTTATTGTATATTAATAGCTATTTCTATTTCTTCAAAGCACTTTTATTTTAATGAATGTATCATGTGGTAGCCATCGCTCTAGACACGGGGAATACAGTAATAAATTAAAAGAGCAATAATCCCTGTCCTCATGGAGACAGATAATAAACTCATGTGCAAATTATTCTGTATTGTTACTAAATCAACTGCTCCCTCACCTGTGTGCCAAGCGGTGTTTTAAGAGTCTATGAAGATTAACTCACAGACTCAGATCGTACATTAGAGGATGGACGAACACCTAGCAAAGGAGCGTAATACAGAATGCTGGCTGGGTGTGAAATGTGATCGCCATTTAAAAAGGAGTCTCATGGAGAAGATAACTTTTGTACAAGTCCTGAATGAGGATTTAAGACCAAGCGAAATAGAAGACAGCGGCAAGCAGGAGGAATAGGACTTGCAAAGGCCCTAGGGCAGGAACGTTTCATCTCATACAGTATGAGGGAGACAGAAGGCCTTGGGAGGTTTCCTGCAGAGGTGGCACCGTCTAAATCTGATCACATATCTAAATTAGACCACAACCTCTGGCTTCTGGGTCTGGCATGAAAAGCAGCAAAGCTTAAAAGCAACGATTATCCACAGTAGTGCCTGGGTTTGGTGACTGTATATGGGATGGATCCCCAGGTGGTACAGTCTCTGGTCTTTCCTTCAGTCTCTGCTCCACACTTTGTCTCTCCATCCCATATACAGTCATCAAACCTAGACACTATTGTGGATGCCAACAAGAGCTTGCTGACAGGAGCCTGATATAGCTGTCTCCTGAGAGGCTCTGCCGCTGTCTGACAAATACAGAGGTGGATGCTCTCAGTCAACCATTGGACTGAGCACAGGGTCCCCAGTGGAGCAACTAGAGAAAGGACCAAAGGAGCTGAAAGAGTTTACAGCCCCATAGGAGGAACAACAATATGAACCAACCAGTATCCCCAGAGCTCCCCAAAGTGTACACATGGAGGGACCCATGGCTCCAGCTGCATATGCAGCAGAGGATGGCCTTGTTGGACATCAAAGGGAGGAGAGGCCCTTGGTCCTGAGAAGGCTCTATGCCCCAGTGTAGGGGAATGCCAGGACAGGGAAGCAGGAGTGGGTGGGTTAGTGAGCAGGGGGAGGGTGGATGGGATAGGAGGGTTTTGGAGGGGAAATCAAGAAAGAGGATAACATTTGAAATGTAAATAAAATATCTGATTATAAAATAAAAAAAGTATCCAATAAAAAAAAAGATTATCTAGTTAGGAAGGCTATCTGAAGAATCCAGGTAAAAGACTCCAGAAGCAGAAGTGGGGATTATAACAGCAGTAATTACATTAGGTCAGACCATGGCTACATTTGTTTATTTCTCAACTATTATGGTTCCAAATAATTTAGTTTATTGTTTTGCTCCTCGACTGTAAGCAGTTAAATTAATAACCTGTAAAGCAACTCTTTAAATACTCTGGCAAAACACATTATTTAAGGAAATCATGTAAGCTATTACTCAACAATTTAATTAAATGTCCCATGCAACAGTAGCAGATTAGATGCCAGGCTCAACGGATCTGATAGAAACAACTGAAAATGCAAAATGTGTTTTTAAATTTAAAAAAGTGCCCCCATAAGATAATAAAGAACATTAAGGTCACACTCTGAACGAAGGAGGACCCTCGTCCCTACTTTTACATTACGCACTGTGGTGAAATATGAGTTAACTGAATATCATTTATTTTGCTTTTATGGATTTTGGAACAAAACCATTTAATTTCCAAGCTGACACCCAACTGGAAAGCCCAATTGTTCTGGGAAAGGCTGTGGAGACTCCCAAGGTAAGAGAGGAAAACCTATGCTCCTGACTTTGTGAACAGGAACTTCTCTCTCCATATAACCAAACCATGAGTCAAAAATCATACCCTCAATTCTCCTTTGCAGTTAAAATACATGCCAACATGACAGCTAGAGAAATCCCTTAACAACAATCATTTAGCTAAAAGTGATCCTGGACCAGTGTTATCAGACATCCAAAAAGTAAATCTGGGTTTCTATGCTTTTTTTAAATTGCATCTTTCATACAATGTGTTTTGATATATACCCCGCCCCCAACTAAAAAGCTACATATCTACAATCATGGAATGTGTTTTCCGCTGGCTAACCGCTGAGCACGAGGCTGGCCCTGGAGTATGGTTGATATACTCAGAGTCAATTTACATAAAGAAGACCTGATTTTTTGCTCTTCCAGGAGCTATCAATTGCAAGTAGTGTCGTGCTCAGGGGTGGGACTTTGTGCCTGAGTCCATTTGTCTGTGCTGGGATTTTGTCTGGCTTGAACTTGTTCAGGCTTGTCTTAGTCTCTGTCCATCAGCTGTTTGTGTGTGAGGCAAATGCTATTTTGAGGTTCACCCATCACCTCCAGTTTTTATGATCTTTCCGTTTCCTCTTCTGCATAGCCTACTAAGCCTTGGGGGGGGGGGGTAAGTAAAGACATCGTATTTACAGTTGAATACTGTGTGTGTGTGTGTGTGTGTGTGTGTGTGTGTGTGTGTGTATGTGTGTGTATAGCATAGCACACATGGAGAACTGGTCAACTTGAATTTGCTTCTCCTCACATTGTAAATTCTAAGGATTGAACTCAAGTCAGGTTTGGTCACAACAGCCCTCTGAGTGTATTGTGTGTGTGGGGGGGGAGGGGCAATTAAAATCTATGTTTAAAGAACTTGAATCATGGGGCTTAGCAGTTAAGAGCACTGGGTGTTCTTCCAGAGGACCTAGGTCCTCTTCCCATCTCATAACCCTCTGCAGCCCCAGTTCCAGGGCCTCTGACACCTTATGACCTCTGCACTCACCAAGTCACCAGGCACACACATGGTACACAGACATATATGCAGTCAAACATCCAAAAAATAAATAAAAATAAAAGAACTCCCATCACTTCATGCTTTGAAGAAATGCTGTTCTTGTCTCTTTAAAAAGTCACATTTGAACATCACTGAACGCTGTCCTGTGAATGCAGGCAGCAGGAAGAAAATACGGCGATTTAGAACTAGCCACCCGTTGTAGCTATCGACACAATAGAAACCACATTTGAGACTTCTTCAGAAATTGAAAGAACTCTGAAAATACAAGTAAAACTGAGAATACACTCATATTCCAGAGAAGCATGAGGATTAAAGAAAGGTTGAACTGTGGATTCGAGTTATTATCTAACCTTTTTTGAGTTGGTTTCTGGAGTCCAGGCTCTTCTAGAGTCAAGTTTCAGTCAATGCCAATCCTTTACATGGAGGGAACCATTTAAAGTTTTGTCTGAGTTTCTTTCCTCAGTTTTAAATCTTCTCCTGGATGAACACATGATTCCCTTATGTTAATAACTTGCACACCTGAATTTCAGCCCAGTTTTTGAGCGTTAAAGGTTCCATAGGACATTTGGAAGCCTCTTTGGTGCTTGAAGTCATTTTCTCAGTGGAATTCCATTTTCACACGAAACCTGTTCTTCCCAGGCTCCCGACGCAGTCTTTTGAGGCTCACACAAGTTTCTGAGGCATCTCCTGTAGAGAGAATAGTTTATGTCTGGATGGATGTGACAGCTGTCAATCTGATGGCCTATGGTGTAGGCAGGAAATAGAGGTGAGACATCATGGAGAACTCTGGGATAGAACTAGGTGCAGGGTGCCTGCCAGGGAAGATGTGAGGTACCTGAGCCCAACTAACCAGTCACGAGGCAGAAGGTAGGTTAAGCTAAACGGGATATTTTAAGTTAGATCTAGCCTGGGAAGAGCCTAGCTATATGGCCAAGGTAAATGTAAATATATTTGGAGTCTGAGTCTTATTTCTGAGAGCATGGAGCTGGGAGGAAGAACAGGCTCAAACGTTTACCATCTCCCATAATTTTCTTTATTCTGCATTCTGGAGCCGTGTAGTCCAGACCTTGACTCTTAGGTTGCTTGTTCCCACTGTGTAATTCAGGATCCATTTGTAAATGTCATCATGTTCCCATGTTATTTCTTTTCCTTTTATTCTTTTCCCCCAAGACAAGATCTCATCGCTATGTAGTCCTGGCTATGTAGATCAGGCTGGACCAGAGCTCAGAGAGATTTGCCTGCTTCTCCCAAGTGCTGGGATTCACAGTGTACAGCAGTATATCCTTCTCTTAAAACCATAAATATCTAGTGTTTTTCTAAAAGTTAAGTTCCATGACATTTCTGCAAGAAAACAAAACAAAAAAACCCAAACCTTTTATTGGTTTGCCCTTAAAAGTGGCAATTCAAGACACCCTGGAAGGTACAATCTCAAATAAAGCACAACCACTTAATGTCATTCACTGCCCTGGATAAGTACATCTTGGAAAGCATAGGTTTTGGTGGAGTTTTAAATTTTCCTTTTATTTTCTAGGTGTTTTGCCTCCATATATGTCTGTGCACCAATTACGTATTTGGTATCTACTGAAGCAGGAAAAGGGTGCTGGATCTCCTGGAGCCTGAGTTACATAAGGCTTGTGAGCCACCAAGTGGGTGATGGGAATTGAACCCAAGTACTCCGGAATAGCAGGCAATACACTTAATTAACCACAGAGCCATCTCTCCAGCATCTGCTAACCCAAATATGTTTTCTAAGAAAAGAAAGACAATGGATTAGTTCAAAAGAGATTTTTATATTGCTCAAAATTACCCACGAAAGAGCATTATGCACAGTAAATACTTAATACATATGCACTGGTTTAATCAATATGCTGTAGACAAGAGCAATCAAGTCTAAAAACGAAAGCATTGCAGAACAGTTCTTTCCCTAGTGACACTGTCTAAAAGGCCATAACTGGCAAACGAAAAGACCCCATCTTAGTCTTAGGACTCTGAAAGCACACTGAAAACATGGCCGAGATGCTACCGAAGTCACTGTGGCAGTACTTCCTAAGAGCGTTCTTCATTTGGAAATGTTCACGAAATTTTCAGTCATGGTTGAAGTTGTGATAGAGTCTTGTTTTAACATTTTTACTTCAATAGCCTAACTTTGTATGAACTGAGATTTTAGATCTGTGCTAAAAGCAGTACAATGGTGTTTATTATTTTCCACATCCATTAAGATCAATGTATACAGTTATAATTAAAGATATTTACGTTTTGGAGTTCTTCAGAATCATCTGACCATCAACTTCACCAAAGCTTAGGGGTAACTAAGATATTATATTGTATTTTTTGTTTAATGTCAACTTCAGTAAAGCCTGCATGGTTTAGGGATTACAAATGATGTCTGGGTTGGCTTCGAGGTTTTTGTTTGTTCTCGCTCTGTTTATTTGGAGATGTTTGGGATTAAACACAAAGCTTTGTGGATTCTAAGCAAGCCTTCTATCTCTGAGTTACACCCCTGCCCACTGTCATCTGGCTTTATAACTTATGGTCTAATTTCATGGATTTGTCTCTTTATGGATGTTCCAAGCATGAATATTTTCATAGATGCTATGCAGAGTGGGTTTCTTAAACAATCAATACTCTCCCCAACCACCGGCTTACAGTAGAATTTCACTAATAAAATAAAGAATATTTCTGTTTTTTTTTCTAGTGCAAAACGTAATTTCGATAATGTATGAAAAAGGTATGCGTGTGTTCATGTGTGGTTGTGTAGTGCGTACACGAATGTGTGGAGGCTAGTACTCCTCACTGGGGTCTTCCTTAATCTCTCTTCACCTTATTTGTCGATATGACAGATTTCTCACTGAACCTCAGTCTTAACTAGCTTCTAGGCTAGCTCTCCAGTCAGCCCCAATGCAGCATCCTGCTTACATGCATGCATTCTTACATCCAGCTTGTGTATAGGTGCTCCAGATTCAAACTCAAGTCTCCATTATTTCCCAACAAGCACCTTACCAACTAAGCCAGCTCCACAGCTCCCTGGAACATTTAAGAAACAGTGTGTGTGTGTGTGTGTGTGTGTGTGTGTGTGTGTGTGTGTGTGTGATTGCACAAGTTATGTGCACCATGTCTATATAGGTGACCAAGACCAAGGGACATCATATTTGGAATGGGAGTTACAGGTGACTTGGGGTCACTAGATATGGGTGCTGGGAACTGGAACCCGTTCCTCTGGAAGAGCAAGCAATAAGTGTTCTTAACTATTGAGCTGTCTCACCAGGAACAATTTTTAAAGTTTAGTATTCTCAGATTGGTAATATCTGAGATGATACATAGTCTAGACGAGTCGAAGTAGTGATGTAATGGCTCTCATGCCTGACATCATAACCCTGATCCCACAGAAATCATTTATACTTTGGATGAAGATTTCTTTGTGGTTGACAAGGACAAGGCAAGCTTTGGCTTCTGAAGCATTTAGAAAGAAGAGGACCTTTTAGAGTCTGGGAAAAAAAAAAACCTTAGGACGCAGGCTTGTTTGAGATGATTTATGGGATGTCTGAGAGTGCGGATGTGGTTTCCAGGTTATTTCTGGCTTTGCGGTTACTATGATTAAGTCTTATTCTTACGGGCAAGTAGTAAGGAAAGGATGGAAGCCATATAAGACAGGATGAAGCCTACAATTTAATAATTGTGATACCTTGAAATTTATTAAACCAAATGACTTAATGAGCTCACTGAGTGGGATAATTGGTAAGATTGGTTCTTCCTGAAGCTTTAAAACAAAATTATGAGCAAACTCCATCAACGAAGACCTTGAATGGTGTCATAATAAAACAGCAGCTGGATGGTGAACACTGACCATCCATTCGGGCACAGCCTTTGGAACAAGCCCTTTCCTGAATACAGATGACGCAGAACTCGTTGGCTAAACTATTACTGTAAACGAGGTGCAACTGAGTTTCTACTATGTGTAGTCATTCCATCACATGATTCTATCCTTGGGTGTGTTTTAATCATTGAAACAAAAAAACCTAACCAAGAGGAATTGGAAGGAAGGATGCCCAAGAAGAAATTCCAATATTTCACATAATACTAGTCAGAAAGTATCAATTTATTCTTCCCCTCTTTTGATTTTAGAAAAAAATATTTCTACAAGATAAAGGGGGAGTGGAGAAATAGGAAAATGAAGCACTGTGGATCTAGGGACCTTAGTAAATGTCACACTTATCCCAGATTTACATGTTTGAAACACCATAATGTGACCCCTCTTCACCATACCAAGCTTCATGAATTGAATGTACTGTACCATTCTATCTAATGCTTCTTAGTATATGCTTTAAATAGACTGATTCCTGTGTGTATTACCCTACAATGCCCCGTGTGTTTTGAAGTTGGATAGAAATAATAAATAATAGACGGTGAATTTGCCTTCGATTTTGACTGACCTCATTAGACTTGAACCACAGAGAGCCACAAACGTACTATTCCGTTGTTTTGGTGCTGAAGTGTAATGCTTAGAATTCATAAATAAAATAACAGAAATGATTCTGTCTTGCATAGACTGCAGGAAAACAACAGACAGTTGTACCTCTTGGCCCCATCCACTCAGTGAGCTGGAGAAATCACCCAAGAGGCAGACTAGTAGACTCGGCCCATTGCCCCTTGAGCAACTGTGCATCCAAGGGCAGGCCTCACACGGCTCTGTGGAAAAGCCCATTGGTCCAGAGTTGGTCCTTTCAGCCATGTTATGTAAACAGTCACATTCAGGAGGATTATTATTCAGGACTCTCTCTGCAAGCCAAGAGGGTACAAATGTCTCTTCATTTGCTAGCTGTGATATGAGTGAATGAAATCACAGTATTTAGCCTGAATCTTTGAAAAAGGAAATATACTCAGAAGAATAACTACGTCTAGATATTAATAGGACTTAAACCCATTTATATGGACTCCCGATCTAAGGATAATTTTACTGAGTCACCTCTTTCAAGGCCAGACATGGTTCATTTGTTTATTTGTAAACTGAGCATGAGTCCTGGGAATGCAGTAATGCATAAAACAGAAAAATTCTATTTGTATAAAGTCTATAAGCCTAGAGACAGGGCAGATAGTAACTTGTAAGATGAATATGATGATAAAAGATATTATGACCTCAGTCCATGTGCACTAGAGGTACTTAGTGATACCTAATCTCTTAGGGGGAATGAAAGAAAACCCTTCTGGAAAAAGTAGTGTTTAAGAAGATATTACCAAATTAATAGGTATGTGTTGGCCATGAGAGGAGATGAGGTAAGAAATAACATGCAGAATGTTTGAGAAGAAATAAATGGAAATGGGCGCGCGCGCGCGCACACACACACACACACACACACACACGGCCAGAATGAGTTCTATAGTGAGCAGTGGACAATATCTGAACCAAGGATTTTATTTATTTCTTTGATAACACAAGGTCTCATTGGTCTCAGGCTTAACCTCAAATTATATATTCTATGCAGTCAAAGAGGACCTCTAACTCTGACACTCCTACCTCTCTAGCTTCAAGTGTTTGGATGACAGGCATGTTTCATCTTTCCTAGATTAAGCCAAGGATTTTGGAGGATATCTCTGTCAGATTTTTGTGTCATATGACAAAAATATATGGAATAAAGAATATTAGGAGAGCGTGAGACAGCCCGCTGGGTAAAGTTCTTGCTCAGCAAATCTGACAGCATTAGTTGAATCTCCAAATCTATGTAAAGATAGAGGAGAACCAACTCCACTAGGTTACTCTCTGACCTTCATACGTGCACTGCATCAGCCTTGCCCTACCCCACAATGCACACACAACAACAATAATATAAAAAGCTTATTCTGTGGGGAGTTGTTTACTTTGCCTCAGTATTTCAGCGTCCTTGGCTCTGTTGATCGTGTGCTGGTAATAAGGAAAAACACCAGGATGAGAGGCCCCTCACATCAAGAGAGACAGAGAGCAGGAGGGGCTATGTAAAAGCCCTCAGCTAAGCTCATTTCAAGAAGTTTCTAGATTTTCTTCATATACCATGCTGGCTGGAGATGAAGCTTTCAATAGATGAACCTTGTGGAGACACACTTTGTATCCAAATAATGCAATCCTCGAAACAATGACAATTTTCTCAGACCATCAATTTCCCTATGTTAAGAGCCGCAGAGAACATCAGCAAACACTCCAGAATATTCATGGGTCCAATTGTATTCCTCATTGTAGCTGTTATTGCTAAGAAAACACATATATTGATTTTCCTGCAAGTAGACTGAAAGAAAAGCTCATGACTTCTTACATGATGCTAACCTTCAATTTATTCAAAATTCCTTTATTAAATTTCTAGTATGTTTATGAATATATGCCACCTTCCACTAGACATGATTGTATGTTCAATGTGTTGACTTGCCCATTACACAGACTTGTGACCCGAGAGGAGATAGAAGATCTTGTTTAGAGTGATCGGGTGGGAATATAGGACAAAGCAAATTGATGCAGCAAGGATTGTCAACAACTAAGTATTTTGCATGCTGCTCAGGGTTTTAATAAATAGCCAAGTTAAACTGGTGTTACATTCAGAGTAAGGAGTTTGTTTGTTTGTTTGTTTGTTTGTTTGTTCATTTGTTTTTTAAAGTTATTGTTTGAAAAATTGTTTCAGTTTCATGTTGACAAATCACTTTTTACTTGAAGCTATGTGTGCTTACCATAATTCAGACATTGTATTTTGGATATAAATTATCCTGTGGATATAAATTAAAGACACTGCTCCCAGCCTCTGAGAGGCTTACAAACAAATAGTAACTATAAATACAAGAAGAAATCCATTGTAGTTAAATGTGGTGGAGAAAAGGGGGATTAATCCAATTCCCAACGGGATTTACCAACCCTCAATCTCACAAGTCAGATGGGAGCCCAGATCCCTCGTGAAGACCAGACATCTACCCTGAGTGGCTTTGAGCCTCCAAACTGTTGCGGTTTCTCATGACGTGGTACTTTACTCCTATGTCCCCTCCCAGCACAAAGCACTGGCCCTTCTTTTAGAACTCTACTTGCAGGTTTCTAAGACCCTAAAACCCTTCTTTCTCCCATTTGAAGGGTGGAAACAAAGCTCCTCTGGGGAAGTGAAGAGAATAGCCCCAAAGCTAGTGTCCTTGACAAAGGCCTTCATCCTTCCAAACGTGATGGGAGCAGAAAGAAGGGACCTGCCACTACACAACACCTCCTGCAGTCAGACTGGAAAAAATGATGGTGAAGAGGATAAAGAAAGGGGGGATTAATGTGTAAAACTCTGAATAGTTCCTAGATGGTCTCTGTCTACTGGGAACTGAAAGGAATACCCAGCCTATATATATTTTTTTTTATTCTAGTAACACAACTTTACTTTTTCTTTGCTTGTTAATCTCTCTCTCTCTCTCTCTCTCTCTCTCTCTCTCTCTCTCTCTCTCTCTCTCTCTCTCTCTTTCTCTCTCTCATGTTTTTTGGTTTTTTTTTTTTTTTTAGAAGAACTCTGATGTAGCTCAGGCTGTCCTTGAACTTGCTGTGTTGCAGATATGACCACCTAATGATCCTTCCTCCAACTTCCCAAATGCTGTGATGACTGTCCCTTGTTCTGAGACTATTTTAAATAAAATAGGTAGAATTCAATACACTCCTGTTTTCTTCTTCTATAATTTCCAAACACTATGCCTGATCAAAATATAAACATTAAGAGCTACTCCCTGTTTTGGGAATGAAAATTTCAGTCAAAAAAAAGGAAGAAAGAACCAAAGAAAGAAAAAAGAAAAGAGCAAATCATATTCCAGAAATCAAACTTTCAGAGACATTTTTAATGTGATTTGACAGTTCCCTGTCAGCACAAGTTAAAGAGAATCAAGCAGTCACTAAATTTCAGAAGAATTTGTTGGAATCTTCAGTTGCTTTTCATTCTTAGTACTAAGAACACTTGTACAGCTTCTTAAATGGAACACCAATGTAGATGAACCTTAATCCAGCAATATGACTGGTCTGGCAATAGATCACACACATATATTTTATATATAATGATGTAGGCCTATATGATCTGGCCAGAGTGTAGACATGCACTGGATTACAGTATGATCTTGCTGGAATACAGACACAGCCTTAGAATATACATTTAATCCCAAATAATGAAGATAAGATTAGTTTTGTAGAAAGAAGCCATGTTTGAAAGTGACATGTAATTGAGGGATAGACAAAGTATGATGAATTAGAGAAAGATGTGATAGAATGAGTCAGAAATAGGATACACCCAACTTTCAGGAGAACAGCACAGGAAAGAGAGGTGACCTAAGAGATCAGTGTAGAGAGAGATGGGGGAGAGGAGGTAGTTTTACTTAGACAAGACAAATTTACAGAGACCAGTTACAGGTGAAGACAGAAGGAGCCAGAGAACGAAAAGGAGCCAGAAGATTAGATTAGATTGCCAGAGTTAGTTTGAGGTCAAGCAGAACAATCAGTCAGAAGCTGGAAGAAGCCAGTTTTAATCAGTCAGATTGGAGAGTTTTCAGCCAGATCAGGTGCAGCCAGAGTTCAAAAAGAACTAGAAAGGCTGAGATTCTTCAGCACTAAGCCTCTAAGATGACAATTATATCTGGCAAATAAAAGTTACATTCATTTCAACATGAAAAAGTCCTTGGTTTTATAATATACATGATTTTAGTGATGCAGTTATTCTACAAACATTGACTAGTTTGCTGTATTGAGAATTGAATCATACACTAAAGAGTGTCATAGCCTGGATAACTGCATGGGATGATTAATATTAACTTTTAAACTTTTTTCCATTCCTCTCATTTTTTATTTTAAAAAATTGAGGTCACCTTTTGTTAGTATTTTTAGCCACCACTTTTTGAAACATAGAATTGTATGACTGTTTTTTTTTTTGAGTATATTTCGCATAGTTTAATGCTACACTGCCTTACATCATGAATTTTGCTTAAATGACCCTTGCTGAGATTTACTGTGGTGAATTCTTCAGTTTAGAAGGGGGAGGGCAGTTTATATAAATATCATCAAAGTTCTTTGTTAACAATCTATAATGAAAAAAGAAAAAAAGACATAAAAGTTTTAGAGAGAAACACTTAAATATAGGAAGAAGAACATGTGTGTGTTGGGGGGGTATAGATAAATTTATAAAACTAATCAGAATTTATTTTCAACCAAATTTCAGTAAAATGGGTTTATAATCAGTCAGTGCAGCCTGAATAAAATAGTTACATAGTCTAAGAATTGCAAACATCTGAATCAGATATGTTGTCATGAAGAAACAATTGATTGAATTTCCTTTAGTTCATCATTAAATAACATTTTAGTCATTTTATCTATCAAGTAACTAGAAATAGCTCTATTTCCCAAGAATAAATCAAATAGATGATTGCAAAGCAAAGCAATCATGTCTGATTTCATAAGCTATTTAATGTTCAATAACAAAAACAAGTCACTCAAGGGGGGATAGCAGAGCTAATCAGATGATTTTTTGAGATTTTAGAATTTTTTGCTTCTTTAATTCTGATATCTCTGCATCACAAATTAGGATTCTGCATTACATTTTTCTTTTCCTTAGGTGGTTTTAAATGACAACATATTCGATTCATGCTGTTATGCATCTAAATCTTGAAATGCAGGTTGCTTTACTTGATAGATTTTTTAAAAGGTTGATTGTAGACGTGAAGGTGCTGTGAATGGGAGTTCACACCTGCCTGACACAGACGGACATTTTCAAAAGTATACATTCTGAATATGTACATTTATATGTTATAGAGTTACCTTGACTTGCATTTATTACAACCCCAAGGCTAGATTACGGGTCACTTTCATAACTCCACAATCCCACTCAGTAATTCACAGCATACAGCACAATCCAGGCCTTTCTGTGTTTTCCTAAATGCCACTTTGGAGACATGCGTGCCTAGCACTGCAGTGACTCCGTTATAGAACTAAGTGCAGAGTTGCCATCCGGCTCCAAGGTGACCTTGATTTGTGTCTGATTGTAGTTGGAGCCTTATTTTTCGCATTCATATTTTTCTTATTCCTAAATTGCATTAATTATTATTTACCATGTGTGATATAGAATTTGTGTAAGTAACACACAAATGGATAGATGGAACAGAAAATGAATAAATAAACAAATCACAGGATTTAGTGTATACTTTCAACAAATTACATTCAGGAATGCAAAAAAAAAAAAGGCAACAGAAAATTTGTGAGAACTTTGGGACAGCAGTAACTACAAAGGTGGCCTAAATCTTCCTCCACAAATTCAGTTCTAGAACATCCAAACACTATAACCTTAACAGCAAAACTCTAGCCATGGGATAATAGTTTCTCCCTTCCCCCTCCCCCTCCCCCTCTTCCCCTCCCCCTCTTCCCCTTTCCCTCCCCCCCCCCCCCCGCTTCCCCTCTCCCTCCCCTCTCCCTTTCTCTCTCCTGCTCCCTGTCCCCCTCTCCCCCTTTCCCTCTCCCCCCTTCCCCTCTCCCCCTTCCCCTCTCCCCCTTCCCCTCTCCCCCTTCCCCTCTCCCCCTTCCCCTCTCCCCCTTCCCCTCTCCCCCTTCCCCTCTCCCCCTTCCCCTCTCCTTCTTCCCCTCTCCCCCTTCCCCTCTCCCCCTCACCCTCTCCCTCTCTTCCTCTCCCTCTCTTCCTCTTCCTGTCCCCTTCTCATCTTCCTCCTCTCCCCCTCCCTCTCTTCCCTCCTCCTCTCCCCCTCTCCCTCTCCCTCTCCCCTCCCCCTCTCCATACCTTCTCCTCCTCCCCCTCTCCCTTTCCCTATTCCCCTCTCCCTCTCCTTCTCCTCCCTCTTTCCCTCCCTCCCCTCCCCCTTCCTCTCCATCCCTCTCTCTCTGGTTAAGTTTAAAACTATGTTTTGTTTTGTTTTGTTTTGTTTTGTTTTGTTTTTGAAACAAGATTTCTCTGTGTAGCCCTGGCTGTCCTGGAACTCACTTTGTAGACCAGGCTGACCCTCAACTAAGAGATCAGCCTACCTCTGTCTTCCCAGTTCTGGTATTAAAGGCATCTGCCACCACTGTCCAGCTAAAAATATGTTTTTAATTGAAGTAGAGTTATAATACTCCCCCATTTCCTTTTGCCTCTTTCCAGCTCCTCCCTCAAACTCCTGAGGTTTCCCCACCTCAAGTTGATGGCATCTTTTTCTTTGTTTATTACTGTAACACAATATACATCATATGTGTATACACACAAATACATAAAAATACAACTTGCTGAGTCCATATTTGGGGTGTGTGTGTGTGTGTGTGTGTGTGTATGAATGTGTGTGTTTTCGTTGTTAACCATACTGCATAGGACAACCTGCAAGGGCCCTCATCTGAAGACTCAATTTGTCAGATCACCTTGTTAATTTGTATTATGTTTTATCTTATATTGCATTTATATTTATTTGGAAGAATAACATGCTCAGCTGTGCCTGAGTTTCCTGGAAGCCTCCTCAGAATACAAAGAAGAATGAAGGGCCAGCTTTTGTTCTCAACCATTCTAATTCTATTTTCCTATATGATGTAGAAGTTACAAAGCTTTCATCAACAATTACCAACTGCTTTCATTGTCCTCATGTGGGAGTTCTGAGAGACTGTTTGAAATGGATTCAAGGAACAAGAGAGTGCACAGTGCAGCCTTCTGTATTAAACAAAAAGCAACAGCAGAAAAAATATCCACTCGCTCCATGTGCACCCAGTAGAGTGGCAATACAAACAAAACAGGTGCAAGCTAAAAAGCCTGTAGGGATCCAGGGGAGGAGAACCAAGATTCCGTTCTTTGGATGTGTTCTTTGGGTTGCTTATAACAGAACTTGAATGATAGACTCACTCCACTCAACCAGGTAGTTATTTATTAAGATTTACTAAGACTCTAGTCTAATTTACAAGGACCCCAGAAATACCACATATAGCACAAACCGTAAACGTTCTGCTATCATGTCTGTTCAGACGAATAGAAGTCATTTACCATGGACAAATTATTAAATCTGAATATGTTTATCAACCATACTGCGACACAGCTTTCTCCAGAAATGTTCCAGTAATCAATCTTCACATTAATTAATGGCATTTTAGCCACTGAACCTCAGGTGAAACAACCCACATCATTTTGGACTTACACAGAGAATATATATATATATATATATATATATATACATATATATATACACACACATATATATGTATATATATATTATCAAATTCCTCTATTACAAGTGCAAAATGATTTACTTCTTTGACATTAGGAAAGTGAAGTATCTAATTAGAGAATATATTCTAGATTTATGATGACACATGACAGATACTCCAAGAACTTCCTAAATTTAATCCACTATTATAAATTACACAATGGATCGCATTAGCATAATTGTCAAAGTAAGACACCGAGTACCTTAAAGGAATGTTACTCTGGGAAAGAGGGAAACTAGTAGAGAGGGCCCTCTTGGTAATCAGTGTGGTGGCTTGTAAACCCCACACCATCTCCTCAGCACATGGCAGGATTAGATGTGCACTTGGAATTAGATGTAGCAGGTGATTTCTCTGGCTACAGACCCGTCTCTCCCACCCTATCCATCTTCCCCTTCTGGCTCCGTGATTGACAATATATAAGATGGCATCTAGCTCCACTAGACCTGCTGCCTGAGTGATTACTAGAGTCTTGCTTCCAACCCTCTACAGAAATAAAGCATAGCAAGAAATAAATACAATTTGCACATTAAACCGCTGAGAGGTTGGACTTTACCAGTGTCATAACCTGGCCTGTCTTGTCAAAATACTGTATCTAGAAATACGAGAGGATCAATCCTTGAACATCACAATTGATAGTGACATAAAGACAGGTCCTCTGTCTCCAGTCTGCTTTTGCTTTGCAACAGGAGCTCTAGTAGTTGCTATGAGAAAAACATTACCAAAATGTGCCAATTAACTGAGGATTCTCAGAGATGATGTGGGTGAAATGGAGGGCAGATGTTACATTGTGGGAACACACAGTATCTGGGGGCCCGGCCATGCCTGCGGTCTAGGGCCTGTCCTTCTGCTGCTCCTAGTTCTACTAAAATTAACAAGACAAAGGCTAGCCTACTGTTTAAAGCAATGTATTACTACCGGATTAGGCTTTGATATTTATCTTCCTGATTTAAAAAAAAAAAAGCCGACAGGAGTTGTTTTTTTTTAAATATAGGAGTTATTTTTGTCATTTAAAAAATTCAAATGCAAATGTGGATTCAATTGACTCCATTAAAAGTCACATTGTTTTTGATTTCCTGAAAGAAGGGAGCTCATTGTTCTTGTTCAGAGCTATATTTCTAGAATGTAGAACTGAGTGGACCAAAATGAGCATTTCAAAAACTAATTATGCTTACATTTTAGCCCAAGGTTTTCATTAGTTACAAGGTCAAAACGAGTTACCAGCCTCGTGGCTTCCCCAAAATCCAAATTCCATGTTAGGTTATAGTAATAGAAACCTCAGGCTTAGGACAAATGATTAGAACTCATCCCAATAAACCCTTATTGGGCAACATTTGCCTAAAAATGGATACAGAGAGACCTTGAACTCATTACCAAATTCTATTGTAATCTGCTTCTGAGGTTTTTGTTTTTTTTAAATACAATGTGGTGCCAGAAAATGAATAATATTTGTAAGACATAAATGAGTTTAAAGACTGAGAAGAAAAGGGGGATTTCTAGGTTACACTTGGGAAAAGGATCTAATGTGATATCAACAACTATGGGCTTGTGAGATAGCTCAGCAGGTGAACACACTCACTGCCAAGTCCGATGACCCAATGCAATTCCTGGGACCCACATAGTGGGAAAAAGAGAACTGGCCCCCAAATGTTGTCTTATGACATCCACATACTCACTGTGGTGCACCCACACACAGAGACATACACACACTCACACACTCACACATACTCACACACTAACACACACACACACATAAATAAATAAATAAACAAACAAACAATGTTTAAGGAGCTAGCAAATTTCCCTTAGAAAATCCTTTCTTTCCAGTACAAGTTGATGTTTAAAGGCTGATAATGAAGGAATGCAGTAGAGATGACAATGCACAGAAAGAGGACTGTTTTTATTCTGTAAGAGGTGCTGTGGTCAGGAGAGAGCATCAAAACATTTGTGGTGCACACATCCACAAAGGTCATGACCCCCCACAGAAAACAGAACCATTTGCCTGTGACATGGTGGGAAACACTGCTGCATACAGAGAAAACCAACTCAGCTCCAGGTGGGGGCTTAAAGCTACAGTGCAAGGAATTATGCCAATATAGCACCTTTAATGTAATTATGCTACTATAGCACCTTTAATGTAATTATGCTAATATAGCACCTTTAAGGTAAGTATGCTAATATAGCACCTTTAACGTAAGACATTCTGTGAATATTAACTTATTTAATCTAATTTATTTGCTCTACAGATGGTGAAATTTCCTTTTTTTAAATTTGTTTTGGTTTTTGTTGGTTTTGTTTTTTTGTTTGTTTTGGTTAAAGAAACAGACATAGACACTTAGTAGAATTTCCAGGATTATATAAACTAGGGTGAAACCCCCAAATCATGTGGTTTCCCCCCCCCAAAAAAAACAGTAAGGATTTAATATGGACATAACTACCTTCGAATGTAAAAGAATGTCATGTGGCTGGGAGAGTGGATGTTTTTCATATTCCTAGAGGTTGGTCTCATATGTATGTAATTAGCAAGAAAAGACTATTTCAGGATCAGGAAATTTGTTAGAATTTTTTCTTCATGATTGATATCGTAATAAACATCATGAGAGAATTATGTTAAGAATTTTTCTCCTTCAGGGACCCTGTATGGTTCTGACCTAGGGCCTCTGCATATATGTTATGGCTTAGTGGCTCTGGTGTTCTTGTGGGACTCCTGACAGTGGAAACAGGGGTGCTCCCTGAGTCTTTTCCCTACTTGTGGGACCCTTTTACCCTCACTGGATTGCCTCGTAGAGCCTTGACGTGATGGTATGTGCCTGGTCTTATTGTAGCTTGTTATGCCATGTTGTGTTGATGCCCCTGGGAGGGGTTTTCTGAGGGGTAGATCTAGGATCTGGGGGAGAGGGGAAGTGGGGGCTATTAAAAAAGAGGAAGAAACTACAGTTGGAATGTAATATATGAGAAAAGAATTTTTAAAAAGGGATTTTTCTCTTGGGTTAAGGGTGTGTCTGTACTGGTAAAGAAATTATCTAGCACGTGCAAAGTCCTGGACTTGATTCCTAGCACTATAGAAGACTAGGCATGGTACACCTGTAAAAACACCACTTCATGAGTAGAGGCAGGAGGGTCAGAAATTTGAGGTCATCCTCTGATACAGAGTGAGTCCAAGGACACTCTGCGATATATGAAACACTGTCTTAAAAAGTAAAAAAAACAAAACAAAACAAAATAAAACAAAACAAAAAAACAATGGTCAGCAAAGTGGCTCAGAGGTAAAGGTTCCTGCTACCAAGCCTGACAACCTGAGTTCGATCCCAAGAGACATGTGGTACGAGAAAGCAGAATCTAGTAAGATGTTCTCTGACCTCTGACCTGTAAACATATGTTGTCACTTCTATGTACATACACATGTATAAAATAAATAAAACATATATATATATAATGTATACATATATATATATGTCTTATAGGAACTTTAGCAAGAGAAAATTTTATTTTACACTAATTGTATATAGATAAAGCAGTCAGTGGTTAAGAGCACTGACTGCTCTTCCAAAGGTCCTGAGTTCAATTCCCAGCACCCACCTGATGACTCACAACCATCTATAATAGGATCTGATGTCCTCTTCTGGTGTGTCTGAAGACAGCTACAGTGTACTCATAAATAATATAAATAAATATATCTTTTTTTTAAAAAGCCCATTTCCAATAGAAGGGACTCAATTTTATAGGTACCTTTCTTTGAAGATCATTGAAGTTTCTCTGACCTGGTCAGAAATACATTCAATATATATATATATGTATATATGTATATATATATTCAATGTGTGGTTTTTTGTTTTGTGTGTGTGTGTGTGTGTTCTGGAATATCCAAGGTTAGAGTTGAACCATGAGGTTCCAACACTTTGTTCAACCTTCCCAGTGAGGTGAATCCTCATTGATTCAGTAGAATATTTTAGAATCCTACTTTGGAGAATGGTTGGACTGATCTTAGTAGTAGGATTTTGTTGTGTATCTGAAAGAAATCAACTGTTTCCACATTTGCTGTGTTTTGCTGCCATTTGGGGGTGGGAGGCAAATGTCCCTTTCCTAGCTCCACTCTGATGTCCTGCCTCAGAATACCAGCTCCAAATCTAGGCTACTCTGGGAAATTTTTCATCCTTGGCTGAGTTGAGAGAGACCAATGCAGTGGTGGCCACTGCACAGTGGAAAGCAGTTGCAGAGCTGGGAGGTGACTGCCGGTACCCACAGCATCCTCTCTGACACCTTTGTCTCTTCTTTACTTCCTGTAGGGCTTGGCTTTTGGTACCAAAATCAGTATCTACTCCCGACAGGAATCTGACATGAGTTTGAATCTCTAGCTGCTATCCTCCTCATTCTTCATTCCCCTAAACTGAAGGTGATTAAGATGATTAAAAATGTACTCCTTCAAAGTATTTTGCCCTAGAAGCACAGGAACTCTCATTTACAAAGGTGTAGCCCCTGTCTTCTATTCACGGCTCCACTGGCTGAGGTTTCCCGGTGGGCTGGTGACTGCTGTTCCAAAGCTCAAGCCTAGCACAGAATACTAAAGAAGAGCAGTGTGAAAATGGAGTTAGCAATCTCTTTGTATTGAGCTGACAGTTCTGTATCTTCCCATTAGCAATCTCCCGGACGCTTGCATAATTCAGGTTCAAGACAACCCCGGATGAATTAGTTCAGTGGCTATGATGGGGGCCCAAGAGTGAGGCTACAAACATCTTCATTGTGAGAACAGTGCCAGTTTTTATTATTAGTTTTCAGAATCCTTCCTTTAGATTTCCACTGTTTTATTTTTGCTCCTCAATAACATTTAAATTTAACTTCTTGTTCACCTATCTTACCACTTGTTTTTTTTTTTTTTTTTTTTTTGTCTTCTGTGATTTTTGTGCCTTCAGGTACATATGAATTATTTATACACCCATATGATTTTTCTCTCAACATCTCCGCGCTGTGTTCTAAGGGGAAAGTTATGAAGGAATATTAAATAAGATCAGAGCAAAAGCAAGAGAAATGCAATATGGATATGTGTGTATACTGATAATGCCAACCATCAAGTATAACTGGACTTGGCTGAACAGACCAAACAAATAGCTGGAACTGCCTTCTCCAGTTGCCCATCTCATAATGCCCTACGACTGCATCGCTTCCTAAAAGGCACACTATTTACTACTGTAAACCCTCCTCCCTTCTAATCTATCCAGCCCACTCACTTGCTTCTGCCCCCAAATATGTCACTGACTAGAGCATAATGCATTTTGTCAGCAGTGTAAGAAACAGAACAGAAAGGGAGGTCGTCTATTACGCTAGAGGATAAATTATAAAGTGTTGTTTTTCCCCCAACCAGATGCATTTTGCAAATCGGACCCTGCAGTAGCTGCAAAAGGCAGACATTGCTAGACTTACATTTTGCAACCATTGTAATTCACGAGTCCTTAGCTGCCCTTTAACTCCACAGACAGAATCGTATGGCTCTTTCCTGATGCTCACAGGGAGCAGAAGAATTGGCCGCACTCTCCTGTCCTAACGATTCATATCCTTCACAGGGCTCTTCTCAAAGGCCCATCTCCCACTTAAGATTCTCCCTCAAGGTGTAAAATCAAGCTCTTTCTAGAAAGGAAAAAAAGAGTTTTAGTCTGAAAGCCATGGTTTTACATTTTCATCTTCTAAGCTCTCCTCTGTGGGGAGTAAGCCCCTTTCTTGGCTTTCAATTGAGAAAAAAAATGAAAGGCTATTTGAAGTCTATCTTGATCTCTGCATCTTTCTTTCTCTCAACACCTGCTTCTCTCACCTAACCCGAGTCTGTTATAAAATTCCCACACTAGAAATTATACCTCATCCATCACAAAGTTAGAGATCAGAAAAAGTACCGATTGGAGGCCGTTGTAAAACCATCTGCTTCAGACTGGCTTCTGAGGATGTGCCAGGTAAAGCACTCCAGTGGCCTGTGGTGTTGAGGGAGCAAACCGCAGGGCATTCAGTCGCCTAGAGTCAGCAACAGGCAGCACTCCCTGTCACTCCCGCCCAACCCCCACACACTTAGTCCCATCCCAGTGTATCTGGTGGCATTCTTTAAAGTTCTTTTTCTTTGACAGCATATGGAATACAGAAAGAAAGAGGAAAGCTTTCATGGAAAATGACCTCTAGAACAACCTTGCTGCAATATGACTAGAAAATTAAAAGTGTCCTTGCTATATAGTTTCTGACAGCACTCTTATTCCCTTGGTATCCTGTGAGTTCATTTCTCTGTAAAATATATCATGCCGGGTATCTACTACAGTAGGAACAGACCCAAAAAAATCTTAGAAAATTCTCTGAGCTTAGTGTTATGAATATTCCATTTTCGTCTTACGTATGTGTCTTCTGGTTTACGTATTACTTGCTTTCTGATGACATTTGTACTGTGGCTTCATTTTCTGTGTCTGTGTATCTCCTATTTTAGTGACTCGTGCTATTTCGCATTATGTTGTTTTTTTTTTTTTTTGTCAACACTATCAAACAATCCAAAGGTGATAAATCGCCACTAAAAATCTGTATGTCTTTCTTTAATTTAATTCCTCTATAAAGCTGTTCATTTTAATGCCTTCCTTTCCTAGATTGTTAGTGGTGCAAAGCGTATTTTCTCCATTCTTCTGGGGAAATGATAAGGTGGGGCAGTTGGTAGCTCTGTCTGTGGGCAGACTCAGAGCACCCATCGTTCCACTGTGCTTTCGTGTTAGAAAGAATTGAAACATCAGCTAGAAAACATGATAGCTTCAGCTCTAGGGCTGAGGAAGCCAGCCGGCCTACTGGTTAGTTTGGACATTAAAAAGGATTCTCAGATCTTCTCTCCAAAGAGGATGAGTTATATACCCACACTAGGCCATTACCACCAAGGTGGCAACAAGTGTGGAATTGATGTAACTCTGCATGTCCTCTGGGTTACTCCAGTGAAAATATAACAGTGATTGCATACAGATGCTGACAGGAGATGCAAGGTGTATAGTTCCACAGTGGCCTGGTAGTCAGAGGGAAGATCTATCTCTGCCCCTCCAAGAGATGGATAAGATGAGATGACTGAAAACGTAATCCTCACAACCATATTCTAATTCGTGTACCTTTGATACTCTGATGGTAATAAAATTACTCCAGAGCTACCAATAAACAATATTTTGGCTTTAACAATGAAGACTCTACAGTCATGTGCTGTAAGCATGTACTTTAATCAGCAATGAGCAAAATATTTGTATGACTTCTGTTTATAGATAATTGGAAAGATCACAGTAATGTGAAAGGGTGCTTCTTGGATTTTCTTTCTTCAAGTCTCTAGTCTGGTATTCACACAGTGGGATGAGAGGAGGTGAGCAGGGGTGTGGCTTCGTTCAGCATCCAAACATTTCACCCTCTGTGACTCCTCGATTTGTTCATAGGTCCTGGGGTTGAAATGAAAGCAGCATTCTCAGGGAAAGCCTCAAGGCTCTTGGGGAAGGGGTGCTACCAAGATGAAGAAATCTACTTCACTAACAAAAATGGCAATGTGGAAATAGCTGTATCCCCACCACATGCATGCACATGTGCAAGTGTGTGTGTGTGTGTGTGTGTGTGTGTGTGTGTGCTTAAGAATGCTTTGTAACAAATGTGCACATGCAGTTGACAAATGATAGTCTTATCTTACATTCGTGTTAAGTCAGTTAATGCTCACAGTAAATGCAAAACAGGTGTTGAGAGGAGCCTACAGCAATTACAGCAGGATGACACATCAGTAGTTGTTATAATGACTTGACAATTAAGGGTTAGCTGAAACGTCTCCTTACAGGCAGGAGACTGCTCAGAGTCACCATGGTGTGGAAGTGCAACAATTAGGCTGGCTTCCTTGTCACCTTGGTACTCAGAGCTGAAAATCACCCTTTGGATTAATGTGCCCTCTTTTCCCGGCATGCTCATTTTACCAAATGACATGATTACGTGACTCTGCTAACTTCTGACCTGCCTTCTGTGAAAAAGATTTATTTTTATGTGTTTTCTATTCAATGCCCCTTACCCTCAGCACAAGCCACATATCAAAAAATCACACATTTTGTAAACTATGCTTACGCCACATGTGTTTATTTCATAAAATTATGCACATTTTGCCTTGTTGGTGCCAAAGCTAACAAAATAGACTCTGCATCAGTTCGAAAGCCTTTTCAAAGCTTCTTTGAGATGTTGACTTGGGTTTTACAATGATAATTTTAGAGATGGGTAAAAGCTTGATTTTTTTTCTTCCCAAATATCAAAATTCCATCTAGATTCCCTTCTTGTATCCGTTTCCTTTTAAAATTTGACCTGAATAAGATTTCAGTTCCATGGTTATTTTTCCTGCTTTCTCCCAAAGACTATAATTAAGCCTTTTGTTTGTTCCAACCGCAATTCATTCATGGCCTTGGATAAGAACTCAGCCACTGCTTTTCCAGGTTCTTTCCACAATAAAACAGGAGGCAACAGTGCAGTGATTACTAGCTTCTCTAAAGTGAATTATAATACACATGACAAAACAAATTCACTTTTTAATATAAAATGGGATGTAAAATTTTATTTCATCAACCACCTGTCAAACCAACCCACTTAGAAGTTCTAAAATAATTTCTAACCTTTAGATTAGATTTTTTTTCATTTTTATCCTCAAAAATCACATCAAACATCAAATGACAGCCTCTTTCTGGAGTTTGTGTGTGCCTTCACTCTTTAAAGGCAATTAATCCATTATGTCAGAAGTATACCTTCA
The DNA here is from genome assembly GCF_947179515.1 of Apodemus sylvaticus. Classification (NCBI taxonomy): domain Eukaryota; kingdom Metazoa; phylum Chordata; class Mammalia; order Rodentia; family Muridae; genus Apodemus; species Apodemus sylvaticus. The sequence goes on from NC_067489.1 coordinate 55,000,412, forward strand.
TCTCCTGTGTTATGGTTTTATATGTCAGAGCTACACTTAATTCAGCATGTTATAGAACTAATTGGTGGCTTAAAAACATACCCTGCTTTTTAACTACTCTTATTCAACCTAGAATCATATTATTATGGCATAATTGGACATTGGAAAAAAAGCAAGATTGACTTTATAAACAGGCTTAGCATGGGATTCTGTGTGTAGAAACTGATCTAAAAACACCCATGTTCCAAGGGAATTTTCTTCCTTCAGAGTTTCTGAGATCCATAAGACGTCACGTGCTCTTCTTCCTACTGCAGTGTGTCCTTTTCTAAAGTTTTAATTAGTTAATTAGTGTATTCGCTCAATTTTTTTTTCTCCTGAAGCGAGGGCTCGAACCTAGGGCATTGGATATGCTATGCAAGTGCTCTACCATGGAGCTAGGCCTCAGCCTTTTCTTCTCTTAATAATTTAAGGAAATTGATCCGTTGATGCCTCTAGTCAGCCAGACCTTCCAGGAGCACGCTGAGTTTATCACTGCTCCGCTGGGTGTGCGGAACCTTGCTGTCTCAGGTTCTGCTCTCTCCTTCCCGATTTTCCAACCTATTGTTTTCTGCAAGTCTTTGCTCTTCAGCCTTCTCTTGGTGCCACTGTTATATCAGTCTTTCTCTGTTTTGGCTTATTTATATTGTATTTATAGTATTCTCTTTTTTACACATGCTTTCTTAGCATTTTTGTCACATCATTGTCAAAATAGTATCTTCATTTCTGGACTTTATGGCCACTGCGATGGTTTGTATATGCTTGGCCCAGGATGTGGCACAATTAGGAGGTGTGGTCTTGTTGGAGTAGGTGTGTCACTGTGGGCATGGACTTAAGACCCTCATCCTAGCTGCCTGGAAGTCAGTCTTCTACTAGCAGCCTTCAGATGAAGATGGAGAACTCTCAGCTCCTCCTGCACCATGCCTGCCTGGATGCTGCTATGTTCCCACCTTGATGATAATGGACTAGACCTCTGAACCTGTAAGCCAGCCCCAATTAAACATTGTCCTTATAAGAGTTGCCTTGGTTATGGTATCTGTCCATAGCAATACAACCCTAAGACAGACATCATTATAGACTGCTTCTTTAAAACAGAAAAATAATAATAAAAAAAAGATTCTGCATTTCCATAATGAGAAAGCTGTCATAGTCAGTGTACGTGCAATGCACTTCCATGTGGAGCATATTCCTTAAGCCCACAAGCTCTGTTCCCTTTCCTGATTACTTAGCATCTGCTCGAATCACTCACAGGAGAAAAACTCTGTCAGCATTAATATTTAGCAGCATGTTCAATAATCACATTGCCTTGAATAAACAAGTCTAACCACCATTTCATTAGTCCAGTGATGTCTTACGGCCTGGTTATTACTAATATACAGAAATTACGGTCAAGCAGCATTTCTACAGGTGAGCATTGCCTTTGTTTTTGGAGATCATGTGTCATCACAGTGACCCCTATAGGATCATAGGCTCAGGTGACTGATCTTAGGCTCAGGTGACTTTAAGTGGCTTTAAGTGTCTCAGAAGGTCCACATCACTCAGCCCATACTAAGGTCCTGGGGAAGCCATCTGATAGCCACTGCTGGCCACTTGGGCTCTCCAGCTCTGACATCTTTAGCTGTGTGATCACATGGTGTTGAATTAAAAGACCTTTCTCCTAGTGCTGCTTTGGCACATCATCAACTTCAGTGTTGGCCTTGCGGTTCTCCTGACATGATCACTGGACAGATGAAGGGCAACGTTCTGGATGTACTCTGGTACCTGGGACCCTGGACCAAGCTAGGCTGCCGGAAGATGACTACTTGAAGGACTGTGGAAACCATGGCTTTGGTGACAGTTCGCAAATTTTGTTGGCTCTTGGCCTCTATACCATGTTAAATTTTAATTTTATATATGTCTCACATTACATATTTTTCTGGGCTACATTTCACACACCAATATCTACTATTGGCAAATAGTAATTCTTTCTTATTTAAATTCATTTTTTTAGAACAAAGGCTTAAAACTTATTACGGTACTCCTTTTATTCCATTGTCATCCTAGATCTGATGATGATTTGCATTTGGAGACAACAAAATAAATAAGTCAGATTACAGACAGAGAGAAAGAAAGAAAGAAAAAAACCCAGCACCCAAACCAGATTATTAACACAAAGGATTTAGCACGCAGAACAGTTTACAAAGTTGGAAGAGCAGAAAAGGAGAACAGCAAGCACTAAAGCTAAGGATTAGTAAACCCAGGACACAGCCAGCATTTATAGGGCCAGAGAGCCAAGAAGGAGGTAGTTTTCTGGGGTTCAGAGCTGAGGTTGCTCATAGCGCGCAGCGGTCATGAAGAGTAGGACTTACTGAGAATCCTAGAAGTGTTGAGAAGACACACTGCAGACAGAATTATCAGCCAAGTGAAGGACCAAGGAGAGACCTGTGGGTTTAGCCCGGCCCCTTTGCACCTCTAACATTTCAGACTCCTGCCAATGACTCTTGGCGGCCAAATTAAACAGAGAGCAACTGGAAAAGAAGCCTGGGCAATGTTTTGTAGGGATCAGCCCTCTGTGTGCAGAACGAGGCAGGGGACACAGAAAAGTATGCATGCAAACAACTGACACTGAACAAAACCAAAGCTCCCCTACCTGTGAGGGAACCGCTCACGGCTCAAAATAACTCTGAAGTAACGCATTCTCTGTACCTTTACTGGGACCACTAATTCCCAATGACCTTGGTTTAACAATTTGTATTTCTTGAATAATAGTTCCTTTAATTCTATCATACGTGACAAGATGCCAAGTGTTTGTATCCTAAATGTTTGCAGCTCTGCTCTGGTGTCTAACCCTCTGGTGTCTAACTCCTAAGAAAGAATGTCTAAAATCTAACTCTGAATTTTATCTAATCCTTTATATTCCATTTGTCCCCTTACTACTTTTAACGTTTACACCAGATATACCAAAATTAAGTATATACTTTAGCTATTAGCTAAGATTTGATGTCTGTGTTTGTGTATTCATATGCTTGTTTGTGGGTATGCATGTATTTGTGTGTTTTCTTTTGTGGAGAGCGGGTCTATGCACTCAGGTTTGTGCACTGGAGGCCAGAGAACAATCTCAGGGATTATTTCTATTCTATCTTGGTCTTTTGGTTGTTTATTTTGACTTTTTGGAGACAGGTTCTCTCAGGGTTCTGAAACTTGTCAAGTAGACTACACTGGTTGACCAGTAAGCTCTGGGGACCTGCCTATCTCTGCTTCCCCCGTGCTGGGATTACAACGAGGAGCCACCATGCTCAGATTTTTTTTTACAAGGGTTCTGGGGACCTAACTCAGGATGCTATGCTTGAGTTATATATTTATACGACAGGGGATCACGAATTGGTGGCAAATTATTCTTTGATAATATACCTATTAATGTACTATATATTATTATATATGAAATAAGTATCATATATAATGTATATATCAAATATATAATTGTATATCTATATAGTATATAAAATATATGATATATATTTATATAAATATAAATAATACATGTGAATAAATATATATCATATAGATGATATATGTTGTACATATATATCCATTGAGTCTAGACACTCTACAATCAGCTGATCTCTGCCTTATGACCATTTGTCATTTTCTGGTCTTCGTTTTCTGCAAAGAGAAGCTTCTTTGATGAGCTTGAGAGCTACATTTATCTGTGTGTATAAAGATGCATTTTAGAATGTAGTTAGAAATTATGCTGGTATAGTAAAGAGGCAGTAGTAGCTTCTTTTCTAAGTCTCAGGATCTTACTGGCCCAAAGGAGTTGCCTGGTACTCGGTACCAGGAATGGTTTCTTCCTGTTGAGTTGTTCTTAAGTCTAAATAGACAGATATTGGTTAGCGGTGCTTCTGCTGCACCTTTAGGGGTATCTTGTCTTGCTGGTCATTGTGGTTCATAGATTCCCCAACTGGGCAGAATTATTGGTTTCTTCCTCCCTTAGAAGCTTGATAGCACTAAGGGAGTGTGTTATGTCTGGTCCTAGGAAATCTAGACCTCAGAGAAGAGGCTTTCATGTCAGATTCAGCTTAAATCAACCAAATCCTGTATCAGAAGTGTGTGGTGTCTTCAGCAACAGAAACTACCTTGAACTTCTGGGAAGTACCCAGGGGCAGTGGCAACACCATATTTGTCTGTGAGTCACTTGAATACCCTGACTGATGACTCAAAAGTTTTCTCATGCTTGATTCTGTGGTTTTTATGGCTTTCATGGCGGAACACTCTCAACCCAGTTGGATGTGTGTGTGTGTGTGTGTGTGTGTGTTTGTGTGTTTATGTGTGTGCGTACCCATACACTTTATTTATTATATATAGTAGGTTAATAAAAATATGATTCCTTAAGACTTTTCAAAAATCCTTAGTCTTATCCATTTTCCTTCCCTCTCCTTCTTTAATGACCTCCCCAATTAAAATCTTTATCTCCATTTTCCTCATTGTCCTTCAAAAACCCAACACAAACTAGCTTTGGCAAATGCAAAATGTCTTGGCTTAATCTAACTGAAAAATCCAAGTCTAGAACATTTTTTCCTGTGTAGGCTTTGGGGTGTGTGGCTTGTTTGAGTGTTTGTTTAACACGGGATCTTGCTATGCACTGTATACAGGCTGACCTGGACTCATTCTTTCGAAAGTTTCCTGAATGCTGGGATTGCAGGTGTGTTCCACCACGCCCAGCTTCAGTCTAAACTCTTGTGTTTCCAGTATGGCTGGATCTGAGAGGTGTTATCCATTCATTACAGTTTCTGTTCCCCACCCCTCCCTTTGTCAGTCTGCTCAATTAAGACATTCCTAGCAGAGCTCTGATTGGTTTGCTAGGTTCATGTGTCTACCTATAGCTGAGATCACTAAAGCCTCCTCAGTGGTGGATTCTGATTGGACAGCAGGTAAAATGAGCGCGATTTGGGGTGGGGCTAACAATGTTGCCTTCCCCACTCAAATCACATTAGCATTGGAATAGAAGGTTGCTTTTAAGAAAAGGAAATTAAGGGGTCTAAATAAAGATGCAAACAAAAATGCTATGGATTCATTACTCTATTCACAACGTTTGTCCCCGTTCTACTATGATTTCCCTAAAAAAATACTTTGCTTTATTTTTGTCAGTTATGCACATTATAATCCATTGATTCTGGAGCTCTTGGCTTCAGACCTCATCAGTTCACCAAGCGTTGACACTTTCCCTTCGAAATGGTTGTAATAACTGTCATTTGCTTCTCTCTTCGGTGCCTTGATTTAGATCCCGTTTTCTCAACCTTGGCACTACCGACAGTGTGGATTGGATGATCCCTTGATGTAGGACATTCTCCTCTGCTTTAGGGATGGTTTGCTATAGCTGGTCTCTATCTAATGGATCCGGAAGCATTCGCCCCTATATCCCGGCCACAGAGAACTCCAGAATCTGCAAATATCTACCAAGGGTAACATGCTCCTGCACTAGAAGCTCTGACCTACCAGTTTGTTATTTTATACTTGGAGAGTTCTGTTGGTTTTTAAACACTGCCTCTACGCCCATTCCTTGTCTTCTATTTTCCACACCACGCTGCCAAAACAGTCTCCTTGAAGTACCTCAATGATTACAAAAATAACTTGATTAAGTTGCTGCCAACTGCCTCCCACTGTTTCCTCAATAAAGACCAGATTCTTTAATCTGACATTTATAGTCAAAGGCATAACCTATTGCTGCTCAGCTAAATGAGGGGCTGTATTCCCCTCTAAGGGAGCTGCCTGCCTCTGCCTGTTTCCCAGTCACTGGTCTCACTGTTTGACACTCAGAATGGCCTCTTTTCAACACTGCCATTAAAACTGTCAGGCTCCTGTGCATCCCCTAAAGCCCAGCTACGGTGCCACGTTCTGTCTCCTTCCAGGAAACCACCTGGCACCATCCTCCTCTCTCTCCACTGTCCTGGTTGCCATCTTTGACTTTTTACCATGCTGTGCTGTTGTCTGATCAGCCACTTGACTCTAGGCACATGAATGCTGCATTGTTACAATTTATGTTGAAATTTTATCATTCCTTCAGATTACAATGATTGGCATATGTAATGCTATCCCCACTAATGCCATCTATATGTGACTTAGGTCAAGATACATGCTTGTGTGTGTGTGTGTGTGTGTTTTCTCCAATGTGTTCAAATGTCTTTATCTCACATGTTATGGAAATCTAAAATATTTAAAACAACTTTTACAAAACTATTACAGAGGACCACACAGTTCCTGTTTGGACTCTCGCACACACAGAATCCATTGTGATTGTCTACTAAGTGGCAGTCATTCTAATGTCCTTGGGAATGGTTGGGGAGTGAGAACAGAATCTCTATTTTGGCGAGTAATTTGTGGCTATTACTGACGTAAGTACCAAGGCAGTATTCTGTGTTTTTAACTTAGATATTAAATTGAATTACTATGTTAAGAATTGTAAGGAAAATAGAAAACACTGAAGGAGTTGCAAAGTGTAAATCCATGCCGCCGCTTTGGAAAACAATCCTGTCATCTCTCCAAATGCTTAAGTGAGAGTTAGCAAGCACTGGAGCGATCGATTCTACTCAAATGGATCCATCCTTAGAGAAATGAAAACATATGTCCACACATTATACTTGAATATTTAGCAGTATTACCGCTCTTAGCCAAAAGGGAGAAAGAACCCAATGTCTAGCAACTGGTGAGTAACTAAAGCAATATATGGTATTCCATATAAAGAAATGTTATTCTGATCCCCAGAAGTAAAGTATGACAACCGCCACCTGCCCCTTGTAGGTGAACAACGCATATGCCTTTTAAATTGTGTATTTGTTTTGTTTTCTGAGCTAGAGTCTCACTATGTAGCTCAGGTTGCCCTCAAACTACAGATCCTCCTGCCTCAGCCTCCATGGCTGAAACTGCTGGTGTACCACACCAAGCTCACCTATTATTTCTTTTAAAGAAGAAAAGTCCAAACTCCTGTGGCGGTTAATCTCAGTTGTCAACCTGATGAGATCTACACCCACTCAGGAGATGGGCCTCTGGGCATGCTTGTGGGGGATTATCTTGATTGTGTTAGTTGAGGTGGGCAGACCTATAGTACCCTTTCCTATTGTGGGATCCTGGACTGTGAGAGGAGAAAATGAGTCGAACATAAACATTCATTGCTCTCTTATATTTTGCATGTGGATGCAAGAAACTCCTTCAAGCTTCTGCTGCCTTGATTTCCCCAGCACAGTGTATTGTACCCTGAGCTGTCAATCAAAATAAACCATTCCTTTCCTAACTCTATTTTGTCATGGTATGTTACCGCAACAGCAGAAAAATAACTAAGGAAAATAAACCTTCCATAATTTACCAGTGTCAAATTTCTTGCATCAAAACAGGCAAGAGAGTCCAGCACTGAAATGTTAAGTCCAGGGACTCCGCCATGCATGTTGTAGTCTGTGCTAGCCCTCTGACTGCCCTCCTTTCTTACTCCCCTGGAAGAAATTAGGCTCTGCAGTCTCTGCTTCTCTGTTCTCACCTGACACCACCCCAAGTCACTCGCAGAGCCATAGAATTCTATTAACTTGCCAATACTAATTTTCAAGTTTTAACTTAGCCGTGGCTAGTCGTCAAAACAGGAATTTTTATTAGAAAGAATTGTACAGCGGTGGGACGGAGAGGAGAAAATCCTGGCTTCCCAATCACAGGGGATATTTGAATGTCACCAGCTTCTGCACATGTGATTAAATCACGGCCAGTGGCATAAAGCAAAAATGCAAGGCAGCCTGCTTCTTTTGGTCTTTCAGATGCAAGTTGCTAGTGAATTTTACCAAGTAATTTTAATTTCTTCGGGCCATGCATAGACTTAATCTCACCGGTTTTTGTTATTTCTTCCTGGAAATATAATACAATTTGTGATCTCCTCAACCCTTCCTGGTGGGGTGGGAGGTGAGCTTTCCTAAGACAACCAGGAAGTTTCACCTCATGGTGGACTGTTAGGAAAAACAGGGTTATGATCTCCAGCTCTGGTCCAGCCATTCCAGGGATCTGGGCTTACTGGTGCCTTTTAAAACTCATTACAGATATGCATCAAGGATGTACAGTAATTATACAATAATTATTTTCTCAAAGAAATAATTATTCTCTCAAAGAATATTATTTTCTCAAAGAAATAATTATTTTAGAATTATAGAATATTATTTTCTCAAAGAAATAATATTATTTTCTCAAAGAAATAATTATTGTCTCTCTTTCGAATGTTCTTCTGGTGTCTCTGGCATGCTAGGGGGTCTTGGCTGCCACAATAGCTCCTGTAACTCAGCACTTCCACTGTTTCTGTTCAGTGCTGGAGAGAATGGGAGAGAAAAGGCTCCTTTACTTTCTCCTTATTCTAGTCAAAACAGAAGCATCTTCAGTAGGAAGATGTCAGATAACAGGAAGTAGAATCATTTGTCAAAACCAGTGAAGAGGGGCTGGAGAGATGGCTCAGTGGCTAAGAGCACTGGCTGCTCTTCCAGAGGACCTGGCTTCAGTTCCCAGCAACCACTTGCTGTCTCTTTAATGCCTGTAACTTCAAATCCAAGGAATCTGCCCCCTTCTTCTGGTTTTAGCAGGCACATGCACATGTGTGAGCATACATACAAATAAAAAATAAAGAAAAAAATTAAAAAAGTGATAATGATCACAGAAAAATTAATATAAACATTTGTTGGCATCATCAACTGCGTTGGGTGTGTTACTGAAGGCCAACTACCCTATTACTATTTATTATTATTTTCATGCTTGTCTCTTAGGTAAATATGAGCCTTGGGGTGGTCAAGTATCTTATCCCTGTTATTTTGTTGCTTAATGGTAAAGTAAGGAGTATGTTTGTTTGTTTGAGACAGGGCTTCTAGGTGTAGCTCTGGCTACCCTGGGACTCTCTATAGACCAGGCTAGCCTTGAATTCACAGAGATCTGCCTGCCTCTGCCTCCCAAGTGCTGACATTAAACATGTACACCACTACCACCAAGCTGAAGTAGGATTTTTAAGCTAGCTATTATCAGTAATGATTTAATTTGATGCGACACTCAAATTCTTAATAAACCAGATTATCTTTGGTTATTTTATTTGGATCAACTCAAATTCTTTCTAAACCACATCCAAAGGAAGTGACCACACTCTGTGGACCTTTGCATTTGTAATTGTGCAGTGTCTGTCGGTTTTCCAGAATTGCTCTACAATGCTCTTTTCTGCTTTGAGCACCAGGACAATAACTTTAATTATATCTAGCATTCTATTACCCATTGGTCCAAGGATAGGGCTTCTAAAGATTGGATGGACTGAGGTGCTGAAAGGTGCTTCTTTCTTTGCCTCTCTGACTATTGACCATACCCTGCAGGTGTCCAGCTCCTGCCCTGTGGTGGTGCTACCCATGCACCTTCCCTGTCTCTGGGTTCTAGTGACCCTTCCTCTCTTTGGACTGACGGATGGTAACACTTGCTCTACTGTTCCCAAAGATTACAAAACTCTTCTGTGGATTCTTTCTACTTTGCCTAGGTCTTTGTAAATAGACCCTAAATTCAACTTGGACTTGTCTACTTTTGAATGGTTCCAATTGATGCAGTCCCTTCGAGAGTTTCCTAATGCCTGGCATGGTTCTCCTTTGGTTTACATCCATGCTGGATCTAGCGGCTGGACAGACCATGCTCTCTTTACACAGGAAGGGAAGGGAATGTTTCTATTCCTGAATCCTGTTATTGCAAGTAGTACTCTGCTCAGTTTGGTGGACTGTTAGGAAAAACAGGGTTATGATCTCCAGCTCTGGTCCAGTCATCCCAGGGATCTGGGATTACTGGTGCCTTTTAAAACTCATTACAGATATGCATCAAGGATGTACAGTAATTGTACAATAATTATTTTCTCAAAGACAACATGGACTGACCTAAAGTTTTAAGTTCAATCTTTTTGTTGTTCTCTTGTTTTAGGTTAAAGAAAAACATTCATATTGTTAGCAGGCTTTGGCCCACACCTTCATAGATGAGGTTTCTTTATTATGCCTGGAATCATTGGATGTAGGTTCTTTTTTACTTTGCCTGGAAGTGTAAAGAAAAGGCTCTGGTGTTTTGGCAGTTCCATGGAGAATGCCATTAGCTGGTATTAACATTTTGTTGATTTAGATTTGAGGCATGTCCACATATCCATCTTTATTCACAAGGAAATTGAGATGAGAAATTTTGCTTCTTTGAAACTGGCAGTTTACGTCATTCCCCATAATTCTGAAGTCACGGATTCCTAAAAATGAACTTTAGGGAAGTTCTAATCGGGTGTGTTGAATTATCCCAATGTTTTCTTGAAAGAAATGAGAGCAGGTGGCCAGGTCAAAATAGATTTTTATTGTGGAGAAAACAGTGTGGGAAAAGTCATAGGTTGGAGAAAACATGAGAATTTCATTCCCTCCCAGGCTTTATCTGATACAAGTGTCCTGGGACAACAACGTTGAGTAGCTAGGTGTGTGTCATTAAAGCCACTGGGGTGTGGATAGTAGGCAACTGTACTTAAGATGATCAGCCTCCATAGTTACCAGGACTGTTCCAACTTAATGCTGACTGCCTCAGGTCCCAGAAAACTCATAAGCTTCAAAGAAATGTGATCAAGAATTCCTGGAAGAAATGTGCATCTGCAAAGGCTCATTGACTGAGTTGAGTGTGGGAAAACTCTACTAATTAAGGTCAAAGTCCACCATGACCGACCCAATAGCCTCTGGGAAGCCCACGTAGAATGCCAATAGAATAAAAAGGTTGGGATGATGCAGGTCTAGAGGATAATTACCTAGTTTTAACCATTCTTGTCTACAGTGTTGAGGCTAACATTTTGTGATGCATACCTAAAAACCTTTGGAATCTATTAATTTTAGTAGACCACTAGCTTCCACCAAATCAATAGGTGAGAACGCTTGTAGAGGAATTTTAATCCAACAACATGGCTGTTCTGGCAAGAAATTACATCCAAAGTTCTTGGTCTGGGTAATCTGGCTGGAATTCAGACACACCCTTAGTGTACAACTTTAGGGTGAAATTAGTTTATAGAAGAAAGCAGCCATGTTTGAAAGTGACATCTAATTGAGGGGCAGACAAGGTGATGAATCAGAGAAAGATTTGACAGAATGAGTCAGAGATAGGATACACCCAACTCTCATGAGGATAGCACAGGAAAGAGAAGCTATTTAAGAACAGCAAAAGGAGAGAGAAACATTCAGTCAGGAGTCTGTGCAGTGAGTGCAGTGCAGTAGAGTTGAGCTTGTTCGTGAGTTCATGCAAGTGAGTTCAGGTCAGTAGAGCTAGCTGAAGTCAAAGAAATAAGAGCCAGAAGATTAGAACAAATTGCCAGAGTTAGTTTGAGGACAAGCAAAGCAATTCAGTGAGAAGCCAAGAGAAGTCAAAATTGAATCAGTCAGCTTGGAAAGGAGTTTGAACCAGAACAACTGAGTTGAACCAGCTAGCCAGAGTTCAGAACAAACCAGAAAGTGTAAGATTATTCAGCAAGACATCAATTACAACAGGCAAATAAAAGTTACTTTTACAAATCCTGCTAGGTAACACCTGTGGCCTGTAGCAGAGATTTCCCCATCCTGCTGTAATCAACTCTGTTTCCACCAATGTGTTTTAAAATCTCCTTGATTTATAAATGTCTTTGTTTTATTACTACAAAGACAAAACCAACAGCAACAAAAGTAAGCTACTCATGATAGAACTTGGAGGCTGAGGTAACTAAGCTCTGCATTTCCTAGACCATGTGCACTCAGATTTTGCTCTAGAATAAACTATCTCATATGCATCGAGATGAAAGCTGTTTTTGCTGTTGTTGTTTGTTTGTTTGTTTGTCTTGTACCAACATATGCCAGAGCAGTCAGTTAACCTCTGCTACACAAGCAACTGTTAAATATTTTAGATATCTTTCCTGAATTAATATGTTTAGTTGCTGGGCTGCAGAAACGGCTCAGTGGGAAAAGGGCTTACCATGAAAGCTTGAAAATCTGAGTTCAGATCTCTAGAACTCACATAAAGCTGAGCACAATGGCACCTGTCTGCAGTCCCAGCACTCCTACTCTACTCCAAGATAGGAGGCAAAGACAGGACTATTTCCAGAAACGCATGGGCTAGCTAGCTGGGTTTGCATAGCGGCAAGCCATAGGCCATGTTTCAAATAAGGAGGAGGTGGGAACCTTCACCTAAGGTTGTCCTCTGACCTTCACATGCGTGCTATAATGTATGAGTGCCTGCATGCACGTATACTCACTTGCACACACATGAAAATCATACACACACATGCACACATGACAAATACATAAATTAAGGCACACACACATAATGTGTCAATGCACGCCTCCAGCTTGTGCCGAGTCTTTGCATTATAATAAGCTTGCATCTTCAATGGCTCTCTTGCCTTTCTGGCTCCTGAGAATGATTTCTAGCTTGTTCCTGCATTCTCATGCATTGTTGTGGGTAACCTCCCCTCACCTTGACAACCAAGTTTTCTATGCATAAGTAAAGTCTCTGAGGCATCTTGAACTTCCCCTTTCTGCTAACAGATAATTTCCCCTCAAGGAGCCCTTCAGACTTCTGCTTAGAGGAAATTCCTTTTCAGCCTCAGAAAGGGACCAGCTGCGTGAAAAGAAGGGCTGCTGTGACTGGAGAGCTGGAAGACGCTTCGAGAAACCACAGCCTCGTTTTAGTTTTTTTTTAGTCCCTGAATTACGTCCTCACTATAGAGAAGTCTGCAGGAATAGCAGATACGCCAGCTGATGCCTGTGGCAGGCAGAAGTGTTCTTCCTATCTGCTGCTTCCAGAACCAAGCAGCTGTGCACTGTCTCTGTTCCCTAGACACCTGCCAACACCCCTGGCATGCGTCCCTGCAGCACCGCCGCACCCAGGAGTTGAGAACATCCCTGGCCAGACCAGGTCAGGTGATGCAAACCATAATTTTGTCACAATGCCTCCTTCCACACTTGTGACACTTACAGACATTTGTAAATGATTTACAAAAGTATACATTTCCTACTGAAATTGAGCTGTGTGATATTTCTGCTCAGGAGTTAAGAAAAGTAGATGGTGTCTGAGTTATCTTGGTGCCATGTCTGATCTTTGTACTTTGAAGTAGTGTATGGGCTGTACACATTCGGTATAAATGGCTCTTCTGATTTTCATGTCTTGGGCTAACAATGTGCTATCAGGTTCTCTTCATGTCAGTCTGCCAAGCTACGGGATCCTGTGGGCTAGATGCACAGAATGTATGTTCAAAGTACAATATTTTACCTTATTATGGTACTTTTGTGACATAATCCCATATTGCATGTTTTTGCCAGTGTTTACTTGGTTATGAGCCAAAGCGTTCATCCACAACTCTCAGGTCTGCCAATGACCAAGTCTGTGGGTCACCACCATCGCCATCTTCACCACTGTTATTTTTGATTTGATCAAATCAGTTTTGGAAACGGCAGATGGGAAACTACCTAGCATAAGCTTGTGTCCTAAGGTGTGAATTTCAAATTGTATCCTCATCTCCACAGGCAGATTTTCTCTATATTATAACCTTTGTTGAATCTATATCAATAGAAAAAAAAAACCTACAGAAGTTAGCTCTGCTGGATTAGCTTTGGATTCCTATTAGACGCTAATTATTCAATTTGCTGAGTGTTCATTAGATTGTTCTCATGTGCCAGGTATTAGAGATGGCATGTTTACTAGGCTCCCTCTTGGTGACAATTTCCGACCATCATGCGAGGAATATTTGGGGAAGGTACAAGCTAATCCCCTTTACCCATTTTTAAGTTTTATTCATATATTTTCAATAATCGGAGGAAGAAACACACAGCCTCTAGAATCACAAAAAAAGAATAGCTTTCTTTCATCACACTGCAAATGTTTAGAATTTCGAGGGGCTAGAACAATCCTGTGTTTGTAATTTCTCCAGGCGACCTTCTATTCTCTTTATTCCCACTGTAGCTGTTGCCCCTGTGCCCTTCCCTGTCCCTCCTGAAAGACAAACCTGCGTCAGATCAATGATGTTATATGGTCATTTAGTGAGAATCAGGTGTATATGAGACATGCTCGAGCACCGAGTGATAAAGGATTGCAAGAAGGGGAAGCTGCAGACAGGCGAGAGCTCTAGCTAGCCAAGGTCCCAGGCCAGAGACCTGCCAGAGAGTGGCAGTTTGTGTGATTCCTGTGAGCGGCTCAGCAATACTCGGGCCCAGTGTTGAGAAGATCTGAAATCAGCTCTGACAAGGCAGAATGTAAAGTGTGAGTCAGACCAGGAAGTCCAGACAAACCAGCCACGAATTATTGCCTCTATATAGTGAAAGTGCCTGGCAGTTCAAATGTGGGTGGAGCCCGGGATGGTGGAAAGCAAACGCCATGTCCCATCTGGGTGACAGGTAGTAAGAATCCTGAAGAAAAGCAGTCCTTTCCTTCACTAATTCTGTGGCATGATGGCACTGTTGTAGAATCTGCGCATAGCAAAAGGGAAACATTGAATGTACAGATTTGTTTCTGTTCTATATTCTCTAAGCTACTGCTTAACAATTCTTAGCAAACACTGTTCTGGGCATGGAATTGTGAGGTACATTTGCCTACTATTGTCTATTACTAGTAATTCTTTCCACCCTTTAAAAAAAAAACAAACTATCAGCCAGGCAGCGGGCGGTGTTGGCGCACTCCTGTAATCCCAGCAACTCTGGGAGGCAGAGGCAGGTGGATTTCTGAGTTCAAGGCCAGCCTCATCTACAGAGTGAGTTCCAGGACAGCCAGGGCTATACAGAAAAACTCTGTCTCGGGGGTGGGGGGGTGGGGGAGGAGGGGGAAACATCCAAAAAAACAAACCAACCAACCAACCAAACAAACAAACAAACAGACAAACAAAACCTATGTGGCAGGATCAGGGGCAGGAGGGATCATATGGCCTTGAGCTCATGCTGGCCTCATACTCACAGGAATCCTCTGGGCTGTTTCTCCCAAGTTATAGAAGTATTCATGTAAGCCTCCTATGTCTAGCTTATGTTAGTAAGAACCCCAGAAAACTACAGACTTGCCTATTTTTCCCCTTGTTTGTAAACTGCTAAATTAGGTAAAACAGGTACACTCAGTACCACAACTCAGTAATGTGTGTGGAGATGTGTGTTTGTAAATATTTTTTATACTATGAAGGAAGGCATATATGGCCCCCAGTGTCAAGTAACACTGCACAAAGTTTGGGGGGCATAGAAATAGTTCTAGAAGATGTGAACATAGGAGATCCCTCCTCTTGGAATAGAATACTATACTGCAATTAATAAGGTCATATGTAAACTTTAATCAATACTGAACTACATAAAAAATGTTAATAAATGGAGGGACAGTTACATAATAGTACGACATTGTATAGAGGAGAAAACATTTTAAATACAGGGAATTGTGAGAGCACACGGTTCTTTTGGGACAGAGTCACAGACTTGCGTGCATCAGCACAACATGAAAAGGGATGTTCATGTATGTAGCTTTGGATGGTTTGCTAAACAGTATCAGAGATAAGGAGCCCCAGGAAGCTTTCTGGCAAAGGAAGAGATCCTGTTTTACTTGTATAGCAGACATTAAAAAAAAAAAAAAACAACCCAACAACTCACAGAACTACATTCCGCTTTGCAACTGTTGCTCTACTCATTAACATTTTTATATCTTTCTGCATCAGTAAGCATGCACACATATCTTTCTTAATTGCAACATAGTCTCCTATTATATGGAAGTTTCATAATTTATTTAAAACCTTTTGGTGAATATTTAAGCTAGTTCAAATATTTAGATTTTATAAGGACTATAAGTCAAATATTTTCAGTGTGTGTGCATGCGTGTGTGTGCATGCGTGTGTCACTTGGGACTGAATCCAGGATGTGATGCAAACTACTCAAGCACTTTACCATTGAGCTACCTGCTTTAGCTGGAGCAAACATTTCAAGTGTTGGTCTTATCTAGCTATTTCCTTTAGGCCACTTTTTGGAAGTAAAACTTTCTAGCTCCTTTCCAAAAACCTCAGTTTTTCTCTTATGTTTTCGTAAATTCCCTTCCCTACTCTAAGATGTTAAGGAACAATCATTTTTCTTAGTTACTAATGTTCAGTGTTATCACTTTGTACATGTAAATTTAGCTCAATATTCTGTTAGTCAATGTTCTACTAGAAAAACAACTACCCCAAGACACCCAATTTATGAAAAGACAAGGGTTCTTTTGCCTCACAGTCTTGCATGGTGCTGACTGGGATCTATTTCATTGCCTTTGGTCCCCATTGTGAGGCAGCTCACCATGACGGAGGAGACCCCCATGCCTCATGGTCAGTGAACCCAGGTAGGGTCCCACAATTCCCTTCCAGGGTCTGCTGCAGCAACATGAACAGCACTCACTAAGCCCCACGTTCTAAAGAGTCTGTCATCTCCCCACTGCCACTCTGTGGGACAAATCATTGATGTACCAACCTGTGGGTACATTGCAGGTCCGAATGCTAGCCCCTGGCTCACTTCATTTTAGGATCTAATGTGAGCTGGGAGTTAAATTCAATCTTTAATCTCTTGCTAACCTCCTTACATATATTGGGTTATAGGCGCAGTATTCACCCCCTTTACTTGCAGTGGGCACCGTACCAATCTGCATTAATCTTTGTAGCTTTCCAGTGGATTTAATACGCAGCAGAGATGTCTTTCCTATTTTGCATAGAGGCAGGTAGATTGTATGTGCTGGAGGGGCTGTCTGTACCACTCAGCGTTTTGTAAGCTTGTTTATACTAGCAGCCGTCTGTCAGGGATAGTGTGGTCAGGGAAAGAAAGATGCAAAAGTAGACGATGGAGAAAGAAGGCTGTGGGGTTTAGGAAATTAAAGCATGACATTGTATCGCATTGACTGTGAAGCAGAATTGCTCCAGATGACAGTGACATTGAAGACCCAAGATCCTACATATGCTATGAGTTTTTTCTTTCATCAAACATTTAGAGTGTATGTGTGTGCGTATGTGTGTGAGTCTTAGAGGTGTGTGTGTGTGTGTAAGCGCAAGAGTGCGTGCAAATTGTAGGGATGAACCCTGGTCATCAGGTTTAATGGAAAATATCTTTATTCACTGAACCATCTCGCCCTTTTAGTTTTCTCGGTCATACAATCCGTCCACAGATGTTTTTCTACGGTCACACTGGAACACTTCATCACCAGAGTCCCTGCAGGAGAGCCTCTGCAGAAGGTTGACTGCTGAGGGATAATTTGCAAGCATTTTGGAAGTGAAGCCAGGTTTCTCTGAGCCTAGAAAGTATTGATCTGATATGCCTGACTTAGTGGGTCTCAGAATTATTTGGCTCTTTTTGCAGATTTATCTTTGCTTTTTCCACTTTTGATAATTAAATGTGTGTGTGTATGTGTGTGTGTGTAGCTCTTATTAATTTAATTTGTAAATTAATCCTAGATTTTTAGTTTCTGTGACTAGCTTTTTTTTGGTTTTTCAAGACAGGGTTTCTCTGTATAGCCCTGGCTGTCCTGGAACTCACGCTGTAGACCAGGCTGGCCTCGAACTCAGAAATCTACCTGCCTCTGCCTCCCAAGTGCTGGGATTATAGGCTTGCGCCACCATGCCCTGCTGTTAGGTGAGAGTTTTAACATAATGTATTACCTCTCAGATAGGCTCAGAGATCTGCATGTCTCAGGACTAGAACTTAGGTCTTCTGGCTTTGAAGGTAATGATTATTTTCCTCGTTTCCTTTTAGTGTAACGAGTCATCTTTGATTTCCTGTCTAAACACCAATTGGATGCAGAGAGATGGATTTTATATGCTAATCACTTATGTATGATTTTTAATCTGTATTTATGAATAGTAAAGGCTTACCTTTTAAATTTGGATTATCTTTCCAGCCTTGGGATAAAAATTAATTCCAAAATGTTTAGTATTTTTCTGGACTTTTCTCAGGTTCAGGTACAACAGAATTCATCTGGTCTTTATTCGGTAGACTTGGCTTAAATACCCTGGTCTCACTGTACTTCTACTTATAATTATATTAAATTATGTTATATATTATATTATATTATATTATATTATATTATATTATATTATATTATATTATATTATATTAATTTTTTTCCTCAGTTTTAAATCAGTACTTTTGCTTCCTGGAAATAACTTACTGTGATCGAGATTTTGACTTTGCTGCAAAATTATTCTGATTCTTCTATGATAAATAAATAAATACATATATAAATAAGTAGATCTTGTCTACTCAAAAGCCATGCCCCTGTCTAACTTCTAGTGCTGGTACTTGTGTGTCTTTTGTCTGGTCAAGCCTGTTCTCTATATTGGTCTTTCCAAAGCATTTCTTTTATTGAGGAAGGGGAAGAGACTTTTAAAAAACAGAATAAATTTGGTATTTCTTATCTCGTTAGTCTACTTCTAAACACACCTCAAGCTCTCACATTATAACAATAATCTTTTCCATTTCTCTCACTTTTTTTTTACAGGTTTCTTGGCCATATTCATAGGTGGATAAAAGTTCTATGGTTTGTGTCTTCTACAAATATGAAAGATATAGGCTAAGTTTTGTAAATATTAATGTTGCATTACTTGAGGCTTTATCCCGGGAATGCAGGGTTGGTTCAATATACAGAAATCCATCAATACAATCCACTACATAAACAAACTCAAAGAACAAAACCACATGGTCATTTCATTGGATGCTGAAAAAGCATTTGACAAAATTCAGCATCCTTTCATGCTTAAAGTCTTGGAGAGAACAGGAATTCAAGGCCCATACCTAAACATAGTAAAAGCAATATACAGCAAACTGGTAGCCCGCATCAAACTAAATGGAGAGAAACTTGAAGCAATCCCACTGAAATCAGGGACCAGACAAGGCTGCCCCCTTTCTCCTTATCTTTTCAATATTGTACTTGAGGTACTAGCTCGGGCAATTCGACAACATAAGGAGGTCAAAGGGATACAAATTGGAAAGGAGGAAGTCAAACTATCATTATTTGCAGACGACATGATAGTCTACCTAAGTGACCCAAAGAACTCCACTAGAGAGCTCCTACAGCTGATAAACAACTTCAGCAAAGTGGCAGGTTATAAAATCAACTCAAGCAAATCAGTGGCCTTCCTATACTCAAAGGATAAGCAGGCTGAGAAAGAAATTAGGGAAATGACCCCCTTCACAATAGCCACAAACAGTATAAAGTATCTTGGGGTGACTCTTACCAAACATGTGAAAGATCTGTATGACAAGAACTTCAAGACTCTGAAGAAGGAAATGGAAGAAGACCTCAAAAAATGGGAAAACCTCCCATGCTCATGGATCGGTAGAATCAATATAGTTAAAATGGCCATTTTGCCAAAAGCAATATACAGATTCAATGCAATACCCATCAAAATCCCAACTCAATTCTTCACAGAGTTAGAAAGAGCAATTATCAAATTCATCTGGAACAACAAAAAACCCAGGATAGCTAAAACTATTCTCAGCAACAAAAGAAAATCTGGCGGAATCAGTATCCCTGACCTCAAGCAATACTACAGAGCAATAGTGTTAAAAACTGCATGGTATTGGTACAGTGACAGGCAGGAGGATCAATGGAACAGGATTGAAGATCCAGAAATGAACCCACACACCTATGGCCACTTGATCCTCGACAAAGAGGCTGAAAACATCCAATGGAAAAAAGATAGCCTTTTCAACAAATGGTGCTGGTTCAACTGGAGGTCAGCATGCAGAAGAATGCGAATTGATCCATCCTTGTCTCCTTGTACTAAGCTCAAATCCAAATGGATCAAGGACCTCCACATAAAGCCAGACACTCTGAAGCTAATAGAAAAGAAACTGGGGAAGACCCTTGAGGACATCGGTACTGGGAGAAAGTTTCTGAACAGAACACCAATAGCGTATGCTCTAAGAGCAAGAATTGACAAATGGGACCTCATAAGGTTACAGAGTTTCTGTAAGGCAAAGGACACCATCAAGAGGACAGATCGGCAACCAACAAATTGGGAAAAGATCTTCACCAATCCTACATCAGATAGAGGGCTAATATCCAATATATATAAAGAACTCAAGAAGTTAGACTCCAGAAAACCGAACAACCCTATTAAAAAATGGGGTACAGAGTTAAACAAAGAATTCTCACCTGAAGAACTTCGGATGGCGGAGAAGCATCTTAAAAAATGCTCAACTTCATTAGTCATTAGGGAAATGCAAATCAAAACAACCCTAAGATTTCATCTTACACCAGTCAGAATGGCTAAGATTAAAAATTCAGGAGACAGCAGGTGTTGGAGAGGGTGCGGAGAAAGAGGAACACTCCTCCACTGCTGGTGGGGTTGCAAATTGGTACAACCACTCTGGAAAGCAGTCTGGCGGTTCCTCCGAAAACTGGGCACCTCACTTCCAGAAGATCCTGCTATACCACTCCTGGGCATATACCCAGAGGATTCCCCACCATGTAATAAGGATACATGCTCTACTATGTTCATAGCAGCCCTATTTATAATTGCCAGATGCTGGAAAGAACCCAGGTATCCCTCAACAGAAGAGTGGATACAAAAAATGTGGTATATCTACACAATGGAGTACTATTCAGCCATTAGAAACAATGAATTCATGAAATTCTTAGGCAAATGGATGGAGCTAGAGAACATCATACTAAGTGAGGTAACCCAGACTCAAAAGGTGAATCATGGTATGCACTCACTAATAAGTGGTTATTAACCTAGAAAACTGGAATACCCAAAACATAATCCACACATCAAATGAGATACAAGAAGAAAGCAGGAGTGGTCCCTGGTTCTGGAAAGACTCAGTGAAACAGTATTTGGCAAAACCAGAACGGGGAACTGGGAAGGGGTGGGAGGGAGGACAGGGGAAGAGAAGGGGGCTTACGGGACTTTTGGGGAGTGGGGGGGGCTAGAAAAGGGGAAATCATTTGAAATGTAAATAAATTATATCGAATAAAAAAACAATAAAAAATGTTGCATTACTTGCTTTTCAACAAAATTCACCTGTTGTATATTTTAATATAATTTAAAAATAAGTATGTATTTATGGGTGGGGAGTGTGTATCATGCTGTATGTCAGAGGACAACCTTTGGGACTGGGTTCAATCCTTCTACTATGTAGGTCCCAGGATGGAACTCAAGTTTCTCAGGCTTAGAGGCAAGTGGATCTGTCCCTGAGCCGTCATGTCAGTCCTTTAATATAATTTTAATTTTGCATGATTTTTGTTTGTTCTAAGATCTGATCATTCAAGCCTGCATTACTGTCATATATATACAATTTTGCCCTTTTATTTTATCTTCTGAGATAAGGGATCACTATATAGCCCTGGCTGGCCTGGAACTCATGACATATATTAGGTTGTCCTTGAACCTACAGAGGTCTACTTGCCTTTGCCTCCCTAGCACAAGGAGTGCACCAACATGCCTGCCTAGTCTTGTTGTTTTGATTACAATAAGAAAAGCAGCACAGTGTGCTGCAACATATCTACCTAATTTTTTATTTACAATTCTGTGCAGTGTTCCTAAAGTATCTGAGCTTTGAACTCAGTTATACCCAGTCCCGGGTACCCAATTGAAGGTCTTTGGCTATGAAATTTTTGGTAGATCATATTAAAACACTGACTTCTTAGTAGATGACAGGTCAGGAGGGTGGCCTGGAGATGCTGCCATTGTGGTGCAGATGCTGTTGTCCGGGACAGCACATTTTGAGAGTTACATTTTAAAAAAAACATCATGTATGTTACTTGATGGATCAGTTTGCCATGCTGATTCAACCTCACAAGTTGTATTCATGTTTAACATACTTCTTTATTTTTCAAAATATGAGACCTTGATACGTCAAGTTAACAGGAAAACCAAATATTAGCTTTAAGATACAAATAGTTATTTTCCATATTTCCAACCTATTTAAAAATTACTCTGATTTTTTGTTACTTTTGAATAATCTTATTATCTGTCTTCTAAGAATGATTTTTTTTAATTTTTTAATTTTTTTTTTAGAAATAGTTAATTTTTTAGTCAGGAAGAAAAATCTGGTGTGTGAGTGTGTGTATATGTGTGTGTGTGTGTGTGTGTGTGTGCATGCGCACGCATATGTGGAAATCTGCCTTAATATTTTTGCATGTATAAATAGGTGGTAACTTTGATACCTAAACAGTATTTCAGACCTCTGGGTAAGTTTTTTTCCATAATATTTTTATTGAGTTTTTGGAAATGTCACATCATGAGTCCTGAGTACCCTCACTCTCCAGTACTTCCAGGTCTGCCCCCCACACCTGGAATCTCTCACTCTTCAAAAAAAAAAAAAAAAAAAAAGAAGAAGAAGAAAAATGAAAAAAAAAGTTCCATTTGTGTGGTCCATATACTCAATGGAGCATAGTTAAACTCCCTGTAGCCAGCAGCCTCTTAAAGGAGTCCTTCCCCCACCCCCAGTCCACCAGAAGGATCCAGTGTAGAGAGCTTCATCCCAGTCACTCCACCACAATTTCTAACTTCAATGGCTTTGTGTCTAGGCCGGGGAGGTGAGGGTAGGCACTGTCACAGAAGCCTTCTATGATCTTCTTTCTCAACTGAGAGTCTGCAGTCATCAAGACCATGGAAAAAGTAGCTTCTTTGTCCTTTTACAGTCAGTGGAAGGAAGGATCATGGTAGACAGCAATGGCTATTCCTGGTTGTCAACTTGACAATATCTGGAATGAACTACAATCCAGAATTGGAAAGCTTACCTGTGATCCAGATTTTGAGGCTGGAAGACATAGGCTTCTGACCATGGAGATCTTGAGGCATAGTGGCTAGCTTAGGCCCAGGCAAGGTAGGTAGTACACGTCTTTAATCCCAGTAGAGGCAAGGAGATTTCAAGGTCATCCTGGGACAAAGCAAGTCCCAGATCCAGGCTTAGTGGTACACACCTTTAATCTTGGCCACACTTTCTGCTGGAGACCGACACAAGGACATTGGAAGAAGGAGAATTCAGTCTTTTTTTGCCACTTGCACTTACTCGCCAGCACATCTGTTGGAATCTACTTCTACAGAAGACCAGCTGAAACAGGTAGCCTCGTGGGACTGAGTACCTACTAGACTCTTGGACTTCCCATTCACAGCTGAGCATTCTTGTGTTAATTGGACTACACACTGTAAGTCATCACAATAAATTCCCTCAGTAGAGACATCCCATAAGCTCTGTGACTCTAGAGATCCCTGACTAATACATAGACCCTAGACATGGACACAGCAATACTTTGCTAGTGAATGGGTCACTGACACCATCATAGCCCTTAACCGCAGAACGGGCCAAGGACATCACCCGGGCCTCCCATGTTAGTGCAGACCACTCCTATCAAATGTCCCCCAATGGCAGTATGGCCCATGGATATCAGGACCTCAACATGGCTCCAGGAGCCAGCACAGACCACGGATATCCTAATGGCCTTTGGTGGTAACACAGGCTACAGACAACAACACCAACTCTGGCTGCAGTAGGACCAAGGACCCAGACATAGCCCCGTTGGTAGTAAAAAGGGCCACTGGCATCAATATGGCCTTAGGTGGCTGCACAGGCCACTCACATCAACATGATCTCTGGCAGAAGCACGGCTCATGGACATCAGGATGGTCTCAGATAATGGCCCAGACTCAAGGCATACTGTATGGCTGGCAGTAGCATTAACTTGTGCCAGAGATAATCAACATGGCTCTGGGTGCTGCAGGATCATCGGCATTCACAGGAACCTCTAGCTCTAGCATGGTCTGGGGCAGAAGACCACGGGTACCAGTGTGGCCTGCAGGAGCAACTCGGACCACAGAAGTCTTTTGGGGAGATTAGATCCAGAAAAGTAAACCATACTTTATCCCGGACACCCTGATACCGTCCAAGAACCAGGGCGACTGTGAGGCCAGGCAACATGTTCGGGGACGAGAGACCGTGCAAGCTCCAGGCTGCGGCATAGCACCATATCAACTCCACTCAACAACTCCACACATGCCCTCCCCACCCCACTTCCGGTCCACCACAGCTCTTTTTCAGACCCGCCTCCACCATCTTGTCTTCAGTTCCGCCTCTCTCTACTGCTCACTCATGGCTCTGTTCCCCCATCTTTGCCACCTCTCTATCTCTTATTTCTTTGTCATAGTGCATTAGAAACTGCAGTTTGTCACGTAGTATATATATATTTTTTCCAAGCAGCTTTACATGCAAACGTTCATCGCACTGAGCCATTGGACTGGCTTGAGGTCTCTTGTTTTCTAACACACCATAAATACTGGATCCTCCTAGATATTCTGCTGCCCAGAATCAGGGTGATCTTGTGGCTAGGCAGAGTACCTAGGGCCAGGTTCAGTGGGTGAGCTCCAGGCTGCTACACATCTCCCTGCTCTCTATGTTAGCTCCCTGGGCTTGACCCTTATGCCTGCAGGTTGCAGGCACCACCATTGCAACGGCTCTCTATCTCCCAGCAGGGAAGCACCTTAAACTGCAGCTATAACCTGGAGTCCAGACAGTGGCTTAGGATTGGCCCCTTTCAGTAATGACATCAGGTTCTGCAGGACCAGCTAACTCCACTCACTACAGCAGCTCATAGGTGGAGATGTGGGGGACTGACTCAACACAGCCGATCTAAGCCAGACAGCAGCTGAGTTGTTCGACTTGTGAGGGCCTGTCAGTTGTTTTCTTGTTGTTGTTGTTGCTGTTTTTAATGCTGTGTGTGTATTTGGTCCATATCTGCAGCATTGCCCAAGTTTGACTCCAAGGATTTAAAGTCCACCAAAGCCAGCCTCCTTGTGGTCATCTCAAAGAACCCATTGGTATCCAAGGAATCCAAAAACATAGGGAAGCTAAGTATACCCCATTGTCTCTTGGATCCTGTTGTTTATGTTTTCCTCTCAAGATTACCCCAGGGAAATGTTTACACCTTATTTTCCAAAACAGGCTTCATATCTGCTTTACACTATTGTCAGACGCCATCTAGGAAAGGCTAAGGCGTGCAAGTAAGTTTTCTAGAGATGGCCCACCATCTTGCATGTCCTGTGATGGGTGAGCTCTGAGATGCAGGATCCTTCGAATCCCAGGATTGCTTCTCATTGCTGATATGCCTTTCCTGTCACTATTACATAACCTAGAGATTCCTGGACATTAACCCCTTCTATTGGGCAGATTTCCTGCAGATCAACATGAAGATGTACTTTCATATAGTAATGCTATGTTGATGAATTGATTTCATAATTCCTGATAATTTTATAGAATTCCTAAATTTATACAAGTAATCTCAAGGCCCCTATAGAATAAAAGCAGCAATTAGAGCTCTATAAACTCTCATGTGACATGAGCTTATTGCACCAGGAAAAGAAAGCAGGCTTGGAATAAATTTATGATCAAGGTAGATATTCCTTCTAGGTTAGGTGTGAGACCATTATCTCGTAACTAAAGGTTGTAAACTGAGAACGGACAATTTATTGTAGGTACAAGATAGAAAATTAATCATTGATTAGTTTATCTATACAAAACTTCAAAACTAATAATACACAAGGCTGATGATTTATCTCTTGACAAAACTATGCTAACTTGTGACATAAAAATTACTGCTTTAAACTTATAATGAACTTGTGTGTGTGTGTGGGAGGGGGCTAGTAACAGATAATGAATGCGTAGTCAGATTCTAGTGTTAATGGAAAGACATGTAAACACTACTGTTAAAACTCCTTAAGTCTTATTGATTTATGATATGAATTATTGCCTTAAATTTCTTATGAACTTACTGGAATGTAATAGTATTCAGAAAATCACGTAATCAATGATCTCACTGTAATGGTTCTACCTGATAGCTGTATGAGGTAAATATTTAGAGAAAGTATAAAATTGCGAATGGCAATAAAATGATGGTGCAGCTTTTATCAGCTTCATTCAGAGTGTGTGTTATTTCTGTGTGCATGACTCTTCTTTTCCTTTCTCTCTGGCTCGCAAAGAGTTAAGGAACTCTGAGCCTCTTCCCAGATCAGCATAGGTCCCCTCTGGGCCATCTAAGAACAAAGAGTCTGAGTAGTTAGCTTCCTTTTTTTAATCCCCTGTTGCTAACAGCAGGGGTTAATTGCCTGAAACCAGAGGCCTGTAGCCACAGAATAACATGAGAGAGTTAAATTTTCAGAGGCCATTAGCTTCTGGCCCACAAAATAGTAGGAGAGAGTAACAAGGCCAGAGACCATCAGCCTTTGGCCTTTGTCAGACGCTAAGTCCTGCCTCAGCAGTACCTGTGAAGGCCCGGGTTAGTCTCTGGCACACTATGCTTTTAGAAAATGATTCCATGCATGAACCATTTATAAGAACTGTATGCATGCATCGGAGTCATTAGGACATGAAATACAACATTAGGACAAGAAATGTAGTCATTAGCTGATAAGGTTATTTTAACCCTGAGAGTGCTTTTGTAACTTATAAATAAGACAGCCCTGCATTCTCATGAGTCTCCTTAACTTAAATATTTGAATGTACTCTGAAGTTATCTTATTCCTTTCACCTGTCATTAGGTGCTGAGCTCAAACACTGCCTATTTTAAGCTCTAAGTACTTTAATTTAAATTTTCAAGTAATTATTACCCCTCAAATTTGAAATGCATATCCCTTCAAGTGCAAAAATCACACTCAAGTGACTAAGCATAAATATAAGCAACCTTAGAGTAAAGGGAATCTAAATTAACCAGCCTTGTATTAGCGATCATCTGAACAAATCACACGTCTCAGGTTGTAACATTTCTACTATGACCTAACATCTAAAAATAATTCTTGTGTGCTTGAGGGTAAGTTATAGCTGTCATGGGGACCGTAATTTTGAACATAATATTTGTAGGTATAAATCTTCACTCTGTTTCTGTCTTAGTCTCTCTCTCTCTCTCTCTCTCTCTCTCTCTCTCTCTCTCTCTCACACACACACACACACACACACAGACATACACTGTTTTGGAAGCTTCTTTGCTCTCCTGTGAGAATAGCATTTGCCCTGGCTGTGCTATTGATGCTATTATCTAAGGTTATTCAGCTACAGCCATGTTTGAATATGCATCCTCATGCAGGCCCTAAATGATGAACATCATATGCATAGCAGTACCAATATTCACGTCCCAATTCATTCAAGATTCAGATTCTTCCAAGGTTGCTGACTGGGACCTCAGTAGCAGGTGGTTGGCTGGAATTCTAAGCACAGTTCAAGATGGACAGTAGCACAGTATTTAGTGGAATGCTTGCTTTGTGTTAAGCATTATCTAAGTTGGAACTGGCTCTGTTCTTTTCCAGGGTGTAATCATGCTACATGAAATTACATAGGCAGAAATGCAATGGATTTGAGACAGAACTCTGTTTAATTTAACCTAACTAGGCTGGTAACTTCAGTCACATTCTGTAACCTCAGTCACATTTGTTTTTGTTTTTAAGATTTATTTATTTATTATATCTAAGTACACTGTAGCTGTCTTCAGACACCCCAGAAGAGGGCATCATATCTCATTATGGATGGTTATGAGCCACCATGTAGTTGCTGGGATTTGAACTCAGGACCTTCAGAAGAGCAGTCAGTGCTCTTAACCACTGAGCCATCTCTCCAGCCCCCACATTTGTTATATTGTACTGGTTATAAGCAATTCACAAGAGAAAGAGGCCACACAAAAGTAACAAAAACTAATGGAGACAACGAGGCTCTAATAGAATGCTTGCAAGACTTGAGTTAGTTCTCCATCATTGCAAAACTAAAAGGATGAAAGTGGTAAATAAATAAAAAAAAATCTCACAGAGTACCTGCTACATGTCAGGCATTTTAAGCACTTACATTTGCAAATCCAGTTAATCCTTCTAACAAACGTATAAAGCAGGTGCTATTATTATTTCCATTTTGATATAAGGAAGTTAAGCCCAAAGAGACTTAGGTCACTGTTGTGTAATTCAGGGGCTCCAGAGACCCCCACTCCTTCCCTTAAAAATCTGCAGGTAGTTGAGTGGGTGCATTATTTTCTTCAGTGGTAGAGCTGCTCATAAACGTCTGTGCTGAAGGCCACCAGTCACTCACGCTTCTGTAACCACAATTAAATTCATTGGCTCAGCAAGCAGCACTGGGGTGGGACTGCTTCTGTGTGTCTGTCACAGGTCCTCCACGGGGTGAGTAGATGCTTGTTCTTGTTTCTTCAGAAAAAGGTCATACAAACGCGAACTGGTACAGCTTCAATTTGAACATTCTAATCACAGAATTCTTACTCCTAAGCAGTTTCCGGTCATATATACTAAAGAGCTGTAAAACCATCAAACTACAATTTATTGTCAAATATGGCCAATTTGGGGCTATTACTTATTTTGTATATTAAAGATGTTTCTCTTATGGGCAATAAAAATATTCTGGATAGGGATTTTTTTTTTTTTAGTTTTTATAGGGTATTTTTATTAGGTACTGAGTTTGTGGTACTCTTTCCCCACCATTGGCAGCTACAAGGGCACAGCAGGACTGAGAAGAACCCCATCCATCAGTCTTTGAATGAGCTAAGGTTTGACAATTATTTTTATAACATTAACTGTTAGAGGATCAAAATGCTCAGAAGTGTTTGATGGTGATAAAATAATAGAATTAATCTCTTGAGGTAATAACATTTCTGCTCTCAGAGAGGAACGCAAACAGTATTGAAGAAGTCATCAGCTTTGGATCACTGGCTTGGAGTGAAAAAGTTGAGCAGCAGTTGTTTGAAGGGGAATTTTTTGGGTCTACTTTCAATTCAGGTACCAACCTTTGAGGAGCAGGATACGTGTGATGTCTTTAATTTGCTTTCTACGTACCATTAAAAAAAATTCCCTTAGCCTTTCACCACATCTTTAGGCTTCTGTTGCCTTGAGGCCTAGTTTCACGCTCTAGCCCTCTGCCTCACTAAAATGAACAGGATGGAGATACCTGTGAACACAACTCAAGATCTCTTCCTACTCAGTTTGACATGTGCATTTCCCTGTGAGAAGGTGCAGTTCCCTGGGCCATCTGAAGTGGATTGCTTCTTTCTGCAGACATTTGATTATTAGCAGACTGAATGAAAATGAAGACATGGCCTCAGATACGGTTGATGAGACTTTCATTGTACATATGAGGAAGAGAACAGCTAGAGGCAGATGCCACAGTCCAGTCTGAGCTGGACCATGAGAAGAGAGCGGGGAGAGCAAGAGAGGAAGAGAAGAAAGAGGACATGGGAACCAAAGGAACCAAGAGAATGTGTTGCCAGACTGGCTGGATTATACAGGAGACTAAAACTGAACATACCTTTTGAGTTTCTTTCTTGTTGTTCTACCACAGTGCTGATAGATCTGTCCCTCGTAGATATTGACCATCTGTAAGTTTAAAACACATTCTGGTTTGTCTGTAAAATATCCCTCATAGGCTGATGTATTTGCAGGTTTGTCCCCTAGGTTGTACTGTTTTGTGAAGTTGTGGAAGAGATGGGATCTAGATGGAGAAAGAGGGTTACTGAAGGGCAGATCAGTTCCATTTCTGGCCTCTCAGTTCCCCTACCCCATGTCTATCCTCCCACCCCCATATCTGCCTCCTTCTTCTCTGCTACTTGGTCCATCAGAATCAGAGTCTGAGCTACACACTGCTGCCACCATGAACTTCACCATGCTCTCACAAACCATCGAAAACTTTACCCTCTCAAACCATGAGCCACAACAAAGCCTTCCTCCTTGAAGTCTTCCATCAAGTAGTTTGTCACAACAATAAAGAAGGTAAATAATAAAAAATTCAGAAATGAAAACCAGGTATCTGTTTATATGGTATAGTGAACACTTTGAGATGCTGTCTAATTTCATTTTTTTTTTTTTTTTTTTTTTGCTGTTGTGAAATGTCCCAACAAAAAGCTACTTAATGGAGAAAGTGTTTATTTTTAGCTCACAATTCCAGGTTCTGGTCTATCATGTGGGAAAGTCATGGCAGCAGGAACTTGAAACAGCTAGTCTCATCACATGGTAGGCCAAAACCAGAGGAAAATGGATGCATGCGTGCCTAGTCTCAGCTAGGGTGCTTTACTCTTAAGTAGTTCAGAGCCACCTGACTAGGGAATGACACTGCCCACAGCAGAATGGGTCTTCCAACATCAATTAGCTTAATTAGGACAACCCTTCCTGCCACAAATACACAAACATGCCCAGAGGCCAACTGAATGCAGACAGTTCTTCCTGGAGGCTCTCATCCTAGGTGATTGATTCTAGCATGTGTCAAACTGATATTTAAAGCTAACTATCAGACTATTATAAATGTAATTATGTCTTTCTTCCTCTTCAAATGAATATGTTGACATGTTGACATAAGGATCATTAAAGTGACTGTATTTGAAGACAAGTTATTGGAAGCAATAATTAAGGGGAGTGGAAATGTAGTTCATTGGTAGAGTATCACCTTTGCCTGTACTGAAGTCCTGATTTGATCTCTAGCATCACCACCACCACCACTACCACCACCACCACCACCAACACCAACAACAACAAAACAACAATAACAACAACACAGAGCTAATTAAGGTTAAAGGGAGAGAACAGTAGATCCTGATCTATCCATTGAGATGACTGGTGAGGAATCTGTCTTAAGACAGGGCTGTGTCTTATGTGAGGAAGACACATGAGGAATCTGTCTCTCTGTGTTTACAGAGGAGAGGTATATGAGCACACAAGGCAGACCTCTGAAAACCAGTAAAGAAATACTTATCAATAACCAACTGATTTTGGATTTTTAATACCTATAATAAAAAAAATAAATTTCTGTTTTATATATATATATATATATATATATATATATATATATATATATATATACATCAGCATACATATATGTAAACATATGTATATAAATATAATATATGTATATGATACATGCATATATTTATATGTGTAATAATTTATATATGCACATACATATAAATTTGTTTTATATATACATATATGTATGTGAGTAACATATATAATAACAATTTGTAAAACCCTGTTATATCAACCCAAGGAGACTAAGATAGTTTGGTTAAATGCCGCATGACAGCCTAGTGTGGCTATAGAGTGAGCTTCATTGATCTGGCTAACTGGGAAAAAGCAACCCCTGAGCACAGCCTTCCCTGCTGTTCTGTTCAGTCAAGTTTGTTCACCAGATTCCGTCTTAGGGGGATTCAAAAGAAAGACACAAAACTTAAACTTAATTTGGATCAGATACGTTAACAGAAACACTATTTGCAAGCTGAGCTGTTGTGTCCTTGTGCCTACTGAGCTAGGGAAAGCGGGCCTTTTTAGAGAAGGAAGAGAAGGAAGTAACTGATCCTATGTGCAGAAGGGAGAAAGAGCCCAAGATAGAGGTCTAAGGACATGTTGGCTGGGCATTTTCTTGTTCTGACTTTGGAGCCCTGTTCAAATTGTGTGTTTGATTTCCATAAAATGCCCTTGATTATTTATAAAATTTCTCTTTATTTTAGCTGTCTCTAGGCAGATTCTATTCCCTGCAGCCTAAGGATTCTTTAATAACATATATGGAAATATGTATAATCAAGGTCTAAAGCTTGAATTAAGTTGAAATCCAGTAATAAGCAAAAGATTAATTCATGAAATTGCTAATTGTTCCCCGTT
This sequence comes from Apodemus sylvaticus, assembly GCF_947179515.1. Classification (NCBI taxonomy): domain Eukaryota; kingdom Metazoa; phylum Chordata; class Mammalia; order Rodentia; family Muridae; genus Apodemus; species Apodemus sylvaticus. Next base: position 55,032,024 of record NC_067489.1, read on the forward strand.
GCTGTGGAAATTAGTAGAATTTGACTTGCAATCTGTGGCACTTGTATGGCTCTATTTAGCTTAGTTATTTTCATTTCTTCTTTAGACTCTGTACTATGTATTTTTTTCTTCAGGGACCCCCTGCTGTTGGTCTATTACACACGACAATAGGGAGAACATATTCTATTCATTAATTTTAAAAATGTTTATTTATTTTTAATTCTGTGTATATGTTGGGGTGTGAGTTTAGGCATGCTCAACTGAATACAGATGCCCACAGAGGCCAGAGGCCTCGTATTCCATGGAGATGAAATTAGAAGCAGTTAGAGACGCCAGATGTGGGTGCTGCCAGCCAAACTTGGGTTTTCTGCAAGCACAGTGCTAGATCATAACTGCTAAGCCATCTCTCCAGCCCCTATTCACCATTCTTTTAAAATAGCTGTACATATATTTTGGAGTGGAAATATAAACAAGGTGCTGAGGTATGCCGATAAATTCTAGAGGTCATAATGTCTCCAGGAGTATACATTCATATCCAGGGTGAAGCACTCAAACTGCTGGGCAGAAAGTCACATGTTTTGTGCTGTAAGATGCATGAACAGAGCTGTATAGGGCATGATTAATTCTATCTACAAGAGCAAATGGAGTTCAGTGAAGGCTTCAGTGCAGATGAGACATTTGCTATGTGGGTGGGGACTTTTTGTCCAAGATAGACAGAGGTCACAGACATTCTAAACATCAGGACTGGAATTCTCCTGCCTCACAAACATAAAAATGGCACAACACATAAAGTGCTTCAGAACATTGGCTGGAGAGAATTGTTGAGTAAGAAACTCCAAAATGTTAACTGCCAACCAAAGCCACTGAGAACACCATGCCATTTGCTTTCTCACAACTCCAGCCATCAACCAAAAGTCATGCAGTGACTTGAGAGCATGCCTGAAGAAACATAGCAAAATCCCTAAACATTACTTATTGTGATCTGTTTGATGTGACCTAGCTCTTCTATGCTAGATCATGAGTTCCATGTAGCCTTGAAAAATGAACAGCTTTATGACCATGGTCAATGGTCATTAGGCACACTAGGGTAGAACAACCTAGCCCTCACTAGGGTAGAACAATTTCCAACAAGTTGACACCATTTGACCTGACTGACAGCTCACTGAGAAGCTCTCTTCTCAGGATTCATCTTTATTTCACTTGACCCAAAGCTTTCTGTGTGAAGGGTCACATGTGCGAGGCAATTCAACTCGTAAAACAGGATAAAATGTAGCTCATAGAAACCGTCTCTGTAGAAGCGCCGACATTGGACTTACAGGACTTTAAACTTCCCATCATAAATATTTTCAAAGACTATCTTGGGGGTGCTGGGGACGTCTCAGGCATTAAAGTGCTTGACTCAGTAGCATGAGCATCTGAGCTTGATCCTCCACAGCCGTGTTGAACACATACCAGCGCCAGGGAGTCAGACACAGAAGGACCCCTGCCATTTGCTTGCTAGTCAGCCTGGCCTAGTTGGAAAACCCCCAGTCTCAGTGAGAGACGCTGTCTCAAAAATCAAGGTAAACAGTTCTTGAAGAACAATGCCCAAGGATAGTCTCTCTTCTACCCGCTCCCAGACAGGGGCACATATACCAGCAGCCGAGCAGCCATGTTTCCCCTTCCCTAATATTTTTTATTTGGGCTGTTGTGACTCATGAGGAGGAGAAGATAAAGTTCTATGAGCAAACCAAGTGAAGCAATTAACCACCCCTGCATCTCAGGGGTGTCAGGACCTTTCAAGCTAATGCACACAGTAACATAAGAGTATTGGATGATAGTTTCCTAAACCTTTGACTATAGAAGTAAGATGTCAGGCAACATTTTACAGCTCATGGGAACAGCAATGATTCTTTAAAAATAGCTTAGGAAGTATCAGCCTAGGCTGTAATCTCCTAAAACAGGTTTATTATTAGGACAGGTAAGGGCAGGGACACTGTCTTGTATAATTTTCATGTCACCAGGTAACACATGGTTACCTGGTGCACAGTCCACATGTTCTGCACATGCTTACTGAAAGAACACATGTAAGTGGACACATTGGAAGAAAAAAACTCAGAGAAGATGTTTTGGAAGTACTCACTCTTCTGGTGCTTTCCTAACCTCAGCCTTGGCGTATGATTCCTGAGATGGTTAACTCCCTTGCCTCTTCTGTGTAGAACATTAGAATGAACTTGTAATTGACCCACTGGGCAAGATGCAGACAGACCAACCAGATGCAAACAGGTATGATCTACGACCGCCTGCAAACACCTGGTACTTTCAAATTACTGACTCAGTGCTATTCTCTGCTTCTTTCCTCCTTCACCCCCTCTATTGTGGAGGACAGACTCCAGCTAAATGTCAAGGGGAAGGGACACTATTTTAGAATGTTTGGTGTGGGTAGATTTAGGATCAGGAATGGAAAAAAAACACGCAAATAGGGCCACCTACCTCAGTCCTGGAACTATACAATACTCTCTGTTGGCCCTCCTAGTACTGTGGCTGGGACTGAGGGTCCTGAGAGTTAAAGGAAGGCAGCTAAGAGAAGTTAAGTTAGCCACCATTTAAAAAGAGAAACATAATAAAGGTTTTGGATCTTCAAGAATCGCAAGGCAAATTAATTTTATGTGAATGCAGAAATGTCCTAGGCGTTCCTCAGAGCTCTCTGGTAAGTGTGCATTTAGCAACAATAGCCAATTTCCCCTGGAACTGGCTTTATGGCATATTTTGATGTAGATCCTTTGAATAAAGCAATCAGAACTGTTTGTTATGACAATGGACAATAAGATTGCGACTTGAAGAAAGACAGCCGTTGAGAGCAAACAGCTTGAGGAAATGTGGAGAAGGTCGGAATTGTGGCTCCTTGGTTTCTGTGCGAACTGTCTGAAACATTCTCAGAGCTCTGTCAGGAGGACTGTTCCTGACATTTAATTCAAGCTCCTCACCGGTGCCCGCCTCTAGATGTTCTTGGGAGAGATTTGGAACGATCAGGTCATCTCGGAAGTAAGTCACTTTAGAAGATTGAAAAGGGGATCCTTTGAGGATGACAAAGGCAGCCATAGAGGTTGGTGTCTGTTACTTGCTTTCAGAGGAGCAGGACAAAGCGGATAAACTCTAGGTATAAATTATAGGGGGGAAAAAGTCACACTGAAGAGCTCACCAGCCTCAGCTGCAGGAAAGATGTCAAAATGTGCTGACACATCAGTTGCAATGCAGTGAAGAGATAGATGGTGGGCAAGCGATTGGCAGACAGGAAAGTATGAAACTGTGGAAGACTAGATGAGAGAAGAAATATTATCGTGCACGAATAGGAGATGCACACATGTGTGCCACCAAGACTTTGGCGTGGATGTTGCATTAGTGACGTCTAGAGGAACAGGACTAATATGATGAATATGAGTTAGCAAAGAGGATTTATTTGATTGGTGTACACGATTCGAGATGGATAGCTCTTCACACTGCAGAGGTTGAGGACCATGACCAACCCTTCTAAAGGAAGGCGTTTAATTGGGAGCTTACTTACGCTTTCATAGGCAGGGAGCACGGTGACAGGCAGGCGTGGTGCTGGAGAAGTAACTGAGAGGTCTACATCTTGATCTGATCAGCAGAAAAAAAATGTGGGGTGAGGGAGAGGAAGGGAGGCAAGATAGAGGGAAGAGAGATAGAGGGAAAGAGACTGGGTCTGACTGGGCTTTTGAAACCTCAAACCCAGCTCCCAGTCATACATGGTTTCCAATAAGGCTACTCCTCTTAAACTTTCTCAGAGAGTGCCTCCCCTGGTGGCGAAGCATTCAGATACATGAGCCTATGGGGGGGAGGGCATTCTTATTCAAACCACCACAGTGATAAAAATGGATCTGTTGACAGCTTTAAGGGAAGGGCAGGTACACACCCCAACAGTAAATGAGGTCAGACAAGGAAGTAGCTCTGCCTTTTCCTCAGAACTCTTTACAGCTGGGCCTCTCACACATCCTCATAGCAGGAGAAGATGTTTCTCACTCTAGGAGAGTATCATCCCCTCTCCACGAATCCTTCCTGGAAATGTCCTCACAGATCTGTCCAGAAGCGAGACTCTTTGTTGCTTCCAAATTGAATCAGGTCGACAGAGATTAACCACACATGTGCCGTGCGGTAAAATGCAGTACTGCATAGCTACCCCTGAGGTGTGGGTACTATCCCTGAACTGAAGAATGGGGCACTACCATTGTAGGATGCAACGCTGCTGATGTCCATCACCATTAATTTTAAGTCACATGACTTTCTGGACCCCATTTCCTTTTGTCTGCATAAGATTTAGAATTTAAGGACTTATACTCAACTGTTGCACACTTGTTAAGTTGACGTTTTAGCTCCGTTCTCAACACCAACCTACAAACTTTTCACATTGTTTCTGGGAAGTTCAAAGGGGGAAAGATTCTAAGATATGCTCTTGAAAGATCCTCCCTTTCCTTTATAGACATAGGATGGGTAGACATGAGACCCTTGAAGAATATCCTTTATCCCTCATAGCAGAAAGAAGAGCCAGGCAGTACAAGGTCTCAGTTCCTGCAGTGTCTCTGTGATGATGGGAAGGGGTCAGATGTTCCCTATGTACCTCTATGCTGTGTGCCATAGGAACGGGACCTCCTAATTCGTGGACCCTGATCTCATCAGACTATATTGGCTTGCCTTCTGTGCTTTGGAAAGGGAGAATTCTCACTATTCCGGAATATAAGCAAATATCTTTGGCAACAGGAGGTTTTATCCGCATTACTTGATCCTCAACTAGGCAGAATTGAGCGGTGTCTAGAAAATGAGTACAGGCCACTTCTGAGTGTGTCTCTGAGGCCATGTCTGGGGTTGATTGGCATCCACATGAAGGGATTTCAGCACACACCTTACACAAACGCAGACCCCTGGGAGTTCCTTAGAGCTGCCTGACAGAGCTCATTTAAGCAACAGTGGCGATTTCCCTAGGGCTGACTTTATAGCCACCATCCGATAGGCTGGGGGATCAGATGGAACAAAAGGTGAAAGGTGTAGGGAGCTGGGCTTCCACTTAAAGCACAAGCTCTGTTCTTCCTGTCGTCACCATGGGCAGCCCACTCCAGATTCTTTAGCTTTTAGTCACACACTCATACCAACGCTTCACAGGAACTTACAGGCCTTCAGCCTTGGACTGGATTACATCACTCCTCTCTCTTGTAGCTTTAAGACAAGGAAAATACTGGGCTGTGTGAGATCCTGTCTCAAAACAACAAGAAAAACCAAGTTTTATTATTTTTTCCTTTCCTTTGGTATGTTATCATTTTTATTTTTTTTAACCTTGGGAGTGATTTTTTTTTTCTTCATCTTCCTTTCTGGTTTTACGATATACTCAATATTAATGCTTAATCCTAGCTCTCTGGAAGCAGTGGATCCTCATTAGTTTGAGACCAATCTGTTCTAGGCAGTGAGTTCCAGGGAAAGGAGAGCTACAGAGGGGTAGCCTGTCTCCAAATAAAGCAAAAATAAAACAGACAAATGGCCAAACAACAAAGTGTATTGTGTTGAAATCATTTAATTTGCCTTTGATACAGCACACTATAACTTATTTTTCTACTTTTTTTTTTTACTTTATATCCTTCTCACTGCTTCCCTCCCAGTCATCCCCCAATCTTTCCCCATCCCCCTCCTCTTCTCCTCTGAGTGGGTGGGGGCCCCCTTGGGTGTCCTTCCACCCCAGCACATCAAGTCCCTGCAAGTCTAGACTCATCCTCTCCCACTGAGACCAGACAAGGCAGCCCAGCTACAAGAACATATCCCACGGACAGGCAACAGCTTTTGGGATCACTCCATTTCCCCACCAGCTCAGGTTGTTCAGGACCCACACCAAGACCAAGCTACACATCTGCTACATATGAGCAGGGAGGCCTAGGTCCAGACTCGGCACGTTCTTTGGTTGGTTGTTCAGTCTCTGAGAGGCCCAAGGGTCCAGGTTAGTTGCCTGTGGAGTTCCTATCCCCTTCCTCCTCACCCCCCACAATCCTTCCTCTTATTCTTCCATAAGAGTCCCCAAGCTTCATCACCTTTTGGCTGTGGGTGTCTGCATCTGTCTTGAGTCAGCTGACACAGCACACTTTCTAATAGCAGTAAGAACAGTTGGTCCCAAATCTGCTGCTTCAGTCTTAAGTTTAGTAAACGTTGGTTACTCGAATCTTCAGTCTATCTTCAAAGTACGTTCTTCTACAAAGCCTTCCAAGCCCCCAACCCAAGACCAACAGAGTAGACAGAGAGTTTTTCTGACATGCTTTAGAAAAAATAAAGCCAGGCACCCCAATGTCATCAGACTGTGAATGCCCTTTGGCTAATTGTGAGCCACAGTTGCCACGCTCCTGTGTTGAATAACTCCTACAATATAGGTTATATACTTGTTCCTGCCTCGTTTAGTTCTAAACCATGAAGCAGCTAAGCTTCCTCTGCTTATGGGCCGGCATTATGTGTTCTCTGCTATCTTTTTTCTTCTCTTATTTGCAGTGTCAAGGGTGAAACTCGGGGTCATGTGCATTCCAGACCACTTCTCTACCGCTGTGGCAAGTCTAGGGTTCTGTACAGCATCTGTCTTCCTACTACACCCACCTCAGTCTTTATGGTAAAATTCACACAAGGAATCTGTCAGTAGTGTTAGGAACCTCAAGTGTTAATTGCCTTTTCTGCCTCTCTTTAACACATATGATTTGCAATGTATTTATTACTTTACCTTATTAATATTAGCTTTTTACACATATGACATGAAACCAAAGTTGTTTCAAATAATTCTGAGGTGTCAAATGATAAAGCAGTCAGGTTATATATTGTATCCACCCTTTCCTCATTTTTCTCATTGGAGTGCATTCTTCGTACACGGTGCTGTTATGGGTTTAATATATGTGTCTTGTTCCCTGAGCATATTTTCCTCTCATACTTCCTTACCTTACACTTCTTCTTCGTCCCATTAATCCTTTATGTTCCTCCTTCTACTTTCTATTTTCATATATATACATATATGCATATATATTCATGTATATGATTATATATAATTTTATGTATCTATTTAATATTTAGGAACCTTAAATAAGAGAAGCCATGTGATATTTCTTTTTCCAAGGCAGACATGATTTACTTAGTGTGACCATCTCTGTTCTTTGCCTCTTCCAATTCATTTGTTTGTAAATTCATCTGTTTTTTTGTCTTCCCTCGCAAGGCAGGCATGCAGGACAGCACACTCCGAGCTGCGGTTTAGTGGCCAAGATGTTATAGGATACCCTGGGTATCATTGCATATGAGAAGGGAAATGGGAACAGAGCTGTGTGGCCCCAGCTGCCCTCGGAGTTTTAGAGAGATCAAGAAAAAGAACGGTGCTTTAGAGTTGAGCTGAGCTGAGTCAAAGTCTGAAGACCTTAATGTCTCTAAGGGACAGTTGCTGGCTGTGGGCTTCTCTGGGAAGGGGCAGAACCTCGGGCAAAACTCTACCCTACTGACATAGTTCCCAAAGGAGCTGCTGACAGAAGGCTGGCATTGCTGCCAGCAGCTGAGCCCCTCATGGTGCCCACCACACTTATTTGTCCCTTCTATACTTTATTCTAGAAACAATTGTGTGCAATGCTTCTTTCTTAAAAATATCTCGTACTTACTCTTTGACAGTATAACTTGATCACATCTAAGCCAAATCCTTTTTTCCTCTCCTCTTGGTCTTTCCCAATATTCTTCCCTTCCCCGTTTTCTCATCCTCTACCTTTAAAAATACTCCATGAGTCCAGTAAGTGCTGTCTGTATACATAAGATGTGGGGCCATTCATTGGGGAACCTACTAGCAGCCACACCTTGAAAGAAAAATGATCTCTCCTTTCCCCTCAGCTGGAGTGAAGCCTCATCAGATCTTCCTACCCATGCTGGAGTGTTGCCAGGCAGGAAGTTGTGTAGCTCTTGCACATGTGAACACAGGTGCAATAAATGCATGAATACCAATGCTATGCCATGTCCAGTAGACAGCACTTTATTGCACTTCTATTCTTCCTCTGACCCTTCTATTTTTGAAGGCAGCCATGTTAACTTCCATATATCTGTGTGTGTATGATATGTGTGTGTATATGCATATATTATATACATTCATATTCTGTAATACCTAAGTAACAGCAGGTTATATAAGCTATGTAACACCAAACTCTCTTCCTGGCTGTTACATTTTGTCTACCCTGCTTCTATGATGTTTCATGAGCTTTGAGGGTACCATTTGGAGCTGAGAGCTCAACAGTCACTCGTTGGTTGGGTGTAGGTCTTGCACATTGTGTATTCCAATGCTGATTTCTATGCCCCAACATCTACCCACAGTCCAGACAATGGCACGGTCAAGCATCTTGAGTCTCAATGTTATATCATTTTCTGCCACCTCTGATTGGTCAATAAAGAGCCGGGCAGAGAAGGAAGGAAAAGTGAACTTCTGATCCCAGCCAGGGGTCACAGGCAGAAAGAAGTAAGAAAAGGACCATGAGGAGAGAGAGAAGAGGTGGCCACAACGCTGAAGGTCCAGGAGAAGTCATGGTGAGCAGGTCACCTGGGTATTTGCCGTGAGGACACACATGGAGCAGAGCAAGCTAGGGTGAGACTCAAACTTCAAGTCACACAGGGTATATGGTTAGGTAAACAGCTTAGGGGATAGAATAGATGAATATCTGCCCTGTCATAGTGCTTGAAGGTTGTTCATACACTTAATAGGTCTTTGTATCAATTATTTGGGAGCCAGAACAGGAACAGATAAGGTTATCATCCTTAAATTGCAGCTTATACTTCCTCCAAGTTCTCTGACCAGATTATGAATCTTTGCACTGATTGCTACCCACTGCAAAAAGAAGCATCTCTCACCAAGACAGAGCAATGCTCACCAACTGGCATGCACATAAATATTTAAAAGGCGTTTGACAATATGTCTGTTTAACAAAACAAGGGTCATTGTGTCCCCTATCCCCTACAGTCTCCCCAGCCATAGGCTTTGAGCAGGTTCACAGCACCAGGGACGAATTTTTTCCTTTGGAGCAGACCTCAGATCTAGTTAGAAGGTGGTTAGTGACCTCGTAACAGTGGCTTCATTATTGTGCCAGTGGGCACATCTTGCCTGGCAAGTCAGCTTGTAGCATGCAGGGCTCTCTGTTGTATTAAGTCCATGGATGATTTCCTTCCCCAGCATCTCCACAGTACCATCTGACATTATGAAAATTAGCCATCAGGGAGGTGGTGTCCAGGTAACTTCTGATTTGATTTCTGTAGGTCCTGCAGCGGAAGTGTATTCTGTCTTGAGCAGTGGGGCCTTACCATGGTTGCTTACCGTGGTTGCTTACCGTGGTGAGCATCCAAGACCAATGGTAGCAGCCTGTGTTGTTTTGGAGGTGTCTCTGGGGCCTCTTTGACCAATATTTTTCAGAGAAATCCTTCACATATGGCACTGAGATTGTCACTTAATTGATCATGTCCTCATCTGGGGAGAGCATTGTCCACCCACGCAGGGTGTCTCCACTCAAACTCTTAAAACAAAACAAGACAAAACTGTATAATTAACTTACAAAGGAGTTGATTCCTGGCAAGCTTTTATTAATTTGGATTTGATCCACCCTTCACTCCAACCTCCACCGCCACCCCACCCCTCCCCCCTCCAGTCTCCTTACTCACCAAAACCTGTTTAAACCTTTGCTCCTCTGCCACTTTCTTATCTTCCTGTCCCCACCTGTCCTCTCCCCTCTCTCGTGTGTACTTTCTATCTTCCTGACTTCTACAGACACTCTGGATTAAACACTCCAATCTAAGAATTTGAAGCTAGGGTTCACACATGCCTGTGTAGCATTTGTCCTTCTGGGCCTGGCTGGCCACAGGCAATGCTCCTTTCATGGAGTCTTCTTTTCCTCTGGCTAAACTTTCATCTATTTTTAGTTCCCAAGCCCGCTTTCATCCTTTACGCTTTTCCTTCATACTTAAAATGACTATGGGAACTGTCTTGAATCTCTCTTGCTTTCTTTTTGTCTTTCCCGCTCTGGATTCTGTTGACAGAGCTGTCTACGGACCACTGTCTTTTGATATTTTACTCCCGTATTTTAGCTTTACCTTTTCAAACATGTACCTGATGCAATACTGGAAAGTAGGAATATTCGCTTTGTTCTCTAAAGTTGTTGGCATGTGCTTTCTGATTAACTTCCTCTGTATTACATTTTAATAGGCAGCCCATTCCCTGAAACATTTCAGAATGTTTATCACTCATCACTCACTTAGACTTCCCATTTCAGTTCTGACAAGAACTGTCCTGTTTACCACGGCTGAAGCGTGCATTTCAGAAAGTTGACTAATCAAACAAAATACAGATCTCTCCTTGAGTCAGTCTGGGGGCTTAGGAATGTCTGTACTCTAGGTAGATTTTTGAGAGATTTATTTGCATGAATGAGAATGCTATTCTCAAGAATTTACAAAATAATCTGAAGAAAGGGAGTGCAATGGTCTCAGCTTGGGAGAAAGGATTCCATTCCTGAGTGACTCATGTGTGTGCATACATGTGTGTGTGTGTGTGTCTGCGTGTGTGCTATGTATAAGCATGCATGTATACTTGCTTGAGTGCATACATGCCATGGTGTCAGTCTCCTCCCTCCATCTTGTTCAAGATAGGGTGTTTGTTGCTCACAAATAGGAAAGGCAGCTTCTAGTGTCCAGTCTCAAACCCTGGGACAAAAGGCTGAGATGCCTATTTAGCATAACAAAAGGAACCTGACCACGAAAATCTCCCTGCCTCTTTCAGTCCTTACCTGTTACTGGGTGTGGCTGACATACTGCACCCTCTATCCCTGCCAATCCCACAACTCTCCAGCCCAGTGGCTTGACTGCCCCTCCCGAGAGAGTCTTCCCTATACAATACAGCCATTTTCATATTTTAAATAAGCACTTCAGTTTTTTGTCTGAGTTTGAAACACCCAGCATTGCATGGGTTCTAGGGATCTGAATTGATGCCCTCCTAATTGCTTGGCAAAAGCTTGATGAACTTAGCATCATCCCAGAACCCCATGAACAAGGCTTAATGGAGATAGGGGCTCAGGAGGGATTGGTGAGAGCTGTCATGAAAAAAGTCATTATAATCCAGCAGCATGAGTGGCCAAGGAGACAGATGTGATTGGAGGAGGGGAGGGGAGAGTAGAGTACCTTTCTTCTTTTCTTGTAGGAGTTCAACTCCACCTCATGGAAAAGACTACTGGAAACACACGATTTATATGGCAGTGAAAAACATTTGCTGAAAGATTTGCTAGGCAGCTTTAGCCTGTATCTTAGTTAATCTTTACACTGCTAAGACAAAAACCCCAACCCAAAGAGTTTAATTAAGGAAAGGCTTACTTTGGCTCTCATTTTTGGCTTTAGTCCATTATGGCAGGTACACCATGAACTTAGGATGGTTAGGGACATTGTATATCCCCAGAGAGATGAATGCGAGGTCTTGGCTCTCTTCTTTTTGTTGTCTGGAACCCCACCAGACCATGTAATGGTGCTAGCTACAGTTGGGGGGAGGAGTTATGCCACCTCAATTGACCTAATGTAGAAAATCCCTCGATGACAGGACAGGCACTGGGGGTTGACTCCTAAATGAAGCTAGATTCTGTCAGTTTGACAATCAGTATTGGTTATTACAGCCTGGAAATCCAATGGGAAATTGACATGAAGGGTATCTAACCACTAAAAGGACAGTGATGTTGTACACTGCGTGTTACCTAGGTACCCCATCTTCTCATTTTCCCAAATGGTCCTTTTGATATTTAGTGATGGCCATTCTTGTTATAAATGTTGACGAAGAGTGTGCCTCTTATTTCTTTCTTCTTAGTTTTGTGGTTATTAAGGACACCCTTTAACATCTACCTTCCTACCATTTACACACAGAAGTCCTAATCCAGTATTACCAGTGTTCTTAGGAAGAAGGCAACTCTGGGCAGAGACACACATAGAGTGAGAATGTTATGCAAATAAGCACAGGGAGAAGATATCCATTTACAGTTAAGAGGGGAGGCCCTTTCTTACAACACAGGGGGAATTAACTCTTTACCTTTTAATCTCAGACCTGTATGACTATCAATAGCAACTCATATAAAGGTTTTCTGTATGCTATCCCATTAGAACAGCATTGGCAAACTAAGATGGGTCCTTCTGTTAACCATTTCACATCCTGACTTTTTATAGTGTACAATTTTAAAAGCGAGTTTGAAGTACATTTTGATTTCAGTACCTATCCTGGCTAGTTTTCTGTCAACTTGACAAAAGCTAAATGGACTTATTTGAAAGGTGGGGTTCTTCATTGAGAAAATACTTCAAAAGATCTAGCTTTTGAAAAATAGTTTTTATTAATTAGTATTTGGGTTGGTGATCTTCAGTTCTATAAGAAAGCAGTCTAGGTAAAGCACGATAAACAAGCCAATAAGCAGCATCCCTTCATGGCCTCTGAATCAGCTCCTGCCTCAGGTTCCTGTCCTGTGTGAGCTCCTGTGCTGACTTCCTTCGGTAATGAGCAGTGATATAGAAGCATGAGCTGAGTAAATCCCTTCCTCCCTGACTTGCTTAGGTCACGGTGCTGCATCACAGCATGAGCAACCTTGACCAAGACCTTCCCTCTTGCCTTTTACTACCTTTCTTCATGTACTTGCCTGGAACTCTATTCTTCCCTCCTGGGACTTTGCTTTCTCTGGGATTGGATTGACAGGGTTATGACTTCCATTTCCCTACAAATCCCCTGTCTTTTTCACTTCCCCTTCAAAGTACACATCCCCCCCCCCCCCCCATCGGATCTCACGATTTGATTTCAACCCGAAGCAGTTCGAACCCTTTGACACTAGCCTTGCTTTCACCACCGCAGGTCTAGGATCCTTCATTCTCTCTTCATTTTGATTTTCTCCATGCCTCCTCTGACGCTCTCATTTCAAGTCTTCCCTTTTCTCATAGCCACTGAGATACTGCTTTTGAAAAAAGATATTTTGATGACTTTCTTTGTTAAACACGGTGCTTATTTCTTCTCGCTTTCTCACAACCGCTGGTTCATTTAAAACTGTAAATAATCCACATCTCTTCTAGGAATTCTTTCCCAGGCTTTCCCTACAGAAGCCCTTTAGTTCTAGTCTCCCCTTTGAAGGTGGCACTGCTGTGGCTGACGCTGCCCCCCTCTCACCCCACCTCTCTACTAATAAATTCTTCATAGGGACATCCCTTCTGTATTTTAAATTTTTCATGAATAGATTCTTGCATTTACTCCACAAACCTTGTAACAACAAACACAAGGAATCCAAAGACACTAGTCTTCTGTGGACAATTTCATAGCTCTTTCAAGTTTTCACTTTTTATTAACTAATATTGGTTTGATGGTAGCCTGGATTGTTACAGAAGGCATTCTGGTGAGCTGCAAATGTCACACACTAAAAAGAAATGTTGAGTTTCTTCTGTATAGTGCAGTAGTTTGATTTACTAAGTCCATCACAAATTAATATTTGTATCATAACAAGCTCACTAAGACCTTTGTTTTTTGCATCTTCTCCCCTTTCTCTTGAAGAATGTTGAGAATGCAATAGGAAGACTAGTATTAAAAGTGTTAATATGTTGAAGCTACATTTTATTTTAATGCTCTTAAACTTTTATGACAACCTTGCTGAAATCACAATTTAGAAAACTAGAAGCCTTGAGAAGCTATTAATAATCTAGTATCTTGAGTTCATGTGGGGAATGCTAATCCCACTAACCAAAGAAGGCTTCACTGTGACTCATTATGATTGAGACCTTGTAGCTGTGGAGATGCAGTGGTGTGAAAATGTGCTATTATAGACATCCTGAGCTGAAGATTCAAATATGCTAACCGAATGGATTATGAATACCCCTAGTGAATATCTCTTAATATCTCTTAATAAATCTTAATTAATGCCTTACTTTAAAAGGCATAGTTATACACGTGCTTGCAAGAAGTTTACTGTAAATACACCACACTGTTCTATATTTTCAGGGTTCTATAGTGAGACCTGGTTACAAAAACAAAACAGGACAAAACAAACTCTAAAAGTTAAACATGTATCTAGACTTTTCAAACAAGTGAAATGTTATCCAAAAGACCTTTTGAGACTATCTTCTGGGAGCATAAGAGCTACTTTAAGTATATTTTGAATTCAACTAGTTAAACCAAGAATGTGATCTTTCAAACAAACATTCACGAGTGGTTATAAGCTCTGGGCTAGCTTGGTATTAGAGTACAAACCTAGTATGTATGAGGTCCTGCATTCACTCTCTATATTTTTAAGGGAATGTTTGATCAGGCTGAGGAGGTAATTCAGTAAAGTTATTGCCTAACACACATAAAGCACATTTATTGTTGGTGGCAAATACACAGTTAACTCCAGTTCAAATTCATAATCTCTCTCTCTCTCTCTCTCTCTCTCTCTCTCTCTCTCTCTGTGTATGTATATATGTGTGTGTATTGTGTGTATGTGTATGTATGTGTATATGTGTGTATATATGATTGAATATATGTGTATATATGTGTACATATTGTATATGTATATGCACATATTGAATGTATGTAGTAAATATATGTGTATATATGATACATACATATACACATATATGCCCATATATATATGTGATTGAACTTTGGCTCCACATTCTTGAGAAAGACTATGTGCTTAATTAAGACTCTTTTAGGTGTAACACTATCTCATTATATTCAATGCAGTTCAATGACTTCATTAGGAACAGTTGCAAGAGAAGAGGTTAGAATGTCTGAAATTTATAGCTGTGATTCTTACAGTTTTGTAACTTCTTTTCATTGAAATAAATAATGAGGACTTGAGATGTATCTTGGTTGGTAGTGTGCTTGTCTAACATGCACAGAGCCATGTGTTTGAGCCTTGGTACTATTGAAAAAAAAAAACAGTTGGATGATGCACATCTGTGACTTTAGCACTTGAAAGATAAGGGCAGGAGGGTCAGAAGTTCAAGGTCATCTTTAGCTACATAGTGAGTGCAAAGCCAACTGGGCCTTACGAGACCCCCTATCTCAAAAACAAACATGATTACATCTCAAAATATTTTGATGCAGAAAAAGCATCTTTAGAAAGAGAGAGCTGCTAGTATGGAGATGTAAAATCTAAGATCTTGAGGTTGCCAATGGAGATACTGCTTGCCATCCAGGGTTTCGAACGAAAAACATACGGTTGCTGGCTTTCTTATTCCACATGTGCTTCTGAAAGAGACAAGGGTGGTGCTCTTGGTTGTTTCTGGGTAAGTCTCGACATGATGCTGAAGCGTGCTTCATTTCCCTGGGCCTTCTATTGCTGTCCATTATCACTGTCGGATTACTTCACCCTTGCTTCTTCATGAGCCTGATGCTGCTCTGAGGGCAATTCTTTCAACTAGATTCCTAGTAATTATATTTTAATGCACATCCATGACACCTCCCGGCTCCTGTTTTGCTGACTCTCTCTTTCATATCACCTCAGGTACTTACTGTGTGAGGCCTGGGCCAGAAACATCTCTGTTTCTTAGTACCTAAACTTGATCACATCTCATTCTCTGATAGAACTTTTTATCTGTCTAGATTTCTTACTGTTTCCTGTCCTATCATATTTCACCGAGCATTAACTATGATTATCTCTGCCTTCTCAACACTCATTAGCCTTTTCATCTTCGAGCGTCTTCTTATACTCTGTGAACCATGATTTCAACATACCATGTTCTAAGACCCCACAATGTGTCTTTGGTAATTTTCATCAATATTTGTATTAATCCTGGATGTCCACTTTCTCCATTGTTCCCAAGCTACAGGACTATTGAAAAATGTTTGCAGCAGGACAGACATTAACTATCACAAATTCTTAACAAGGCACTTCAGTTTGACTTTTGGCTTTTTTGATTCTTTGGAATTTCATTGATTCTCCCTTAATTACTAGGTCTGCCCATGCTTTACAATTACTATTTCCCCTTCTTGATTTCTAGTGCTTATTTCCCATCACTTTTCTCAGGCTCATGGGTAACCACTTGCTTTACAGTGAGGGAATGGGTCAACCTTTTCTCCTCTTCCTCCTCCTCTTCCTCCTCTCCTCCTCCACCTCCCCCTCCCCTCCTCCTCCCCTTACTCTTTCTCCTCTTCCTTCTCATCTTCCTCTTCCTCTTTCTTCTCCTCTTCTCCTCCTTTTCCTCCTTCTCTTTCCCCTCTTCCTCTTTCTCCTCTTCCTTCTCCTCCTCCTTTTCCTCCTCTTTCTTCCCCTCCTCTCCTCCTACACCTCCTCTTTCTCCTCCTCCTCTTCTTCTTCCTCCTTTCTCCTCCTCCTCTTTCTCCTCTTTCTTCTCCTCCTCTTCTCCTCCTCTTCCTCCTCCTCTCTTCCTCCACCTCCTCTTTCTCCTCTTCCTTCTCTTCCTCCACCTCCTCCAGTCCTCATGCACATCTTGGGGATTGCACTCTTTGCTGCTTGCAGAAGGATGTTTTTAGTAACTTATACTTCTTGTGCCTTCAAACTTTGCATCTTTAGTGTGTGCCTCTATGCAGCACTGGTGCACATTTGAGTCTCATCCATTAAAGTTGATTAGAGACCCTAGCTCCCTTCTACTCTTTTCTCCAGTGACAATTCTTGCTGTCTTCTTCCTCTTCCAACCAACCCACTTCTTAACGATTTGCTACCTACCCTTGTAGCTTCCCCTTAATGTTCACTAGTACACTCCAACTCAGTCTCTGTTCTTTGATACTGATGACTCCTTTGTTTAAATGGAAAACATAACTTTCAGGACACTAATGTGGGCAATTTAACTTCTGTATCTTATATTCTTTACCTGGGGAAGAAATGTTCATTTTGACAACTAGCATATATACTTGGACACTCCCAAAGCATCTCAGAACTTTCATGTCTCCCACCCAAACCACCTTAACAAGGGTTTGGTAATAGGGCTTTTCCTTGTTTAGTGAATTACATTATAATCCATCTTTTTGTCTGTCTAGATTTCTACAAGGAAATGCAAACCTCAACTCACCCATGGCAATTCTATCACCATTGTTGATTATACTGCAATTTATGATCAAGTTCTGTTAATTTCATTTCTATTACCACTAACCTAGTCTAAGCCATGATTGTCGACCTCCTGAGCTGGTACTGTAGCTCCCTGCCTTCTCACTTCATCTATCCTCTCTATCCCTTCTGAAAGACGTAGAAAAGATGATCTTTTAAACACACATCTCTCACTACTTTAAAGCAAGCATCCTTCAGTTACCGCCCTCCCCCTTTTCTATTTTGAGACAGTCTCATTTTGTAGACTAAACTGGTTTGGAATACACAGAGATCTGCCTGCCTCTGCCTCCTGAGTATTGGGATTAAAGGCAAGGGTCACCAGGTCCATTGCTTTCCATAACCTCTCACCACTCTCTGTCTAATGCTCTGTCCCTACTCCTCAGCTCCAGTGAACTACGATTCTTTCATTCATAGCCCTTGTCCACATCTCCTGTTCTTTGCATAGCATCCTCTGCTCCTCTTCCTCATTAGCTTCCTTTACTAAGGCCTCATTCTTGTGGGAAATCTCCAAGAACAGGCCTTTTATAAATCAGAAACCCTACTTCAGTTTGCTATTAAAATGTTTTCTTCGCGTGGAAAACATAGGGAGTTAAAAGATTGAGAATATCATGAGTAGTTCTTAAGCAAATTACAGCAAGATCTGAGATTCCTTCCTCATAAGAGAAAATTTAGTATCTGCAGAATGCCTTGCCTAAAGCCCTTTGTTTTGTTTTTGCTTAGAGATTGTACTTGTTTGCCTTTTTATATAGGTTTGTTTTTCAGCCTCCTGGATGGGGAAGCAGGGTATTGGAACTTACCAAAGACTGCTGGTTTGGGTCCTTAGGGATGACAATAAAAACCAGAACACTGTCTCATTGCTTGTTGCATACAACAGCTCTCCAGCAATTCAGAAGGGCCAGGGGTTTGCATCGACATCCAGAATCTTAATGATGTTGAAAGAAAATTCACCTGCAGAGAAAAAGCTACATGCAGTGAGGGAAACCTTATTTTTATTTGCGATGGTATGAAGCAAAAATAGTCATGTTTGGCTTCATTTCTCTTCTTACCTTGATACTTTTACCATGTTATATATTTTGAATATTGAAAGTAGTAGAGGAAGGAGGAGGAACGGGGAGGAGGAAGAGGAGAGGAAGAAAGGAGAAGGAAGAGGAGGAGGAGAAGAAGGAGTTGAAGATGAAAAAGAAGAAAGAAAGAAAGAGAAAGAAAGAAAGAAAGAAAGAAAGAAAGAAAGAAAGAAAGAAAGAAAGAAAGAAAGAAGAAAAAAAGAAGGCGATGGTTGATGAGATGGCTCAGTGGATATAGGGGCTTGCAGCTAAGTCTGAAGACCTGAATTTGATTCCAGGGTCCCACGTGATGGGAGGAGAGAAGCGACTCCTATATTCCTGTGAGTCATCCTCTGCTCTTCACATACGTGCTGTGGTATGCATATCTGTCTGTGGACTAACTCAGCCCTCTCTTGTGATCTCACCATAGTGCTTGATGGCTTTGCACTATTGTCCTTTTCTCATTTTTATTTAGAAAATCACAAGCTTGACTAATGAATTTCTAGTCAATTTTGAGAGGGCAGGAGGCATAGCTACAAGGTCTCTCTTGTGCCCCTTGAAGGCTACGGTGTTGGCTCTCATTGGGTGCTGGGTAGACACCGGTTGGATGAAAAGATGTGTGAATGAACAAACGGACAGAAAAGTGTTTGCTCATTATCTGTGTACTGAGTTTTAGAAACACATATCTGGAACTTCAAGGTCCAATGCTAATTCTCCAGAAACACTGAATTAGACTTAATTTTTTTAAACCAATATTTGAAGAAGGCTAGGAAAACATCCTAAAAGAGAAGAGGGTGCTTACTGAAACAGAGATAATTTCATTGATACTGTGGCTACGAAATGCCATGATTTATGTGTCTTTTGTCTTTAAACCCCTTTCTGTGTGTCAGAGGTACTTACAGCGAGAACTTGGGACTGTGTGGGGTTATGTGTACGCACGAGCACACGGTGTATATGCACAGAGTGGACAGGTTTTTATGGAATTCTTTCCAGAAACCATTTGTAGTATGGATGGCCTGGTTTAGGCTCTGGTCACTGTTTGCAAACCTGCCCTTTCCTGCCTCCCCACTCCGCCCCATTTTTCTTGCGCTCACCACCCCTCCCTAACACCCCTCCTGCACAAAATGACTCATTTTGCCCAGGTGCTGTTATTGCTGCACAGCAGGGCCCGCTGATTGCCACATGGCCTGGTTTTGTGCCTTCAATGTTCCTTCCGTGGATCTTGTTCTGTTTCTACTCTCTGCGTGACAAATGCCAACTCAGCTGGCCACTGCTAAAAAACTGGGTTGCTTTAAGCATGACAGCGGGACTTCTGAGCACGAGGTTTTCCAGGCTGGTGCGTAAAACCTCGCCCTCCATCTGCAGAGTGAGAATTTAGACTTGACCTTGAATTCCTAAGTGGCGATTTGGGAGTAAACAGAATGAGTTGGTATTTCTGCAGTGTATTGTCTCAGTAATACCTCTCAGTGCACTCTAACGGACAATTAATTTAATGAGTTTTCCAATCTTCCAATCCAGCCTTGTAACCACCCTATTTACCCCGCACCTACACTGTAGAGAACTCCTCACCTCTGCTAGTTTTAAATTGTGCTTCCATAGCTGTTTCTGCCCATAATGCCTGGCTTCTTCCCTCAAGGAGGAGAAAAATACACATCACACACACACACACACACACACATGCACGCAAGCACACACGCACATGCACACTCACACACTCACACTCACACACATTTGACACGTTTGACATGTTTTTGTTATTTTGCAGTAAGAATGTAGGCTCCTACTTTGAGAGGTTCCTCCCTTCTGTTTCCTGTTTTCCCTAGTCCTGGTTTCTTCTCATTTTCTCCCTCTCCTCTGTCTGCTGACTGGCTTTTGGTACAATCTCCACCCACTGTGGCTTCTACTTGGCACCACCCAGTCCCTGTAACCAAGATGATCCAGTGAGATGCCAGGCCAAACTAATTTTGATTTTCTTCTGAGGAGTTTCTGAAGGGGATGAAACTGCTTTGGTGGCTAACTATTTGAAATGAATTTAAGTTTCGATGTGAATGAATTTGAGTTGTTACGGTGAGATGAAGAAGAATGAGAAGTCATGATTTAAGATTAATTAACTTTTTTAATTATTCTGGATTTTGGTTTGTATTTGAAAGTGACTCATTTACTTTATGTGTCTATGTGCATGAGTGTATTGTCTAATTGTATATATGTGTACCACGCACCTGCCTAATGTCCTTGGAAGTCACAAGAGATTGTCAGATCTCTTGAAACTGGAGTTACAAACAGCTGTGAAATGTTGCATGGGTTTTTTGTGAGAGCAGCAAGTGTCCTTCACCACAGCTCTAGTCTACTGCACATGTTTATTTTGAGATTGGGTTACATGTAGCCAAGGCTGACCTCAGACTCACAGAGAATATTGAATTCTTGACCCTCCTGTTCCTGTTTTTCTGGGTGCTAGTATTACAAGCATGCACCACCAGAACCACCACCACTACCATCACACACACACACACACACACACACACGACATTCGTATATGTATATATGTATACATTATGATTTTATATATGGTGTGTATATATTTATTCATGTCTTTATATATGTATACACACATAATTTTTAATATAAAATCTTCCCTTTAGAACACTAGGTGACACTCTTATCCCTAAATGACATTGCAGGGTCTGCCATCCATGCATTTTGGGATTTCAGTTTTGAGTGAGTAAATCCTGTGTTGTCGATTAGAGTCTACTTGTGCCAGCCGCTTCATCACTGGGACAAAACCCCAGGGAGGACAACCTGTGTGTATGTGTGTGTGTGTGGGAAGGGCAGGATTTATTTTGGCTTACAGTTCCAGAGTTTTTGGTCGGTGGTCAGCTGGCAGAGAGACCAGGAAGGCAAAGTAACAGAGCGGAAGAGTCAAGGGACAAAATGTGTCCTTCAAAACGTGTCTCCAGTAACTTGCAGTCTCCAGCCGTGTATCACTTCCTGATACTCTATTCTTCAATGGGTAAACCCTCCTATGCAGTTAGAGCCCTCATGAGCCTGTCACCTCCCTAGAGCCATCAATTCTCAGTCATTAACCTGCTAGCCTTTGAGAGACCATTTTTGTATCCACAGGGCTTCATGTTTAAGCATTTCCATGGCAATTTATATTAAAAAAATATTTTTTGCCCGTTATTTAGGTAGGTTAGGAACCAGTGCTGCCTCCAGCTCACCTTCGTCCGTCCACTCAGCACCCGCAGCCACTTCATAAGCTGCTGAAAAATGCAACACATTTCCACGGTCACTGGTCACCTAGGCTCCCTATGCGCATGCGCTACATCCCTTTTTAAAAAGGCCCCACGGTTAAGCTTTCTCTCTCTCTCTCTCTCTCTCTCTCTCTCTCTCTCTCTCTCTCTCTCTCTCTCTCTTCCACTCTGATGCCGACTTTTGTCCCTCCCCTCCTCCAGTAAATCTCTCAAGTGAGATCCGTTGTGTGGTGTGATCTCTCTCGGCTCGGATCTACCAAGGTACTCTTCTGCAGCACACCTAGACACTTCAGAGGCCCAGAATGGCTTTTGATTAGCAAACGGGATCCTTGTGAGGACCTGTTTTGGGTGACTGTGTTCCACTGACTGCAGGCCTCGTTAGCATCACCTGGTTCCTAACAATAACACCGTACTTGAATTACTGTAAGAATTTGAAGTGATCGCCTGTGGGGCAAGTGGACCATGCCACCAGACAGAAGACTTGGTAAGGTTGAAGCAGGTTCAAAAACCCCAAGAAATTCTCATAATTGAGAAAGGCAAGCATTTGAACCAGCTCCTGGCTAAGGTCTACCTGTCCTGGAGCACGTAACCACGACACCCCATTGAGTGGGCTATGACAACCGATCACATAAAAACTTAGAGTTCTCCATGCTAATGAGGAATCTAGAAAGGCCCTAAGCGTTTATCCAATGAGCTTCCCTTCCTGGGTATCCCTTCCTGCAGAAGAACCGTAAATAAATCTCTGGTTCATCCCTGAGTAAGGCACACACACTCACATCCACTATAACAATAAAGCAGTTTGAACAAGAACGGTCCATCTCCTTCATCAAGGACCGCCGAGCTGGGGAGGACTTTGTTGTAAAGATCAATGCCTAAATCTCCTAGAGAAGGGCTCTTGTCCAGCCCCTCTAGACTTTTGTCACTCACTCAGAACCTGCCTCGTTCTGAGATCAAGATTCTGCCTCGTCCAGGGCTCTGCCATCCCCTTCCTGCCTGGCTCGTCCCTGGCTTGTCGTTGTCATCGTTGTCATCGTAGTCGTTGTCATCAGCGGAGGGCGACGGCAGGGATGTTTCTCACGCAGGGAAGCACAGGCTGGGACTCCAATTGCATTCTGCCTTCCTGGAGTGACATACTGGTGATGTTCCAGCATCCCAGCATTGAAAGGCAGGCAAGTAGATGATGAAAGTCTCAAAGCGTGTTCACCTATATGCTAATGTCCTGCTCTGGGGATAATCTGTCACTCTCTTCTCAACTCCTGTTCTGATTGGTGTGTGGGAAGTGAAGGCTCCTTTCCTGATTTTACCGTTCAGTTCATTTGCTGCTACAAGGTAACCCTCACTCACCTGAAACTCACTATGTAGATCAGGCTGGCCCCGAACCCATGGAGAACTGCCTGCCTCTGCCTCCTGTGTTAGAGCCATCATGATAAGCTTCCTACTACCATTTGACTCATCTGTTCCAGCATCACGAGGCTGCCTCAGAGCTGAGCTTCTTAGACACCTTCTTGTAGCGAGGGCAAAACATAGCTGACTAGCAGTCATTTTCCTGTTTTGTGATACGTAAAATATAAAATGTCTTCATTGTTATTTTGAGATATTCCATGTGATATCGTCCTGGCTTTATGGCTATCAACCTTGTCTCTCTCATACTGGCTTTATGAATTGTTTGTTTAGGTGGGGATGAGTACGTAATTATTTTTTTATTGTGGAAATTTTAATTCCTCATGTGAAATTAATTAAGTACCCATTAAAATACCTACCATATCGTTTTTTTTAAATAAAAATTTTACTGTTAGCTCTCACTTAGAGATTCTTATAGTCTCACAGAATTATAGGCTATATTTAGTCTCATTGCCTTTCAATTCAGGGACAGGTCAGTTTTGAACCAGGATGGAGTCTCTTCAGTTGTTCCTGGTCCTGTGCATATACTTAACACTCAACTCTAACCTTCAAATATCTTTTAGGTTGTGTAGCCATAGGCGTTTGAGGGGCATTTCACTTGATTTTAATGAGGTTAGAGTTATAGAAAAACTGTAAAGTCTTTACTCATTAATCAATTCAGAAGCTGAATATTTTCCTTCTCTCTGGAGAATTAATTAACTATTCGGTTATTTTTAAAATGTTGAAGGGCAAATTGTGATCGAAAAATGCTTCTGCTACAGAAGACACTCTAAAACTTCGGGTCTAGAATACATCACGTAGGAGGGGTGTAACAAACAGTCTCTCACCTTCGGGTTTCTGAGTTTCTCCAGATGTCTCCTGTGCTCATTTCTTTGCCTTGTGATTACATCAGTGTTTGGAAAAAGATGATCTGGTGGAGAAAATCTAGAACTGTAAGCAGCATGAGGACATTGTCATGTTGTGGAGCCATTACTGATGAGGACATTGTCATGTTGTGGAGCCATTACTGATGAGGACATTGTCATGGTGTGGAGCCATTACTGATGAGGACATTGTCATGTTGTGGAGCCATTACTGATGAGGACATTGTCATGGTGTGGAGCCACTACTGATAAGGACATTGTCTTGTTGTGGAGCCATTACTGATGAGGACATTGTCATGGTGTGGAGCCATTACTGATGAGGACATTGTCATGGTGTAGAGCCATTACTGATGAGGACATTGTCTTGTTGTGGAGCCATTACTGATGAGGATATTGTCATGTTGTGGAGCCATTACTGATGAGGACATTGTCATGGTGTGGAGCCATTACTGATGAGGACATTGTCATGGTGTGGAGCCATTACTGATGAGGACATTGTCATGTTGTGAGCCATTACTGATGAGGACATTGTCATGTTGTGGAGCCATTACTGATGAGGACATTGTCATGGTGTGGAGCAATTACTGATGAGGACATTGTCTTGTTGTGGAGCCATTACTGATGAGGACATTGTCATGGTGTGGAGCCACTACTGATGAGGACATTGTCTTGTTGTGGAGCCATTACTGATGAGGACATTGTCATGTTGTGAGCCATTACTGATGAGGACATTGTCATGGTGTGGAGCCACTACTGATAAGGACATTGCCTTGTTGTGGAGCCATTACTGATGAGGACATTGTCATGGTGTGGAGCCATTACTGATGAGGACATTGTCATGGTGTGGAGCCATTACTGATGAGGACATTGTCATGTTGTGGAGCCATTACTGATGAGGACATTGTCTTGTTGTGGAGCCATTACTGATGAGGACATTGTCATGTTGTGAGCCATTACTGATGAGGACATTGTCATGTTGTGAGCCATTACTGATGAGGACATTGTCATGTTGTGGAGCCATTACTGATGAGGACATTGTCATGGTGTGGAGCCATTACTGATGAGGACATTGTCTTGTTGTGGAGCCATTACTGATGAGGATATTGTCATGGTGTGGAGCCATTACTGATGAGGACATTGTCATGGTGTGGAGCCACTACTGATAAGGACATTGTCTTGTTGTGGAGCCATTACTGATGAGGACATTGTCATGGTGTGGAGCCATTACTGATGAGGACATTGTCATGGTGTGGAGCCATTACTGATGAGGACATTGTCATGGTGTGGAGCCATTACTGATGAGGACATTGTCATGTTGTGGAGCCATTACTGATGAGGACATTGTCATGTTGTAGAGCCATTACTGATGAGGACATTGTCATGTTGTGGAGCCATTACTGATGAGAACATTGTCATGTTGTGGAGCCATTACTGATGAGGACATTGTCTTGTTGTGGAGCCATTACTGATGAGGACATTGTCAAGGTATAGAGCCATTACTGATGAGGACATTGTCATGTTGTGGAGCCATTACTGATGAGAACATTGTCATGTTGTGGAGCCATTACTGATGATTACATTGTCATGGTGTGGAGCCACTACTGATAAGGACATTGTCTTGTTGTGGAGCCATTACTGATGAGGATATTGTCATGGTGTGGAGCCATTACTGATGAGGACATTGTCATGTTGTGGAGCCATTACTGATGAGGACATTGTCATGTTGTGGAGCCATTACTGATGAGGACATTGTCATGGTGTGGAGCCATTACTGATGAGGACATTGCCATGGTGTGGAGCCATTACTGATGAGGACATTGTCATGTTGTGGAGCCATTACTGATGAGGACATTGTCATGGTGTGGAGCCATTACTAATGAGGACATTGTCATGGTGTGGAGCCATTACTGATGAGACTTCAACATGGCTTTTTCCTGGTATCTCTGTGTATGACTTCCTTTCCCTGTGTCATTGGATACAGTTGAAATGTATGTCCAGGCTGAAGATTCATGGGAAGAAACAGAATCCTGGTAGCTTATTAAACTTAGTGTCATGTGGTTTTCTACAGGAGTGTTCTATGCAGAAACTCTTTGTGCATGGATGCTTAGAGCTGGGTATCAGCAAGGTATAACACAAGTCTTCAACACTCTTGCTCACATAAACTTTGATGTAAACAGCTGTCCACCAATGGAAGTACTTCTTAATGTGCAAATTCCACCAGGTGTGTAATTAAAAGTATGTGAAGGTAGAAAAACACAACAAACAACAAAAACAAAAATACCAACCAACCAACCAACCAACCAATCAACCAAAAAAGACACACTGAAGATGGTAGGAAGTAAAACTTTATGAATCAGGATGATCTAAACCTAGGCATCAGAGTATAGATCAAGATGTTCTGTTTGTGTGTGTGTGTGTGTGAACACTGGAGAGTTTGTTGCTAACTCCAATACTAGACCTGCCCCAATAAAATCCAGCCCTGGATGGTGGGGATATAGTTCATTGGATAGAGAACTTGCCATACAATATGAGCAACTGAGTTCAGCTACCCAGAGCACATGAAGGCTGCTTGTTCCTGCCTGTAATTATAGTGTTCCTGAGACAACATGAGAGACTGAGATAGGAGAACTCTCAGAAGCTCATGAGCCGGCTAGCCTGACATACCCAGTGGCAAACAACAAAGAGATTCTGTCTCACACTAGATAGAAAATGAGGGTAAAAAATCTAAAGTGATCCTCTGACTTAACCTTCCATGCCATGCCATGTGTTTGCCCATACCTACATATAAATACATGCATACACATACCATATATACACAAATGAATATATATCTTGCATTGGGAAGACTGCTTTAGTCCCAGATACTAAGGCAGTACCCATGACTGAACCTGTAAGTCCTGGGGTTCCAGTCCTGCCTGTTAGACCACTAGGTCTTACCAGTGATGGACCACTCAGAGCAGGCCTATGTTTTAGATCACTGCAGTAGCAGTTCAGTCTGTACAGACTCAGTTCTGGTCAGCTTTCTCCTCTATGTAGGCTTGAATGCTCCCAGGTTCCAGGCTCATCTCTGCACAAGTCTAGTCCCTATAATCCTAGTCTTCAGACAGTACTCATAGACCCAGTCTCTAGGCTACCTTGTGTGGACACAGGCTCCGGGCCTTTCAAGTGGCAGGCCAACTCCTATACCCCAGGCTCTACGCTCATACTAGGCTCCAGACTATCTCAGAGTCAGGGAGACTCACAAATCTCAGGTTTCAAGTTTACCTGAGAACCTGGTCAGTACCTTGAACTTCAAAATCTAGACCTGCTCTGTGCTAGGCCCATCTCTGTGACTCCACCATCCACTGTCAGCCGCTGTGTTTTAGAAGACTAAGATCATGCAGATCTCAGTAGATTTTAGTATTGGGATGGCCTTTTCAGACCCAAATTCTAAGACAATTCTCAATCCTGGGTTTTAGGAACAGCTCCCATGGGTCTAACTTCCCTGTCAACATCTATACACTCAAACCTCACGCTGGTTTCCATGGATCCGGGTCCCAAGCATGCCTCACAGCACCAAGGCAGTTTTAGGTTCCAATGTGGTTCCAATGGCTTCAGTGATCCTGGAGTTCAGGCATGGTCTTAGAGACCATGGTTGATCTCGGTAGATCCCAGTGCCAGACTTGAACCTAGTCCTAGTGGACTAAGGCTCTAAGCCAGTCCTAAGAATTCTTCACTAATCCCTGGACGCCAGCACCAGGCCTTTTTCAGAACCAGGCCACCCTAGGGCATCAGACCTCAGACTATGCAGCATCTTCAGGTCTAGGTTTTAGACTCAAGTGGTCAAAGTGCAACTTTGTGGATGCAAGTCAAGTCTGTCACCTGCTCACCCTGATAACGTGGAGCCACCTGAAAACAGTAGCAGAAAGCTGATCTACCAGGCGGCATGTCCAGGATCTCTGGATGGGTTGGTGGGTAGACCTTTCTCCTTGATAAAGCCAGTCTACAGTTCCCGCAAGGAAGGTATAAGATCTTACTTCTCTAAATAAGCAGTTGTATAGCAACGGGATCTGGAACAATCAGGGAAACGAGATACCATTAAAAGAAAAAAAAAGTCATAATTAATAAATAATCACAAATAAGTGGAAACATAGGAGCTACCCGATGAAGAAGAATTAAAACATGACTGCCTTAAGGAAGACCAGCAAATATCATTTAAAAAAAAATAGAGAACTGATTCAGTAAAACCAGGAGTAGACAACCAAACTGAGAAATTTTAAATATTTATTTTACACATAAAATATTAATATATTTATAGGAATTCTGGATCTGGAAAATACAATTGGTGAAATGGAAGATAAAATAAAGAGCATAAACAGAATTAATCAAGTAGAAGGGAGAGTTTCTTTACTCCAAAACCAATTATTTGAGAGTAACGGAGGGGAAAAAGGACAGAGGAGGACAGCTTGTGTGATCTGTGGGACGGCAATAAAAGAGCAAGTGTTAGAGTTTTAGGAGGAAAAGAATAAACACGGTACACACAGTAAAAAGGCAGTAAAACTATGAGATTAAAGTATAAAATCTTGGGGCCAGTGAGATGGGCTTGTCGTACAAAGCTTGGCAGTCTGAGTTTGATCTCCAGAACTCTCAGCAGAGGAGGACTGACTGCCAAAATTGACCTCTGACTTCGACACTCATGTCTTGGCTCATGTGTGCCTGCATTCACACACATGTAACACACACATACATACACATGCTTAATAAAAGGAATACACACACACACACACACACCACACACACACACACACACACACACACACACACATATATATATATATATTTCGGCTGGTGGTGGCACATATGCAAGTGGAGTAGAAGTGTGGCTTTTCTATGGTTAACTTTAAGTTACACCAGACATAGTGGTGCGCCTTATCTCCAATGCTGCTCTGGAGTAGAGGCGAGAGAGTTGGGCATGGAGGCCAATGACGCTGTCAAAGCAAACCAAACTAAACAAATTATTATCATATCAGAGTATTCTGGTATGATACATAAAAATGTGTTATGTAATTATTATGGTAACCAAAGTTACTTAGCAGCTTTCCTTTGATTTGATATCACAGACCTGTGGTGCTTTATTCTGGCAATTCACTGAAAAATGGGTATGCACGTGTTCATAAATTAGGTTCACATTTTGTATACTCAGTGGTGGCAGGGTAAATATATTTCCATTGATGTATCAACTGCATGCTTCTTCATTTCTTATGCCAGAGAACTATACTTGATTTTATTTCCTTACTTGAACACTTTGACTCTTCTCTAAAGATATGTTTTGTTACCAATAACAACCAACCTGCAGTGAGGTTTTTATTTTATGTCAGACTCAGACTTATGTGTTACCCTCAGTTCCTTATTCCTTTCCTACCTGCTTGTACAGCTGGTTTTGGTTCGTTTCTTTCCTTTTGAGACAGGGTCTCATATAGCAGAAGTTTGCTCTGATCTCTCTTTGTAGCTAAAGCTGGCCTTGAACTTCAGATCTTCCGTTCTGAGTGTGAACTACCAGATCCTGTTGCTTAGAACTTTGTAACTCCCAATTAGAACTGAAAACAGTGGGAACACTCTAGGAGCAATTTAATGAGGGGGAAGTGGTAGGAACCTGACTTGGTGCTCTGAACCTTGTGTGAGCCAGAAGTGGGATGCAGTAAGCTTGCATCCCCATTCAACTTGGCCTTGTTTGAGAGATGAGGAGTTCTAGAGGGAAAAACACTGGGAAGCAGCTACTGCTATCTCAGAAGCTTGGGAAGTGGCCTGAAGTAGGGTTCATCATCGATGGCTGCTTTTCTGATGTCAAGATTGCCAGGAACCATGGGTTTACTGGAGACCATCTACACAAATTCCACACAACATTCCATCTGACCAATGGCTCCTTTATAATAAACTAAGAAAGGCAATGTGCTCATTCTCAGGTGTTTGCCTATCTTCACGGGATCCCTTCATACAGAATCAGCTAGATTTATTGACAGAAATATTGAAGATTTACTGTGTCAGCCAGATGCAACGTACCATCTAGCAAGGTACTGTCTATAGGCTGATATTAGCTCTATATTCTTACACTGGTCTTGGACTACCTGGAATCAAGGAATAGAACCAATTATACCTAAAGGCCAATTAAAATGTTTAGGTTCTATTCTTATCCTGGTTGCTAATGGTGAGGGCCCTAAGCACTCAAGGGATGGATACATCTGCTCAAAGAAAAACAACAACAATGAATTGGAAAACGAGGCTGTCATCTCTTCACTTGGGTCTCTTCATATTGTTGAAATAGAAGATGTTGATGCTTGCTATGTCATTAATCTTGAGTATAAATGAGACAACAGTATGTCAGGATTCTGCTCAAAGGTAGAGTGGTTGCCCAATGTTCATGAGATCCTGGCTTCAGTCCCTGAAACTGAACAAAGAAAACTGCTATCATGACATCCTGGAATGGTCTGGGGTACCTTCTCCTTCTATTGTGTGGGAAGAGGATACTGAATACAGCATGCTGTGTTTGAATGTAAAAGTTTCCCCGTGAGTTCATGTGTTTGGCTAACTGGTCTTCAGCTCATGGCACTCTTCCGAAGTTGTGAAACCTTTAAGAAGCCTTCCTAGTAGAAGTGAGTCAATAGAGTCAGGTCTCAGGCTTTGGCTTCCTGCCCCGTATCCTATTTCTCTCTGCTCCCTGACTGTAGATGCAAGCTGGCCTGCTGTTCCACACTCATGCTGCTATGGGTCCCCCAGTATATACTTCTTAAAGTGTAAGCTAAACCAAAGCTTTTCTTCCTTACGTCACCTCTTATCCATTATTCATACATAGCAACAAGGAATATAAGTAAATATATAAGGCTACCGTAATACCATATAGATATGGTCCCCAAGATTTAGATCTATCACAATAGAGGTGACATCACTAAAAATAAAGTCTATCAGGAGAAGAAAATTTTAGCTATGGTCTAGTAATCAAATGCAGATATAATGACCGAGGATTTCCTTTCTACCTGTTTCCTTCTTTGCCATGGTATTTGCACACAACGGTTCCCTGATGTCTTACTGTCCCCACTTAGAATTGAATAGCTTTGGTTAGAAAGGTATTTGAATGTTTATTAATATCCTTTTTCATTCTTCTATCTTTTCAATGCTCTAGAGGTCAAGTTGATCATACTGCAATTTTGTCTATTGTTTGCTGGGTATTGAGATATGATAGCCTTGCTTCTTAGAAGAGTCACCATCATTCAGAGTTTGGAATACAGTTGGTGCAACAACCGATATCTTCATTTTGGGAGAAGATTCTCATGTAATTTGATTGTGTGAAACATCTGCATTTTGTTAGGAAAGAGCGGTGTCAGCAAGTTTAGTGAAAAGAAGAATGTAGGCCAGGAATGGAACTGAAGTAGCCAGTTCTTAACCTGGGGGAACTCACCTAGATTCATCATTCGCAGAGAGGAATCTTGGAACACACACACACACACACACACACACACACACACACACACACACACACGGACACACACACCACACATACTCACACATACATAGAAGAATATATATAGACCGCATGTATGCTTATGCACAGCCACATTCACACACATGTGCATATATATATATATGTATGCATATATACACATATACCATTCATGTATATGCACATACATACTTGTTTCTGTTCTTTAAGAAAAGGCATTTCTAATCCACAGGATGGAAAAATGCTTATTGAGGACATGGTGAGATGCGACCTTTCACAGCCCCCGAGAAGATGTCTCATAATTACCCTGGGGGATGTGTCTCACTGTCTGGCTGCTCTTCTCATCACCACTATTTAGCTCACATTTCTCTGTCCTTAATTTCACCCCAATTTATTTCTTCTATTCAATTCAGTAATGACTCTGGCGGCTGTTTACTCTGTGGACATTTTCCAATGACAGACACATCTCTCTCGCTGTTATTCAGCAGAGCTGGCCGGTTTAGATTCTTTTCATCATTTCTATTTGGTGTCAGCCCCTGGCCCCTGAGTCAGATGTGTGCTGCCATCACAGCTCCCTTCAGCTGTCGCCCAAATGGAAATATAATTAGCATATAGATTTTTCCTGTTTCTGACAAGGAGTTTTACATTTTTTGAAAATAAAGGATCTGAACTTTTTTTCCCCGAGAGCTGAGATAGAATCTAACAAACTTCATCATTCCCTGGACCATTAATCTTTTTTTGAAGTCCTCTTTACACTACTTTTGCTTCTCACAATGGGAAGTTAATTGCCAGGCTTTGATCAGATGGTCGGGTGGAGTTTGTGTTTTATGCAGTCCTTTCCCCTAGGCTGTTCGTGTCTAATGATAAAGTAGAACCCTAATTTTCAGTTATCTTGCTGTACTTATCTTCAGGCAATGCTACTTATCTTGGAATTGATTGCTGGATGCTTTTAATGTATCTTCAGTGGGTTACTGTTATTTTAATAACCATCCCTCTTCTGAAGCAGCTATCACCTGTGGCCAAATGGTTTCTGTGACCCTGAAAGTTCTCTCTTCCATAGGATCTAAAGTTAACTTCTGCAGCTGTCTGCTTAGTCAACAGTGCCCTTTACTTTAACACAGCCACACAAGCGTGTTTATCAAGCACCGCACCATTTAACCGCCTATAAATATTAGCTCAGACTATTTACCTATTGGATTGCTTAGAACCGGCACTTGGAATAATAGTCTTTCCAATGACTGGTACAAGTGGTAGATCTCTTGCCAGGTTGAAAAGCATATCTGTGAGCTGTTAAATATGTTTCTTTTTACCCCCCATTAATTCATTTATTTATTGGCTCTACATCCCAATCGCAGTTTCCCACCTGCGCCTCTCCTTCTTGCCCCTGTCTCACAGAGCCTATTTCCCCATGCCCCTCCCCTTTTCTTCTGAGGAGGGGGAGGCCTCCTTGGGTATCACTCCATCCTGACATATCAAGTCGCTATAGGACTAGGCACATTCTCTCCCACTGAGGCCAGACAGGGCAACCCAGTTAGAGGAATGGTATCCACAGGCAGCCAACGGATTCGGGGAAAGCGCCCACTCCAGTTGTTGGGGGATTGGCATGAAGACCAAGCTGTACATCTGCTATATATGTGCAGGGGTAAGGGGGGCGGGGAGGAGCTAGGTCCAGCCCATGTTTGCTCTTTGGTTGGTGGTTTAGTCTCTGGAAGCTCGGTTAGTTGACTTGTTGGTCTTCTTATGCAATGCCTGTTCTCTTTGGGTTTGTCAGTCCTTCACCCGACTCTTCCACAGGACTCCCCAGGCTCTGTCTAAAGTTTGCCTGTGGGTCACTGCATCTCCCTCCATAGGCTGATGGGTGGAGCTTCTCAGGGGATGGCTATGTAAGCATTGCAGAGTATCATTAATAGTGCCAGGGATTGGTTCTTGCCCGTGGGATAGGTCTCAAGTTGGGCCAGTCATTGGTTGGCCACTCCCTCTGTCTCTGTGCCATATTTGTCCCTGCACATCTTGTAGGCAGGGCACATTTTGGGTTGAAGGTTTTGTGAATGGTTTGCTGTCCTTATTTCTCCACTGAGAGTCCTGCCTGGCTACAGGAGGTAGCCACTGCAGGCTCCATATCCCCCACTACTAGGAGTCTCAGCTAGAGTCATCCCCATAGACTTGCTGCCTCTCCCTCCCCCCTCTCCAGGTCTCTAGCATATTCCAGAGATGCCTTCCCCCCACCTGCTGCAAATTTTCTCTCTCTCCCTGCTCTCCCTGTACTTGATACCTCCACCCCTTTCCTCTCCCACCCAATTCACTTCTTCCATATACCTCTGATGTCTGTTTTATTTCCTCTTCTGAGTAAGATTTAAGCATCATCTCATTGGTCCTCTTTGCTTTTTGGCTTCTCTAGGTCTGTGGATTGTAGTGTGATTATCCTGTACATTATGGCTAATATCCACTTACGAGTACATACCATGCATGTCCTTTTGGGTCTGGGTTACTAAACTCAGGATAATATTTTCTAGTTCTATCTATTTGCCTGTAAAATTCATGATGTCCTGAGTAATATTCCATTGTGTAGATGAATCATATTTTCTTTATCCATTCTTCAGTTGAGGGACATCTAGGTTGATTCCAGACTCTGGCTATTACAAATAAAGCTGCTATGAACAAAGTGTCCTTGTGGTATGGTGGAGAATCTTTTGAGTATATGTCCAGGAGTGGTATGACTGGGTCTTGAGATAGAACTATTCCCAATTTTCTTAGAAACTACCAAATTGATTTCTATAATGGTTGTATCACCATCACTGACTTCAAGCTGTACTACGTAGCAATGGTAACAAAAACTGTCATGGTATCAGTATAGAAACAGACAAGCTGATCCTTAGACTAGAATTGAAGACCCAGAGATGAGTCCACACAGCTACAGACATTTGATTTTTGATATAGAAGCCCAAACCATAAAATGGAAAAAAAAGGAAACATCTTCAATAAATGGTGCTGGTGTCTAACTGGATGTTAGCATATAGAAGAATGCAAGTAGATCCATATTTATCACCCTGCACAAAATTCAAGTCCAGTGGGATCAAAGACCTCAACATAAAACCAGATACACTAAATCTAATGAAGGAGAAAGTGAGGTGTTGCCCTGAATCCACAGGAACAGGAGCCAAATTCCTGAATAGAATACCAATAACTCAGGCACTAAGATCAAAATTAATGAATAGGACATCATGAAACTGAAAAGCTTGTGTAAGGCAAAGGTTACTGTCAATGGAACAAAATGGCAGCCTACTGAATGGGAAAAGATCTGCACCAACCCTACATCTGTCAGAGGGCTAATACCCAAAATATATAAAGAACTCAAGAGGTTAGACACTAACAACACAAATAACCCTATCCTGAGAGACTCTGTCAGTGCTTGACAAATACTGAAGTGAATGCTCACAGTCACCCTTTGGACTAAGCACAGGGTCCCCAATGAAAGAGCTAGAGAAAAGACCCAAGGAGCTGAAGGGGTTTGCAGCCCCATAGGAGGAACAACAATATGAACCAACCAGTACTCTTAGAGCTACCAGGGACTAAACCACCAACCAAAGTGTACACATGGCTCCAGCTGCATATGCTGCAGAGGATGGCATTGTCAGACATCAATGAGAGGAGAGGCCCTTGGTCCTAAGAAGGCTCAATGCCCCAATGTAGGGGAATGCCAGGACAGGAAACTGGGAATGGGTGGGTTAGTAAGCAGGGGGAGGGGAATGGGATAGGGTGTTTTCAGAGGGGAAACCAGGAAAGGGGATAACATTCGAAATGTAAATAAAGAAAATATCTAATTAAAAAAAAAGAGAGGCCACAGAGGCTGAAAACAGTACAAAAATATTGGTGCAGAGCTAAACAGAAAATATTTAACAGAACAATCTCTAATGGCTAAGAAGTACGTAAAGAAATGTTCAATGTCCTTAGCCATCAGAGAAATGCAAAACAAAACAACTCCAAGATTCCACCTTATACCCATCAAAATGTGTAAAATCAAAAACTCAAGTGACAGCATATGTTGGTGAGGATGATGTGGAGCAAGGGGAACATTCCACCATTGCTGGTGGGAGTGAAAACTTATAACTATGCCACTTATAAGAGAAATTTGAAGCCAGTGGGTGAGAAAGTAGAAGTTTTTGGAGTGTTGCTAGAGAAATTGCCTCATTAGTTAACTGGTTGTTAGTGGCCTGGGAGCTGCAGGATTGAAGGGGTCCTGTAGAGAAACTGAGGTATGACACCACCACGTGGCTAGCTTAGAGTCCCTAAAGAGATGCCAGAAAGCCATGATGAGGTCTCTGCATCAGTTGCAGTGAAACCTCCAAGCCTGAAGGGGTCATGGTAATAAGTTGAGGGCTTGTATCTTCTGGCAGGGTCAGGGTCCCCAAAGAGAGGTCAGGGAACCATCAGAACTCTCAGTTGCAGCAGAGACCCCAATGGAGGAGGAAGGCCCATGGGTTGACCACTAAAGACAGCGGCAGATATGGACTGGATCACCCAGTATACCCCAGACACCAGACCGGAAACTATTTACATTATTAGATTCAGATTTTGTTTTTAGCTGATTGTAATTGCACCCTGATTCTTTCCTTTGAAAAATAAGAAAATATGTAATTTATGTTGGGTTTTATAGCAGCCCATGTTTGAGAGACTTTGGGGATTTTAAAGAAACACTAAAGTATTCAAGTGTTGAAATTTTTTTAAGACTGTGAGACTTTTAAAATAAGACTGTGCTTTATATTGTTATGATATTAACATGATATCTTGGAGATAAACAAGTTATTCAGTAGTGATGTGTCAAGATCACGAGTGGTCAGTTGTGTTGGTTAGTTTTTGTCAATTTGACACAAACTAGAGTTATGTGGGAAGTGGGAGTTGCCTCCATCAGACTTGTCCTTGGGGCATTTTTCTTGGTTGCTAGATGATTTGGGAGGACCAAGTCTACTGTAGGCAGCACCTCATTCCTGGGCAGGTGGACCTGGGCTTTAAAAGAAAGAAATCTGAGCAAGCCAAGGTAAGAAAGCCATAAGCAATGTTCCTCCACCGTTTGTGCTACGGTTTCTGTCTGCTGCTTCCTGTCTTGAATTCCTCCCCTGCTTTCTCTTGATGGTGGACTAAGAACTACAAGATGAAACAACTCTTTCCTACCAAACTTGATTTTCTTAAGTGTTTTATCATAGTAACAGAGAACAAACTATGGCAGAAAACATCTACTCTATGGAGAGATTCTTGCTGGGTTCATGGGACAGATTTAAGTTAACGGGAGTGGATAAGGACCCATGAGAACAGATTTATATTAAAAAATTAGTGTAATTTCTTTTCTTTCCTCTTACCTCATGTAGCCTTTCTGTATCCATATTTTTTATGTGATGCTATTAGCATGCTGTGACAAAGTAGAAGGCTCTTAGCAGAGCTCTTTAGACTCAGGAAGTAAACTACTCAAAAGCTTCAGGAAATCTCTGAAACTGACCAGATTAATCATCTCTCTCTCTCTCTCTCTCTCTCTCTCTCTCTCTCTCTCTCTCTCTCTCTCTCTCTCTCTCTCTCAGCATTATAAGCTGTAATGTCTGCTGATCCAAACTATCTGGAAGAATCAGAGAGTATCCAAGATGCCAGGAAGAGGCTCAGATCAATTGACGTACCTGGAAAGAGCTCTCTCCAATCTTCTGATCTGCTTACAGTTGTGCAATACACACCAGGTTTCCAGCTTTGGTGAGCTATCAAGGCACCTGTCTTCAGACACATCCCAGAAGAGGGCATTAGATTACATTACAGATGGTTGTGAGCTACCATGTGGTTGCTGGGAATTGAACTCAGGACCACAGGAAGATCAATCAGTGCTCTTCACCACTGAGCCATCTCTCCAGCCCGATAGATGTACAATTGATTCCCAGAACCCTCCTAAAAAAATCACTGTGGCCATTTGCATCTGTAGACCTAGTACTCTGTGACAAGAAGGAGGAGACCAAAGAATTTCTTGGAAGCATGTGGCCAGCTAGCTTTGAGCACTGTGGTGGTTTGAATGAGAATGCTTGGTCACCAGGGAGTGGCACTATTAGGTGTGGCCTTGATGGAGGATATTGTGGAATACTACATTTCCAGCTTTGGTGAGCTGTCACCCGTGCTGGAACAGGCTTGGGTGATACAGATGTCATTTTTACTTCTATAGTAGCCTCTAAGTAACCCCCACAAAACTCATTGGTTCACAAATGTGAAATACCAACGTGTAGTATATGAACTTTGAACTGTCATTGGTTGTCTGCTGGGTTAAGTAGATTCTTGCTAATTTCTCTACAGGAATAGTATTACATACCAGCACTGACTTGAGAACTTTAGCCTGTAAAACTAGCAAAACTTCTTATGTTTAAAAATCACACAGCCTCAAAGATTTTGACACAAAAAACAAGATAGATGGCTTTCACATGGTTAATGTCTTGCAGTCACAATGAAGTTTATCTCCAATTCTCAGGAATAAATTGTTCGTCTTCTCATGCTAGATCAGAGTACCAGTGAGAAGACATTATTTTAGGAAAAGCTTCAGGTTCCTTCAACTCAATACTAGTGCAGAAAATTTGGATTTTACATGTTATCGATAAATTTACTGTGAAACATCTAGTTACTGATCAAGAGAATGTGGGTAGTATCAACAAAGATTCTGAACTGCTCCCTTGTGAAGCGTTGCTCATTCTTTGCTAGCTGGGCCAGGAGGGAGTATTTAGGGTACGGAAGACAGCATCTTCAACTCCCAAGGCTGTGTAGTCCTAGTATTCTTTCTGGAGAGAAGATAAATGCATATTTTTATTGTGTAAAGGCTGAAGACTTTGAGAGCACACAGTATTTTCTTATTTTCTGAGTCATCTTCAGTTGCTTTAAATTTTTTCAGTTGTCTTTTATAAACAATAGTAGCAGAGAATAACATTACTATAAGGAACAACTTTCCTCTAAACGTTACGTCTGACTGTGGTTTTCTAATCCATTAAGAGGATTTTCAGCCCCTGGCAAGGTTTATAGAGTGTTTGACTGGTTCTGCTATAAATTTGATTATGTGACCAGCTTCAGAGGGGAAAGCTTTGCTAAACAGCAGAATTGGGAACTTTTGTAAATGCATGCTAACTAGTATTTTCCAGCTACTGAGTAAATGCTTGACTAATGAATCAATCCATAACTTACAGAATGAGTAGATGGCAGGCTAGCTCATATTTTTAATGGTAGGCCGTAGTGTTACTTTGTTTTGTCTGATACTACTACTGAATACTCCTACCCTACCCCTGCAAAAGAGATAATACATGTTCTCTATCATCCAGATCCACGCTTATATTTAAATATAGTTACTCTACTTGATTTTATTATTATTTAAAAGTTACGTATTATTTTAGTATGTACAGGATATTAGAGCACTGTACAATTTAAGAATGAAAATCCTAAATTAAAGACATTGGAATCGGGCTGGAGAGATGGCTCAGCGGGTAAGAGCACCGACTGTTCTTCCAAAGGTCATGAGTTCAAATCCCAGCATCCACATGGTGGCTCACAACCATCCGTAAAGAGATCTGACACCCTTTTCTGGAGTGTCTGAGGACAGCTACAGTGTACTTACATATAATAAATAAATAAATATTAAAAAAAATTAAAAAAAAAAGACATTGGAATCAGTAAAGGTGATAGATGTACACTTTTTTTTTTAAAGATTTATTTATTTATTTTTATTTATATGAGCACAGTGCACCTGTCTTCAGACACCAGAAGAGGGCATTAGATTACATTACAGATGGTTGTGAACTACCATGTGGTTGCTGGGAATTGAACTCAGGACCACTGGAAGATCAATCAGTGCTCTTAAGCACTGAGCCATCTCTCCAGCCTGATAGATGTACAATTGATCCCCAGAACCTTCCTAAAAAACTCACTGTGGCCATTTGCATCTGTAGACCTAGTACTCTGTGAC
Source organism: Apodemus sylvaticus (assembly GCF_947179515.1). Lineage (NCBI taxonomy): Eukaryota > Metazoa > Chordata > Mammalia > Rodentia > Muridae > Apodemus > Apodemus sylvaticus. The sequence continues at coordinate 55,071,061 of NC_067489.1, forward strand.
AAGAAGGAGGAGACCAAAGAATTTCTTGGAAGCATGTGGCCAGCTAGCTTTGAGCACTGTGGTGGTTTGAGTGAGAATGCTTGGTCACCAGGGAGTGGCACTATTAGAAGGTGTGGCCTTGATGGAGGAAATATGTCACGGGGCTTTGGAGTTTCAAATGAACAAGTCGGGTCTACTGTCTTTCTCCTCTTGCCTCTGCTCTGCTGCCTGACAATCTGGATGTAGAACTCTCAGCTACCACACCAGCACCATGTCTATCTGCACACGGCTATACTTTCTGCTATGATGATAATGGAGTAAACTTCTGACACTTTAAGCCTGCTCTAGTTAAGTGTTTTCCTTTGTTAGAGTTGCCACAGGGATAGAAACATGGTATATGAGAAGAAACAAGAGTATACCTGCTTCAATAAGGTTGAAGGAGAGATGTTACTTCTAAAGGCGATCCGTTGACCTCCAAAGACATAATTTAATTAAAATAAAACCATTAAGTCACTTGCCTTTGGCTATATAGCTAATTAGAAGCAAAGCCAAGCTTCTACAAAATTAGAGTTGGTGACATTGAAATTGGAAATACAAAGAGAACCCAGCTTTCCTACAGGTATAGCTGAGGACGTTCCTCTTGTGGTGATTTAGAATAAGCGGCGCTGGTCCAAAGTTTTGTGCCTTACTCACATGGGGTCAAAACAGTCGCCATTAGGAGAATAATGGCAACGGTGGCTTTGCCTTTTCTTCCATTTGTGTGGTTCAGCAGCACGAGGAGGATGAAAGAAAGCTTACAGGTCAGTCAGTAGCTTCTTTAGTTTCTTCCGGAGAATTTTTGTGGCCGAGAGAGCCCAGTGTTCGCCTTTGTCGTATCTCCTTTCTCAGTTTCGTGCATTGCTTGTTGCTTAATTAGTTTTGGAAATCAATATCAATGGCTTGCAGTGCTCTCAAATCCCAGACTCCTGCTTCCAAATGGATCATATGAAAATGGTGGATAAACATACTTACTCAGCTTTCGCCAGCCAGCTCTCCGTCTCCCCAAGCTTCTGGTACCCTGGGGCTCTCTTAGAAGGATTAGGGTTCGTTCCATTAGCACTGAAGAGTCCTAAAACTACTGTACAATGGGTCCCTCCTGCCTTGCTTTACTGAAGTCTAAGCCATTAGGATGTGTATCTCCCCCAAGTGACTCAATATAACAAGCCTATACTTGCCATTTTCATTAGTGAAATGGGAACCCCTCCCCCCGCCCCATTCCATGTATTTGTATTCTTTCTGCTTACCTTGAATGCCCTCTCTCTTTCTTAGATTCCTTTATGTATCGATATTCTCCAGTGACTATTGTATGCCTTTAGAATAGGGTAAAATGCCAGTCTGGATGGGAAATGAATGGGAAAGGATAGCCTGTTTATAAACCCCACTTCTTCTCAGTGGGGAGAGAGCAGGGGTTATATGGGAACAGAATCTCAAAATTGTCCAAGGCTCAAAGTAGACATGAATTTGAGCTCTTTTAAGGAGACTTTTTATTTTTATTCACTTGGTAAATGGCTACTGTCTTAGTTAAGGTTTTACTGCTGTGAACTGACACCACAACCAAGGCAAATCTTATAAAAACAACATTTAATTGTGGCTGGCTGACTGGTTCAGAGATTCAGTTGTCATCAAGGTAGAAACATAGCAGCATCCAGGCAGGCATGGGGCAGGAGGAGCTGAGAGTTCTGCATCTTCATCTGAAGGATGCTAGCAGAAGACTGGCTTCCAGACAACTAGGACAAAGCCCATGCCTACAGTGACACACCTATTCCAACAGGGCCATGCCCTCTAACAGTGCCACCCCATGGGTCGAGCATATACAAACCGTCACAGCTATATATTTCACCTATTCTTTGTTTTTGTTTTTCTCTTGAAGCAACAAGGGTAAAGAGAGAGGACCTCAGAAATGAAAGTATCCAGTTAAGGTGTATTTCCTTGTACTTGAGAGTGTGGGTTGCCTTCACGATATCACATTACTTTTGCTCTTCTCTCATGCTCTCTTATCCGCCCTTCTCTCTGTGTCTCTGTTTCTGCTTTCCATTGTCAGGGGAAAGCCATGGGAAACGGTGAGAGTAGTACAGGAGAGTGGGCTTTATGCTCATTATCCATTCAACAATAGCAGACGTCAAGCATCAACTAATGCGTTTTGGATGAGCCGATTCCCGCCTCTAAGGAGCCCTTGTTGGAAAGCAGTTTAAAACCTTACATAGTGTTTCTTCTTCGCTTATCTTGTTTCTGTTGGGTTGATTGGCTATAAACAGGATGATTAATTGTCTCTCCCTCTTTTTTTTTTTTTTTTTTTTTTTTGGTTAGGGCTGCAATATACCCTGTCAGGAAGAAACTAGAAAATAGCTTCATTTCATAGCAGGCCTTCCTCAAGTTCACTTGTCTCAGAACCGATTGAAACTAAACAAACACAGCTCACCTCATATTCTGAACACGAGACTCACTTACCAGCAAAGTCTATGGGCCATCACCCACCATGCATGCTTTCATTAGAGCAGGTACACTTGGTTCAGTGTTCAAACCCGAGGAGGAACTAAACTATCAACAAAAGCCAATGTCTTCTGCACTATTTTGTTTTATTGCTAAAGTCCATGATAGCAACCTCCTTCCAAAATCCTCATTCTTCTGGTAAACTATAGTTTTATTGGCAATATACTTAAAGCAAATAAAATAATTTTAATATTGGGCAAAGTATATCAAGATTCAATTGTGTAATAAACTCTGCTTTCATTTTTTTGGTACATTTTGATTATGTTAATATAATTTAATATATGACGAGCAGAAGGCTATTGCATTTTTAAACTACCTTTTAAAATAAAATCAGTTATTTTGTGTTGAGTTTTAAGTAGCTCAGGCTAGCCTGGAATTCCCTATGTTTGGTGAAATGACCTTAAACATCAAATTCTCCTGCCCCTAACTCCCAATACAGTTCTAAGGATTCAAACACAAACCCGTAAGCATATGAGGAAGACATGCTTCCAGCTGAACCACAGTCCAAGTCTGGTATTTTAATATATATATTCTAAATTAAACTGTGTGTGATATTGATAGACCCGATATGATGAACAAAGAGACATTTTCAAGCAGTGAGTAGCTTAGATATTGTAACCTCATTAGGACAGTACATAGCAACTCTATTATAGACAAAACTTCACGAGCAAATGTAGAATCAGCAAAAAGAATCCAATGCTTTTGAAACTGTATCACACATGTTTGTCTGTGTATGTGTGTGAGTTAGAAGAGACCTTGCAGAGCTTAGTTCTCTCTTTCTACCATATTGGTTTGTCTTGGTTACTTTCCAGTTGCTGTAGTCATCATGTAATCATCATGACCAAAGGCAATTTGGGGAGGAAAGAGACGATCTTGTTTTACACCTTGTAGCCCGATGTTAAGGGACGTCGGGGCTGGAGCTGATGCAGAAGGCCGGGCTGATTGCTACTTCCTGGCTTGATCCTGCTCGCTCTCAGTCTGCTTTCTTGTGGACCCAGGGCCACCAAGCCCAGGGATGGCACCACAGTCACGGGGCCCACCCAAATCATTTACCAACCGAGAAAGCACACTATAGGCTTGCCTCAGGCTAATCTGGCGGGGGGCATTTCCCAGTGGAAGTTTCCTCTTCTACAGGGACTCTAACTTATGCTAAATCGACATGAAACTAGCCAGCACAAGTTTCCAGGTGTTGAACTCAGATCATCAAACTCGGATGTAAGTGCCTTTCCCCACTAAGCCGGAAGCCATGTTCTTGATTTTTAAAAACCTTTCCAATGAGGATCTAAGAATTCCATCCCAGATACACCTTTGTGAACCATCAAATGTTGACTACACGTGCTCTGCTTTCACAGTGCCTTTTGTCTACACATCTTTGGTCCAGAGTCTTTAAGGATGACTGTCCACTCTGGTTTCCTGTCTTGATTTTCATCGGTTTTTCCTCATTGTTAGCTGACTAATGTTTAAGGAGTGCAGGGACACAGTCATTGGCTCTCTTCCTGTTAAGTCCTTCCGGTGTCCCTGATAAAGACCATCCTTCCACTTTCACAAATTGTGTAAGGTTGACACAGTAAACGCTAACATTCTGAGAATCGCTTCGCTACGTTTTCAGTGGTGGGATAGGGCTCCATTAAATATTAACTGCTTCTTTACATCTTCGCTTGCAACTTACAAAGCAGTTTCACACTCATTATCATGCTTTGCCATTACCAGACCCCTGAGAAGAATGTTTAGAGGAATGGGTATTGGCCCAATGTCGACAGGAAGGAAGGGCTGCAGTGTCCGCTTTCACTACCAAGCAGACATACCTTATGCCTCATTTCTTTTAATTCTCGGTAAACACATATTGAGTTCAATTTAAAGAGGGTGTTGGATCGTCAGAGACAAATACCAACCATAGACAAGACAGTTAGTTCACTATGCATAGGGGAAGAGACAGACAAAGATAGTTTTGAGGAGCACCAGGGGAGTCATGATGTGGTTGCCTCATGATGTGGCGTCTCTACTGTCTTCATGTCCCCAGAGGAATGACACCTGGCTGGTGTTTTCTTTTTTATTGGATATTTTATTTATTTACATTTCAAATCTTATCCCCTTTCCCAGTTTCCATTTTCTTCTTGGAGGGTGATCCAGGATTGAAAGGAAGAAAGGATTGGAGGTGGGGGACTTGAAAGAGGGGACTGGGAGGGGGACTGAAAGGGGGACTGGGAGGGGAGACTGGAAGGGGGACTGGGAGGGGGGACTGGGAGGGGGACTGAAAGGGGGACTGGGAGGGGGGACTGGGAGGGGGACTGAAAGGGGGACTGGGAGGGGGGACTGGGAGGGGGACTGAAAGGGGGACTGGGAGGGGGGACTGGGAGGGAGTAGCATTTGAGATGCCAATAAAGAAATAAATATAAAATTTAAAAAGAAATAAAGGATAATTTAGAAAACAAACAAAAGGAGCAGTGTGATTTTGCCAAAGCCTTCCATCTTGGTCAGCGCTTCACCTCTGCTGTAGGGGATGCGTCAGAGAGCCAACCTAATAGTGCTGCCAGGACAGAGAACGCTGCTGCGGCTCCTTTCTTCCCTGAGGGTTTAAACCCCCGGACCCCACAGGCAGGTTTCTGTCAGAGGTCTGATGCCTAAGGCAGGGAGAAACAAGGTCCTTAACTCTCCTTGTCTGTCCCGCCCAGTCAAAGGACCAAACCTCAGTTCTCTCCACCAGAGGCGTTTTTACCCAGATGAATCACCACAGAGGTGGTTTTATTTTAAGCCCTTCAGTGACTGCATCTCCTTTGAGCTTCCCTTCTTTAAAAATCCTGTCTTTGACTGACTACGTGTTTGGAAAATGCCTGCTCCCCGACCCTCACCGTTTGATGGCGGGTAGACATTAATGAGAGAGTCTCCTTCCTCCAAGCGCTGCGTTTCTTTGGTGAGGTTATTTCTTTGACGTCTCAGTCACTCAGGCGATTCCCTGCTGCTTTCTCAGGGACATTTAAAAAATTGTTTTTAGGAAAATTGAAGCTTGGCTCTTTCTTTCTTTTTTTTTCTTTCCGTCTCTCTCACCCTCAACCCCGGATACTTTGCAACCTCCTTTAATCCCGACTTTATTAGGATGGCGCGCGTTTGCCAGTTGTATAGTCTTTGCTTCTCCCTGGAATTGAGAATTGTAGTCACAGAACTCTAGCCTTGTGATTTCCAGACGCTCTACTTAACCTTTTGATTTTAACAGGGACTTTTGGATCTGCCGTGTGTGTGTGTGTGTGTGTGTGTGTGTGTGTGTATACATCTGAGTTCCTGTGATCATGGGAATGGGCAAATGCATGAGGAGGCCAGAGGTTAATCTTATCTCATGTTCTTTTCAAAAAGATTTTCTGTGTGTGTGTGTGTGTGTGTGTGTGTGTGTGTGTGTGTGTGTGCTAGCACAGGTGCCCTTGAGGCTAGAGAAGAACTTAGGCTCCCTTAGAGCTGGAGTCATATTGTGAGTTGCCCAGTGTGGGTCAAGGGAATGAAACTCAAGTCCTCTTTGAGAATATAGTAAGTGCTCTTAACCGCTGAGCCATCTTTTCAGCCCCTTCCTCTGTCATAAAGCAGAGTCTCTTACCGGCCTGGAACTCCTGCATCAGGCTGGGGTGGTGAGCCAGCCCCAGGGATCTGCCTGGCTCTTTCCTGAACAGTGGGCTTATAAACCAGCCACCACAAACAGCATTTTATGTAGGTTCTGTGGGTCAAATTCAGACACTCACGTTTGGTAAACGCTTTACGAGTGAAGGCATTGTCCATAAAAATCTAAGTATATATGTATATCTTGGATTATTGGCACAGAAGCATTTTATAAATCCACATGAGTTTTCTGGGTGGTAGAAAATTAAATAGCAAAAAGTAAAGCAAGCTTCCCATGAATTCTTTTTCGTGTGTCTGTAGCATACAAAATAATTAAAGAAAAATATTCAAGAAAGAACATGAGAAGAACTTTTCCGTGAGGTGTTAGTGACCAAAACTTAAATAAGCTAAAAAGGGGGGGAACCAAAAAGAGTATTTAAAATTAAAATTTTATTTTTGCAGACAGGATGAGTTTATGCAGTATAATGTAGGAAGTGGGCCCGTGCCAAGGTGTCCGCACGAGAAATTATGCCATGCAACAGATGTGGTATAAAGGGGGCTTATTTGTGGGAAGGGAGGGAAGTTAGGGCCTGGAGAAGGGATAGAGGCAAACGAGTAGACAGACAGACAGATGGACGAACGGACAGACAGATGGGGGCAGAGCCAGGAGGGCAGAGAAGAGGTGGGGCAGAGACAGACAGAAAAGGACAGAGACAGGCTGAACCAGAGAGAACCCATGGGGAGAGAGAGAGAGAGAGAGAGAGAGAGAGTGTTGGGGGGGGAGCTGGAGTGGTGGAGTGGTTCTTTTATGTGCCAACGCCTCAAGAAACAGCAGGTAACCTGCCACTGATCCATCCCTGACACGGAAATCACCTGTAAGCTAACAATGAGATATAAATAGCCTACAAAGAAAAAAAAATCAGTCTGGCGATTCCTCAGAAAGCTGGACATGACACTTCCAGAGGACTCTACTATACCTCTCCTGGGCATATACCCAGAGGATTCCCCAGCATGCAATGAGGACACATGATCCACTATGTTCATAGCAGCCTTATTTATAATAGCCAGAAGCTGGAAGGAACCCAGATGTCCCTCAATGGAGGGATGGATACAGAAAATGTGGTACATTTACACAATGGAATACTACTCAGCAATTAAAAACAATGAATTCATGAAATTCTTAGGCAAATGGTTGGAACTGGAAAATATCATCCTAAGTGAGGTAACCCAATCACAAAAGAATACACATGGAATGCAATCACTGATAAGTGGATATTAATTAGCCCAGAAGCTCTGAATTCTCAAGACACAATTAGCATATCAATTGTGATCCAAGAAGAGGGAAAGAGAGGGCCCTGGTTCTGAAAAGACTTGATCCAGCATTGTAGGGGATTACCAGGACAGAGAAATGCGAGGGGGTGATTGGGAAATGGGTGGAAGGAAGAAGGCTTATAAGACCCATGGGGAGGGGGGAACTGGGAAAGGGGAAAGCAAAAAATGTGGTATATCTACACAATGGAGTACTATTCAGCCATTAGAAACAATGAATTCATGAAATTCTTAGGCAAATGGATGGAGCTGGAGAACATCATACTAAGTGAGGTAACCCAGTCTCAAAAGATCAATCATGGTATGCACTCACTAATAAGTGGATATTAGCTTGGAAAACTGGAATACCCAAAACATAATCCACACATCAAATGAGGTACAAGAAGAACAGAGGAGTGGCCCCTTGTTCTGGAAAGACCCAGTGTAGCAGTATAAGACAAAACCAGAACAGGGAAGTGGGAAGGGATGGATGGGAGAAGAGAGGGAGGGAAGGGGGCTTATGTGACTTTCGGGGAGTGGGGAACCAGAAAAGGGGAAATCATTTGAAATGTAAATAAAAAATATATCGAATAAAATTTAAAAAAGAATGTAAACAAAGAATATAGAAAATTAAAAAAAAATAAAAATTAAAAGAAAAAGAAAAAATACCTTAGTATTTGTTTATTCACAACAGAGATTCACATGGCCTCCCCGTGAAGATGCAGCTGGGGATGATGATCCTCTGTGTCTGGTCTTGAACTTTTGTTCCTCCATCTTCCAGAGGTCACAGGTGAGCTCCATCACATCAGGGTCCCTGTGGTCCTGGGGATTAAACCTAGGGCTTTGTGCATAGTAGGAAACCACTACTGTGTGTGCCATACAATGTACCCTCAGTATTTCTTTTCAATAAAAAGAAGTTTAAAATCTAAAAACCGCATCAGGTCAGAGAGCCTGGGTCTCTGCTTCCCTTCTGGGGTGCTTCCTGATGACGTCACCTAACTGAGCTGAACATAGCAAGGGACTGCTACATTTGGTTCTAAGAGTTTTACTTACACACACACACACAAAACCCTTCTCAAAGATGGAAAAAACTACAGTTCAGTCGTACCAACGCCATGTATTTAAAGTGATGTTGACCAGGTATTAGCCACCAGAAATTAACTTGAGAGTGGAAGTCTGGAGTGATGGTAAAGAGAACTGTTTAGGCAAAGTGTGTCTTATTTTAACTCTCACTACTCTTTTACAAAGGCCACTAGCAGTTCGGAGGGAGAGAGAAAATGATAATCAAGTTATTAATATTCCATGTGAGGCTCTCAAGGTAAGAGTCTGGATCTGTTATTCATCGTGCTTTACTCAGAACTGTAATGGGGGGCTGGAGAGATGGCTCAGCCATCAGGTTTAAGCACCTCTCTTGCAGAGGACCTGAGTTTGATTCTTGGAGGCCATATTTGGTGCCTGGAACTCCAGCTCCAGGGGATCCAATAAGCCTCTTCTGGCCTCTGTAAGCAGCAAGCCTCACCATGTACTCCTCCTGCCCAACAAACACATACATACACACTAAAATTAAAACTATAAATTGTTTTAAAAAGAGAGACTTAAGGTGATACACTGCTGTCTATTCTTGCCCTTCCAGTGCGGTGACCCTGCGTTATGGAGCTGTATGGTGGGGTCTTTTCTGGCTATACTTACTGGCTTGCGGTGTTCCTTTGAATTTTCAGTGAGCTGCGGGATTTAGCACATCTTAGAAATGCTATCTAAACTCAACGCTTCCTAAAGATATATCAAGATTAACAAAATCATCTTTAGAGAGGTATTTCCAAGATGCTAAGACTGTTGGGTCCAAACCAACCAATAGCACGCACTCCCATTGTCTGTCAGCAATAGTGTTACTTAGAACTGTGTTTAAAATATAAGTTCTTTGGCCTCATTTCAGACTGAAAGGCTCAGGAACGCAGAAGGTTTCAGCCTAGCCATCTGTTTCGACAATTCCTTTATGAGCTTTAAAGGCTAAAGTTTAATAACCACTGCCCCAAAAAAAGCCAGGGGAGTAGGAAATAAATGTTCTCGTACCTTTTTTTATTTTTTATCTCTCCAAGTAAATTTAGCTCTATGTTACAACTGACCATTCTTCTGGATATCTGTGAAGATGACAGTTGTGTCAGAGAATTAAAAAAAATGGATTAGTCATAAGGAAATAAGAGCTAAGACAGACAGAGAGAGAGAGAGAGAGAGAGAGAGAGAGAGATGTTTTGATTGATTGTAGAAGTATTAGTGTTTAGCAGCTTCTGCAGAGATCTTGACTTAGCAGATTTGGAGTAAACGTGGAACTGTGTATACCCTCTTGTTTTACGTGTTGAAATCCTGGCCTTTAAGACTGTCAGGCTAGTATGTGGGCCTTTGGGAATTTATTGGGTCATGAAGAGCAGAGCCAGTAAGATTGCGATTGTCACCCTTATACTCTGGAGTTGTCATTATTGAAGAGAGAGGAAACTGGCTGTCAGCTAAGTTAGGCTCTCATGGGACCCTGAATCTAAGTGCTTTCTTATCTTGGACTTAGCAGCTTTTAGAACCTTGAGAAACATATTTCTATTCTCTATACCCCATCTAGGTTATGATATTTTGGCATGTATTGAGAATACATGAAGATATCAGATTAACTGTTTAACCAAAACTCCCAGCAAAGACTGCCATTGGGAAAATGGCACACATTGGGAAATTGGTGCCCACAGTGTCTCTAATACTTATGAGATGGAACTTGTAAGAATGCTCAGAAGTGACCCATCCCATGTGCAAGCATCACTCCTTAACACTGTTATTGATACTCTGTTATGTTTGTAGACTACTGGAGCATGTTGTCCTATGAAAGGCTCCACTCAGCAGCTGACACAGACAGAGACAGACACCCACAGTGGATAGAGCCTGGGAACTCTTATGGAAGAATAAGAAGAAGGATTATGGGCCTGAAGATGGATAGGAACTCTACAGGAAGGCCAATAGAATCAACTAACCTGGACCCTTGGGGCTCTCAAAGTCTGAACCACCAACCAAAGAACATACATGAGCTAGGCCTCGGCCTCCCTGCACATTTATAGCAGATGTGCAGCTGGATCTCCAAATGAAGCAGGGGCTGTCCCAAAAGTTGTTGCTTGTAGGTGGGATCTGTTCTTTTAGCTGGGCTGTCTTGTCTGGCCTCAGTGGGTGAGGAAGCACTTAGTCTTGCAGAGACTTGAAGTGCCAGGGTTGAGGGTTACCCACAGGAGCCCCACTAGCTCAGAGAAGAAGGGATGGGGAGATTGGAGAAGAATTGTGTGTGTGTGTGTCTGTGTGTGTGTGTGTGTGTTGGGGGGGCGTGACTGGGAGGGAGGTATTGAGCAGGATGTAAAGTGAATAAGGGAAAAATTAAATTAAAAAAAAAGAATTCTCAGAAGTAAGAATATGAAAAGGGATATAGACATATTTTCAAACATTACTCTTTCTTTCTTTTCCTCCCTCTCTCCCTCTCTCTCTCCCTTCCTCCTTCCTTCCTTAGATAAGGTCTGACCACTGATCCAGGCTGGCCTGGTACTCACTTTGAATTCCAGGCTGACCGAGAACTCACAGAGACCCACATGTCTCTGCCTCACAAAGTGATGCTATTAAAAGGGTGAGCCATTACAGCTGATTCGTATCACTCTGAAGCAAGGCTCATTCTGAGGCACAGGCTAGCCTAGGATTCATAGATATCCTCCTCCGGAAGCTTCCCTCTTGAAGGCCTGGATTGCCTCTGTGAGCCGCTATACTCTACAAGAGAAGGTCAGTTGAGGGTTTTGCTGTGAGAGTTCATGCAAAGTCTCTGTTTGGTGGCTGATTTCTGCCCCTGAGGACTGAGCTCATTAACTGTCCCAAAACACACAGTGTTTGCTTTAGGATTTATCCTCGACAGCTCTACAAATAGCTTGAGTCTCTCACTTCTTTTGTTCAAAGTATCCTGGAAATCTCATTAAGAGGGATTAATCCTGGATTCCATGTGGGTGTTCTTGCTTTAATAAGCTTGTAGGAAAACCAATAAAAACAACACAGAGGTACAAAGAAAAGCAAGTGCAATAGAGGGGTTAGAACTCCAAACCCCAGAGGAAAAAGGGATCACATTACTGTGAAGTAACAGCACAGTTGAGACATATGAGGTACCGGGGAGAGTGACTGATACACAGTCGATACTGAGTACCGAAGGCCTGGGTTCTAGTCTCAACTCTGCTAATTTGCCACAGGAATCTGCAAAATTCTTTCCCCCCAAGTCTTGCAGTTTCTTCAGAAGGACAATTAATGTCATCTATTGCAAGAGTCAATATATTGGGCAGAATATAATAATAAATATGATGGTTCTGCAAAGCAGAAGCAACAATGAAATCATGTTTATCCTGTAATGTTATCATATTAGAATTAGCCAAACAGCCCTTAGTCTATGCTGACTATCTACTGTCTGTACTCAGAGAAGTCTGAAATGTCTTAGTTTCATATTTCAAGTAAAAAAATTGAAACTATTTTTAAAAATCCATTTAAGTTAGAATTGTATTAATTCAGCAATTGTTTTTAAAGGCAGGTAGATATAAGAAGTCTTGGTGATAACTCACCCATTGAACAATCTCTCTGGCTCCATTGGAAGGGAAGGAAGGCTAGTTGATTTCTTATAGACAACAAGAAGCAAAAGACTTATCAGCAATTCCCACAGAGGAACCATCTGCTGCCCAAGTAGATTATAAATCAGTTGACTATTCAATTTGTTATGTAATTCAGGTCACTTTTAAGAGCAAAGGAGGGCACTGCGAATAATTACATAGGTAGGTAGACATAAACCATGACCATCCCTGAAAACCCACAACACATGCTTCTTGGTTATGATTGGTTTCCATCCCAAGGCGAATGAATAGTGGCAGTAAAGTTGTTAGCAATAGGACTTGGAATTTTAACTGCCCTTTCTCTACTGCGTCAGTTACTTCCGATTGGTACAGGGAGCAGATGTGACTAGCAGAGAACTCTGGAAATCCCAGAAAGCCAGCGTGTGGGGAGCTGAGGGGAGCAGCTCTCCAACCAACAGCAGGTGGGAGGGATACAGGAAGAGTCTCCAGAACGCTCTGAAGAGAAGCATCAAACACCTGCGCGAGCTGTTTCTGCTGACAGGCCACAGAACCAGACATACCAGTCTGGAGTGTCAAGAGCAGACGTGAGTGACTGAGGAAAAAAGCTTCAGGCCGGTGTCAGGTCTACCAAATGGAGTTGCAAAGAGCTTCGAGTTCTGCAGGCAGAGGCTATAGCCATAAATCAAAGCGCGTGCTTCCCACGCTGACAGTGGGGGAGCCACTGGCCACTTGTCACGCTCCAGTGTCCTCCACCAGAGCTTCACGTGTGGAGTGTGGAGAATAATTACTGTTAGTCCTCAGCCTGTGAGTGACGATGTCACGGGTAGGATTTTCCCAGGCATTGGAGGGAGAAGGCTGTATGCGCGCATGTCCACAGATACGATGGCGGACATGTGTTCACTCACCAGATCATAAAGGATCACTTAAAATTTCCCTTTGAGGGGTTCCTTTGCATGATTTATATTGACGACCCTGTTTCCAGCATATTCTCAGCACCTGGCTATATACATGACAGCCTTATATTCCCAACCGGGGGGGGGGGGGATAAAGAAAATTTTAGTGAGCAGCTTCATGGAGATAAACAAACAATGACAAGGGCATATTTTAAAAGATGATCCTAAATTCTGAAAGAGGGGGAAAACCCAACATTCTTCCCCAGGCAAGGGCAGGGGAACTAATTGCTGACTCTAGGAAAACTGAGGCAGGGTGCTAACACCCCCTTCTCTGAGCCTTCAGGAGTGGGAAGGATTGTGGGAGGAACAGCCCAGTGGTGGAAGTAGCCCTTTGTGACTGATGGGCAGCAGTCTTTCAGAATCAAAGTGTCACTAATCCTTTGGTGGATCTGCTTGCCTTTATAGAAGGAGTCTTTCAAGTAAAAGATTCCTTTTTGCTCTTTTCTTATAGATCGTTCTAGAGGATGAAAATAGGGTTGGGAATTCGGTTCAGAGCACTTGCCTCGCACGCTCGACGCCCTAGGTTCAATTTCAAACACTGAAGACAAAAAAAAATGGAAGCCTTCCATGGGAAGATGGTGCTTACACGAAGCGTGCTTACGTTTTGACAGCCACCTTCTTTTGAAGTATAGACTTGCCACCGAAAGAAATGGTGTCAAGTTGACATTGGTTTCATGTTTCTTAAAGGAATGTAGAGATAACAAGACTAACACTTCTTTTTCATTGACTGTGAGTCCATTTGCATTATGTGTTATTCATTTATTGTATAAAGTTCTGTGTTATCAATTCACAAAATAGTCCTGGAGCTTGCATTATTCACCGAGGCTTCTGATAGAATGGATACATTTAAAAACAGTCAAGTGAGTCTATTCATATACATAAATAACGGTAGACATAGAAGCCGGTATATTATTATTGCCAAGGTACTCGTCCAATCTTGAAAAAGTATGACTCGCACACTTAGTTCCCAATTGTTTTACAGCATAATTTTTTTCCTGTAAATACATAAAAGGGTCTTTAAAATGAATTATTGTCTTACTTTTGTCAGAAATCCTTCCTATGGTGGGGAAATAGCAACTTCTGAGATACATTAGCTTTGTATTATTCCTCATTCTGAGAAAAGAGTCTATGGGCTCTCCCACTCACTTCTCGAAGAATTTTACTTCCAGGAGCAACAGTCTTTCTGAGGACTCTTCTATCCCTCTTGCTAATTAAAAGGGTAACCCTACATGGTTTATGCTTTTCAGATTGTATTTTAATCAAGTAGGCACTTGACCTTTAGTGGTGTAGGAAACACCTCTTCCAATGTGCTTTTAAGCGCAATGCTCTGCCTTCTTGCTTAGAGGCAGACTCCTCATGCGCCACTTTGTTTGTGTGTTCCGTGCGCACACAATTAACGACTGGCCCACAGTTGGCAGTTGGAAGGTTTTGTTTTATTTTTTTATTATGTGTTTATTTATTTATTTTTGGATTTTGGGTTTTTTTTTTTTTCAAGACAGGATTTCTTTCTATAGCCCTAGCTGTCCTGGAACTCACTCTGTAGACCAGGCTGGCCTCGAACTCAGAAATCCGCCTGCCTCTGCCTCCCAAGTGCTGGGATTACAGGCATGCGCCACCATGCCCGGCCTGGAAGTTTTAATTTTGGCTTTAATGCCCCAAGCTTTTATTCTATGTTTAAAGAAAAAAATATTTTTTTTAAATTAATGTGTTTTTCAGAGAGTAAGAGTCCAATTTTGATCGATCACTGTGTTTCTCACTAAAATGCTGCAGTACTTAGGGTAGGGCCCATTGACTTAGCCATGACTATAGCATCCTAAAAGATAATTACGAATCTGGGATTCCAGGGTGCCCAAGCCAAGGCTGTGTCTTTGGTACAATTGTAAATGGCAATCAATTGCTTAGTGACATAATGTGAATTCTTACAGAATCATCTAAGCCTCCAGCCAGATTGGTCTTGGAATATTTGAGATAAATCCTTCCTCCCTCCTTAGAGATGTTCAGCACACAGGATAATTTCTCACTATTGATTTTTCTCCACTATGCATCTTAACTGTTTCGTGATCACTTGACATGTTCAAAAGATCTCAGTGACAGTCCGTTTAAAAGGAACAGCTTTTCAGAAGAATGCTTGAAAAAATTATCAGTAAAGATACTGAAGTAAACCTTCCACAGTTATTACTTTTAACTGCATATTTGATTAGAGGACAGGAAACAATCATGCAGATTTTCAAGAAGACATATCGTATATAGGTTTCTGAACGACTGGGCGTCTTGGGGCAAATACAGAATTCTTTCCCACTGAGTGAGGCGTCCAGGTGAGAAGCCCCATCAGAAGCTGGGCCTCTCGGGTGTTTGTTATTTATTTTAAAAAGAAACCCAAGAGAAACAAAACAATCAAACAACAAGAACAACAGAAAAGGACAAACTCTTCTGGATCTTCCTGTCCTGAACTTCAGTGATCCACGTCCAAAATGTCAGATCACCTCAATGTATATATTTTTATTAACAAGGAAACTATATATATATAAAAAACAGTAAAAGCAATGTAAGAACAACCCGTACTCGAAACAAATGAGAATGTATAGCAGATGCAGTTTTCCCCTCTCAAGACCAATCTTCATTCCTGCATATTCTTCTCTCTACTCCATTATTATTGAAAAGGGAAATTTTATTTAAAGGATTAAATATCCAATTTAGTTGGTTTTCAAGTTACTTCATTTTTTCCTCACACCCCTGAAATATTGCCCATTAGCAGAAAATGACAACAGAAATGTTTTATTAATGGTAGTTCCTTTTCTGGGCTTCTGAATAAAACAACGATACCATTATTTTTAATAGCGGAAGGGGGCGCTTCAAAACTAATAATTAAATAACACCACTTTAAAAGTCCCCAGATTAAGCAGAATTAAAGTGAATGAGGCCATTTCTGCATCACTTGGAGTGAACATTTATTTAAGATAGACTAAACAAATTACATGGAACCCACTCCATTGCCTTCTTTAATAAAAATCATGACTGGACAAACATCAGACTTTTATTTAAAAATAATAGAAAAGTAAAAATAGATTTCCTAGGGAAATTTCTCCCCTAACTCATGTGTGTATGTGTGCATGTGTGCGCGCGCGCGCGCGCGCGCGCGCGCGCGTATGTGTGTGCGTGTGCGTGTGCGTGTGTGTGTGTGTATTCATAATATTCTGTTGGTTCTGTGAAATCTTTCTTTGGAGTAACCGGGTAGCATAGTTTTTGTTTGTTTTTGTTTTCAACTGGATTCATCTAAGGTCACTGAATTAGAATGTCAGCTAACTGGTGGACCATGAGCTCTTATGAACCATGACAGATAGTATGGGACTTGATTGAGAAGAGTACATGTAGATGAGAGCACGGAATGTAAGTCGTCGACGCCATGGACCCTTGTTTAAAGAGAAGACCAAAGGAAAGAGAAAAATCGTATGAGCACTCTAAAATCATCTGCAGCACTTTAAAGGGTTAAACCCGCTTAACCCACTCTTAGAGAATGGCACCAAGGAGTACAAAGAGTACAGCTCACCCCTTAAGCGTGGCTAGTGCTAGACCCGTGGTAGCCTCAGGTTGCTAGAGCAGTCATGCGCTCCGTTTCCACCCCCCTCCCACCCGATTAATAGGATCCATTCATAGCTACTCACTACTGCAGGATTTGACCTGAGAAAGGCTAGGATTGATTAACTCAGCAGTCGAGGTGAAAGTCCCTAAATAATCTTTACCCTTGGCCAGCAAGGGAACTGCTAGTCTCGGTTCTCAGAAGCAGCTGGTGAGGTTCTCAGCCAAGTTCTTCAGATGTAGGAACTTCTCCCGGACAGCCTGGGTCAACATGGCATTTCACATCTTCCAGCCAGGCTTCCTGGATCTAGGAAATGTTATTCCTGACTCCTTTGACCCAGATGCCTGCAACAACACATTTCACAACCTGTAGGTAATCTCTCTTCTTTCCTTTCTAGGAGATGGTATAGTGGCTATTTTTTTCTAAGACAGTCATGTTGATATGTTCAAAAATCCATTGCTGAGTCTCAGAGAGAGGGTCACATCTGGCCATGAAAATCTTCTTCTCTGCGGGGTTGCAGTCCATACAGCTGTTACTCACAGGATGAAATAATGTTCTGTCCTGGGTGGATTAGAAAGAAAGGGAGTATAAAATGCGTGGGAAATGCTACAGCCTAAAGTAGATACATGCAAAATATGTTTATATTAGAATATATATCCAGAGTCTAATGAAGACAGCTCTCAAGTCAAAGAATATCAGAGTTCAAAGGATCTATAACTACCCAGATAATTTAATCTGAGACAAAAGCTTATTGATTCATTGTTTTTTTTTATAAGAAGAGTGATTTGTTCATTTCTTGTTTTGTAGTGATCATTTTGCTGCATGTTCAGCCGCTCACAAGTATGAAAGGCTTCTTCTAGCCATTCAGATAAAATATGACATTTACGCATACACACACACACACACACACACACACACACACACACACACAAGCAAACACGTGTACACACTCTGTAACTGAGAGCAAAGCAAATGATAAACAGAAACATCCAAAAGAAGCAAAATTTTCTTTATCTGGCTCTGGCTGTCTATGGGCAAAGACAAAAGAATCCTTGCTGAAATGCCAGGCAGTCTGCTGCCGTCTTTGGAAGACAAATGAAGGGGTGGGGACAAATGCCTCATGGGTAATAGCTGAGAGTAAAAAGTCAAATTCGCTAGTGCTCAAGGGTCGGTGTCTTCAGTTCAATAGCAATGGATGTTGGGGGAATTTAGATAACATTGCTCTGATGATTCTGTGTAGAACAGAGGACGTACCATGCACTTAAAAGCCCATACTAAATAAACAAATAAATAAATACGTAATTCACCCAACTACTTGAGACAGTTCACAGCTCAGTGGATAAAAGGCGCTCACTTCCAGGGCACAAAGTTTAAGTCCTGAGCAAGCTCATTATCTGCACACACTCCTTTTTATTGTGCACCTGGCAAGGGAAGGGGAAGCTAAAGGGCCCTGCCTTAGTCGCAAACACTCACTCACGTGGTGTTTGTGACTTTTCCTAAAAAGTGTCCGTGGTCTGGGAAGAGGCCCGCACACCACCATTTAAACGCTAGCATCAATTCATGCTTTGGTATTTAGCTTAGGAAGGGTTTGGGGTTCTGGTTGTTCTTGCTGCTTCCCTTCAAGGGAGGGACAGTAAGTGTACAGCGCTTTCAGGATTAAGGGTTTCTCAGCCACCCTTTGTAAACATTTATGGGTTCCTGAGTTTTAAGGCTCAATCAAACCAATATTTAATGTCCTTGAAGGATCCGGATGTTTGCTTACGGGGAAAGGAGGAATAAGGAAGGAGGAGAAAGGCAACACGTAGCAATTTGATATGTTTCTGTCTTGAGTGTAAACAAAGGACTGGAGCTAACACAAAGGATTTTTTATTCTACTCTTTAAAGTCAAAGTTTGCTTTCCGAACCTCAGAAAATTTCCATGGAAATTCTCCTCCTTTGTGGGGGAGACAGCACATTCTGGGAAGATGGTTTTGTGGGCTCCTGGCCTTCCCTGAACAGTCGCTGTGACACCTCGGGCAGCGGTTTTTTTTTTTCTTCCTCATTCCCACATTGCCTCTGGCTTTTCTCATCACTGGTCACCCCCAGTTTCTAGCAGCTTACCCACATGGACCCAATATATTTTATTAGGTTTTTAAACAGCCTTTGTGTCCATTCAAAACGTGGGCATTCTAGGCCAAGTGCTCTACCGCTGAGCTATATTTCAAATCCCTTCCGATAACATCCTTTAATTTTTTTACATGGATTGAGTGTGCACGGTGTGCATGTGTGCATGCCACAGTGTATGTAGGAAGGCCAGAGAACATTGTGCGGGATTCAATTTTCTATTCTACCATGGGGATACAATGGATGAAACTCAGGTTGCCAGCCTTGATAGCAAGCACCTTTACCCACGAAACATTCTCATGGGCCCCTCAAAGACCATTCTTAAACTATAATGTCCAGGACAATTTCTGTATGTCCAGCTAAGTCCTAACTTGCTGTATTCCATGATCGTGCACTTCCTTCTAGTCTTTATTACCTCGCAGACACCCCCAGTTTCCCTTTAAAACACATGCATTTCCATGAAACCTAAAGCCAGTAAAGAAAATGAATATTCTCTGATTTCTTATCCACATCAACCCATGTGTGCCCACATGGACACAAGAGCCAAACTAGATGTCTAGAGTACTCTATTTTTCTGAGCGTTCATTCTGATCAATAAGTTGATAGTAGTTTCCAAAACCTGTGTGGAAACACATGTTCTGACCAATACAGGTGTACTCACGAGTACAGCCAGGCAAGCTATGCAAAGTCAGTGGGACTGGAACAATCCAGAATACATTTCTTGTGCTCATACTTTGTGCCCTTGTAGGAGCTGGAAATGGGAACAATTTGTGTCTACCTACATCAGGGAAGCTGATGCGAAATAAGAGGTAAATAGACGTGGATCTCAAAGTCTTTCCCTGTCGTAAAACTGAATGAGCACTTTGTTCCGAAGATCACCTGTGACAGAGACAAATGAAATGGCAGGGCGTTACACTGGAAGCCCTCCCTCATATCCACTAGATCAACCGATTGTTCTCTGGCTACAGACTGAACTCAATTCACCCTTGTTTTTGGAGTGCCCAGCATGGCCACAGAGATGAGGAACATTTTCAGTCTTCAACAGAATAGACCTTTGCCACATTTGACCTTGGGGCCGACATACTTCCTGTCTTTAGGGTTCTACTGGGTCAGTCTTCTGGATTACTGGATGCCTTTATTGATGTGTTTGCTAGACGAGATTAAGTCAGTGGAGTGAGTAATTGTCTTCTGAATATGGTTTTTCTACCGTGACTACCCTCCTTTCTTCTGCCCTTCATTCAGCCCATCGGTCATGGCTGTTAACAGAACAGTTTTTCCCCCCTTGTGGAAAAGACTTGGGAGTATTTGGAAAGTTCCATGACAATCTTCTGTAAGTGATGACTGATGTTCTGTCTTTGCCTTATTCTTGTTCCAGTGCTGACAAAACGCATGGTATATAGCCCTGGCCGTTCAGTGTCACCTTTACTTCACCTTGTCTATGACATTGTGTAGGGGATGGCTAAGAAGTCCTGAACTGCCCTCAAAATCAGTATATGCAGATGAGCATGGGCGGGGCATTTTCTGCAGTTCACTGAAAGCCACACTACTTCAAGGCTGGTCACAGACTTGAGTGGCATCTGGGTGACACCTTGTGTGTTCCCACATTTGTACTATACTTTATTAGCTTCCATATTTGCAGAGTCTGAGATTTAAAAAGAATGTGTGAACTGTACAGAACATTCCAGCCTGAGCGTGGGGGTCCTGAAAAATCCTCATACCGAAAACAGAGAGGGAACACAATATACAGGAGCATGCATACATCACAGGAAGAAGGTTCCTGCAGCAAAATATGATGCGCCTGGAGGGGCTGCACGGTCCTGGCTGTACAGGAAGCAGGATGAATTCTAGTCAGCCTCTCACTCACTCACTGTCTGCCTTTCTTTGGAGGATGTACTAAGTTCTATGAACCTTAATTTACTTACTTGGCAATGTAGATAATGTACCCAAGTCCACGATAGGAGGAAGAAATGTAGAATTGCTGACTCACTGTCTCACATACAAGGAACTGTGTAATAGCTTCCCCTTCCCCTAATTTATTTTTAGTCAGAAAGCATCCCCAATTCTAAAACTCAGAATGTACTAACCATCTGGTTTGAGACTTTTCTGAAATCCTGGTGAAATAAAGTTTTATAAAGTGTCCTCCGACTCAATCCGTTACCCACATCATATAAAGGTGTCTCCCACTTTAAGCAAAAGGATTTAGGAGACCAAGGTAACCAAGGGTTATCAAATCTGGCTTTGTGGAAAACTACATCAGAGTTTTGGCTGATCTACATCTTTAGCTTGACAAATTACAATCCTTTCAGATTTGGGGTTTTCCAGAAGAGAGAGCAATCAGGTAGGTGGGCCTTTGGAATACATTATTCAGACAGGCCGACTGAGTTCAACAGATATTTATAAAGTACCCTTTATATTTTTGTTACTGTCAGGGAAGAGGCTTTCACAGAAAGATAACCTCTAACCTTGCATCCTCTAACCCAAAGAATAGAGAAGATCAAGAGGTAAGGGTTTGAAGTTTTTTTAAAAAAAAGATGTTAAATATATATATATATATATATAAAGAAGTTTATGTAAAAAATAATCATGAATAATTATTTGTGCCCAACCAATGGACAGAGAAGCTACTGCCCCCTATGGTTGAATTAGGGAAAAGCTGGAAGAAGCTGAGGAGGAGGGTGACCCTGTAGGAGGACCAGCAGTCTCAATTAACCTGGACCCCCAAGATCTCTCAGACACTGTGCCATCAACCAGGCAACATACACCAGCTGATATGAAGCCCCTGACACACGTACAGCAGAGGACTGCCGGGTCTGTGTTCATTCAGAGACGATGCCCCTAACCCTCAAGAGACTGGCAGTCCCAGGAGTTTAGAGGTCTGGTTGGGTGGGGGAGTGGGACATGGGAGCATCTTCCTTGACAAAGGGGGTTGTGGAGGAGGTGTGGGATGTGGAACAGTTGGAGGATGGACTGGGATGTGGGGAATAAAATCTGGAATGTAAATAAATAAATAAATAAATAAATAAAAGATTAAATATAAAAGAGAAAAATGTCAGTGAAATTTAATGTAAATGAAATTTACTATAAAAAGGAGAATATTAAATAACACATTTATAGATTTGATTTATTTAAAATTTTAATGGGCATATCCTGTTTGCCAGAGACTCTATCTATCTTTTATCACCTATCTATCTATCTATCTATCTATCTATCTATCTATCATCTATCTATCATCTATCTATCTATCTATCTATCTATCTATCTATCTATCTATCTATATCGCATCTTCTTTCCACCTTTTGATAACCACTTAGGCTGATTCTATTTCTTGGCTACTATGGATAGGGCCCCAGTAAATATGGTGGAATGTTGATTTAAAACCTTTTGTGTATATAATTGGAGCAATATAGCTAGATAATGTAGTAATTATATTTTTTAGGTTTTTTTTTTTTACAGATTTATTTATTTGATATATGTGAGTACACTGGCACTCACCAGACACACCAGAAGAGGGCATTGGATCCTATTACAGATGGTTGTAAGTCACCATGTGGGTGCTGGGAATTGAACTCGGGACCTCTGAAAGGGCAGTCAGTGTTCTTAACCGCTGAGCCATCTCTCCAGCCCCACATTTTTAATTTTCTGAGGAAGCCCCATATGTATTTCCACAGTAGAAAGGCTAAATTGCATTCCTACCTACAGTATAAAGTTGTTGTTCTTGTCCTCATGGGCATTTGTTTTCTGGGTGATAGTCATGTTGGCTTAGATGAGAGAGAATCTCGGGGAAGTTCTGATTTGCATTTCTCTGATGACTGAGGATCATCATTTACGAACATTATTTTGTAAATTTATTGGGATTTGTACTTTGAGAAGAATCTGTTGAATTAATTTGCCTGTTTATTGATTTGATTATTGTTTGCTTTCTTGGTGTTCTACTTTTTTGAGTTCTTTATATTTTGTAGATATTAACCTTTTATGCATGAATAACTAGCAGATTTTTTTTCTCATTTCTCTCTCATTTTGTAGAATGTCTCTTTATTTTGACAACTGTTTCCTTTACTGTGCAGAAGCTTTCTGATTCAGTGCAATCCATCTGTCAGCTCTTGTTATTACGTCCTGGGGTATTGGAGTCTTGTTCAGAAAGCCATTGACTATGCCTAAATCATAAAGTGTTTCCTCTATACCTTTCTCTAACCATGTCAAAGTTTCAGGTCTTATGTTATGGTCTTAAGTTCTACATGGAGGGGGCATAGACAATGAACAATGAAGATAATAAATATGATATTATGTTTATGTAAACATGGGGAAATCAGGAGGACCTGAGTTGACCATGATGAGACCAGAAAGAAAGAGAATTAGCTATGCAAGTGCCCACGTGAAGCAATTTCCAGAGGAAGTGAAGGCCCAGAGCAGAGAGTTACTAAGCACAGTGTCATGACTAGAGAGTCTAAGGAAATCAGAATGGTGGAGCTGATTGGAGAGGTGCTAACTAGATCAAGTTATGGTCACTGGAAAGTCTTCGGTATCACCAAAACACAGGAAACATTGTGTGGGCTTTGGATGGCTATGTCTGAGAGGCAGGTAATGGCCATGTCCTGAAAACACTGGTGAAGTTCTAAGACTTGACTCTCCATGTAGGCACTGGGAAGTAGCTGCTGGAGGATTTGAACTTAGGATACCAACCAAGGAGGAAGGTACTGGATAACATCAGGAGAAAACAGATGAAGGCTACAGCAAGAATCCAAATTTGAGCTGATACAGAAGCAATCTGGGGGTAACCAGGTCCATGATCTGAAGGTTATTTCAGATATTTGAGAAGCTGAATGCCCATAGCTTTATAATTAATGGGCTGTGGGGGCTGTGGTAGAGGGAAGAGGTGAGAGACTGGAGCCAAAGCAGTGCTGAACTGGGAAGTAAAGGGTGAATTAGACCGGGAGTGGAGATGACCTGGTTTCTGTTTTAGACATTGTATTAGTTTGGGTTCTCTAGAGTCACAGAACGTATGGATAGTCTTATATAGTTAGGGAAGTTGTTGATGACTTACAGTCTATAATTCAGCTCCCCAACAATGGTCAGCAGCAGCTGTGGATGGAAATCCAAGGATCTAGCAGTTTCTCAGTCCCACGAGGCAAGCAGGCAAGGAAGAATGAGAGTAAATCTTCCTTCTTCTAATGTCCTTATATATCTCCAATAGAGGGTGTAGCCCAGATTATTGGCATGTGGGTCTCCAGCAGAGGGTGTGGCCCAGATTAAAGGTGTGTGCATCCATGCCTTTAATCCCAAGTGATCTTGAACTTGGAGCTCTCCTTGTCTTAGCCACCATGCTTCAAGATCTCCATACCAAGATCCAGGTCAGAAACTTATATTCTCTGAGCCTCCAAATTAGGAACATGGGTGAGCCTTCCAATTCTAGACTGTAGTTCATTCCAGATATAGTCAAGTTGACAATGAGGAATAGCCACTACAGACATTTTAAAGCTGGAAATGTTTATAGAATATCTAGGTGTCTGTATCTAATAAGCAGTTGGTTAGACAAGTTAGCAGGATAAATAAATATATATATATGTATATATATATAGATAAATTTGTATGTGATTGAAAAAATGAATGTTAGATCAACATATATTGAAAGTGGATACTTTTACAAGAGAGAACTCCTTCATAATCAATGATTCTAGTGTCTGATATGGAGAAGATGAAGGCATTACGGTATGAATTTTTAATTCAGGGTTGTCCCTGGCAGTGACTTTTTTGATGTTCATTTAGCTTGTCAGATATCCATTTCCTTTTAATCTGCAAAGTGAGTTCTGTAGACAGGAGGGAGGGCTAAGACACAGTCGTAAGATCTGCTCTGCTGCCTTCAGAGGCTGTAGTGATAAACAAGGTTGATGACACACGACCTTACCTGGAGCTCTTGAAGGGGGAGAAATCAGTTCTTAGGTTTACTGTTGGTTTCTGAGAAAATACAAATAACTTCTAAACAGATATAAAAGAGACAAGCAGTCATAGTGTCTTTTTTTGTGTGTGGATTTTTTCCTTAGTAGGTCAGATTTCACACAGATGTTGGTCTCAATCCTTGATTCATTTGGCCTCCCAGAAACGAAGCCTTTGAATATGTTCTTTGTGTATGTGTTGAGTTGTGTTGCCTGTAGGTGACTCTTGACTGGTTCTTTCTCTTACTGTCTTCACTGCGTACGCCCAGGGATGTGCAAGGCTCATCCATCCTCAGCTCCTCCAGCCAGAAAATTCCGATGCGTCGGTTCCCTACTCTCCAATGCTAATCCAATGGTTTCTTATTTAATTAAATCCATCGTGTGACTTACATTGCCCTTTACAGGTCTGCCACTGAACAGGTGTCTGGCCTCATAGTTCATCATGTTCCTTAATGGTTATCCATTTCAGGCAGCTTTTCTCTGTTCTTTGTAGAAAACCATGATTCTGACTATCTCAAGGTCTTGGTATATATAAAGTATTATATTATAATCTCTTTATGTACCACTTTCATCATTATCTAACTTCTGCCCATTCTTTCGGTTTCCTTTCACATATCGCTGGGAGAAGCCTTCCCTACGCCTCTGGCCTGTGTTGTGCTCAGTGCTTTATGTCATATTATGGAGTGTCTACATTTGGATGTAATCGCTGGCATGAAGCACCGTGGCCCAAGCAACCAAGGCGGAAAGGGTTTGTTCAGCTTCTGCTTCCACATCACAGTTCATCATCAGAGGAAGTCAGAGCAGGAGCTCAAGCAGCGAAGGCACCTGGAGGCAGGCGCTGATCCTCACGCCAGGGAGGGGCGCTGCGGTCCACACGCCAGGGAGGGGCGCTGCGGTCCACACGCCAGGGAGGGGCGCTGCTTACTGCTTCAGTTCTCATGGCTTGTTCAGTTTGCTTTCTTATAGAACTTAGGACCTTCAGCCCAGGGATGGCTCCACCCACAAAAGCCTAGGCCCTCCTCCGTTTACATAATTAAGAAAATGCTCTACAGGCTATGTTTGTTTTTTTTTGTTTGTTTGTTTTGTTTTGTTTTGTTTTTTTGTTTTTTTCCAGACAGGGTTTCTCTGTGAAGCCCTGGCTGTTCTGGAACTCACTCTATAGACCAGGCTGGTTTCGAACTCAGAAATCCGCCTTGCCTCTGCCTCCCAGAGTGCTGGGATTACAGGCGTGCGCCACCACCGCCCGGCTTTCTACAGGCTATCTTATAGAGGCGTTTTCTCAATTGAAGTTCCCCCTTTCCTGATAACTCCAGCTTGTGTCAATGTTGACATAAAACTAGATAATGAATGCTTTGAACCATATGTATATATGCATGTGTGTATGTATATATATATGTATATATATTTATATGTGTGTGTATTTTTTATATGTATTACCTCTGAACTCAAAGTTCCACATGTGAGGAAAATATTGTTGCAGAGCCATTGCTTCTGACCATGTCTCTTATGTCCTCTCGATCAGTCTGTCAAGAGTCTCCTGAACATCACACCTGTTTCCTGCATACCTCTGAGTCATGCAGTGCTAATAGCACTGTCCAGATCTCATTTCTCCTCCCTTAACCACTCCTTGATAAACCAGAATGTGGAAAAACAGGAAGCTACATTCAATTATGCACTCAGCAAATATGAGCTAAGCCCTATTGTGTGCTACAATGTCTTTTTGGTATTCATGAAGAAAATACAGACTCATCAGTCCTTTCCTGAAATTCACCTTCTAACATTTTACCTGTGAAGAGTTGAAATTGCACAGAAATGTTTGGTATAGAAGTACAGCTACTTACACAATGTGTTTCTGTCTAATTTCGGGTGTTAGAATCAGGCCAGAAGATAGCTTGCTGAACACACAGATGGTAATAGCTCACATCAACGTAAGTCATTTGTGCCACACTCTAAGTGCAATGAATTTTTATTTAATTATTGCAGTAACTATTGAAGGTGAATATTATTATTTTCATTTTATAACAAGAAAATACTGTTATGTAGGAAGCTTTCCAAGACTTCAGAGCCAAGGTGCACAATGGAACTCATGACTCAAATGACAGTCCCCAACCCCGGGACTCAGAGCCTGTGTCCTTAATGCCTTAAGTGACAAAGCATCTCTCTTTTTGGCTGAAGCAACTATCAGTCTGGCTGCATCTCCATGTCTGTTCAGACCGGAAGTGGTGTCCTCATAAACAAGATCATGAGTCTTTCAGGGATTCTAGCACCCAGATCTGTCCCTTCCCCCCACAGCATTTAGCTGTGACCCTCCTGGCTGGCAACCCCCACCCTTCCCCAGGGGTTATCTCCGGCCTATTCAAGCTGCGGCATTCCTGGCCTACAGCCTCCACCCTTCCCCGGGTGTTATCTCCGGCCCTAGTTCCTTGGGAACAATACAGCCGATTTCACCTCAGCGCAGCTCCACCCGGAGACCAACAGAAAACTACGTGACTGAAAGCAGACAACCCGCCGAGAAGAAGATCTAATGAACTCTCGGCCATTTGGGGGGCAGGGTGGTTTTTCCTAAGATTATAAATATTGGCTTAATGATAGTAAAGTCGGTCTCTATGGGCAACTGTCCTCTTGACTCATTTCTCTTTCGCCCCCTTCCCGTTAACCTCAGAATTCTCTTCCAGGTATTCCGGTTTGTATGTGGCCGCTGGCAGCAACACAGATCTGCTTCCATTTGGTTATCTAGATCCTCACAAGCATACAGCTCAGCCTTACATAAGACGATAGTCTGCGATAGAGTTTTTGTAATTCAGAGAAATGCAGTGTGGCAGTTAAACACATTAGGGAAATAAGTTGAAATGGAGTATAAGACTGTGCCAGCCAACTGGCTTCAGATAGGTGAGACACATAGGCAAAAAACACAAGAGAATGATGGGGCTATTTGAAGGGCTCTCCTTCCTGCTTTGAGAACAACCCTTAGCCTGGTCTCAGAGGTCCTTTCAGGTGAGCAGGATTTCCCTTTAGCTTTGAGTACAAAGCTTAAGTAGAGTGCTTCTAAAACCGATTTGAGCACCAGTCAAGTAAATATATGCTTTTCTGGTGACTAATCCTCTTTCTACCAGATTGATTTCTGGAAAACAGCCACACCTCTCTACACTGCCACTGTGTCCTGCTGGCACAGGACACACTGGTGAATGTAGCGTCCTCATGACAATGTGGCTTCATTGCTTAGTGAAAGCGTGGCCCTCTTGGCAGCTAGCCTTGCCCGGTTGTGGTAAGATAGCTAAGTTGTCAATTGGAACCAAAGCCGTCCTAGGGTCCAGGGACTCCATCATGAGAACCCAGGCCCTCTATTACACACAAGTGATGCCGCAGACACTGTGCATCTGGTTTGTGACAGATGTTTGTAAGTCTTTGTCTTTTGTAGGTGAAGCTGGAGGGCAGTGGCCCAGGTAACATTATTAGTATTAAGCAAATTTGTATCTTGTTAAGGAAATCCCTTCAAACTGTGCTCACTAGTCACCAGTGACACTTATGATTTATGATACAGGGCTCAGTTGGTGAATTTTGTGTCTTGGGTTCAGTTAACTCAGACGAGGGCATTGCATGTGTGTTGATTCAACTAGGAGTGGGAAAACAATACATTAACTCGATTGCTATCAAGCTGGGTCAAAGAATCAAAATCCAGATTGGGGTAAAATCTGGATTTCAAAATGGTTATTTCGACTTGGAGTATGCTAGTAATGGACTGAGGCCCAGACACTGTAAAAATCTGCTCTATCCTTAAGCTACACTCTAGCCCATGAGATAGTATTCAATGGAGCCAAATGGCTAGCTGAACAAATACAAACAAAGGTAGAAGATGAGAGAGATATAAGGTAGCAAACAGAAAAAGGTTATTATTTTTAAATGCTGAGCTAATTAAAAAGCCAAGAGTATGAATCAAATAAGAAAATCAACTCAGGCTGAGTTAACTTTGGTTATAGTAAAAGATGATCGATGCTTAAATGAAGGGTGTCAGTCACTCATTCTGTTTTCCGTAACTAAAGCAGACTTGTAGTTTTATACCCTTTTTTGGGCTATGTGCTGTGATCTAGAACTCTCTAGCGCAGTGGTTCTCAATCTTCCTAATGCTGTAACTCTTTCAGACAGTTCCTCATGTTGTGGTGACCCCCAACAATAAAATTGTTTTGATTGCTACTTCCTGAGTGTCATTTTGCTTCTGCTATGAATCATAATGAAAATAAACTTTTCTGATGGTCTTAGGTGACCCCTGTGAAAGCGATGTCAACCCCCAAAGAGGTAGGAACCCATAGCGTAATTCTGTTCTAGATGGGATGTCCAGGGAGAATCTGGAAACTAAGTCATTGCCTCAGAAGTAAAGACTACCACCCAGGCAAGCATTATCAAATATTTTGTCTCGAGCAAAATGGATTGAGCTTAATTGCTACTGTACTAGAAGCCAGGGAAGAGCTTTGCAACAACGGGGAGAGTTAGAAGTGAATGGGCTGATCTGGAAGACCGTTCAGTGATGACCATACATTGCAGGATTTGGAGAATGCTCCATAAATCAGAACCAGAGTAAAGCTGTGTTTCTTGTCTGCTAATGTAATTGGGTGCACTATATTTATTTTGGTTTCTAAGTCCCTATCTAACCAGAATGCTGTAAAATAAAAGCAGCCCCATGGCCTCCTATCTGATATCACTGAATCATGTGGACCAGCATGATCTTATGATGTAGAAACCAAAGCTTAGTCTGTAAGTTAAAATAAATAGTCGAATACTGGCACATGCCAAGACTTTCACCCACCACTTACTTTGAACTAATGGCTTGGCTGTGTAGGCATCAGTTTAACTTGGTACTTTCTTATCTTTGCTCCATGTTTAATGAAACTTTAAAAAGTCTTATTAAAATGGAAATTAAAGTTTAAGAACATCATAAAGAGCAACTAAAAATTTGCAGTTCAGTCACTGGGGAAGGGTATTTGTGATAAAGAAATGTGTTGGGGGATAGGGGACTGGAGAAATGGCTCGGAGGGTAAGAGCAGTGGTTGCTCTTCCAGAGGTCCTGAGTTCAATTCCCACTTGGTGGCTCATGATCATCTGCAATGAAATCAGCTGTCTTTTTCTGGCCTGCAGGGGTACATGCAGCTAGGGCACTCATACATAAAATTAATATATATATATATATATATGTATGTATGTATATACAACTAACCTGACCCCTCCCCTCAACCCCAGAGCCCCCAGGGACTAAGTCACCAACCAAAGAGTACACATGGAGGGACTCATGGCTCCAGCGGCATATGTACCAGAGGATGGCCTTGTCAGACATCAGTGTGTGTGTGTGGGGAGGCCCTGGATCCTGTGGAGGCTCCACCCCTCAGTGTTGTGTAGGGGGATGCTAGGGTGGGGAAGCTGGAGTAAGTGGGCCGGTGGGAGGGCAGCCTCATAGAGGCAGAGGGAGGAGATAGGATTGGGAGGGTTTGTGGAGAGGAAACTGGGAAAGGGGATGTCATTTGAAATGCAAATAAATAAAATAATCCATATAAAAGAAAAAGAAAAATGTAAAAAAAAAAAGACACAATCTATTCAGCCATTAGAAACAATGAATTCATGAAATTCTTAGACAAAGGGATGGAGCTGGAGAACATCATACTAAGTGAGGTAACCCAGTCTCAAAAGATCAATCATAGTATGCACTCACTAATAAGTAGATATTAGCTTAGAAAACTGGAATAGCCAAAACATAATCCACACATCAAATGAGGTCCAAGAAGAATGGAGGAGTGGCCCCTGGTTATGGAAAGACTCAGTAAAGCAGTATAGGGCAAAACCAGAACAAGGAAGTGGGAAGGGGTGGGTGGGAGATCAGGGGGGAGGGAAGGGGGCTTATGGGACTTTCGGGGAGTGGGGGGCTAGAAAAGGGGAAATCATTTGAAATGTAAATAAAAAATATATTGAATAAAAAAAAGAAAAAAAAAAGAAAAGGAAAGGAGAAAAGAAAAAGAAAGATATTGGGTTTATCTAGCAAGGCGGAGCTTCATGATGTAGTTTCTATATCCATAGCCGATCCCTTGAATCTTTAAGTCACTCAGTGACTATTTATTTAGAAACTTCTCTATTGGAGATTAGGGAAGACATAATAAGGCGTGTGACAGGAAGGAGCCATGGCGGCTCAGGCCTGACGGCTCAGCACTTGGGGATGGAGGACTGAGAGATGTGGGTCATCCACAGTTACACGGAGAATTTGAGGCTATCCTGGGCTACATGAAATTTTGTCTCAAAAAATCAAAGGGGGCGGGGGGGATGAAGGAAAGGGTGATAAAAGGTTTCTGACCTTGGGATGGATCACACTCCATCAACGCTTAAATTCAGACCGAGAAGGGAGGTTGGCTCCGCACCAAAGCGCAATCACCACCAGCAGGAAACAGCGCAGGCTAAAGAATGCGAGGAAGACTTGCGCATCTAACTCCCTGTTAGAACCCCTTGGGAGATTTCAAAACTCCAGACTCGCCATCTAGAGAGCCTTAGTGAGCTTATAGTGCGCTGACCTGACAAAAACGTGTTTTGTGTTCGGATAACTTGTTTTTATAATGTTTACATCTACTTATCCCTGCGTCCGGGTTTTCTTGGCCAGTTTTGATTGTCTTGTTTCAACTTTAGACTCTCTCAGTTCTCACATGTGAATCTGCTAAAGCGTTGACTGGCTAGATGTGCGTTCCGTTGTGAAAACTTATCTTCACAGTATTAAGTCGTAATCTCTATTATACAGCTCACCCTGTGCTGTGCTGTACCTTGTAACCAGAGTTTCCTGTCACAAATGCCAGGCAAGACCTTTAGCACAGACTACACAGGCTCAGTCCTCTGTTGCTTTCCCTGTGGTGGCCTTGCACGCCTGCCCTGTCCCCAGATCTAAACTTACCAGTTATCTTAAGCCTTTTATGGCAATGATATTTGAACTGATCCTTAATTTCAATTTCCCGTTTTTGTTGCTCAAGTATAGACTCTTGTGCTTATCAGGTTGAAACCATGCTAAATGTTCTAATTTAATTTTAATAGTTTAGTTGCCCAGTCTTTTGGATTTTCAAATGCATCATCCGTGAATGGGCCATTTATCCCTTTCCTCTGTAATCTTGATGCCTCTAAATTTCTTTCGTCTATCTAATTACACTAAATACGATATCCTGTACAAGTATGAATAGAGGTGATTACAGTCCACATCCTTTATATCCAGTCTCTCAGGGAATGCTTCTCTCTCCTTTCCTTCCTCCCTCCTCCTGCTTCTACCCCCACACATCCCCTCACTTCCTTCAAACAGTCTTCCTCTTTAGTCCTGGCTGGCTAGCCTGGAACTTTCAATATAGACCAGGCTGACCTTAAACTTATAGAAACCCTAGCAGTGCGGGGGGCATGTCTCTAATCCCAGCACTTGGGAGACAGAAGCAGGCAGATCTCTGGACTTTGAGATCAGCCTGGTTTACAGAGTGAGTTCCAGGGCAGCCAGAGATACACAGAAAAACAGTGTCTTGAAAAACTGAAACCAAACAACAATTAAAAATAATCAAACTCGTGGGGTGGTGGTGGTGCACGACTGTAATCCCAGGACTCTGGAAGGCAGAGGCAGGTAGATTTCTGAGTTCGAGGCCAGCCTGGTCTACAGATCGAGTTCCAGGACAGCCATTGCTACACAGAGAAGCCCTGTCTCACAAAACCAAATCTCAAAAACAAACAAACGAACCCCAAACAACAACAACAAACCAAAACCAACCAACTGACCAAAAAGACCCCCAAACGTATGACAATTCTGCTACTCTGCCTCCTGCTAGGATCAGAGGTGTGTTATGTCACTGCAGCTATGCTGAAGGAAAGTTTAGGTAGTGATGGGAGTGATGGTGTTTGTTTTCTATTTGACTATTTGGTGAGATAGTATTATCTTTAGTATCTTTAGTATTACAACACACACACACAGACACACATGTACATGTATTCATACATTTTCTGGTTTTTCGTATCTACTTCTCAAATAAATGGCTTGTGCTCAAAATTCTTAATTTAAGTTATATATGCTGTAGGCCATTCAATAAAACATTTACATAAAAGGGGCAGGATATGAGAGCTAGCTTTAAATTTGGCAAGGGTAACAGCAGGTAATGTTACAGAGTAGCAGAGATTGCTCCCGTGATGTACTGGCGTTAGATTACATTTTGAGACTGTTATCAGCATAAAGAGAATATTTGTTGCCCACACAGCTGGTGATTTGGTCATACAGTCAGAAATCTGGCTACATGCTGTACATGGTGTATCAGTTAGTTATTATACCTGTTTTAATAATAACTAACTGAAAGTGATGGCGAAACGACCTTAGCTGGTCTTCCTTGTTTTGAGACAGGTTTTCACTTCGCAGCCCTTGTTCACAGTGTGTAGGCTGGGACTCACTAGTCAGGCTTGGCTGGCACTGCACTGGTGGCAATCCTCCAGCCTCTGCCTCCTGAGTATTGGGATTACCATTCTGGCTAGGCTATTTTAAGTTTGACTAAGTCCAAGGCCCAACCATTATGTTGTCCAGATTGTGAAGGGTTGGGACAAGCTTTGGGAGGTGAAATAAGTTTATCTTCTACTCGGTGAGAAACCAAGTGGCATTATAAAACAGAGGAACGCAATGGCCAGATATTCTGGGAGCTTCCCCCAAACAAGTTTCAGTGTGGGAAGGCAGGGAGAGCCTTTAGCAAGCCTATTGCAGTGATCCAAGGGTTATATGAGATGGCTTGCTGCCGGGTCAGGAGCTATAGCAATGACTGTGTGTGTGTGTGTGTGTGTGTGTGTGTGTGTGTGTGTGTGTAAGGGTGAGTTTATCAGGGCAAAGGGAACAATAAGTTGTAATGACTCAGTAGATGTGGAGACTGAAGAACAGAAATGGGAGTTTCTTATTGAACAATGGTGTAAATAATTTTACTGAGGTTGCTGTTCTTGTAATAGGGGTCCCTCTGGTGGCAAAGGAGAACCAAGGTAAGGGTTCCTCTCACACAAGACGCCTGCTACTCTGGGACATATTTGTACATCCATAGTAAAAAATAGCATAAAATAGGGATGCCCATCTCCTCTAGGGTTTCAAAAAGACATATCCAAGAATAGCTGAGAGCTAATTGTTGCTAATGGACCAGGAAGTTGCCTCTGACCACAATGTTGACCTGTTTGAATAAGGGAGATACTGGCCAAATTCCCTCTCCAAGAAATCTCCACATCGCTGGAGGAGATTAGCTAGAGTCTATTGAACCAAATCCAACAAACACAAAGGTTGTCTCCTGGGAAATATTGATCTTGTTTCTTAAGAGCACAGCAGGGCAGTGAGTGGGGCTTTGAAGCTGGATTCATCTGAGTTTGAATGATGCTTGGCCATAATTCTGCCAGCATCACCTCAGCATCTTCCTATGTACACTACATAATAGTGCCAGTGTGGTTATGGGGACTCGGGTGATGGGCGTGAATCACGTGCTCAAAGTGTCCTCTTCATTAACAGCTAGACTTGGTCCTAATGATTCCCTTAGGAGCTCCGGAGATGGCCCCTTGGGGTGATTCATAAATATTCATAAGTACCAAATTTAAAATATATATGGTAACAAAAAGGGGGCGCTCTGAAACAACCTCAGAAGATGAGTGAACTGCTAGACCACGGCCGTTAGTCCACGGCCAAGGCGTGCAACTGAACAGCCAAGACAGTCTTCCAGAGAGCTCTCTGTTTGAATATTTTTTCTTCTAGGTGTTGAGCAGACCTCAAATCTTCCAAAAACAGGTGTGTTGCATAGGACTGAGTCATCACCCAAGATGAGATATTTCAGAAACTTTCCGTTTTAAGCATGTTCCCAATTGAGTATAAATTCCTTGCTTGCTATATAAATAAGCAGAGTGTAACCTCTTGCTGAACGCTGCCTCAGAGCTGAGGAGCTAGGCAGAACACAGTCGCAGCTAGGGATTATCTTTTACCAATCTCTTCAGATACCGGAAAGGTCTGCTGTGTTAACGCTCGTATGAGTTACCTTTTGAAATCTCTGTAGCCAGGGTTTTCTTCCCCAGGAGCTCTGTGTGCACACGCACTAGTTGGTCTTATCCTTCTGTAAGCTTTTGTAAGCCCCCTAATGAAAACAACTGCGTTTCGGAGGCTTAATTGCATATGATTGAGTGCTCTGTCTCTCATTCTATAAATGTACAATGAGGAGAAATGTTCTGCTCGTTAGAAACCGCCGGCACGTGAGGCAGACCGGGTGCTTTATTGATGTATACAGAAAATATCATCCTAAAGGTCAGAAAATAACTATTGGAGAATAAAAGCCTACCCTTCTCCACTCCACGTAAACAACATTGGATTGAGAGTTTGACGAGACTAATCAATTACACATTTCATAAAAAACAAAACAAAACAAAACCAAGAAGGAAATAGGTTTTCCCATGCAGTTATTCCCTTCCCTTGTGTGTGTGAGAGTATCTGCTCATTAGTTCTTTAGATTTTAAGTTGCTTTATAGGCTGGAATGGCTGATATTTTGTGCTTTTTCTGGAGATCTAACAAAAAATCTTCTGGGTCCCAGGGAGGTGTTGATGTGTGGGATAACCAGGACAGCTGAGTCTGCTGCGGATGCCCGGGTTGTGGTGCTCACTTCGAGAGGTGGAAACCAGAGCTTTCTTAAATGAGGGAATACGTGCGTAGCCATTGCCCACCCCAGCCTCTTCCCTTCCAGTGTCTGTGTTCGGGTCGGAGAAGCGCCAGAGGATGATTAGACTCACATAGTATGTATGCAACGGCAAAGAGCGTTTATTCGGCTGGATTTCCTGCATGCAGGGGTATTCCCATTCGGAAATGGAGACCTCTGGTGGACTTGCAGGCCCAGCTTTTACTGTCACTTGGGGAATCCCAGGGAGCGGTATGTGCCCTTTTACCTTGATTGGTTAGCTCTATCTCTAGGAGTCTGACTGATTCTACAGTTGGTTAGGCCCTGGAGACTTCCCAGGGGGTCACTTACTCATTCTAGCTACCTATTCTTGCTTCAGGCCAGATAACAAGGTGCCCCCCGGGTTGCCTGCCTCAGGCTGGGGTTGGCTGACCACAGGTCCCTGAATCTGAGTTCTCATTTCTGGGAGAGAGAAACGTAGGCCTAGTCTCTCAAACTGCCAGTTTGCAGCCTGTCATGGAGTCAGCCTGGCTCTGGCTAACTCGGTCTTCTCATCTGTAATCTGGGGCACAATGGCTAGTCTCCAACACAGGAGAGCCAGGCTCCTGGGTCAAGCACTAGGTCCATTTTTCTGATAGCTTGAATAAGTCTGGAATGTGCCAGAGTACAGAAGAGTACACACAAGGCATCAGCTCCCTGACTGGGGAATCCTGCCTCTTTTGTGGGTCTGAAGGGCCTCGAGAATGAAAATTCTTAAAAATAACATAATTGCTTCATTAACTCAATAAACTAGAGTCTAGTTTGTATTTGTCTTAAAATTATTTTCTATCACTAAGTATATTTGTTTTAAAACTATTTTTACCATTTAGTGTTCACTTATAATTTAATTTATTTTAGATTTCCCAGATAAGTTTTTCTTTGATAGACCAGGGAAGATTTTTGTCCAAATCACAAATGGGTCACTTTTGTCCAAGTGTTACAATTATATTTACATGAATATATATATATATATATATATATATATATATATATATATATATGTGTGTGTGTGTGTGTGTGTGTGTGTGTGTGTGTGTGTATGTGTGCATACATACATGCATGTATATAAGTATTAATGTAATTAATTTAAACAGGCTGCTACATGTGTTGTGAGTTAGGGTTTAAGAATTATGCATAAGCATATTTGCTTATTTTCCTAAGTTGGTTGAGCTGAGTCTAGACCTATTCTCTGTGTACTCGTGTCTGGAGTCATTTTTCAGTTATCCCTGCCTGGGAAGAGGTACACATGGCAAATGGAGGTAAAAGCATGCTCTCCCTGCTGCATCTTTCCCTGTCACAGTGGCCCCATGTCACATGTATGAGCTGAGTGTGTGTATGTATGTCCAGGTGACGCTCTGAATCAAACCAGCATGGTTTAACAGTCAGTCCGAGATCCCAAGAGTTTGCGAATGACCACAGGGCCGACGCTTACCTCCCGGTATCCCCAGAGCTGGTTCCCTTTCATGCCGTGACAGTCGTAGAGAGTGACCGGGCTGCTGTGTGAGATGGCATCCAGGCAGAATTTTCGGGTGTGCAGAGGCTCACCGGGTCGAATATCTTCTCTCCACCCGAAAGTAAAGAGCTAGCAAAAAGAAGAAAGAAAAAAAAATGCCAGTAGTTGCTGTGAGTTCAGTTTGGGAGAAAGTTTCCCCGAGCCCTGGGAGAGATGTCTTAATGATGTAGGGCTCTCATTTCGTGATTACAAGGAAGTAGATCTCAGCATAATGGAGGCATTGAAAGGGCAGGCTTCAAAGTTCTGTGACTGCACCTGAGCCCAGACTGGCAAAAAAAATGCAAATGAGAAGTTTTCTGTTAAGAACCAGTAGGGCTGGAAAGAAGGAAGAGTGGAAGGGAGGGAGAAAGAAAGATGCTTGGAAGGTGGAGGAAGAGGAGAGGGAGGGATGGGAGATGAGAGGTGAGGGGCGGGGAGGGGCAGCG
Organism: Apodemus sylvaticus; assembly: GCF_947179515.1. Lineage (NCBI taxonomy): Eukaryota > Metazoa > Chordata > Mammalia > Rodentia > Muridae > Apodemus > Apodemus sylvaticus. The sequence continues at coordinate 55,108,271 of NC_067489.1, forward strand.
GGAGGAGGGAGGGGGAGAAGAAGCCCTTAACCAAATTCTTAGCATTTGTCATGTATGTAAAATGTTCCCGGATCAAGGACTGCTGCGTTAGCCTAATGAGCAGATTAACTGCCAAAGGACAAGGCTTAAAGTTGAGCTGGATTGATGCTCGCACCTTGAGAAATCCAATTTAAAGTAGAGCCAAGCTCAGTGGACTAAAGAATAGGCAAATTAATTTCCTAGGGCAGGTAAGAGCAGTTCTGTGGGCGCCATATCGACGGTGTAGGTCAGATTGTAACTCCCAGTAAGTACAGTTCACACTTGCAGATCCCTGTCCTTCAGCCTCACCCACAGATCCGTGGAATGTTAGATTCCATTTAGTACCTCAGTGTGCCGTCCGTGGTTTCCTATCCCCTCCTGTCAGCCATCCCACCGGGATATGTTACAAATGCTGCTTAGGATGTCCTAAGTCGACCTTACAGTGCGTTAAACGAACAGGCAGCGTTTCCGTTGAGAAAGACCATTTTCTTGAGTTACTTGAGCCGAGCCTCATTTATAGGGTACACCAGAAAAAGTCCTTAATTAAAGGAGAAGACAGACTGGGGACGCCTTGGGATTTCTCCCCGTTCTGGTTCAGTAGGTTATGTGATTCTCAGTGGAGGACTCTAGGAGGCAGACAGCTGTTGGCTGCAATGCTTTATTGACAGAAAGCAACCTCTGTACAGAGCTGTGTGCAGCCAATACACTCTCCACTGACCTGGTCCTACCTAGAGGATCTGGGGCAATTCTAGAGATAGCGAGGAGAGAATGGTTAGGTGGCGGGAATCTGAAAACAACAGAAGGGACTAGGTTACGTGGTCGGAATTAGAAAAAATGGATGATTCAAATCCAGCATGTGCAAGATGACTTGAAGTTCGTCTGTGTGGTACTCCTGAAAGGCCTGAGACCGTCTCAGATGGAAGACAGGGGTTGTCAGGTTAGGCTTGCTTATTTACTTATTAATTAATTAATTAACTTATTTATTTATTATGTGCATTGGTGCTTTGCCTGCATGTAGGTCTGTATGAGGGAACCAGATTCCCTCAGGAATGCTAGGAATTGAACCCTGGTCCTCTGAAAAAGCAGCCAGTGCTCTTTACCTCTGAGCCACCCCTTCAGCCCATGTAAGGCATTTGTGGTGAGGTCACGATCATGAGTTGTGTAATCTCTTTTTCCAGAGGGTTTTTTTTTTTTTTTTTTTTTTTTTTTACATGCTTGCGGACTGAGGGGTTTGTAAGCTCTCTTAGATCCTTTACACAGGAGAAATATCAATTTCAGCTCTTCCTGACCTCAACCTCTCTTCTAATTGGAATGTCCTATATCTGTGACTTTTGAAAGACTGTGCTCCTTTGTTGTAACCAACGTGTGTGCGCCCCTTCGTCTGTCTATTCAACATGGGTGTTGCCCAGGGTTCTTTCTCTGTCCTGGTTGACTTTAAGTTCTCCAAGACCATTTTTCACCAATATGCTCAAAACCCAGCTACCATGTCGTGTCTAGCCCCTGGCAGGATTTCCCAATTGCATGTCTCCTAGATGACCCGAATTCAAACCCTCACTGGATCTTCATTTCTCGGATAGCCTGTTCTCCTTTCGTTTGTTTTAGTTGGTGGTAATGTCATCGATCTTGTCAGCCATGGGGTCTTTGAACTTTTGTCTCCTTTACTTTCCTCATCTAATTAATTGTCAAGTCTCGCCGCCACTGTCTCGCATCTTTGGCAGTCCCGGGGATCGAGCTCCGTACCTCGCACAGGCTGCTGTACCACATCTTGCCACTTTGGTTTCTTCAGCGTTTCTGGAATAGTTTCATCCTCCGCATCTTCACCTTGTCGTCCGCATCTCTTGTCCAGACTAATGCAATAACTGCTGCGATAACCTGCTTCCTTTCCCTTGTTCTAGTTCCGGAACGCACGCACGCATGCGCTCTCCTGGTGTTTAAGCGGTCCGTACAGCACCACCTTGGGTATTGTTCTTTGGGCCTCGAAACAAGGTTCCGTGCTCTCTGTTTTAAAGACAAAGTGGTTTGCCTTGCCACGTAGACTATGCTGGCAGCCAGTGAGCTCCAGAGACCCTTTCCCGGTGCTCACTTCCTCAGTGCTGGGGTTAGAAGTGCATGTGCCGGGGCTGGAGAGATGGCTCAGCAGTTCTTCCAGAGGTCCTGAGCTCAATTCCCGGCAACCACATGGTACAGATGGTGGCTCACAACCATCCGTAATGGAATTTGATGTCCTCTTCTGGTATGTCTGAAGACAGCTAAGACAGCTAAAGTGTACTCATATAATAAAATAAATCTTAAAAAAAAATCCCTACACACATACAAAAACAAATAAGTGCGTGTACCACCAAACCTGGGTTATGAAATGAATTCTGGGCCTTGGGTGCGGGTCTTTGTTTGTTCAAGAAAAGCTCAGTCGTGAGCTATGTCGCCAGCCCCTGCCAGCCTTCCTGCTCCTGGTTGTTTATTTGTTTGTTTTTTGTTTTGAAGAAAAGATTTATTTTGTCTCACGTTGGAGGAAAGATCCAATTATTGTGGAGAAGGCATGATCTGCAGTGTCTGTCAGGTTGCTGCTCTGATTGCACCTATGGCCAGAAAGGGAGCTTTAGCCGTGGAGGGAAGGAAGATCCACTAGCATTGTGGGTAATACCATCTATAGGCCGAGGACATAGACTATACAAGAAGGAAAAAAGGAAGACAATAGCAAACACCAGGCTCATCCCTTGCTGCTTCCTGAAGGCAGATGCAGTGTAGCTAACCATCTCACATCCAGTCAGCATGGCCACAGTCGTAGACGTCTCAGCATTTCCCTCCCCAGAGCAGCCTCTGAGAAAAAGCCACTCCGCCACAGTCGGAGATGTGTTTCCTGGGTGATTCCAAAAGACAGTCATGTTGACAATGAAACTTAATCATCAAAGAGGCCAACTTTTACAGACTTTGACAATTTTATCCTTTACTAGTCTAACTGGGGGGGAGGGGGGAGAGGGCTCATTTGGCTTAGAGTTTCCCATTCATCGTCGAGGGAGGATGAGGCAGGAGGTCAGGACAGGAGCTTGGGGCAGGAGCTGAAGCTGAGCCTGTGGAGGGGCAGTGTTCGCTGCCTTGCTTCTGCCTGGTATGCAGCTGCCCTTCCTCTCTTTTTCCCTTTCTCCTTTTCCCTCCTCCTTCTTCTCTTCTCCTTGGTGCACCTAGAGTTTCATATCATGTTTTTTATCATCATATTCACCCCTTTCCTTCAGCTCTCCCTAGATCTCCTTTCCCTTCCTGCCCCTCAAATATTCTGCTGGAGACAGCGGTCATTTAGCAAAACTGTCTCTCTCCGTGTCCAGGGACTGCTATCTGAGTGTCCACCTCCCTCTCCATGTCTAAAGATGGAAGGGATTGTAAATCCCCACCTAGCACGACCTTCACAGGACCGATGTGCCTTCTGTCTCAAAGACCCAGGCTTTGTGTACTCCATTTTCTCCCATTTTTCATTAAATGGATCCGTTAAGTCCCGAGAATACCTGAATGACAGAAACTTGTCAGTATTAGGCTTCATCTACTGTCATAATTATATCTGGGTAAACTGAGGCAACTTTTGTTTCCTGTTTCTAGGTCTGTTATTGTAGGGTAATGATTTTCCTTACATCCATAGACTGATTGCTGGAAGGGAACTTTCTTTTTTTGTTTTTTTTTTGTTTGTTTTTTGTTTTTTGTTTTTGAGACAGGGTTTCTCTGTGTAGCTCTGGCTGTCCTGGAACTCACTCTGTAGACCAGGCTGCCCTCGAACTCAGAAATCTGCCTGCCTCTGCCTCCCAAGTGCTGGGATTAACATGCGCCACCATGCCCGGCTGGAAGGGGACTTTCATAAGGTATTCTGCCCTCTTCTTGTAATTATTGCCTGGTGACTGCAATCCTGGGCCCCGGGTGATAAATCTTCAAATTTTACCAATTGCTTTCTTTTTCTGAACCTTCCAATAACAACTTTTTTTCCTTTCTTATGTCTTTGAAAAGCTCCCGTCGCCATATTTTAGCCAACAGCCATGCCACACCAATCCCCTGTTAGACACGTTTTCACCACAGTAGAAACAAGCTCAAATTGTGAAAGAATCTCGGTATTTGGAAACTTAGTGTGACATTCACAATCTACCTCCCAGTCGTGGGTCATATTTTTTACTAACCAGAAGTAACTAGGTTTTATTAACAAAAGTTTTTTTTTAAAAAAAAATCTTCAAATTATTAGTTTAAAAGTAAATGGATGTCAATTTCTCCTTTTTCTTTTTTTGAGTGATACTTTAAAATATAGATTTTGAGTCATGACCTGTTTCTTTGCTTTTATATGCATGTGGTGGGTGTATCCCTGTCCGGGTCTGTATTGTATTATATATTGTATTATATTATTCTATACAAATAAACTATATTGGAGCTGCAAATACAGTTATCTTAATCTGGCATCCTGAGGAGACAACTGAAAAACAGCTTTTTCTTCCTGTGGGAAGTTATATTTTATTTCATTGTTATGTAGTTTGCAGGAATCTGAGTTATAACATATTTCTTCCTACAGTCTGTATCCATCAGAATGCTGGGTCCTGGCAGTGGGATTGTTTATCCCTGGAGAAAGGAACATGTTTGTTCGTTCTTTCTCTGCGTGTATTGACACGTTCAGATTTCTGTTTGCCTATGTCCCCCCTCCAGGTCTTGGAAAGAGGAAAAAAATCTGTCAGCTTCCTCAGCAGGACAGAGAGGTCTGCATAGCTTCCTCCCTGCAAGAGCTCAGTGCAGGCTGCTGGGCCTGTGGAGAGAACAGGCGAACTAGGCCAGGCAGAGCAGCCTCCTCTCCTCCGCCCCTCCACCCCTCTCTGCGCTCATAATGCAGGCTGGGGAGGTGCCTTCCAGATCTTACATTCTTATTTGAATCTATTTTTGTTTTTCTTTCTTGATCCCTAGAGGAAATTGGGAGCCAGAGCCGGCACACAATGCTAGAGCGGTATCAAACCGCTCAGCGGATGACCCCGGAAGGATGAATCATATGCCGGCTTCCCCCGCACAGAAGCCGGATTAGTCCAGACCAGTGCTCGCAGCAGCAGGTTTTCCTTATGAAGGTTTGCTTCTGCGGACCCCTCTCGGTTGCCTTTTTAACAAATGTGTTTACTCATCCATTTCGGCCCTTTGACAGCTTTGGAATTAAAATGAATATCCACATTTCTACGGCCCGATGTACTTCTCATCCAGGAACTTAAATCTAAATGCAAAAGAGTGAATTATAACCTGCAAGTCTTTAAGCACAATGTTGAATAAGTCTTACGTTAATTAATATACAATGAGTTTGCTCGTACCAAGTCAGGATACGGTGACACATGTTTCACACAGGATTCAAGTCTCTCCTCTCCGCGACGTCTAATCCCCTCATAGCTCCATTTTTAGGCTCCCCAGAGACTGGAAATCTTTGTAAAGAGCTGTATTAACTACAGTGATTTTTCCCCCCTCCCCTGCCTGTGTTGAGTTTTCTTCTTGTCTAGTGCTGCCCTCTGGTGACCATTTCTTAATTTACATGCCATACATTTTTGCAGTTTAGCCTAAGGTAAATGAATAATCAATAAAAATACGGAGTATACTTCGGTTTGTTTGTATTCGTTTTCAGCTGTAAAATAATAAAAAAGCAGGCCAGGGCATATATCATTCTGGAACGTTCCTGCTTAGAAGTATTAAACCTGCTTTAGGTATTAAGACTCATATCCCCATAAGCTATCTAAATTTATTTCCTGTTTGGGCTGACAAGAAGATAGGAACTTAGCCCAAGAAGCAATGTTTTTTTTTTCTTATGACATCTCTCTTTAATTTTAGATAATGTTCTTCCTAAGTGCTCCAAATGCTAGTCTTACTGATAGACTCTTAAGTGCTCTTGCTTGCACTTAGGCTAGAGTCCGGGCTGTTTGTCTGAAGTGCCAGCCAACACTACTCCTCTGAAGCCTGGCAACACCCCAGCAATGATTATAGGAAGATTCAGAGGAAGCGGAAGCCATAGCGGCCCCCCCCGCCCCCCGATATTTGGTAATTTCACCACATCTGAGAGTCACAGAACCTCCTGGAAATTGTCCATGCTGCAGGTTATCCTGAAGTTAAAAAGAACCAGAAGTTAATGAGTCTGCTGGGAATGGACCAACGCAACCATGTCACGGCAACCTTGAACCTGAGAGTGTGGCCTGTGTACGTGCATGTGTGCCTGTGTGTGCATGCACGTGTGCGTGAATGTGTGTGCACCTGTGTGTGCATGTGTGCATGTGCAGTATGTGTGTACGTGTGTGCACGTGTGTGCATGTGTGCATATGCAGTATGTGTGCACGTGTGTGTGCGTGCGTATGCACATGTGTGTGCATATGTGTGCATGCGTGTGAACATGTGTGAAGATAGAAGGGGAAGTACAGTGACTACACTGACTTCCTGTGGGAGTTAATGTTACATCTCAGACATCATCTCTTCTCAGAGAACCCTGTACAGGAGGTGGGGAAATGTTGCCTGTATTTAATGATAAAGAACCTCCAGCCTATAAGAATTGAACAGTTTCACCAGGCTGATGGTTTAAAGAGAAGTCCATACTGGCCTGATTCTATGACCCTACATATTTTTTAACCACACTGGATAGATGACTAGCAAGTGTGTGGTGTTAGAGGGGTCAATGTTGTCTGATGAGATTGATCCTTGACTGGGTTTGGAACTTACTGCTTTTCCGGCATCCTAGTGTTTGTTTGTTTATTTACTTATTTATTATTTTCTATATTCTTTGTTTACATTCCAAATGCTTTCCTCTTTCCTGGTTCCCCCCTCCCCATAAGTCCCATAAGCCCTCTTACCTCTGCTCATTCCCCAATCACCCGATTCCACTTCTCTGTCCTGGTATTCCCTTACAATGCTGGATCCCCTACAAAGCCTTTCCAGGACCAGGGCCCTCTCCTTCCTTCTTCTTGGGAATGATTTGATATGTGAGTTGTGTCTTGTGTATTCAGAGCTTCTGGGCTAATATCCACTTATCAGTGGCTGCATTCCATGTGTGTTCTTTTGTGAATGAGTTACCTCACTTGCATCCTAGTGTTCTGATTGATAATTCAGGAGGGAGGAGGGGCAGGAACAGAGAGTGGGGAGAAGAGAAGGGTACTTGAACAACTCCTTCAGGACCTTAGGTTGGGTAGGGTCATTGCTCAATAGTTCATTTTGGTCAATATTCTTTTGTGTGGAATTCATATTTAAAGTAGTCTTTCCAAAGCACAGGAATGCTCCAACTGAGCCTATTCCTGGTCAGAGCGCAAGAGAGACATGTGAGGGAGACAGCTAGAGCCATGCGGCTGTGCCAACAGGGACGTACTTACACACTTACTTGCACACTCTTTCATTGTTTTTCAAGACAGCTATGCTATTATGGTCTGTTCTGAGAAATTCAAAACACTGTCAGGGCATAGTGCCCAGACTCTGGGTTTCTCCTTCTGCAAAGAGAAGCAAGGGGGGGAAAGCCTTGGCTGTATGTACCAGCTGTTTTTCTTTGTAACTATGACAACAGCTATTTATTCTTGTTAAATATGTGCGATACATCCTATAGCCCTCTAATTGAAATATTTCATTCTTCAAAACTGAAAAACCAAAGGGTCATGCAGCCCTAAACACTATCATTTCTCTATCATGGGTAATACGATTTAAGGAGAGATCCTTTCACAAAGACTTTCAAGCTCTAGGTTAGATTTCAATCCGTACTTTACTTCAGTGGAGCTGCACTGAAATGTCTTTCAATCAACGCAATGCATCATCCAAAAACATCTTGTGAAGTCTACGTTGGGGTGCTGCGGCCTCAGGTCTCCTTCACATTAAGAACTACTATTGCAACAAGAGGTCTGCATATTACTTTTTTTTTGGATTTGGTTTTTTCGAGACAGGGTTTCTCTGTATAGCCCTGGCTGTCCTGGAACTCACTCTGTAGACCAGGCTGGCCTCGAACTCAGAAATCCACCTGCCTCTGCCTCCCAGAGTGCTGGGATTACAGGCATGCGCCACCACTGCCCGGCTGCATATTACTTTCATTATACAGTCAGGAGGTTACATGAAGTCTCAAAAAAAAACCCACTCTTTTTCTTTCCCCGGATGAGTTTCCTAGCCTTTCCAGGTTCATTGTCTTGAAAATTTCCATTGTGGGGAAGGTGGTAAGATTACATCACGCTGATCAATTCTACCTCCTCTTTTATTAAAAAAAAATAGTCTTTAGAATTAGTATACAAGGGGCTGGAGAGGGGACTCAGTGGTCAAGAGGTCTTCTGGAACAATCATGTGGACCCGCTAGGATCTCCAGAGTCATGTGCAGGCCTGTGACTGTGACCCCCCAGCTCCGAGGAAGTGGCACAGAGACAGGAGAGTTCTAGGCACTGCTGGCTTCCAGGCTAGGAAGAAAACGCAAGCCTCAGAATCAGGGAGAGACTCTCAAAAGAATAGCTGCTGAGTGTTCTGTTGGGGGGAAATGCAGGGCCTTCTTCTGGTCTCTATGCAAGTGCGTAGGAGTGTGGACACACACATAAACACATATACACACGAACAAATAAAGGTTAGCACACAAAATAATGGGCTTCACTGTGGCATTTCTGAACATTCTCTGTCCTTAGCTATCTACACCCCACCCCACTCTCTCCTGGCTGTAGCTCCTTATTACTGGTCACCACTGTCCTTGCAAGAGCTGCTAGTTTGCTTTCATGTCATATGCACTCACACACGTGTTGGGGTCAGAGGACAACCTCAAGCATCACTCCTCAGCTGCTGTCCACCTCTCCCTTACAGGGCCGTACTGGCCTGGAACTCATCATGTAGGCCAGGGTGGTTGGCTAGCGATTGCTTTTGATCTGCCTGCCTCTGTTTCACCAGACCTGGGATTACACACACATGCCAACACACTCAGCCTTGAAAATATGGGTTCTGGAAGAGCACACTCAAGTTCTGATGTGTGCACGGCGAGCACTTTATTGTCTGAGCTGTCACAGTAATCCTCTGTCTGCAAGTTGAAATAAGTTGATTATCGTGATTCTTCTGACGGGGAAACAGAAGCAGAGGCCTGCAAGGGCTCGCTAACTATAGATCTGGTTGGTGACAAACCGTGACTTCATCCAAGTCCCAAATGTACCACCCAGAAGCTTCCTCCCATTGTCCCTCCATGATAGCCTCAGCCCCCCGCCCCCCACCCAGCCTCCACTCCCATGATTCCTGACTCACCTGTTCGTGAGACCATGTCCTTTCGGAACCGTCCTTGACACAGATGTCCAGCCTCAGCTCGGTCCCTGTCGCTCCATGCTTGCTATCCACACATAAGTTGGCTGCCACATTTCGGATCTGTATCAAGAACACATCAAGCATGGGGCTGTGTCACCATTCCTGACAATCCTGGGATCTATAAGGCTCCTCCCTGGTCTGCAAGTTTGATGACATGACTACAAAGACACCTTGAATTTATATGTAGTTTGTTGAGAAAAATGGGGACATGAAATATAACACAGTCTATATGTAAAAATAAAATAAAATAAAAACACAGAGACTGCCCCACCTCGGGATCTATACCATATGCAGCCACCAAACCCAGACACTGTTGCCGACGTCAAGAAGCACTTGCCGACAGGAGCCTGATACACCTGTCTCTTGAAAGGCTCTGCCAGAGCCTGACAAATACAGAGGCAGATCTTTGCAGCCAACCATCGGACTGAGCCCAGAGACCACAATGGAGGAGTTAGGGGGAAGATTGAAGGAACTGAAGTGGTTTGCAACCCCACAGGAAGAACAACAATACTAACAAAGCAGACACCGCCCAGAGCTCCCAGGGGCTAAACCACCAACCAAAGAGTACACATGGAGGGACCCATGGCTCCAGCTGCATATGTAGCAGAGGATGGCTTTATCTGGTATCAGTGGGAGGGGAGGCCCTTTGGTCCTCTGGAGGCTTGTTACCCCAGTTTAGGGAAATGCCAGAGCGGTGAGGTGGGAGTGGATATGTGGGTGGGGGAGCACCCTTATAGAAGCAGGGAGCAGGGGGTATGGCATACGGGGTGTGCGGAGTGGAAATCGGGAGGAGGGATAACATTTGAAATGTAAAGAAATAAAATAACCAATCAAAATTAAAAATAAAACAAGAAAAACCACAATAGAGTCAAAGGACAAAATTACAGGTGGTTGCAGCAAAATTAGTTATTGGTAATGCACCAGAGGGAGTGGCGTGGGGCCCCGCCCTCTGAATTGAGAGTCTTTTCTTGAAAGTTCAGGTGGTGTTTAACATGGAATTAGTTATTCTACTTCAAGCTCCCATCACTATCGCAGCATGGAGAGAAGCCCAGGCAGCTGTTACAGGAGAAGTTTGTGCTCAAGGAAAGTGTCGTTCAGTATCGTACAACTCTGGGCAGGTTGCAGCGCACCTTAGGTTCCAGTTTGGCTGCCATTGGCTGTTGCCACAGGTTAGCATTTCTCCTGGCTGGATAGTTAAAAGTCATCCTAGAGGATTAGCTATACTGGCTGAAGATTATGTGCATGTTGCACAGTACAATTCTTTCTAATTATTATATTAGTACCAAACAGGGGGAGGTAAAGGGTAAATAATGAAAACAACAACAACAAAACCCCACATCAAGAGCAGAAGCAGCAGGAGAGCTGGAGTCTGGACAAGGACAGGGACAGGGACTTTGTCATTTCTTTTTGCCTAAAGGGTTCACTATTCCCAGGTAGCATCATCCGCACAGCATGTTGTAGGGCTAACGTCTGTGCCTCACACAAGCCCTGCAATCTCAGCCCATCATATATATGCCTGTAGTAGTCCTGGATTATCTCTTGGTATGTTTAAAAAAGAATAGAATGCACCCAGCTGATAGCTTTTGATCTGAGTCTTTTGCCTGGCAGGTGTGAATAAGTAAGAAGAATACCCAGCTGGGTCTGTTCAGGTTGGAATTGGGCAACAAACTCGAGCAACAAAATTGAGCCAAGGTTGTGAGGTTCCTGGACACTGTGGAGGGAGGTAATGTAGTGGGCGCTAGCTCAGGTTTCCAGTATGCCGGGAGTAGATGTGGATGGAATGGTCGGCAGGAGACAACAAGGCTACCACTTACTTCCTTATTCAGAGACGGTGGCAATGGTTCTAGCGTCTCTGCGAGGGTGTCTTTCCCTTATGTGAGGGGTACATGAAATAAAGTCAAATGGTTTGTCCAACCAACCTAGGGACACCTATAGATCCCCCACCTCTGAAAACAACCCACCAAACTACCACCTTCAGGTGGGTATGTACAAGAACGCCTGTCTTCATTCCCCTGAAACCCCGCAGCTCCACATTCGGACCCTTGAATTAGGGAAATTGCTTGGGCTCCGCCCCCTTGCCAACCAATTGCATCCTTTCCGAGCGAGCTTGTCTCCTCATCAAAGGAGAACTGATACATCATCACTTAAAAAAAAATCGTAGTTTCAGTTTTCTTAAACAAGGACTAAGGGTAAACAGTCTTTTGGGATTTTTGTGGGGGTGAGGGGCAAGAGAGAAAAGCCTTTTGTAAAAACACTTTTCATTACGTGTGTGAAAAAGCACACACGTGCTTCTTTTGTAAAATAGAAACACAAAGAGTAGTGTCACTATCACTGTTGCGCATGCGCGCGTGCATGCATCAGCGGGAGGGGGCGTTGTCTTGCTTTATACACCAGTCTGCCCTGGAACTTTTCATCCTCTAGCTTCAGCCATCTTTACTACATCCAGTGAGCTACTACCATCCTGAGCCCTGCTCACTCTGCAAAGCTCCAACTTTATCTCCTCCTCTGGTCCAGCATATCACTTTTTTGAAGCTGTCTATCACCTGAATAACAGCCTAATAGCACTCTGGGAGGGTCTGTCTTTACACCTCTAGGCCCCACTGCCTACCGACAGCCGCACGGCCTTGTTAGAAAAAAGTCTTCAGTGCATATGCTGACATCAAATTTCTGACGCTGCTCCCGGGTCTTAGACCATCCCGGAGCTCCAAACCGCATTTATGAGGGGGAAGCAGCTGTTTTTATAGTTGTGGCCACTTGGACACAGAAGGGGAGGCTATCCTACAGGGTTGGCATTCAGGCTTGCCCATCCATGGGTCTCCGTTCTTAGGAAAGGAGAGAGCATCCAAGCTAGGGACATGAGGGGCGGCTCTGCCAACTTAGCCAGTGGTTATGACCAACCCATCCAGAGAGCCTCACTCTATTTCCAAATGTTATGAGCCCAAAAGGTCTCTGGCAGGGAGAGAGGACACCATTTTCTAAACTCTTGAATTTTCTCAATTCTCACTCAGATGGCAGCTGTGTAGACAACAGAATAAACTGCTTTGCAAGCCAAATTTCAACTTTCAAAGGCATAATTGTCTACATCTGTGTAAATTCCAGCACCAAGTTGTGCCAGAGAGGAAATGCTGGGAGTTCAGTACAGGACAAGGTACACAGCTGGGACAAAACTAACACCGTCCCTGTTCTTACCCCTTTGTCTTTGTATCTGCATCTCTACAAGCATGTGTGTAGATTCACCTCTGCTACTCACCAACACAGCTTCATGGAAATAAAAAGGCAAATAGAATTAAAACAGAATCGATGTTTAAAGAGGAAATTGGGAAAGGTTTTACCATTGGCAATGTAAATGAAGAAGATACTCAATTAAGAAAAAGACTACAGGTGTGTAATAGTATTTACAAATGATTTCATTTGGTCTGGGCTCTGAACTGTGGTTGAAAGTAAGGCAGTGCACACATACACTCACACTCACACACACACTCTCACACACACACTCTCACACACACATTCTCTCACACACATTCACACACACACATACACATTCACACACTCTTACACACAGTCTCTCATACACATACACTCATACACACACTCATACATATTCACACACACATACACTCTCATACACACACACTCATACACACACTCACACATACATATTCACACACTCTCACACACACACTCTCATACATACACACTCATACATACACTCACACATACATATTCACACACTCTCACACACACACTCTCATACACACACACTCATACACACACTCACACATGCACATTCACACACAATCTCATACACACACTCTCTCACACATTCTCTCTCTCTCTCTCACACACACACACACATACACACACACCCCTCAAATCTAGGATGAGTACTATTGCATTATTGCATAAAGCTGTGCTAGAAGACATCACCTTCAGACTTCAAGCCTCCGATGTCCAGCCTCAGGGCGTGGCACTGTTAAACTGCATGAGGGACCTGGACAAAGGCTAAGGAGGTTTAGAAAGCGAAGTGGCGCTGACTAGGCATGGGTAGGAAGAGGAGAAGAAGCAGGGGAAGGGACTCATGATGGATGGCAAGGTTCCAGAAGTGTGGTCCTTTCAGCAAAGGGTTAGAAAAAGGCAGAGAGTAAAGGCTTTTGTTAGGGACATAAAAAAAATCAGGCTCAGGTTCAACCAACACTTATCACCCCATCCAGGAAGCTTTAAGGGATCTCAGCGGTGCAGCGAGTGTCCTGCACAATGCCCAGGTTCCATCCTCCATGTCAGGGATGCACATCCTGTAGTCCCAGCACTCCAGAGGAGGCAGGCGCACCTGCTGTAATTCCAGCATTTAGGGATAGAGGCAGGAAGATCAGAAGAAGGGCAGGGTTATCCTCAGCTACACTATGATTGTGTTGGAGGAACATTGTGGAATATCTGAAATCTTGTCTAAAAAACTAAAACAAACTAAAACCAAAATGAGATATAAGAGAGATCTGTGCAGGGTTGTTCATGTCTTTAATTCAAGAGTCAAAAGCAAACGTATCTCTGTGAATTGGGGGCCAGCCAGTGCTGCATAGTGGGTCCTTGTGGGAGGAGAAGGAGGAGGAGGAGGAGGGAGAGAAAGAAGGAGAGAAGGAGGGAGAGGAGGACAAGGAAGAGGAGGGAGAGGTAGAAGAAGAGGAGGAAGAGAAAAGGAGTGAGTGAGCAGAGAAGGGGAACACAGAAGAAATATCAAGTATTAACGTGATTAACAGGTCCCCCATTTTTGCATTTTATTTATTTATTATTTATTTATGCTTAGAGAATAAGTCAATCAATTGTATGCTAGGTAGACAGAAAAGCTAGGCTCAAATAAAAATCATGCTTTTTTAATTACTCTTAATAGTTTTGGGGCATTCTAAATGAAAAAGTAGCTTCATCACTTACTCAACTGTAAGTGGCCGCTGTATCCAGGCACTCTGCTAGATACTGGTCACAGGGAAGACAGAAAAGAAAATTAATCTCCTCCAATGTGCAGCGGGTAGTGTAGTCAGGATGTTAGAGAGCACGTGAAGAGAAGATCCTGGGATCTCCTAGAACTTCTAGCTGCAAATTTTAAATATGACAAAAGGTATCAGGATGCTCCTTGTTACAGAGTATGGGCGACTTGGCAAGTGTTCTGGCTGACTGGGGAGGCATTTTCTTACTTAGTGATTGAGGGGGAGGGCCCAGCCCATTACGGGTGGAGTCATCCGGCCATGGCTGGTAAATCCTGGGTTCTGTAAGAAAGCAGGACAAGAAAGCCACAAGGAGCAAGCCAGTAAGCAGCACCCCTCCATGGCCTTTACATCAACTCCTTCCTCAAAGATATAGCCGCAGGCCAATCATATTGATATAATCCTTCTATTATATCAATATAGTAGAAGGTTTCCTCTTCTCAGTTGACTATATCTTTGAGAGTCTGATTTGATTGACAATTGATGGGGAAGAGCCCATCCCACTGTGGGAGGCACCATTTCCAGACAAGTAGGCTTGGGCTGTATAAGAAAGCTAGGTAAACATGATATGGGGAGGGACAGAAAACAGCACTCCTCCATGGTCTCTGCTTCGAGTTCCTGTCCTGGCTTCCATCAGCAATGGATTGTCACCTGGACATGTAAGCTGAAATGAACCCTTTCCTCTCCAAGTTGCTTCTAGTCAGAATATTTTTATCATAGAAAAGCAAAGTGGAACAGTGTTAACTGAGGACAGAAGAGGAAATGACCAACTCTGAGGAAGACAGATTGGAGCGTTTACTAGAACCAATGGTGATTACAGTCTAGAGAGCAAGTTAACAGAAGGAGAATGTATCCTTAGGGACCAGAATGGAAATAAAAATTGAACTTTGTGTATGTGTGTGTGTGTGTCTGTGTTTGTGTGTGTGTCTGTGTGTTGCACCTTGAATCCAGGATCTCACAAATACTATCACTGAGTTTCAGCCCCAGCCTTTGCATTTTTTTTTATGATGAAAAGAAAATGTTCGTTTAGGATTACTCAGCGGAAGGCCTTTGCAGTGATCCCTGTTTTGTGGCCGGTTCCACAGCATCATAACCAGGAGCCAGCTGAACATGGAGCTGCTGTTTTCTCTCAGGCTTGATCTTGACCGGGTCAGGGTTATGGATTTCCTTCATAGCTGCTTTGATTTGGTGCTGTTGATTTCCACAGTAACCACAAATGCCCCATCTTCTGTTCATGTCACATCTGGCTCGGGGATCAGGGCCCGGGGATGAGGGCAGGTGCTCAAGATACTTCCCGTAGGGAGCACGTCTGAGGACTCTGCTCCTGGATCCGCAAACAGTGCCAGCAGTGGGTGGCATGTACATTTTTTTTTTTATTTTGATGGCTATGGCCACCTTCCCTGTCTACCTTCAAAGCCTTTGCCTTGCCTTTGACTTGGGATGAGGTGGAGCATCCTGTTTAGTTTCTGGTGCCTCTTTGGTGGACACTGGAATGCACTTTTTCAGGGAGTGGCAGGTAATGTAGTGGGCAGGGCTCAGTCAGTGTGACATTTGTCAACTGTATGAAAACGAGGCTGTAAAGATTGAACTGATGCACATGTAGGCAAGTGCCTTGTATATTTTAAGTGGCCAAGGAATGTTGTCTGCCATTTATTTTTTAAGCTGAATCATTTATGAAATGGGGGTGATATCACAGTCCGAGTCACACCTGTGTTATGCTTTGAACACTTCAAACACAAGGAAAATTACGACGGAGCAGATTTCACTCTATCAGTTCAGTCTATACAACTTCAGTGTGTGACTTAGTTAATTTTGGAAATATTACTTCTAGTCACTCAAGATCTTAGTCCACACCACATCACACATGCCCATCTCTCTCATCGCTTTTCCCTTTATCAACTCCTGCCAATATTAGGCCAAACATGGACTTTTTCTTTCTCTTCTTTCAGTTTCGCAGGCATTTGGTATCTGCTTACAGATTTGGAAAATGTAGTCAGACATACATAGCACAGAGCGTACCATTTTAATAGTTTAAAATGTTCAATTCAGCAATATTAATGTATTCAAGTGCTGTGTAATTATCTATTCCCAAGGTGCTCTAATTATTCAAAACCAGCAACCATTAGCCACTAAGCAATGGCTAATTGCTTAAACTCTCAGCCCTTGTTAATGTCTAGTCCACGGATGGTAGGAATTTTTGAGTCCTAAGTATTTTGTGGCAGGGATCACACAATATGTGTTCTTTTGTGTCTGGCTTATTTCACTTAGCAGAGTATATTCAAGGTATCATGGCTGTAGTGCATATCAAAGCTTCATTCCTTCTTAAAGCTGAATGATATTTATACACCTGTGCACACATACTATCATTGTTCACTCATATATTGATGGATACTCTGTTTTTTTCTGCCTCTTGGCTGTCGTGAATAATACTTCAGTAAACCTGGGCATTCAAATCCCTGTTTTGGATTATTCTGGGTGTACACTTAGGACTAGAATTGCTACCCTTATGGCAAATGATAATTCTGAGCTTCACTTTTTGAAGGACTGCCAACCGGTTTTCCATAGAGGCACATTATATTCTTACAAATAATGTACAACAGTTCCACACACATCTTGCCAAGAGCAACTCTTCAGTTAACGGCCTTTGTAGGTATGAAGTATCTTATTGTGGTTTTGATTTGTATTTAATTTATAGTTAGTGATTTTGAACACTGTTTTATGGCTACTTGTGATTCTCTTTCATTGAAAAATCTGTTTTAGTCTTTTGCTCAATTTTCAATACAGCTGCTTATATTTTTATTGTTGAGTGTTTAGTATTTTTCTACATTTTGGATATCAATCTCATACTGGATACAATTTGAAAATATTTTATTCTGATTAGAGAGTTTCTGTTTTTGCACTAGTGATAGTGTACTTGATAGACATAGGCTCCAATTTTGGCAATGTCTAGTATATCTAATTTTCCTTTTGTTCCCTGTATCTGTATGTGTGTCACATGTAAGAAATTGCTTCCAATCTAGTGCTATAAAATTTCCCTCTATATTTTATTTTATGTGTATGTGTTTGCTTGCATATATAGATGTGCATTATGGGTGTGCTATTCCCTGTGGAAGCCACAAGAGGGTATCAGATCCCCTGGAACTGGAGATTGAGATGGCTGTAAGCCACCATATGGGTCCTCTGTAAGGGCAGCAAGTGTGATGTTGCCTTAATTAATAATACCTGAAACAATACTCGTTCCAAGTAAGGTCTGTCTTAGTGAGGGTTTCATTGCTGGGAAGAGACGATGTAACCAAGGCAACTCTTATAAGGGCAAACATTTTATTGGGACTGGCTTACAGTTCTAGAGGTTTAGGCTGTTATGATCATGACAGGAAACATGGCAGCATACAGGAAAACACGGTGTTGGAGGAGGCTGCCCCACTTGGGGATCTATCCCGCATACAGACCAAACCCAGACACTATCTATCATAGAGGCCAAGGAGGTGCTTGCTGACAGGAGACTGAGGTAGCTGTCCCTTGAGAGGTTCTGCCAGAGCCTGGCAAATACAGGCAGATGCTCTCAGCCATCCATTGGACTGAGCACTGGGTCCCCAATGGAGGAGTTGGAGAAAGGACTGAAGGAGCTGAAGAGGTTTGCTACCTCATAGGAAGAACAACAATATCAACCAACTAGACACCCTAGAGCTCCCAGGGACTAAACCACCAACTAAAGAGTACACATGGAGGGACTCATCGCGCTAGCTGCATATGTAGCAGAGGATGGCCTTGTTGGACATCAATGGGAGAAGAGGCCCTTGGTCTGGTGAAGGCTCTATGCCCCGGTGTAGGGGAATGTCAGGGTGGTGAGGTGAGAGTGGGTGGGTGGGATAGGGAGGGGAAGATGGGATAGGGCTTTTTCCAGAGGGGAAACTGGGAAAAGGGATAACATTTGAAATGTAAATAAATAAAATATCCAATAAAAAGAGAGGAGTTCTCCATCTTGATCCATAGGCAGCAAGTAGGAGACTGTCTTCTGCAGGCAGCTAAGAGGAGCCTGTTATCCATACTGTGTGGAGCCTAAGTATAGGAGCCTTTAAAGCCCACCTACAACAAGGGCACACCTCCTCCAATAAGGCCATATCTCCTAATAGTGCCACTTCCTGTGTCCAAGCATTGAAACACATGAATCTATGGGTTCCAAAACTATTCAAATTACCATAAGGCACATCCTGATATATGAGTGATGAGGACTTCAAAAGATGAAGTTTTGATGATGGATACCAGCTGTTGGAACAAAGCTAATTGAGTGTTTGCATGAGAGTTCTCTTCTTGACAGTCTAATCTATTCTGTTGTTTTGCTTGTCTTTTCTCATGCCTATAGTACAATTTAAAAATTAGAATCTAGGAAGACTAGATATACTAGACTATTAAAATTGGAGCTTTTTTTTTTTTTTAAATCAAGCACACTGTCACTAATAAGGAAACTCTCTAAACAGAATAAAATATTTGCAAATAACATGTTGATTTTGAAAAATGAAGTATGAATTACCTGGCAGTGGTGGCATACGCCTTTAATCCCAGTACTCAGGAAGCAGACACAGGTGGATCTCTGAGTTTGAGGCCAGCTTGGTGTACAGTGTAAGTTCCAGGACAGCTAGGACTACACAGAGAGACTTTGTCTCTAAAAGCCAAACCAAGCCAAACCAAACCAAACTAAACCAAACCAAACCAAACCAAACCACCACCAACAAAAATGTCAAAAACAATCTCAGGTTGAGAATGTGGTTTGACAACTTTCCTGCTCTGTGAGCTTACACAAATTTCTTTACATTTTTAGCCTCAATTTTCTGCAAACAAAGATAATAATCCTTCATCCATTTGTTGTATTAAATTGAATGTATATTTGTATATATTTATGTATATATATATATATATATATATATGGTATTAGATTATATCCAGTCCATATTAAGTATTAAGTGCTCAATAAATGTTAAATTTTCATAGTAGCAGCAGCAACATTGGGAATGAATATGCTATTAAAAGAATGTTAGATGGTTTCAGAGTGAATTTTTTTTGTAGGTGTGAAATTATGATGATTATAGGAAAGAAATTGGGAGTTGTGTGAGTGATTTTAGTTGATAAGGACTATCTGAGCTGTGTTGACAGTAATGCTAGATGTATATTCAAAGGAAATACGAGTCAAAGAAAGAGATATCTCCAAGGAATACTTTTTCATGCTGAAATTACAGGGCTTAACAATTATTTGCATATGCGTAATGAGACAGGTATGTTGAGTTTGAGATGTAACATCTTTGTAATTTATATCCATACCTATACCTACACCTATACCTATATCATCTCTCTCTCTCTCTCTCTCTCTCTCTCTCTCTCTCTCTCTCTCTCTCTCTATCAATTTATCTATCTACCCATATAATATAAGAAATCTGTAATCTGGACAAGAGATCATGTATGTAGAAATTATCCACCATGCCTATTGTTAGTAATATTGCTTCTCAGGTCCAGTTTCTTCAAGTTGCTTTGTCTGTCTTAAGATGGACCCTTGTAGACATTTCACTGCTTTTAGTGGATGCAATTTTGAGCTTTTTAACAGTGCTGTATTCAAGAAACACTGGAAGACAGAGATTCCGTGTGTGTGTGTGTGTGTGTGTGTGTGTGTACAGTTGCATGCGTGCCTGTGTGTGTTGCTTTTCAAAGGAATTTCCAGGAATTAGTGAGTGAGGTGAGGCAGAAGAGAACAGCTCTCATTGCAGTCGCTCTCCGATACCAGCTGCTCTGTCCAGTGCTTGGTCCATTTCTTCATCGTTGTCTCTGGTAGCCATAGCACTTCATATAAGGTCATTCTGGGTGGAGGAATGGCTGGAGAGTCCTTCTAAATTCTCCAATTCCTTCCTTGCTCATATTCCCAGAACCCTAAAGGGTATGTATGTATGTATGTATTTGTTTATTTATTTATTTTAATTTATTAATTTATTTTCTTTTTTTCATCTTTTTTTAAATTTTTTTATTCGATATAATTTATTTACATCTCAATAAATGTTCTGGTTTTGCTGAATACTGTTTCACTGAGTCTTTCCAGAACCAGGGGCCACTCCTCCTTTCTTCTTGTACCTCATTTGATGTGTGGATTATGTTTTGGGTATTCCAGTTTTCTAGGTTAATATCCACTTATTAGTGAGTGCATACCATGATTCACCTTTTGAGTCTGGGTTACCTCACTGAGTATGATATTCTCTAGCTCCATCCATTTGCCTAAGAATTTCATGAATTCATTGTTTCTAATGGCTGAATAGTACTCCATTGTGTAGATATACCACATTTTTTGCATCCACTCTTCTGTTGAGGGATACCTAAGATTTCATCTTACACCAGTCAGAATGGCTAAGATTAAAAATTCAGGAGGCAGCAGGTGTTGGAGAGGGTGTGGAGAAAGAGGAACACTTCTCCACTGCTGGTGGGGTTGCAAATTGGTACAACCACTCTGGAAATCAGTCTGGCGGTTCCTCCGAAAACTGGGCACCTCACTTCCAGAAGATCCTGCTATACCACTCCTGGGCATATACCCAGAAGACTCCCCACCATGTAATAAGGATACATGTTCTACTATGTTCATAGCAGCCCTATTTATTTATTTATTTATTTTTGAGTTGATGCTTCTGTACTTTTTAAGAGCCCCTGTTTACCCCTTTACTATTACAATGCTTTGTTAAATACTACAATTTCCTTGCTCAAAATACTGGCGTGGTTTCTGTTTCCTGACCAGAGAACCAAGGATGCAGCCTCATACAAGTAAGCAAAGGACACCACATCGTTCAGGCAAAGACTGTGAAGCACAGGAGATGGAGATGGAGCGCTGGGAATGACTTCTTTCAGAAGAGGGGAGAGGCAGTAGCGAGGAAGAAGGCAGGGGATGCGAGACAGGAATCAGAAAAGGGCGGGAAGAAGAGTTTGAAGGAGACACGGGAAGGTCAATGCTGTTCGATGTGTAGGAGGCAGACTGGAAAGATGGCAGATGTGGACAGTTCCTATGGTATGAGTGGAGAGAGCCGACAGATGGTCCAGTGGATTGAAATAAACTGGGAGGTAAAAATTAGGGTCAACTACTGGAAGCTTCTTTTTGTAGACGCTCAATCATGTAAGAAACATGTAAAGCCTACACCAACGTAGAGCTGACACATATATTTTTGGGATGCTGTGACTTGATGCTGGAATTATATATAAGCCATGACATATCTTTGATTTGAAGCTCAATGAACTACTTGAAACAATGAAAACAATGAACTACTTGTAGAAACTACGCACAGTCTATAAATACAAAGCATCACGAGTGCACTAACTATCCTGACTGGACTCCTCTCGCTATAAAGTTTTGCCTTACAGCCACTGCACCATTTTCGCTCTAGCAGATCCATCCCGTCTCTAATTGCTCCATGCTGGTGGCGGCCAACGGCTGTTGGCAGTGACCAACAATTGCCTTTCCTTGAAATGATGCCCACAGAGATTTTCTTCCTATCTTGTACACATTTTCTTCTGAATTCACTATAAATGTAATTGCTTTGGCATCTCTCTCTTGCCCTGGGACTTACTAGAACTGCTCATTTCAGAAGGCTGGCTTATATTATGCAAGAGAAACACGAGCCCATGGCATAAAGATTGCCAGAGGGCCTTCAGATTCGTACATACTCTGCTCCAACTAGTCTTTTACTGAAACCAGGTCTTGCCACTTAAAGTTAAATGTTGTATTATCAGAAGAATCATGTTTAACATCAAAATAGGAACTTTTAAAATTATGGGTCATTTGTCAAAAACAATCCTACCCTCCCTCCCCCCAAAAAAACTAAAAAGGGAAATTTGTATAAGCAAGGGACTCCTTTGGAGATTAAGATAAGTAACTCTTCTTTGACAAAAGGAAAATAAATTAGGACCTTTCTCCCTCCCCTCCCTCCCCGCACCATTTTTTATTTTTCTGAACTGGATTCCTTTACAGGCAGCTCACTGCCGTGGGTTTCACCGCCATGGTATCCTGTGTGTCCACTTACCTTCACATCTGCAGCCCCAAGAAAGCAAGTGATCTGCACAAGATTATATAGCAAATGGGTGACAGGCAAGGCTTGTATCTGTGGCTTTGTTTCCGAGCCCTGTGTTCTTGCTACCACAGATGGCAATGGTTATAACTCGTGGACTAGAACTGTCTCCTTTTGGGCTGACAAATTGTGGCAAATGGCTTACTGAGCCTGAAAGAATAGATGGGGATTAATGAGGGCTCTGGGTCCTTGGGTTTCATAAAGAAGCACTTTGCCAGTATTTGCATCAGAGTCCGAGAAACTAAAAGCAGTGTTAGAAATAAATCGCTGACACTTAGGGGGGCTCTGAGGGATGGAGAGGTGACAATCAGTTCACTGTGCTCCAAGACTCATGGGGAATATTTGGTTACTCCTGCATGTCACCATAGGTGGCAATTGAGTCTCCACAGGCATTTTGAACAAGAGGGGGAGGGGAAAAGGAGGGAGGGAGGGAAGGAAGGGAGAGGGAGGGAAGAGGGAGGGGGAGAGAAAGGACACAGAGAGATAGAAATAGAGAATCAGAGAGAGGGGAGGGGAGGGAGAGGAGGAGGGAGAGGGGGAGGGAGAGGGAGAGCGGGAGGGAGAGGGAACTATTCTGAACTCTGCGTGAGAGTCTAGATTTTGGACACTGGCTTTTTGAAAATGCCCTTCCTGAAGAGAAAGGTGGAGAGGGCAGAGAGCATTGATCCCATCCCAACCTGTGTAATTCACTGTAAAACCCCACTTCATGTTCAGTCACCACACGTGCCCCCTCTACTCCCTGCTGTTCTGCCTGAATAGAAATCTATTCCTGCTCTCTCCCCCTTGCCCTCCAAGATTAAAAAGCTTTGCCAGTTTAGATTTACTCTGTGTAAAACCAAGAATGCAGAACAATTTGCATAAGAATTTGAATCCTTAGAAGCAAAATTCTTGTTTCAGCTTGAGTTTTCTCCTTAAGGTTTGGTGCTGTAATTTTATGAAGTCAGGGAAGGGATCACTTTTCTTATACATTATATCCCATGTGCACTCCTGGGACAGGCGCATAATCCAATAGCTAGTTTGTCTGAACAAGTCTCTTGAAGGTACAGGCGACAATTATTATTCCTGTGGAAAGCATAAGAGTAGATATTTCGGAAATGCTGTGAGTAGGAGTTAGGGTGTTGAATGAATTTACGGGAACCCCCTTTTCCCCTGTAATTTACAAAATTCGGGTGAACGCAATTTTTAAAAGTGGAAAGGGAGGAGAAATAATGAGATCTAATGGGAAAAATTACAGTGAAAGTCTGAGAGAAACAGTATAGAAAACTCTGTAGAAAACCTCACCGTGAGGATAGCTGGAAGTCAGGAAAGGTATGTTTAGGAAGCAGCTCCTAAAATCTGTCAGTCTTCCCCAGGGAGAAGGAAGTTATAGGCAGAAAGCTTCCAAAGTTGTTGGCACTATTCCTTGAGCCTGTGCCAGGACCTTAAACCAGGGAGGGCTGCTCTGAAGGCAAAGAAAGTGCTATGCAGAAGATTTTTCGTGTGCTGCAGAGATAGTTTCCCCTTTTAGCTGCAAACTGGGAGAAGTAAACTACACAATGGCCTACAAGTCAGAAGTGCCTGCAATCGTGTTTCCAGAAATGTCCCTTAAAAAGCGACATGGAAACATCTCCTTTGACTAAACCCCATTGTGGTGGCTGAGTACCTGATCATTTAACTGACATCTGAACATTTAATATTTCTTGAAGTTTTCTCCTGGAGTGTAATTTTGTGATGCAAACTCTCCTCCCAAGAGTTCGACTCCACTATGCAGTGGCAGAAAATGGGGTTTTCTCTAGTTTTAGTAAAATCATGAAAAGCCCTGTCAAGCACTGTCCTCAAAGCTAAGGGCGACAGCCATAGAGTTTGAAGATGAAGCAATTTTTAGTACTTGAAAAAACTACTCACACAAGCCGCCCCTACGATTCTTCCTTTGAATTCAGGTCAGTTGGTTAAAATGTGGGGAGGTTTAAAACCCATCTAATATACACTTGTTAAGCTCTTGTGTAGGATTTAAGGCTGTTCATTAATGAAGATCTACAGTCAGATTATAGAGCCCGCTCTGAAAGTGTGTGGTCCCTTAACCTTGGACAGAAGAGCAACCCAATTCCCAAGATACTTGGTAAATATGTGACCCTTCATCCTTCTCCAGAGAAGCAGTCTCTTGAAGCTGGTCTTGAATTTAATAGCCAGCTCACTTAATAGCAGACTCTTTAAGAAGGGTAGAAAGTATTGCCCAGCTAAAATAATTCACTGTTTAAGTTTCCTATTGTAAATTTTATTATTGTTATATTCACACAATGTTTCAAAAGGTGACCCGGATCTTCAAAAGCCAAGCCAAACCCAACCAAAAACCCAAACCAGGCACGTGCTAAATTGCTTTGGAACGGAGAACTGTAGTGTAGTATTTATAAACTATTTCACGACAGGACTCCTCCACAATAGTTCTCTGGGAACCTTGCTTTGCTAAGCTATGCCATTTCAATTTTGTAAAGCTTTAGAGTGACGTGTGTTAAAGTTGTTAGCATTCTACCTTTGCAAAGTCCAACAGTTGAGAACAAGAAGAGTTGCGTTCTGAAGAGCTGGACTTATTCTGAGTCACAGTGACTAGCATTTTACCTACTATTATTTGCTTTATCAAGGGCAATTCACACAAGATGAATACAGATAATGGATCTTGTTTCCCTAAAAAGCAAATATGCTATTTATGTGATGTCAGAAATTTGACCTCAGGGCAACAATTTATGCAGCAGTTATTATAATAATTCTAAAGTGCTCACTGGGTCCAGTCAGCATTCTGAGAATTAATCGCAGATTTATTTCTAATTTACACATTTTATCTAATTTCCTTCTGAAATTTATTTCAATATGGCTAGTCATGTCAGACTTAATGAGCAGATGGTTTTGAAAATGAGCTGGTTGAGACGTGGCTGCAGAACAGGAAGTCACAAAAGAAGACTTACCTTCCCACGGAGACAGAGTAAAATTATTTACCATTGAAAACAAAGCAGAACACCACGAAACCAAGACTAAAACAATACCGAACAAGCAAAAGAAGTTTCCAAGTAAAACGTTTCTAAGAAAGTGAACAGCAGGGCTGAGGTGAGGCCTTAGCTGGCAGAGTGCTTCTCCAGCATTTCTGAGTCTCCAGGTTTGTTATTTGGCGCTAGATAAAGCAAGTGTGAGAGCACACACCTAACATCCTAGCATCAGGAGAGTTGAGGTAGGAAAATGAGAAATTAAGTCATCTTTGGCTACACAGAGAGTTTGAGCTCAGCCTGGGCTACATGAGCCTGTGTCTCAAAAACCACTTTTTTCTTCTGCCCCCCACCCCACTCTCTCTCTCTTCATTCCCTTTACAATTCTTTGTGGTTTTGAGACAGGGCCTGACTATGTAGCCATTGCTGTCCTGAGACTCCTCATGTAGCTCATTCAGGCTTGTATTTACAGTTGTTCTCCTCCTTCCTCTGTTTACCTCCCAAGTGCTGAGATTATAGGTGTGGTCTGCCAAACCTGGCCTGCCTTCTGGGGCTTCTCTGTGACGATGGACAGATGACTGCTTTTTTTTGATGTGCCTGTTGTCTGTGAACATAGACTATGTAGATCCCCTTCACAAGAGAACTTAATCCTATTAAAATAAAGCAATACTATTAGGACATTTGCTCTAAATTACTCCCCAAAGAACTTTGTCTTCAAATACAGTCAGGATGGGATCCTTAGGGTATCAGTATAGGAATTTTGGAAAGACATAATCCAGTCCTTACAAATGCTGCATTATCAGTTATCCTTTAAATTGTGTGCGTGCATGCCTGCAGAAGACCCATCTCTGGTTCCCAGAAACCACTATGAGGTTCTTGTACATTTCTGATCTCTGAGGAAGGCAAAACATGATGACAGCCAAGCTGAGGGCTAAGGCTGTCACAGTGAAGTGTCACTTGAGGGCGGAGTGCCTCAGTCCGCTTTTCTCCACTGGTTCTACTCTCTCCCAGAGGAAACGCTACGGAATTGCACTGTAGCATAGGAGAGGGACAGGCTAAAAGTCCGGGGGGCTTGTTTAGCAGTACTTGGCATCTGCCTGGGTAGAAGGACAGTAAGACTGGGAAAGACTTTATAAAAATATTATTATGCAGCTTGTAAGAAATTTAAGAAGACATTGATGGAAATGTCCTTTGAGTTCCTGGTTTGGGAGACATGATATTAAATTGTTAATATTGTCCAACGTTAGATATAGATTTAAGGGGATGCCCATCAAAGTCTCAATGAGATTTTATTTCTAGAAAAAGAAAATCTGTTCTTAAATTTATGTGGGGTATCAGCAGATCTTGAACATCCAAAGCAAACTTAAAAAAACCAAAATTGAAAGGAATCATACTTCCTGATCTGAAGCTTACTATAGTAATTAAATAGCATATATAGAAATACACAGAGATTAATGGGGCAGGCTGGAGAGCCCAGCAAAAAACCTGGCATGGATGGCCAAATTATTTTTGGCAAGGATGCCAAGAAAAATGATCTTTTCAGCAAATGGTGCAGGGGAAAATGGATATCTGCAGGTGAAACAATGATGCTCAGTCTTACCTCAAACTATGTACATGATCCAAAGACTTAAATATCAGAGCTGAAACTCTAACTTTCAGTCAATAAAATATACAGAATCAAACCTTTAGGACATTGGGTTTTAGCAAATTTCTCTCTCTCTCTCTCTCTCTCTCTCTCTCTCTCTCTCTCTCTCTCTCTCTCTCTCTCTCCCTCTCTCTCTCCCTCTCCCCCCTCTTTCTCTCTATCTCACCTGCCCTCTTAATAGGATGCCTAAATCACAGGTAATAGAGAAAAAAATAGATGAATTGGAGTTCATAGAATAAAAAAAAAATGTACATTGAAGGACCATTATCAGAGTGAAAGAACAACCCCCGGATTAAAAAAAATATTTGCAAATAACATGTGGGATAAAGGCTTCATATCCAGAGATGTAAAGAACTCCCATAACTTGAAACAAAAAGCAATGAATCTAATTCAAAAATGGGCAAAACTTGATTACTTATATCTCTAAAGAAGTTACACGTTGGACACACAGACACATACACACACAGATCATGTGTAACATACTAGCCTTTAGAGAAACGCAAATTAAAAACCACAGTGAGGTGCAGTTCATGATCGATAAGAAGGTTAGTTATATGACGCTCTTTTGGGGTGCGATGGTGAGCTACAAAAAAAAGCTGCCTTTGGGTGAAGTGGTGAGAGATGGGAGTTGGGGTAACAAGTGATGACCTCTTTCCCCGATGAAGACTGTAAGAGCCCTAGACATCAGAATAAGGGCAACAGGACAGGTGAAAATGCAGAGAAACAAAAGACTACAAAGAGCACGGAGCACTTATCTCTAACTGTGGCTTCTCAGTAAGGGAAGAGAAACTTCATCTAAAAGTGTTTTTCCTTTAATCTTCTCTGAGTGGTGCTAGGGATTAAGATCTGAAGTGTAGGCTCCTTACTAGGAAGATCACCAAATAAAGCCAGAAGAGACATTGAAGGCAGCAGATGCACAGATCTATTCATTTATTTACGTCCCAAGTGCTGTCCCTCACTCCTGGTCCCCCCTCAGAGAATTTCTTCCCCATCCCCATGTCCCCTTCTTCTTTGTCTCTGAGAGGACAGCTTCCCCCACCCCCATCCCTCTACCTTAGTACATCAAGTCTCTGCAGGATTAGGTGAGATGCACAGATCTTAACAGGGAAACATGATAAATGAAAACAAACAAAACCAAACAAATCAAGGCAACATGATGTCATCACAAGACCATAACTTTTAAGTTGCCTTATCCAAAGATACAGAAGTGGCAGAAATACTGAACAAAGAAACTAAGCAAGCACAAGGAGACTCAATGGTCCCCACTGAATGATCCATAAGTAGATCATTGAAGAAACCAGGAAGGAAAACTCAAAACTGCTAGATCAAAGGAAAATAAAAACACAGGTTATCAGAGTCTTTGGAATAAAGCACAAGCATCCAAGACGAACACTTAGAGCTATAAGTGCTTACAGAAAAAAATTATAGAGATATCAGATAAATAACTCAATGGCAGAACTCAAGATCTTGGGGAAAGAATAAAGCAGAAATGGTGACTAAGAGACTAATACAAAGAATTAATGAAACAACGAGTTAATTCTTTGAAAATATAAACAAGATAGAAGCCGGTAGTCAAACTAGTCAGAGAGAGAGAGAGAGAGAGAGAGAGAGAGAGAGAGAGAGAGAGAGAGAGAGAGAGGTCCTAATTAATATAATTAGAGATGAATAATGGGCAATTGCAATGACATTTGGAAGAAAATCTAGAAGGAATGAATCAACGTCTAGACACGTTAAATCCATCAAATTAAATCAGGAGGATATAAAGAATATATATATATATATATATATATATATATATATATATAATACATGTGTATATTCTTTACACAAATACACACACACACACACACACACACACACACACACACACACACAGCAGCTATGGGTACCGCATACATAAAGGAGCCTGGGGCACCAAAAGAGTCTGTAGTATCAGGAGGTTGTTAGCCACCATGGAGATCCTAGGAACTGAACTGATAAGAACAGCAGGTTCTCTTAGCCAGCGAATCACCGATGCAGTCCTACTTATAAACAGGTTAAATATATCTATGATAAACAGTGAAAGGGAAATAGTAATAAAAATGTCTCCCAAGGAAGAAAAGCCCAGGGATGGGCAGCTCCGTGGAGGGAGAAACACTTGGTAGGATGGCACTGATGGTGGCTTGGTGAGGTGAAGGCACACAAGCCCATTGGGACAAGGCAGCTCTTATGTTAGTGTTGTAGCACAGTACAAAGAAGACCATGCAGGGCACATTTGGTGGTGGTTGGGAGTGGCCTTTGCTTTCGACAAATTAATGGGAGGGAAGGAACCTGCATGCAGGGTCTGGAGGGAAGGGGCATGCCAAAGAAGAAAGACGTTTCTTTGCAGGGCGGTGAAAATTGGAAGATAAAACTCAGAGTAAACATGCTATGTTTCATGCTGATTATAGCTTACACTACCACAGTGTCTGCCCACCTCAACCCTTACTTTACATGTACGGAGAAAAGCTGTGGCGATGTGGCATGGTATCTGTTTTTCCAAGGTCTTGTGTAATTGTCTTGGGAGAGAGAACCCTTGAAAATTTCCAGAGGCCTGAGGTTAATATAGAAGCAATGATTACAGCAAAAAGCGGTAAGCAGTATATATATATTTTTTAATTCTGCTTTCTCTAAGTTTCAGGAGTCCATGGAATCACACACGGCTGAGGTAGCCACCTCCAAGATTCCCAGTTTACATCATTAGCAATTTGTAAGCAAGTTCAGAGGTTCCTTGAGGCAGGGGAATACTCAAATGAGCTGAGAAATGCAAAGCCAGTGAGCTTCTTAATTTCACAAGCAGCTTGCTGTTCACGTGGGGAGGAGGGGTAAAGGAAGAAGGAAAGGAATGAGGAAAAAACGTTGGAGAGTTGTGTTGCTTTGCTGTGTGCAGTATGACTGAGGTATCAGGTGGATTAACACTTGGCCTCTCCACCCTCGCCTTCTCATTCACAGTGCCACAACTGGGCCTACCGCTGTTGAGATAATTTATTTCACCAAATTTAGTATCTTTATCACAATACAAAGAAGATCACATGGTGCATGTTTGGTGGTGATTGCTACAATGTAACTTCTGCTGTGCTGATGTGAATCTCCCTGTGCACTCTGTATACTGATGGGGCTTTGCTACTGTGTTTATTAAGTGTTGTTCAATCAGACCACACGTTTCCATGTGTATTTGGAGACGTTAGCTAATTATAGTAAGCATTTTAAAAATATCAATTACTCTATACATCTTCCTATTCGCAGAATTATTTCAAGTTATTTTTACTGGCAAATAAATAGTGCTTAAATACACATATGCACAAAATCCATCTGATTTCATGTTCTATAGCATCTTGTCTCACATTATTCTATATGAATAACATCTAATAAATATCTCAGGTATAATTTTGAGCAAAATGTTATATTATTCAGGCATTATGTCATTCAAACACCATAGGGCAAGATGTTATGTTTTAATATACTTTAATGAATTTAGCCCTAGGGTATAAGTAGCAAGAAAATGCTGATGCTTAACTATCTATCCAAAGCATACTGATGCTTTTCCACTATAGTCCCCACATGTCTTAAAAGGCAGTACATTAACCAAAAACGCTATTATGCATTTTTCTTTTCTTTTTTTTTGAGACATGATTTTATGTAGCTTAGACTGGCTTAGAATTTATTTTGTAAGTGGGGACAATGTAGAATTTCTGAGCTGCCTGCTTTTATCTCTCAAGTGTTGGGATTATATGTATGTAAAACTAAATGTACCTAGCCTATGGGCTAATCAAAGAACTTAGAAGGCCATCAATATTTTGTCTTATTATTTTATTAATTTCCAAATCTTCTTTGCTTTGCAAGATATTTTTTAAGTAGACAATCTCCTGTCATTTTACCATTGATGCTTTGAAACTCAAAAAGAGACAAGGAAGGAGGAATGGACATACACAGGAGAGAGGGAGGGAGGGAGAGAGAGAGAGAGAGAGAGAGAGAGAGAGAGAGAGAGAGAAGAAAGGTATCTAGTACCTTTATATCTGCATATGCCCTCTTTCAGATAGTTTATTTTATTCATAATTCTGTTAAGTGTCACTTCATTGTTTTTGTGTTGTCTTGTAAATATTATAATCTATGACACTTGCCTCTCCTATTTTTTTGGTCTATACCATGAGCTGATTAAAGCTATTAGGTATCTGCTTCAGGGGACTTCTAAAAGAATCTTTTAAAAAGATTCTTCTACTTGTGTAGTTCCTGAAGACTGAACTTATAGCTACAAGCTTGAGCAAGTGTGATCTAATGGCTCTGGTTTTATTTTTGGATACTGTCTCATGTTGTGGTGGTATGTAGTCCTGGCTGTCATAAACATCTTAAACTTCAGCCCCCAAGTGCTGGAATTAAAGGTTTTATCCTGGACAGTTTATTTGTTGTTATTTTTACCATAAGAATGTTTCAGAGGGATGTTGTTTGATTTTCTGTTCCTTCACAAACTGTGTGTCTATTTCAGAGATGCTAAAATTGATCATGTGCTTGAGGTGATGATTGCTTGATGAATTTATTGTAAATATTTTTTTAACTTATATTTGTCTCAAGTAGTTACCATATAGTGGTAACTACTGCTTGAATTGTATTGCATTGGATGGATTACAAAATGTTGATGTTTCTATTTTTCCTTTTGAATTAATTATCCAGACATCTGTGTAAACAACCCTCAAGTCCAATGACCTTTTAGGCATCCTGGAATACATATGGAGAATGCTTAACTGTTTGAGTTTAAATGTCACTTTTTCATAATGGTGATTTGGTATCCTAAATCTGCTCATGGTGGTCAACAGATTTTACTGTGTTTCAAGTTTTCTCCTGCTCCTCTGAAAAATGTTTCACTGTAAACTTAACACTTTTGTTTAGCTCTCTTATTTTTCTTTAGAAAAATGCATTTAATTAATTAATTTAGGCAAAGTCACTCATGGCTGTCCTAGAACTCACTATGTAGACCCATAATGTTCTTGAGCTTATAGAAAT
Organism: Apodemus sylvaticus; assembly: GCF_947179515.1. Lineage (NCBI taxonomy): Eukaryota > Metazoa > Chordata > Mammalia > Rodentia > Muridae > Apodemus > Apodemus sylvaticus. The sequence continues at coordinate 55,140,234 of NC_067489.1, forward strand.
CCACGTGCCTTGGCATCCTCAGTGCTAGGACTAAAGTTGTGTGCAACCATGCTTGGCTAATTACAGTATTTTATGTGTGTCTTAGGATTTCCATTGCTGTGAAGTGACTCCATGACCACTGCAACTATTATAAGGGAAAACATTTAATTGGAGCTGGATTGCGACTTCAGAGGTTTTGTCCATTGTCATCATGGTGGGAGGTATGGCAGCAGGCAGGCAGATGTGGCCTGGAGAGTAGCTGAGAGATCTACATCTGGATCAGCGGACGGACAGAAGGAAGAGACACAAGGGGGTTGGTTTGAGCATTTCAAACTTCAAAGCCCACCACTACTGACACACTTCTCCAGCAGGACCTACTCCAAAAAGGCCAAACTTCCAAGTAGCACCACTTCCAGTGAACCCCTGAGAGTCATTTTTCTTCAAACCAGGACAATGTGTAAATGCATTATAACAGCCTGAACCATTCCTCATGAGGTTTGCTTTGTCTCCTTTATAACAATTGTGATCCACTTGTCGTTGGTTTCCATGCCCTTGGAACACGCCGGCTTTTTAGCCAACCTTGTACTCTCCTAGCCTTGCAATAGTGAAGAATTCTCTTTTGAGTCTGCAATAGACTATCAATTGTGCTGATAGGGCATTGACACTATAAGATTTTTTATTTGAAGAGAGAAACTGATGTAGACAAAAGCTTAGCAAGTGAAAGTCTTGTTGCTAAGACTGACTGTGGTGGTTTGATTAAGAGTGGCCTCTATAGTCTCATATGTTTGATTCACCAGGGATTAAAAGAGTTTGAAGTGATTAGGAGGCGTGGCTTTGTTGGAGTGGGTGTGACCTTCATTGAGTGTATCCCAAGGGGTGTGCTTTGTGATTTAAAAGCCCATGCTAGGACCAGTCGCTGTCTCTTTCTCTCTCTCCCTGTCTCTCTGTCTCTCTCTCTGTCTCTCTCTGTCTCTCTGTCTCTCTCTCTCTCTCTCTCTCTCTCTCTCTCTCTCTCTCTCTCTCTCTGCCTGAAGATCAGGAAGTAGCTCTCAGCTACTTCTCCAGTACCATGCCTGCTAAGCCTGCTGCCATGCTCCCTACTGTGATGGTAATGCAATAAGCCCCTGAAACTTTAAGCAAGGATCCAGTTAAATGCTTTCCTTCACAAAAGGTGCAGTGATTATGGTGTCTCTTCACAGCAAGAGAACTGTGACTAAGACACCTACCCCTCTGAGTTAATCTTCAGAGCTCACATAGAGCTCATATGGTAGGAGAGAACTGACTCCAAGTCTTCCTGTGGTCTTCACAGGAACTCTGTGGCATTTGCTGCCACACACACACACACACACACACACACACACACACACACACGCCACAAAATTTCATTTCTTTTTAATATCAGCATGCTTTCAAATTTATGCATTTGAAAATTAGATAAATTCAATCGGTTTTCCAGAAACAGATTTGTGAGTAAGACCTACAATACTTATTAGTGGTTTAAAATCTGTAAACATTATTATTTTGTCCAGTTTTGGACTAAGAGAGTTTGTAATAAGGTGGCTTCTTAGTGTGATTCTGCCTGTGTCTGTGCATTTTTAGTAATTTCTGCAATAATCTCCACTAATCTGGTAATCTTACAGAGATTATTTTTTCAATAGTGTATAGCATTTGGAATTATAATGTAATTGTTTAGCTTTTAAAAAACATTTCATACTGCACCCCAATTCTTGTTGCATGTCAAATCCTCAAATGCTTCTTCTCATTATTTGAACTTGCCCGATATATTCTGTTTCTTCTGTAACTTTTAACCCTTTCTCTACCACTTTGATTTCATTGTGTCTCACATATAACAGGGAGCCAAATTTGCTTTACAGTGCTAATCAACTGAAACATTTTTCCCCTAATAGATTTGTTTAAATGTTTGATCTCAGCCTTGACACTTGTTTATTATATATTGATTGTTATATCAGATAATATTACATTATTACATATAATAATACATTATATCACATGTAAAATATTATATACTATACATATGATATATTAAATATATTTATTATACTGATTATTGTATATATAATATATATTATAAATCCTTTAGCACGTTTCTCAGAGAGGCTTGGCAAAAGCAATCTGGGCTGGAGAAATGGCTCAGATGGTATAAACACTAGCTACTTCTCTAGATGTTCTGAGTTTGATTCCCAGCATGTATGCATGGCAACTCACAACCAATAACTCCAGGGGCTCTGATATCCATTCTGGCCTCCACAAATACCCGAGCACACAAGACATAGACATGCATGAGCATGTAAGTAAAACTAAAGATAAATCTTTAAAAAACATCCTCCAGATATTAAATGTTCATAAAATGTTTTTCGACAGCCTTGGTGCTCGAAGGATAATTTGGTTTGATGTAAAATCTTTGGGTGGTATTTTATTTTTTATTTTAAAAGAATCTTTACCATGCTGTTCCACTGCCTTCCGGTTAAAAAAAAATTCTTCTCCAAAATCTCATTTATTCTTTTTTACTTTGATGTGCACATTTTTCCTTATCTTAAAAATACAATCGTTGTATATGGAAACACTTCCTGCTGTCGGCACCTGAGTTTCCCAAGCGTGCTGGCTCAAATCTTTCATTCTAACATTTCCTTGAGTTATACTTTTAAACGTTTTCTGTCTTTCTTTTTTTTTTTTTCCTTTGAGGATTTGAGGTCAGGCCTGCTCTGCTGTTGCAAATCTTTTGATGAATTCTTTTCCTTCCTCTTAATTTCCTTCTTTGCATTCCTCTCCCTTCCTGCCTCAGTTTTCATTGCTGTGGATTTTGGCTCTCTTGATTCTTCTCATCTAAACTCCATCTCTGAAATGTATTTTGTCCATTCCCAACCCATCCCTGAGTTTTCTCAGCTCTTTGTTTGCCAAGCTGTGTTTCGTATTCTAGTTGTCTCCTCTGTGAACTATTCGCATGCTGACTGGCACACCTTTTCAACCTTTGACTGACTTAAAGATTCTTCAGCTCATTTTGACAGTTGCCCTTCATTGTGGTTTTCTTCCTGTAACTACATATGTACATCTCCACATTGGAATGAGATCTGTCTCATCTTTATCTTTATTCTTTTTGTACCCAAGTATGGGGTTTTATTACAATCTTTTTATTTTCTAAATATAAATGAGATAGTTTATTGGAGTATTAGGGGAAAGTTCATGTGCAGTGTTTCCCCTACCCCCATCTCTCTCTCTAAGTGATGATGTACAACACTATCTTTCACAAGTCATATCCTTGTCTCTCCAGGCTCAGTCCCAGACACAAAATCTTCCTGCCTCTGTGTGTGTCTTCTAGCCTTGAAGTTAACTTTCCTGTTGCTTTTAAATCTGTATATGGTTCTGTGCCATTGAGTTCCGGCTCAGAGCCTGGCTTTTTGAGAGCTCTTGCTTGTCTCTTTGGATCTTCATTTTGAACCTGACTCACAGCAGATTCTTTTTTGGTGCTTGGATTAGGGGAGAGGATGTGTCTCTGCCCCAAAAGAAACAGCAGCAACAACAACAAAAATCATACAGCAACAACATCAATAACAAAAATCCCAAGGCTGCCTGCAATATTTCTGAGGTCCTTGCTAGACAAGGCTGGTCAGCAGGAGGTTCTTGTTAGCCAAGGCTTCTCAGCAAGACATACATTCCTACAGTCCTACAGACTGGTCTTCAACTTGGACCTGTGAGGATACATTTTAGTTTCACTGTTAATTTTTTTTGTATTTGATTGTCTTTTAAAACTATCTCTAAACTTCCAATTTTTTTTAAAAAAGGGTGTGTCTGGTTATACATGTTGATATCATAGTACTCAACTTGTTTATTTTGATAGCAATTTGTAATAACTACTGGGACCACCAAGAGTTCATTGTTATGTTGAACTCACATGATATCAGTGTTTAATTTGCTACCCTGAAAGTCTGAGCTCTATGACTAGAAGAAATAAGCAGGTCTCCTGTTCATATGAACAGAAATCTTACTCTATTTTAAAAGTAAGATTATTGTAGAAACATTTAATTTCCAATACCAATCTTTACTTAATATTCCATACATCTGTATAATTAAAGGAAAAGCAAAATGTTCACAAAGGTAAGTTAAAAACTAAGATGAAGAAGTTATAAGTATACCTTAAATTTCACGAGCCAGAAGAGTATATATTTAGTGTATAAACATATGCCAAATGCAAATATGTGTATTTTCACAATGAATAAAGTGCATGTGTTTTCTCTCTCTGTTTCCTGTCCTTAACATGCCAATCTTGGCACATCCATTGTTAATTTTGTGACTGTTTAAACTTAAAGCTTTATTTTCAAAGTTGGCATTTCCTTTAGACAAAAGCTTTCTCTCACCCCTCTTTCTTTTTCCTTCCTTTTCTTCTAGGACTAGATCTCATGTATCCCAAGCCAGCTTTGAACTTTCTGTGTAAACCGAGACAACCTCAAACTTTCGATTCTCCTGACATTACTTTTTGAGTTCTGAGGTACGGAGGCACACATCAACACACTCCATTTCCTTGGTGCTGTGGATAGATGCCATGACCCCATGCAAGTTGGACAAGCACCGGATTGACTGGGTTACATTTTCTGGCTAAGAGAAGGTGAAAAACATGATGGACAAGTTTATACATCTCATGTTTAATAGAAGAAAAAGAAGAATCAATTAGGCCTGAAGCATACCACACTCCATTGTGACTTAAGATACCTCGTTACTCTTTGGACACCAAGCCATGCAGCCTGCTCATCTCGGAATATGGAACCAAAATTACGTTGTAAGACACCCTCGAGTGTCTTAGCTTATTATAACAGCTGAGGAAAATTCATAGTAAACTTTGAAAGGATAACTCGGTTTTCGTATTTCTCCTTACATTTTTCTTTACTGTGTTGAGCTCTACAGAGTAAGGTTAGAATAATGTGTACACTGTTAGGAAACAAATGCTAGGTTCTGTCAAATCTAATACATTCAGAATGACAGATTTTCTTGGGTTGGATGCTTCCTTTGCAGGTCTAGCTTGATGATGCTCAGAGTGTGAATGACAGAACGAGAAGCTGTCAAGGGGACAGTGGGGAGGTCTCATTTTACAGCTTTCCCAGTTACAAAATGTTGTAGGGGAACTCTGGGGAGCTGCCCTGACTACTCCCAAGAGGATGCTAGGGGCGTGTTCCTTGTGCAGAAAAATCACAGGCTTTATCCTTGTATTTCACATCAACAGCACAATATAGAATTTGTCTGAAAGAGGCAACGTCACTTTGGTCTTTTAGTGACAGCATCTCCCTGTGTTGGACTGCCTTTTCTGGAAGCTAATGCAGGGGAATTTGAAGAATCCTAGTTACTTGGAGAGTGTTAGCAGGGAGAAGGAGGGAGCAGGCTAGGGGTCAAGAGTAGCAGCTTGAAGCAACTCAGAGGAGCAGGGACTATTTAGGGTGCCCGATTTGATAAACATTCTATACTTCAGGGTGGTATTCATCTAGGGGAATAAGTAGTCCATGTGGCTTCAACTTGAGGTGGATTTGTTGAAAAATAAAGATTTAAAAGAATGCTTTTTACAGAGTTGCAAGATGACAATGGATGTGGCCAGATTGGCACAATGAGGGCAGTAAGCAGACACTTTTTAAAAGAATCTGTAGCACTGTTTGGAAATGATACCCACTGTCTATTTTACATCTTTTATTCTCTCTTACATATGGCTTTCAGGATTCTGAAAACCTTCCCTTTTTGGATTATAAAGGAGTACTATAAATGCCTTAAGCAAATTCATGAATTCTAAGGAGCAGAAGGAAAAGGGAGAAAATAATAGGAAGTTCATTTTTTAAAAATTTCCCATCCTGACCCAAAAGAAACACTCCATATGTCAGTGGTTTAAGAATGGTTTTCCACTTTAAATCTGTTCTGATCCTGTATGACACAGCATTCTGGAAAAGCTTATTGCTTCTGTTTGAATAGCACTAATGGGCGAGTGACTTCTATGGCTCAAACTTCGATTTAGTCTCTCTGGGCCCCATCGCCTCCCCTGATCCAATTATTGCCATTCTGAAAGAAAGGATGGGATCATTCCAGCAGGTAATGATCTGCAGTAGTTGTGACTTTTGTCTCTTCTGCTTTCTTAAGTGAGAGGCTCTTAGGAAGAGTTTGGAAATCAATGGAATATTTGAAACACAACAAATATTCCATTTGTTACATTGAATACACCAGGGCTAATACAAGGTGAAGTTGGAGGTTATGCAGGAGGGGTTAAGTTATTTGGCGTCTTTTAATTCCTATCCCCCATGTTAGGTGGCTTATAACTACCTAACTCAGCTCTGGGAGCATTGGACATCCCTGACCTCTGTGGGTGCCTACACTCATGCTCTTGTACTGAGCGAGTGCGCACAGACACACACACACACACACACACACACACACACACACACAGAGAGAGAGAGAGAGAGAGAGAGAGAGAGAGAGAGAGAGAGAGAGAAATAGAGACAGAGACAGGGACATAGAGAGAGGCCTGCAGAATATTTTGAATCGGGGCATGGCCTGATTTCATATCTTAAGTGGTCTGTGTTAAAAATAGTCTTTAGGGTAGGAAGAAGGAGAAAATGAGCTGGGAGATAGCTGAGAGCCATTTATGGTCTGTAACATATGCTCACAAAGTTGAGTCCCAACAACCAGAACCAAAGATTGCCTAATAACTGTGCACACAGAGGCAGGATCGTGTAGACTAGCTGTGCACACAGAGCCAGGATCGTGTAGACTAGCTGTGCACACAGAGCCAGGATGGTGTAGAGAAGCAGGTGACAAAGGACTGAGCAGAACTGAATGAGACCATGAGTTCCCTGTTTCTTGGTCCAGGACTCCCATAAGGGCTCTTGCATTTATGGTGTTGTTGGTTTGTGGTTCCCCGTCTGTAAAAGACCCAGTGTCTACATTCCCCTTTTCCCTGTTCATTAAACAGAGGCTGACCTACTGCCTTGCTTAGGAGCTAAGTCTGTCCTAACAATTACTTTAAACTTGTAGGGATGTTATATAGTCCTTTCAGATACTGACCTGGATCCTGGAAAGGAAAGAGTTTAGTAAAAAAAAAAAACCATGTTGAATAAACTCTAGTTTAGTGAGTGTCATTGTTCTAAGAAGAATCAGCTAGCTTGATGATGCACTGGTAAATGTGGTATCAAATGCTATTAGTACAAACAGTTGTGTATAGGATGTCTATATTATAATCAGAATGTGTATATAATCATTCTAAATTATTCTAAAATAAGAAACTTATTGCATAATGACTCCCAAACCAGACATAGTAATGTACACCTGCATGCCAGGCAGCAGGATCATGAATTAGTGATCAACCTAAGCTACATGCAAGAGATCCTCTCTTAAAAAAATAAACAAGACAACCTCCCCAAATAACCCACCCCAAAACAAATCCCTGAAAGTAAAACTACACAAGTATGAAAAAATATGAATGATCTCACAGATAGGTCTTCATCTTTTCTAAGAAATTGGCTCATATACAAGTTACAGTCAGAAAACCACCTCTTCGTCTTATTTATTTTTGAGACGGAGACTCATGAGTATGTGAGGATAACCTTGAACTTCTGAGATTCTCCTGCCTTCCCCTCCAAGATCATGAGATTGTAGGCACGGGGCACCATGCCTTGTTTACAGGATGCTGAGGATAGAAGCAGGTTTTTGTGCATTCTAGACAAGTACTCTGCCATGGCTGTTCATCATTTCATTTGGATTCTGCAGCTGTTTCTCAGAGCTGGGTGACCATAGTAACTAGGTAATGAGATCTTAAGCAGACTATAAAATCAAGGAAAAATAATGAAAAGGCTCCTACGCAGCACAGCCTTTGCCCTTGGTATCGTCTTCCAAAGGCGGGTTTAATTGCTAGGCTAAATCCACCCCATTGGACTCAGTCTTTGCTTTCATGCACTCTTTTCTAGAGGGAAAAAGCTACAGCAATAGTATTGAGTGAGCAGAGCAGTGGAGTAATCTATTTTATTCCCAAAGATGGATGTTTTAAATCTGGGGCCCGAGGCTATCTGGATCTTTTCACTTGAGATCATGAAGTAAAATCAGGTCAGAGTGTTGAACAGGAGAAAGGTTTGTGCTCATTTAAGGAACCAGTGTGGCTCCCATATGCCTTTTCTACTGTCCTGATGGAGCAGGGTACACCCTGTGTAAGAAATTAGCCTCACCCACCATTGCTTCCTCCTTGCATCTATAAATAGCAATAAGGCTGATGACAGAGGGGCATTCTCCCATCTGATGACACGCTGTATCATATGAGATACCTGATCGCCCTTAGTTACAAGATGTAGCTTTCATTCTCTATGAGTTCCGGTGGCTATTCTGCCAATCTCAAGTTAAACTATTTTTGAGGCATATTAAAAAAAAATCCATAGGAAGCACCAGCAGTATTCAATAATTCTTGGATAGGATATTGACACTAGCACTTTCTGAAAAGGAAGTTAGGCACTCGTATCTCGGGGATATTTTAAATTAGCCTGCTGGAGGAGGTTTGGCAGTCTCTCCCACTTCTCAAGCTATGGGGAGGAGGGAAGGGTTTAGGTGTCCCTCGCCACCTCAGAGGCTTTGGGGGATGGACAGTATCTCACAGGTATCTCACAGGTAGGTCTCGCAGGTCTCTCACCTCACCCCACGCTGCAGGCAGGGGCTCGACCGGAGGGTAGTATTTAGGCACGTCCCAGGCCACCGCAGCCATGAACCATTTGAAGTCTTTGCACTTGAGTCGCTTCCGCAACTCCTTCTGGGCAGAGATGTCTCCGGTGGAGAGATGCCTGTACTCCGGCCGCCGCTGGTAAATGTACTCAGCAAATTCGTCCATCCAGGTCTCAGCCACGCGCTTCAGGTTCTGTACAGCAGAGACAAAAAAGAGAAAGACAAACTAAACAAAACACCAAGTTATTTACTGGTTTCTATGCCCAAAAGATCACTTTACCTGCATCAGAAACCCCAAATCAGGTATCTGCAGGCAGCACTGGCTGGTGGGTTATTAACAGTGAGAGTTTTCATGATGGCGAGGAACATGATGGGATTAGCCTGTGGCTTAGTGCATTTCTGCTTCGGGCATGGGGTTCAGCTGACGGTATGATAATTAATTATCAGAGCTGGCAGAGATTCTTCTCACAATGATGGCCCCTTGTTGTTTAATGACGACATATACTTAATCTTTTTTTTTTTTTTTTTGACGTACAACCAATGGAGTTGAAATGGGAGAAAATGGAACTCCTGTAACGGATCTAATTGCTGAACGCATTTTGAGATACAGGCATTTTGGAAAGAACGGGGATGAATAAGCTGCTATCCTTCCTTTCCCCAACTGTAGAGAGCTTTAAAAAAAAAGAAGAGGAAATTTCTTACTCTGTGACATGGACACCAACCAGATTTTATAAATTACTGTAATAGAAAGTGGAAGAAAGGGAATTATGAGAAGCCAGTCTTCTCTATAAGTGCTTCCTGGGTGCAGGAGTAAGGAGACTTATGTCAGAAAATTATGTTCCTTAGGATTAGAAAAGCTTAGGGTTGTGTGTAGGAAGGCCAGGGTTTATTTGTTTGTTTATCTATTTATTTATATATAGAGAGACAGGGTCTCACTATGTAATCCCGGCTGTCCTGTAACTCGCTCCGTAGATCAATCTGGCCTCAACCACAGAGATCTACCTGCCTTTGCCTCTAGAGTTCTGGGATTTAAGGTGTATGTGTGTACCACCATGCCCAGCCTGGAAAGCCATGTTTTTGTGGGCTTTTGAATTGAACAAGTTGGTTAGGCACACTGAATTTTAGCTTCTAAACCTGAGCATAGCAACAGCAGTGTGTGGGGTGGTTGTAGGATGGTGAAGCAGTTCTTATAAACTACTTAGAGTTAGTGCGTACCAGCTATTAGGAAAAACACTAGAAAGGATTCAGGATTGGAAACTGAAGAGCCTGGGTATTAGGCTGAATGTTGCAACTGAGCAGTTCCCAAGGTCTTTGAGAAGGAAGTGGAACAGAGATGAGACAGTGTCTGTCATCCCTTCAAGTCCTGAGGCATTAAGTGATGGATCAGCTGTGTTTGCCTGGGAGGTACCAGCTTTGATTCCTCATCTCCATGCTGATATCCCGTGGACTCTGGTTATTGCCCTTTTCCAGTTTAAATTATTTATTTTAAGGGCTTGGTTTAAAAAAAAATCTGTATTCCACCAAATTGGAAAATATAAAAGAAATGAATAGATTTTTTTTTGTATATAATCAAAGTTAAATCAAGATGAAGTAAATGATTTAAACAGACCATGACACCTATTGAAACAAAGGCAGTGGTCAGCTCGGAATGGATCAAGAACCTCAGCAGAGGAAGTGGGTGGGCTTGAACTCTGAGTAGATTTTCTTGCTAGAGGATGTGGTGATTTGAATAGGCGAGGCCTCATACACTCAGGTGAGTGAATTCTTGGGTATTGGGAGGTGTGGCCTTGGAGTGGGTGTGGCTTCGCTGGAGGAAGTACGTCACCGTGGGGGAGGGCATTGAGGTCTGCTATGCTCAAGCTACACCTAGTGTGGTGTACAATCGCCTTCTGCTGCCTGCATATCAAGATGTAGAACTCTCAGCTCCTTCTCCCGCACCATGTCTGCCTGCACACCACCATGCTTCTTGTCATGATGGTAACGGACTAAAGCTCTGAAACTGTAAGCCAGCCCTAATTTATAAAAACATTTTTGTTTAAAGCATTGCCATGGTCATGGTATCTCTTCACAGCAATGGAAACCTTATCAAAGACAGGGGAAAATCTTCTGAAGAATCCAGGAACAGCCACGACTCCCAAGTCTTTGAATTGACTGGCCAAATAAAATCACTCCAACACAATACACTGTGTTAATTTGTGGCTGCAATAGTAACTCAGTACTTAGCTTTTGGAAAAAATATTGGAACTACAGCTGAAAAATGTCACAAGCAGTTGCAAGAAGAGTTTCCATGGCCCTTTTATAGATTGTAGCGCGAATTCCGCTGTTCCAGGAAGTAGTTATGGTCACATGCATTAGAGTACATTGGCGTGTTTATACAGAAGCACAAATACACACGTTCGGATATGTGGCAGTAATGGGGAAGGTGCAAAGGCAGATTTCTCACTTCGGCATTCATAGCTATGTAAATGTGCAAAAAGTGAGACATCCCAACCACATCTCGTGCCAAAGAGCCCTTGCCAGAACGTTCCCATCTGCCTCTGAGATAGAATGAGCGCTGATGATGGTGCTCATGTGTCTAAAACACAGCTAACAAGAAAAAAAGAAAGCAGAAACCCTTTAGATCAAGAGTTCTAGACCTGTAATAAGTCTACACCTGAATTCCCAGAACTGAGACATGGTCACGTGGTCTTACATACAGGGAGACAGGTGTTAACTGACGTTCCTGGTTTTTATTTTTATTTATTCATATTTTATTTTATTTTATTTTATTTTATTTTATTTTATTTTATTTTATTGGTTTTTGAGTCTGAAATAAAAGTGCTTTGCTCTTACATTACATGCTTTTGGCTGCCTCCGGATTTCTCTGGATTCCTAGGGGTAGGTCCCATATATACCACCTTGACTTTCCCATTTAGGGTTCTTTTTCCTCCCGCTGATATTTTTGCTCTTATCTTGCTCACTAACCTCCATGGACACTTGAGTGGGGCTCACGGGCAATTTCCCTTATCTTTCAGACACTCCATCAAGTGTTCACCTGGGTGGGAATGTTTGCGAAGAGTTTCATGCAGCTTCCGGAGCGCGAGGGTGATGATGCGCGCCACGGCGGATGGCGCCCTAGATTCTTTCCAGATCCATGGGTTTTGACAAGAAAGTCTTCTCTGACCAGAACCTCCCGTGTTCGCTTTGTGTCATGGTGTCGTCCTTCTGTCTGCTCTGTAGGGCTGTGTCATGATTTCCTGCTTTCCTTCTTACCACAAATAGCCAGTCAGCTTTCGCATTATTGGCTTCTGCTCATCATTTTCATAAACAAAGTCTCCGTTCCAGGAGCATGGCCACACATTAGACTTTGCCCTGTCCGTGCTGTTTCCTGTTTAAGACATTCTCCAACGCACCTTTTACACTGCTCTTTTTTTTTATTCGATATATTTTTTTATTTATATTTCAAGTGATTTCCCCTTTTCTAGCCCCCACTCCCCGAAAGTCCCATAAGTCCCCTTCCCTCCCCCTGTTCTCCCACTCACCCCTTCCCACTTTCCTGTTCTGGTTTTGCCCTATACTGCTTCACTGAGTCTTTCCAGAACCAGGGGCCACTCCTCCTTTCTTCTTGTACCTCATTTGATGTGTGGATTATGTTTTGGGTATTCCAGTTTTCTAGGTTAATATCCACTTATATTAGTGAGTGCATACCATGATTCACCTTTTGAGTCTGGGTTACCTCACTTAGTATGATGTTCTCCAGCTCCATCCATTTGTCTAAGAATTTCATGAATTCATTGTTTCTAATGGCTGAATAGTACTCCATTGTGTATATATACCACATTTTCTGTATCCATTCTTCTGTTGAGGGATACCTGGGTTCTTTCCAGCTTCTGGCTATTATAAATAGGGCTGCTATGAACATAGTGGAGCATATATCCTTATTACATGCTGGGGAATCCTCTGGGTTTATGCCTAGGAGTGGTATAGCAGGGTCCTCCCGAAGTGTCATGCCCAGTTTTCTGAGGAACCGCCAGACTGATTTCCAGAGTGGTTGTTTGCAAACCAATTTGCAACCCCACCAGCAGTGGAGGAGTGTACACTGCTCTTTCGTTTTACTCTTCAGTCTGAAACGTTCTTCCTATACGAACTCTTCTACGTATCGTCTTTTAAGATAAAGCAGCAACTTGTCATCTTTCTCCCCACCAGCTCTTCTCCTCGGCCTCAGCATCCCTTCCGTTTCTCTGATAGCCTTTCTTAAAACTTTTTTCTCATTTCTCCCAGCTAGATTTGCCTGCTAAAATACACGATGCACAGTTACATGCTTCTCTCAAAGAAACAATGAGTAACTTAAAATTATAAGTATAATTAATGCGTGCATTATTAATATTGCATGGGGGCATGCTTAGACTAAAAGCTATTTGCTGTTTATCTGAAGATCAAATACTACTGAGCATCTTGTGTTTGAATTTGCTAAGTCTGGCAGCCCTGCTTGGTGATATACATAATCTGATTATAGTATGTACTCACTCCATGTGTAATTCATCAGCTGTATGTGCTGAACCTCATAGTCTTGATGCTATTGCCAAATCCGTCAGAAGAATGTTTTGCTTCTGTGGGAATTATTTCAGAGTCGTTGGAAGCAGCTCTCTGCTGAGAAGTCTGGTGTAATACACAGTGGATATAATAAGACACGCAGTCCCCTGCTTTGCTGGGTTTAACAGGGGAACTCCTGCTGGCTCTCTATCTGTGAAGCAAGCAGGGAAGCAACCGCAGAGCTTACAGAAACAGCCTGCATAATTGGTAGCTAAAGGCGAGGACTCTGTACTGCTACAATGGTCTGTGTAGGGAATGTACTAACTGATGGCTAAAAGCAGTAGGTGAGGCCTCCCGCCTGTGCCAAGTTCTGTTTGGTCAAGTAGATTGGAGACAGCTCAGACCCACTCATTTTGAACCCAAGAGGGTTTCATGTGCTGGGAAAACATGCAGCACAGACGTTATTTAACAGTTACTGGAGATAAGAGAGGTGCGCGGGTGCGTGTGCACGCGCGGGCGCGCGCGCACACACACACAAATACATACACACACACACACAAATACATACATACACACACACACACACACACACACACACACACACACACAGTGTAGAAAGCAAAGGAAGGATTTAATTTTTTTTTTTAAAGCTGCAGAGTTTCCTGTTCTTGAATGAGAGATGAAATCAAAGCTGCTATCCATGCACCTTTCATGTTCTGACAGAGGAGGTGCTGTTTCTCCCGCACCCTTCTGTGATTCCTTGTGTCTCACAACCTGCTCTCTTATTTGGCCCAACCTGATCTTAATGTCTGTGTTGCCAACACACGTATTTACACATATAACCCATTCAGCTCTATTTAGAGGTGCTTTGAAGGTGGATGTTGTTTTCTTTGAGCTATCCAACACTAAGTCTTTCCCTAATTCTAATGTCTTTGAATTGATCTTTTGCCCAGAACATTAAACCACATTTCTAACTCAGTTCATCAGAATGATTTCTAGTGCCGACTGTTCTTTCTTGCACAGCTTTTGAAAACTGTTTGTTCTGCTGGCTCATGGAACTGCATGCATCTATCTGCTCATTATTACTATTACTATTATTATTATTATGATGATGATGATGGTGCCAGCATCTCTCATGTTCAAGTATTCTACAAAAAAAGCTCTTGGTCAGTTTCTCAGTGTATTATTTGGGAGTTCATAGCCACAGTTATCCCATGCATTTGTTTTATTTGGGAAAAGCTCATCTTAGTACACAATACCTCTATTTCTTTGTGCATGTTGCAATTATTACATGTGTACTTGTGTGACCCCCCAATCCGCAAGCCGTACTTGTATCAATATTAAGCTATTTTATTACAGGAGGTTGAGTAATACATTTCTCCTTCTTCATATATATGGATATGAGAAACTGTTTCTGAATGAGACTGGTTTTGCTGGATATCACTAAGTTTGGGGGAGAAAGCTATTTGTTCATAGTCATTCCTACAACAAGGAATCATACTGCTATGCATTCAGGAATCCTGTTTTGATTTCAATGCATTTCTTTGTCTCCTCTTTGATACCTAAGAGAGCTTTACTGGCTCAGTAGTCCCACCCTAAATCCCTTTTATCACTGATAATATGATAATGTCATCAGGGGTACAGCTCCGAAAAACAAATCTCTGTAAGTCAGCCACCGCCTCACAACAGTTGTTCACCCCACGTTACTTTTGACTAACCTGAAAACTTCTTTGAAGTCAGTGGGAAGCCATCAGCTCAGCGATGGGAAGCTAATCCAGCCCCACATAAGAAGTTTTTCTCTGACAGGCAATTTCTCCTTCCTTCACACAGCTTCAGTGGGCTGTTTGCAAGTAGCTACATGCCTTGGTTGTCGCGAATACGGGTTAGCCTTTTCTTTGACTCTGTGTTTCTATTATATTTTTGTTTGAGTATTTTAGATATTTATGGTAGTGCTTATGAAAATTGTAGCTCAGTTATTGTTACAGGAGAGTAAAAAAGAATCTCCATGAACGACTTAATTACATCTCTTATTACAAAGTTCCAGTGTGTTGAACCTTATGAACAGATTGCTGAGGAATAATTTTATGCCAAGAAACCACTCATTTAAAATGTACAACTTGGCACACTATTAAATACAGATTTATTAGTGAAATTGTCCTTAATAAAGGTAGTGAACACACTACTGAATGTTTCCCCTTGCCACTTTGACAATTTACCCCAGCAATGAGGGACCGTTAAGACCAAGCTACAGGTTGGTTAATCAGCCATATCTTCAGAGAAAATGTTATAAAGACAGGCATTCAGAATCACCGTGGTGACTTAATGGATAGAATAGCACAGGAAACCTGAGGATCCGAATTCAAGGACTCACTGGAAGACACAGGATCACCTTGACTCAAACTCCCAGTCTCTCTCTCTCTCTCTCTCTCTCTCTCTCTCTCTCTCTCTCTCATACACAGACACAGACACACACACACACACACACACAGACAGAAGGATGAGTCACTTTAGCCAGATCTTCCAAAAGCCCAATATTACCCAGAGAAGTATTTTATTCATAGTTAATGAACACACACTAAATATCCTGATTTGGGCTCTGTTCATACATTCTGTTCATGATATCACTGTCAGGCATTGGAGTGTTTTAGAAACCTTCCCACCAATCCAGCAGTACCCTACATCCAATAAGACAGAGCAATGGACCAGCAAGTGGGGACTTGCAACGGAGTAAGATGGGCTTCAGCGTCACATTAACCATTTCCAGGAAAGGCTGGGGAGACGGCTCAGAGGTTAAATCATGCAGATTCGAGGGACAGATTCTGAATCCCCAGAACTCATGAAAATGTCAGGTGGTCTTAGGGGCTTCTGTAATTCCAGCCTGGAAAGTTGGAAATGGCGGGGCAAGATGGTTAGGGAGTTTCATCATACCGGTGAGTTCTGGGACTGAATGAGAGACTCTGCCTCAGTGCATAATGGGGAAGAACTGTGGAGGTAGATTCTCAACCCCAACCTTAGGACTCTGCATACATGTGTGCACCCCACCTCCACATGCACCTATGCATGCAACCCATGCACACATAAATGCATATCACACACACACACACACACACACACACACACACACACACGAAAATGAAAAAGAAAACCACACCATTCTCCTGGAAATATTGCACTGAGCATGAGAGCAAGCTGAAGTCTGGGGCACAGGATGCCTGTGCCCTGCGAAAGAGAGCATCCTGCAGTCTTGAAAACTTGCCTCACAGACATTCTGTGGCTTTTCTCTGATTTTTCATACATTACAGCACTGCTATAGGTCACAAGAAGCTAGACATTTTCTTTCCAAATTCTGTCTAACGCTGTAAATAAAACTCTCTCCTTACCAGTTTTTGTCTGTTAATTTTGTTGCTGCTCTTGTTGTTGTTGTTGTTAGCAATAGTTCTAAGATTTCCACATATCTCTACCATCTTTTCAGTTTTATTTTCATCCTTACCATTACGACATTGAGCCTCTCACTGTATTTCTCTAGTTACTAATGGCATTATGCACGGTCAAGTATCCTTATTTTTGTCTCTAAATATCTTCATTGTCAAAGTATCTGTCTGACTCTTTTGCTTATTAAGACACATTCATATAACTTGGAGGTGGGGGTGGCACAAGTCTTTTTTTTTAATATTTTTTTTATTCGATATAATTTAATTACATTTCAAATGATTTCCCCTTTTCTAGCCCCCCACTCCCCGAAAGTCCCGTAAGCCCCCTTCTCTTCCCCTGTCCTCCCACCCACCCCTTCCCACTTCCCCGTTCTGGTTTTGCCGAATACTGTTTCACTGAGTCTTTCCAGAACCAGGGGCCACTCCTCCTTTCTTCTTGTACCTCATTTGATGTGTGGACCATAGCACTTGGGAAGCATTGGAGAGCAGATTTCTGTGAGTTCAAGGCCAGCTTGTCTACAGAGGGAATTCTGGGACAGCCAGGGCTACAGGGAGCAATTTTGTCTCAAAAACCAAACCAAACCAAACCAAGACTAACAAAACAAAACAAAATTCGTGTATTGATTTATGTGTGGGAGACTGAACCCTCACGTTTGCTAGGTTTGTGCAGCACCACAGAGTATGCCCTGCCCACATTTCCCTTAAAATACTGGATTTTTGAGAACTATTTACACATTCTGTGTTCAAGTTTAGATATAATTTTCAGACCTTTCCTGTAGTGAGCCATTTTCATGGTGGGAACTGCGCCCTCCCACCCAGCCTCGGGGCTAGCTACAATCCAGCCTATTGAGGGTTTGATCCATTGTTCTCCAAAGAACTTCCAGCTTCCTGTGAATACCTTCTAGCTCTAGCTAACACCTGAGCTAGCCTGGGGCAGAGCACTGAAGTCCTTTTATCTGCCAGACCTACAGCTTCCTGAATCAAGCAGGCTATCAGCTGAGCGGTGTGGAGCAGTAGAGCCAACACCCACAGAGTTTGGGGGGAGGGACTTGCCCCAAACTGCCTTAAATTGTCAGACCCCAATTAAACTTTGAGCTTTGATCAGCAATTGAGTTGTCCTGGCCTTCATTCTTTTTCGCTGACCCCCTTCTATCCCCAACTTCTCTTCCAGGGACCCAGTTCACTGTGGCTGTGGGTAGCCACTTTCCATTACTCCATATTTTGTATTTTTACTCTCAGCGCCTTCAGAGTAAGAGGTCTCAGTTTAAATGAATCTCAAGTTATCAGTTGGTTTCTTAGAGGTAGTTTCTGTGGGACTACACCTAAGAAATTTCTGCTTCCATAGATATTTTTTAATCTCTGTTTTCTAAGAAAATATAATTTTGTCTTTTGCATAGATTTGTCACTTATTTTGAGTTGATGGTACAAAATATGGATTGAACTTTATTGTTGTAGGTATGTATTTCCGATTGTTCTAACATCATTTGTTGAAAAAGGTCTACTTTCTCCCCAGTTTTACCTTTATATCTTGTTGCAAATCAACTAGTCTTATGCAGGCACCCGCGTCAGGACTCTCTATTGACTCTTGATTTTAGAAATTAATTCTTACACAGATTTGTCAGAATTCTGTTCTCATTGATTGAGTTGCAGTAGTTATTCATATTTTTCATGTTAACCCTTTATCAGATGTATGACCCATATAACCAAAAATTGTAATTATATTTTACTTGCTTATTGGGCATGTGCACGCGTTTCTGTTTGCGTGCGCTTGGGTGAGTGTGCAAGAGCACAAGGACAACTGCAGGACTTGGCTCACCTTAATCACCATGTGAGGCCAAGGGCCTCAGGTTATCAGGCATGGATGCTGAGCCATCCCCCCTGATGATTAAAAAGATTGTGTCGCCATTTCCTTAGCTACCTTATTACTCTGTCTATAATGTTCCATAAATGTCACTGAAATAGAATTATGTCACTGTCCTCTTCCCTTTCCTTCCTTTGGATCCTGCGATGCACACTTCCTCCAATCCCTCCCATAACTCGCGTCTCCCTCACTCTCAAGTTGATAGCCTCGTTTTCTTTGGCTATTACTGTTAAACACACACACACACACACACACACACACACACACAGTAGCCTTTGAGAGAGTACCTTCCACAGTTTTTAAACTTCCAACCAGTACCCCCCAGAGCTCCCAGGGACTAAACCACCAACCAAAGAGTACACATGGAGGGACCCATGGCTCAGCCACGTATGTGGCAGAGGATGGCCTTGTTGGACATCAATGAGAGGAGAGGCCATTGGACCTGTGAAGGCTAATTCCTCCAGTGTAGGGGAATGCCAGGACAGGGAAGCAGGAGTGGATGGGTTAGTGAGGGGGGGGGGGAGAGAGAGAGATTGAGAATGAGAGCAAGACTGTCACAAGGACAAAGTCTTGAATAAATACTCAAGCAAAGGGAGGCCACCCCCAAAATGTGCTGAAGCACTCAGTTCCTGGTGATTAGTGGGTCTTATTTGATTCTCCATAATTTCAAAACAGGTAGAAAAAAAGGACTATGTTTCCAGGTGCTTATCCAAGTTTTCTGAGATCAAGTAAAGTATCTGTCCAATGTTTAGGTTACCTGTGAAATTTTGCTTCCTGCAAATACTTTTTTAGAATTGGCCCATCAAAATCATCCACATACTATGAAAATACTAAGCCGGCGTTTGACTGTTTCTCAGTTTGCAGATAACCAAGAGTAAAGTGTCTGCTCTAATTTCCCTGGCACTGAAATGGAGACATGCTTAGGTTGGAGATGGAATTCTTGCCGTGATTAATAAACCATTGGTAACAAGGAGACATAGATGGGGATGAAGTAGAAGCCTCAAGCTGGGTGACATTGTGTATTCACACGCCTCGTGGGAAGAGGCTGATTCCACAAAATGAGTCCGTCCCCTCCAGGTGCTCATGCGGCTTTGTGGAGGATTGGAGTCCTGGAAGCCACCCTTGTGAGGCAGCCAATTCTATCTGTAAAGGTTGTGTATCTGTGTATTAAGACTGTGCTGTACCAAAATACTTTATTTGCTTCAATTTCGCTGACGTAATTTTGTAGCAGCAGGGACCTATTTTGTCTGAGAAAACTTTCTTCTTTCCAGCTCTCCAGTAGAGACATTTCTGTAGGAAAATGTTCACTTCTAATGGGGATAATGATTAAAAACACAATTATTACTCCCTCTCACATACCAGTCAGCTCACCTCATAGTTTGCTTTTTAAGTGCTTTGAAGAAAGCAAGCTATCTAAATGCTAAATAACAGCACGGAGTGCCAGAGCACTCTGGCTGGAGCAAGAGTAACCTTCACAGACTAGAAAACAGCGAGAGATAGAACATAAGCATGCTTTTAATTTTATTCGGAATGACAATGCAAAAGTAGCCGTTGTCTATGTTAGCCAAGGATTACATAAGTATATAGAGCTACGATTTAAATACTACCTCTATTCAACAAAATATCCTAGTGAGTATAAACAAAGCAAAAATAAAATGTTGGCAGTGTTAGGTCCCAAAATGCTGAACACTGTCCTTACAGCCTAAAGACTGTTTGGCTAAATTACCCATTTTGCTTCGCATACTAGGATGCATTTTCTAGTTGACGCACACGTTGTAGCAGAACTTAAACTTGGAGCTGGGTGTGGGGGCACACGCCTGTGATCCCAGCACCTGGGAGGCAAAGGCAGGAGGATTTCTGAGTTCGAGGCCAGCCTAGTCTACAGAGTGAGTTCCAGGACAGCTAGGGCTACACAGAGAAACCCTGTCAAGAACTTAAACTTGGGAAAGCACCGGAACTATTTAAACCAATTAAAATGGGAAAATGGCTTAATGATGGGAAAAGCATAGCATTCTTGGGGAAAATGTGAGGCTCAAATGAATAGGAAGAATCTAAACTGAAGAATAGCTTTGAGAGGTTGTAGGGAATGGTGAAATTTTAAAAGAGTGTATTTACACCATTTTATGACATGAAATGGCAGGGGACGATTTATGTAAACTTTTTTTTAACCATTTTACCTTTGCTTTTCAGGGTATATGTATATATGAAAATTCTATGTGTTGCCTCCACATTGCTTTAATATCTGTATAGAGCTGTGAACTGAACAAGGATGGCACAAATGGACATTTCAAACTGGATGGGGAAAGTCCCAAGGCCTCAAACATACAAAGAATGAAGGGCAGGTGAGGAAAGCCGGCAGCAGGGTAGAGGGCATTCCCCAGGAAAGGGCTCGCCTGTGGGTGCCCTGTGCCAAACAGTCACCACACACACACACACACACACACACACACACACACAAGTACAATAACAATTAGTGGGGAAAGGGCCAACAATTTGAAGGAGCAGGGAGTGGATATCTTGGTGGTTCTGGAGGGAAGATCTGGAAGGGAGAAATGCTATAATTATATCACAATGTCCAAGAGATGTAGAGGATAATATATTATTCTGTTGTCATTTGTTATCTAAACAAACAGAATGGGCATTTATGACATCCCTGTGTTAGGAATTAAGAGTAGTTGAGGGTTAAATGGTGGGGAAATAACTTGTGCTTCCCATTTTCATGATTCCCAGTGCCATGTGCCAACTCTGTTTCGTGTTGTACAAGCATCGAAATATTCAGAGTTCAAGATGAGTGCAGGACTAAGGGTTAGGGTGAGCACTCCCCAGGGATGCCTACCACCTACTTCTCTTCTCACCAGTGCCAGCATAGGGAGTGGGGTAAGCGAGGCAACTTGACTTTACCTTGGAATACTCTGAATACATTGGGGAAGTATGATGTTATTGGTTTAGGATAAAATGTGATGTGCTACATGCATTTTTGCCTGGAATGCAGTAAATTAAAAGCACAATAAAAAGGAAACCATAGTAAAATACATGGTAAATATTTATTGACAATTTTTGAGCCTTCTTGAGATAACATTTATCTTTATAGCATACAATGGTATTTATCACTATATCTTAATGATTTTATTGGGTCATTATTGACCTATATATTTATAATTTATTTTAAAGGAAGATGTCATGGATAATAACTGAAGCATTTTTTATTGAAAACACCTGAAATACTTAAATAAAAAAGCGTGAGTCCATCTAAATAGAAGGTATTATTTTAATGGAGACTGTTCTATTTTTATATCCTGGTCAAAATGGAAGAGCTGCAAGCCCAAGATTGCAGTGTGTGAGTCATGTTTAGTCTTTGTCACCGTACCGGACAGCCTTATTGCCCTTTCTGTTATTGTGGAAGGAAGAGTTAGGGGAGGTTATTATCTTCAGAGGGATTGCTGCTGCCCAGTGCAGCTTGCCAGTTACCGAGGCGAGTCTTGGGGGAGGAACCTATCATTTGCTGCTTTCCAGGAGAAAGCCTGCAATTGGCCACCATGCCCCTGAACTTCCTGATAGTTCCAATAAAGCTTGGAGAGCACTATTAAGAAGCACGGGGCTGTGCTGCTGACTGAGGCTGTCACGCCATGGGTCTTATTTGGCAGGAAACGTTATGAGAATAAACGGATTCACAGCCATTAGGGGAGAAAGGTCAATCTGTGGAAGCTGAGACTTCTCATTCATCATCCTACGACACAGTCTTGTTGGCAATTTTATTTTCAGTTATCAAACAAGTAATTTTGGGCTTGTTAATGCCTTTTACCAACTGATACAGTGGTGGAGACACAAACAAAGAGAGGGCTGCCGATGTGAGATATTATGTTTTGTCTTTCACCCAGATCAGAGAGGAATAACTGATGATAAAATCAACAAAGAAGTGTCTAGTAGTTGACTTGGGTGGTCTGGCTGCTGTCCGCAAGCATTCCTCCATCGCTTCCTCCTCTGCATGGCTTTTCCTACCTCCAGCAATTTTTAAGAACCTTTAAGAATTCTAAGGGGATCTTAGAAATACCCTTAGAATTAGCAGGTGTGTGCATTGTCAGGGAGACGTCTTGGGAGAAAGGCATCTTTGGAAGTAGTAAGAAGACATTTCATAACTAAGATAATCAAACAGCCTTTCTCTTTTAGACCTTAAATTTACTCTTCATAGGGTATAACAGATGTATGAGATTTTCAGGAATCTTGCTATTCATGTAAAGAACTCTTATTAAGGTAACATATGTTTGTAATGTGTGTGTGTGTGTGTGTGTGTGTGTGTGTGTGTGTTGTGTGTTTCATGGGACCAGTAGACAATCAGTTAGCTAGTCTAGGGAGAGTGCTACAAGCCTGTAAACTAACACTCCAGGGGGTAGAGGCTGGAGGCTCAGGAATTCAAGGTTATCCTTGACTGCATAGTGAGCTTGAGGCCAGCCTGGGCTATATTAAGACCTTGTCTTAAAAACAAAGAACCAGAAATTAAACAAACCAAAGCAACACCTTCCAAAGCACCTTTACCCCCAAATCCCATAATCTATCAAACATATACCTCTCTTTCTGTATATATAACAATATTAGCTAGTATACATGTCCAATATTGCCTCTTTTATTATATCATAGATCCAGTGATAACATACATAAAATGTTTCCAAATAATCAAACTATGTTAGATTCAGATCTCATTCCACAATAAGGGATGCTTCTCTCTGCATCTAGAGGTCAGTGTTCTGGTGACTTTTACAGACAAACTGCTTTCTCTCTACCTAAGCGCCATAAGTAAGAGATGTTACAACTTCTGTTTGGCTTGCTCTATGCTTAAAGCCCCAGAGATTAGAAATGTACCTAACACAATCAGCATTCTCTTTCTTTTAGAAAGGAAACATGAAAGGAAACAGCAAATATCCTTGCTAGAGCACAGATGCTAGGCAAAAGCTATTTCTCCAGACCTAGTGCTTCCAGAGCCTGTGTGCAGCGACCACTCAGAATTCACTTACCAACCTGTTTGCAGCCTCCTCTCTCCAGTTCCTCATCCCTCTGTTTTTGTGTTGTTGTGATACTATATTATCTCAAATGCCAAGAGGGCTACTTCACACATAGTCCTTCGAACCCAACCTTTTAATGCACAGAATAAGCAAATCCATACAAATCTTTTAAGAATTTGTCTTTGCAGGTTTCTTGCGTTTGCAATGGCACTTTATGCTTTCTTTTGATACTGGCTGCTTGGTTGACATTTCCATTTTACTCTATGTCCTTTGCCTCTGGCCTGTCCAGTTCAGAAGCCATCAATTCCTTCTCACAGTCTGAAAGAAGAGGAAGAGCCTCATGGTCCAGAGGAGGCAGGCGCTACCCCGTTACACAGTCGTGGGTCAGCCTCTTAGATCTCAGACACAGCCTGATGTAAGCTTCCTGCTCCTTCCTGCTCCTTGCTTTTGCTGGTGCCTCTGCCACAAAGGCCGCAGCTGCCTTTTATTCCAACTCTTCTGTAAAAGCAGGGTGTGTAAGGCTGTGCTTTGGACGCAGACCTTGGTTCATGACCCAAGGCTCTATCCCTTTGCCATTTAACTTCTGTCCCTTTCGCTGTGAGTTTTCACTTCCCAGAACTGTGGAATGTTTTGTGACATCTGACCTTTACCAGATTTCACTTCTTTTGATTTCAGCCGTTATCCCGAAACCCATAAAAATCTAATTCTCTCACACCCGTGAATGGTTGTCATAAAAGTCATGATGAAATTTGAGAATCATAAATAAATTACTGACACGTCAAAGGTAAAAATGTTAGGGTATGAAGTTCTGTCTGATATGCATGGGACAGGGAGGAGGCGTCTTTACAGATTTAGGATAGGGCTTGTTTCTAGCCTTGTTAGGGAGATTGTTCAATTGGTAAAAGGCTTGGCTTGCTGTGCAACCCTGAGGACCAGAGTTTGATCCCCAGCATCCATAGAGAAAACTAGGCATATTGGTGCAGGTCTGTGATCCCAGTGTTAGGGATGTGGAGACAGGTGGACCTTTGGCCTTGCTGGCTAGCTAACGCTAAGTCTCAAGCTCTAGGCCCTATGGAAGACATTGTTTCAACAGACAAAATAGACAGCTTGTGAGGACCAGCACGAGAGGTTGATCGCTGGCCTCTCCACCTATGCACATACATGGGAATTTACAGACATATGAACAGGCTCCCCTCACACAGTTGGTTCCAGCCTTTGTCCCATTAGCATGAAGGAGGACAGTTGTTGATGCTGCCTGGACTGTTCATTTCACAGTCTAAACCACTGCCCATTTTGGGGGATTCTTTTAGTGAAACTTCCCTGGACCAAGACATAGCCACAGCTACTATTGTGTTATAGTGAGTTTGAGTGGTTTGCTGTGGGGTGGCTGTTACTTTTCTCGTGCCCCTTCTATTAGAGGCACCCCTTTCAAACCTAGTGGCTTTGAAGGATCTCAGGACAGACTGGCAATTACAGGAAAATCAGAGTCTGAGTCTTATCCCCAGTCTCCAAGTGCTAGTCATTACTCCTCCTTTAGCAGAAAGAGAAGATAGTCTTGGGGCCCTTCCCTTCTTTTATCACTCAGTCATATCTACCAGGCTGAAGCATTTCCCAGCATGCTTTGCTGCTCATTGTCCTGTGTTGAACCACAGTCACTGCTGTTCTTAAGCAGGTGACTGCCACCACAACACTAGAGTCCTTCTATTCTCCGCAACTGTGGAGATGAGCAACCTTTCTCCAGGGACTCATTTACCCCTGGCACAAGTTCCCAGTGTTGCACTTCAGTGTGCTGACATCGGGTCTCACATTGACTCAGAAAAATAAATAGGGTTTTGAATGCCAAGCGAATGCTCTGATTCCTATACGAAGAATAGTAATTCTTCACCATGATTTTTGCATTTTGTAGAAATAACACAAGGAGGTTATTTTTGCTTTTACTCAATGACACTATTAATGATAACAAGCCTTGAATTCCATAGTAAGAGAGAAAAGCATATATTAACATGTACAACCTGTATTGCTCGGTGGTGTAAATACAGCTTTCTGATTCTTGTTTTTCTCAGTTCACTGAAGACTGGGTGAGAACCTGGCCCACAGTTGGCTCTGGTCATTGCTTCTGAAATATATTAGTTAAACTAAGGCATTCTTAATGACCTTCTTTAAAGTATTTTATTTGCTAGGATTGAAGGTCAGAACTGGAATAGCACTGTCCCCCCTTCTGATGCTTAGACACATGTTCCAAGAACATGTGGAGAATCATTTGTTATTACATGGTTCATAGATGCCTGGTTTATTTCATATCCTCCTGTCAGAGTGCAGTGCTAAAGGGAAAGTTCTGATTAAGGTTATTTGAGTTTGTTTTTATAAAACACACTAGTGCGCTGTCTAGAGGGCTTCAGCCTATGTGTGTGTGTGTGTGTGTGTGTGTGTGTGTATGTGTGCGTGCATGTGTCTATGTGTGAGTGTGTAAGACTATGTGTGTGTGTATGTGTGTGTGCATGTGTCTATGTGTGAGTGTGTAAGACTGTGTGTGTGTGTGTGTGTGTGTGTGTGTGAGAGAGAGAGAGAGAGAGAGAGAGAGAGAGAGAGAGAGAGAGAGAGAGAGAGAGACTGCACATTTGTGTATTTGGAGGGAACTGGAATCATCAGTTTACATAGGTGCATAAATGAAGAGTACACATTTTCATTGGATTAAATGAGCTTTGTAAAGTACATAAGCGAGCCTTCGGGGTCACGTTTCCAGCTTCATCTCCATTTCCTAACGAGGGTAGGAAGATTAAAATATCTACTGACTAGATGTGACTCTGCATTTCAATTATCTTGACAGTTTCTCATCATTTTTGATGATTTAGCAATGCAGAGTGTTGCCAAGTAGTTGAGCTTCTCCCACAAAATATCAGAATTGTTTTTCATTTTAATATACTTCAAAAGATCATAAAATGTTCCTTAGAGTGACAGTTGAGTCTCAATATTTATGACTTTCTGATTGCTGTAGCAGTTTAGGAAAAAAACCTAAAAGCAAAATTTAAGTGGAAAAGATTAAAATTCAGGGTTATGGACTTCTTTCATTTGAGCGAATATTCAGTTTTTTTTCCTGGATGTTTCATGTGCCAACCCTGGTTTCCCCATATTTGACAGGTTTTGAAAAAGTGCTTCATTTCTCTCTCAAAATATATGAGCTGCCTGGATTTTTGAACCCAACCTCTCTTTAGATCAGGGCCTCTTTCTCCCATCACGGTTCCTACTACGAGCCAGACACGCAGAGCACCTGGCCACAGTTGAGTGAGGCACAAGTCTGAGAGGATGAGTGAAGGAAGGGGATAACTGTCAGGACGCCATGCACTTAGGATGCCCACACAGCGATGATACCGACATAGCTGATGTGTAATGTGTGCGTGAATCTGTTTGCTCTCTAACCTTCCCGTGAGGTTGTGTTGGCTCCTCAGTCACATGCATTGAGTCTTATGACTAAATTAAACTATGTTTCTTTATCCAAAATATAGCTCTCTAATCAGTTTATGTTTTTTGTGACTGTTTTGTTCGCCAGTGTTTCCAAATATGTTTTTTTTAGTGCAGTGTGTTTCTAATATCTTATTAATTTGCAGGAAGGGAGAGCGGTATAATCATTTCCCTTTAAGGAACGGGCAATATAATCTCATACTAGAATGTCTCACTGCTGTTAAAAGGATTATGGGTGTGGTAGAGAAAACTGTGAACGCTGTTGACAGCTTCACAAAGCAAGGGAAGAAGAACAGGAGCCCAAAGAGATTTATTAAGGATAATAATTATATTGAAGTTTGTTAAGATGTCTAAGTTTTAAAAACTTTTATTTTTATTGTAGTGCATTGGTATTTGCCTGCATGTATGTCTAGGTGAAGGCTTTGGAGTCCCTGGAACTACAGTTATGAGCTGCCATGTGCCTGCTGGGAATTGAATCTGAGTCCTCGAGGAAGAGCAGCTAGTGCATTTAACTGGAGCATCTCTCCAGAGCCCACATGTCTATGTTTTATTAAATTTGCACTTATGGTTTTTTTTTTTGTCCCTGAGATTTCTAATAATTAATCTCTTCATTAAGTTACCTGAATGTTCTCTAAGCCCTTTTTTAGATGATGGTATAATGTAAAATAACAGGCTCAAAGCTCTGCCCTTTTGAAACTGATACGTGTGAATGAATTCTGTTGACATAGATGATGATGATGATGATGATGATTGTACCTAACCAAAGCTGTTATTTGCGTTTACTGATTCTAGCAAACAAGACCTAATGGTTACCCATTGCACGTCCGTAAAGAAGTGAAAACAAGTAACTCAAGATTAGATTCCTACAGGAGCATAGCACTAAGACATCTGGGAAACACTTTTCTTTTCGGTTTGGCATCTAGGCTGTAGCACATATGTGCTGTAGTGAAGAGAACAGACACCACCATGAAGAAAGGAACATGGAAAACAGAGACGTTGCCAGGGTTGTTCAGAGAAGGTTTGGGAATCTCTAAACTGCAGATGATAAAAGTGTCCTCGAATTTGATCTACATGAAAAATTGTATTCAAACAAACAAAAGTAGACTTTGTTAACTACGGAGAAATTTGAGAATGATCTAAATCTTTATCCAACATTAACTCTAGCTCTGAAGGAGGAGAAAGCTGAGATTTAGCCTACACTTCCCTGGTCTCTTTCACTCCTACTTCATTTGACTAATGATGTTCCCTATTCTCTCTCTCCTTTCTCCTTCCCCTCCCCCTCCCCTCTCCCTTTCCCTCTCTCCCCCTCCCCTTCCCCCTCCCCTCCCCCCTCTCTCTCTGGTTATCTATCCTGCAGCCTGGTTTTATGTTACTACTATTGGTCATTCATTTGTTCACGAGCAAGTCACCTCTCTAAGCTTCCACTTGGTTTTGCAACCTGCAGAAGGTGACACTGTAGACAAGAAGAATACAGCCTGGTCTAAGGGCTGATCCAACTAATATTTAACACAGCTAACAAGGACTAACAGAAGATAACGGTTGACTATAATGCATGTGAAGATGCGGCGATACATAAAAATCCCATCACTGTTAGTAGTTCTTTAAGCCATGGAGATAAAGCAGAGGCATGGGAGCTCTTGTCACACATAAGTTTCTGGCAGACAGAATCTTAGCCCATCCCACGTGTGTGGTTGATTACCCAGCCTGCAGGAGGCGGAGCTTGTATGAACACAGCCTGTTCTGATGCCCAGTTACTCACTCTTGCCAGGCTGGTCCCAGATGGAACTTTATAAGGGACATACTTCCTGTAGATATGACCGACTCTAGAACACGGAACGTCAAACATTTCTCCTCCACACATCCAAACCTAAAAAGGAAGAAGGTAAAAGAAAAATTAAGGGTAAATTTCACCTGAAAAGGAATTAATAGAATTTATGAAGAATTTACACATTTTCTTTAAAAACGTTTTACTTTTAAAGTGTGTGTATGTGTGTGTGTGTGTGTGTGTGTGTGTTGTGTTGTGTGTGTGACTATGTTAAACTGTGGAGGCTGGATGATCATGTTCCATCCCCTGGAACTACTGCTGGCTGCGGATGCTGGGAACTGAACTTGGGTTCTCTGGAAGAGCAGTGACTACTCTTAAGCACTGAGCTATTTCTTCAGCTTCACACATATCTCCTAATGCCTCGGCTGAATAACTTTTGTTGTAACTTTTTAATCAAATAACAATCCATAACTGCTTAATAAAAAATTAAAATCTGGATTCCCAAATGTATAGAACAAAAGGCTAGTTCCCTAAAATTATTTCTATAGATATTATACTGGCAATTTTTCATCTTAAAAAAATTCTCATCACAATTATTTTCTTTAAACAGAATTTGATGCTTAGTTATCCTCTTTGTACGGATACTTGCTTTGATAATATTGTCAAAACATTTAAAAATATATTACTTGAATTTAAAAACTGAAGTAATGAAGGTGGACTGTTTAAGATACTGATGTCAGCAATGAACGACAAACCTATATGTGCTGTATGTAAAATGTAGATTCTGATATTTGCAGCAGAGTTAATTATAAAATTAGTGTTTAATTTTCATCACCCTTCACTACCCATACCAAAGGAATTAACTGGTTAAACTGTACTTCACTATGGCAAGCCATGAGAACATATACATAGTCCCAGTATATATATATATATATATATATATATATGGGATTTGCATAGCATATTGTATATAATCAAATAATTTAGCTATCAAAACTTAAGTCTAGGCTTCATAAAGCTACATTTTTACCATTTTTTTTGCAATTTTTTTGAAAGGGCTAGAGATAGTTTCATGGTTTATGGTATATGGACCATGTTATGTTACCTGGACCCTGGTGCCAGATATTTGCACATATGGATGTTCTGTGTGTGTGTTTTACTTTTTGCATTATATTGAAACTTAAAATATTAGTGACATTGAGCAAAATCTATTCTTCTTCATATTGCTGTTAGGCCTCATTTAATCAGTTGATGATGTTAAGAAAATGAAGACCACCTAACAAAACCCCAGTATCAGACACAAGAAGCCCTCTTTTGAGTTGTTGGTTAGAGCTGTCTAAGAGATTCCCAAAACATACATCCTATTGCTATTGGCCTTGGATACTTGCAAAGGTGGAAGGAAAGTTCCTATTGTTAAAAACACCATAAACTTCGGCAACATGGCCCTGAGCTGGAACTGACCTGCATTTCCCCTCCCTAGGTTTCATGGTACCAGAAGGTGCCATATAAACTTATAAAGGAGAGACACAATTAACAGTCTTAGCCATATGGTATCTATGAACCACAACCATGACCAGCATGGCACGATAACCCTGAAGGCACAGTAGTAGCACACATACTTTGGTGATAACCAATGACTCTAATTGGACTTAAGACAAGATTCACTCACTCACTCACTCAAAAAAAAAAAAAGAAAAGAAAAAAGAAAGAGGGAAACTGTGTTTGGTACTGGAAACCTAGCTAACTAATCGATGCTAGTGAAATTATAGTTATTGGAGAACAATTGACCATTACTAATTTACTAAGCAGGCATAAAACCTAACTAAAATATACGAACACGTGTTTTTATGCCCACACATTACCTTAGTCTTCACCTATCGCCAATAAAACTTCTCTTTGAAATAGGAAGACCATTACGGAAAACTACAGCCAATTAATATGCAGAACTGCAGAGCTCAGTCTCAATGGATTCATTTACAAAACACAGGGAATATTATAGAAGATGTGTATAGAAATATTGTAAGAGCCAGAGCATCAGGGACATTTCTGTGAGATTGTGTCTCTTCATAACATCAGATGCTGAACCTGTAATATCTCACCAACATGACCACTCAAACATGGGCAGAACAAGAAGGATACCAACCAACACACCAAACTGCCTGGGAAAAATTCTGGGATGCTTCAATCTTACACAAAGAACTACAGGATACTGAATAAAGTTGAAAGTGGAAGATATGGCCCTCCTTTGGGAAGATCAGCCTAATTCAGTGCCAAACAGCCCTAAGCATAACACAGCCAACATGAAGAAGATTGGGGATGGGAGGGATGGGAGGGAAGAAAGGGAAGGAAGAAATGTCTTAATTAAAATAAAATCTCAAAAATTAAGAAAAAAAATCTTAAAAGCCAAAAACGAAACAAACCAAAAAATCCTAATCCAAGCTGAACCAACTGAAAACAAAACCAAAACAAAACCCAAACCAAACACTCAGTCCTGACCTATTGAGAAAACGAAACAAAAGAAAATAAAGACTAATCTCTGTTAAGCAAGAGAAATTCTGCAAGCAGACTTCTGGATTTTAACTAAAAAATTTCCAGATCTCCAGATTGCCAGCTAACCCTGAAGAATTTGGCATTGCAAAGTCTATACAACCATGTGACCTATTGCTTAAATGTTTCTCTTTTCTTGGTTTTATGTCTCTACAGACCCTTGACTGATACACACCTTTCACCTGTTTAGAAGTGTAGTATTTGAGGAGATAAAGAGAAAAATTTAAATTTCCATGAATATGCATATTTCTTTTCAACTTCTTTTAATAAAAGGAATGACACCTTACATGAGACTGAATAGGGAGTCAGGTCCAAAGAAGAGTCAGTTCAACTATTAAAATGGTACCAGCTGCTTTACTTACATTCAGACCGCTCAAGGCATTGATTTCAATGAGAAGGAATATTTAGGAGTGACTTGGACTAAGGCATTGAAATGTGTGTGGTGGCATAAGTCTGCCAGGGGCAATGAAAGTTCTAGATGATAGTCCTAGTAACTGAAAAAATCTGAAGATGCTATGGTTGTATAAAATTAAACATGAAAGGGTAAATATTATGAGCTTCTGTAGCATTTAAGAAAGAATCAAACTAAACCAAACAGTGACAATGACAAAACCAATCAACAAACCCTGCCAGAGCAGGGGAAATCAGGAAGATTTGTGTCAACAGAAGAATATGAAGAGTTTAGGGTTTGGGCTCTGTGTGCAGTTCTGAGATATTTTGCTGATTTCTCAGATAAAAGACTTTTGAAGAGAATTGCCCCAAGGGTAGTCTCAAAAAAAAGGAGTGAAACATCAGAATATATG
The DNA here is from genome assembly GCF_947179515.1 of Apodemus sylvaticus. NCBI lineage: Eukaryota > Metazoa > Chordata > Mammalia > Rodentia > Muridae > Apodemus > Apodemus sylvaticus. Next base: position 55,172,276 of record NC_067489.1, read on the forward strand.
TAGTCAAGAGCAGCTAAAATCCAGAGGAACCTTGTCATGTATTTAAAAAACTGAAGAGCTTGAAGAGATATTTTTATAGAACTTCAAGGAAATGTTGCTAGCATTGATAGTGTCAAGCTATGAGAGACAGATTAAAACCCAGCTGTAGGAAGAAATTTCTAGTAATATATATAAAGATAAAGTGGGCTTCCTGTATCACAGATACACTGAAAACTATAGGAGGTGATATTTTGGACACAAGTATATAGCCCAATAGACAGTTGATGCTGCTGATGTTTAAAGCTAATTCTGAGGACAGGAATTAGTATTTATGATTGCCTATTGCACCCCATAATGGGTCATTTCACTGGGTGCTCACAACTTAAATGACAGACTCGACTGTTTCTGCAGTGACATTGGTTGAAAATGGCAGTCTAGAGATGTCTAGGGTTTATTCTAAACCACACAACTAGACTCGAGAATGGAGCTCAGTTGGGGATGCTTGCCAGCCTGCTTAGCATCATGGGTGTAACAGTCAGTGCTATATAAAGCAGGTGTGGTTGTGCAGGCTTATAAGCCCAGCACTTAAGAGGTAGGAATAGGAAGATCAGACTTTCTTAGGAGATGTGAGACCCCAGTCTCCAAAAGGACATTTGAAATCTAGTAGTGTAGTCTAGCACCCAGCTCCTTAATCAATCTTCTCTCTAGAGAGTTTGCAAACTCCCAGGTTTGGTAATACCGCTGCCTCTTCAGAACATACAGTCTCCCTGCAGTTGGACAACTCTGCTGATGAATAGGTATGGCTGTTTTTCAAGAAAATTTTATTTTTTAAAACAGGTATGAAAGGGGAAATCATTTGGAATGTAAACAAAGAATATAGAAAATAAAAATATTAAAGTTCTGTTGAAAAAAAAAACAGGTATGAGGCCATGATTTGGTGATTATTCTTCTACAAAGTACAAAAGATTTCACATAGGGAAATTCAGTTAATCCAAGGTAATGTATGTGGGAGACTATAATTCACCGAACTAGACACCATATTATCTTTCACACCGTATGGTCCTTTACCCATGGCTTGGTATATTCCCAGTGAGAGGCAGGTCTAGGTCCTTTAATGTTTGAATTTGAGTCAGGGGACTGCAGTGGAAACGACTGACTGACAGCACAGCTTCAGTCACTCTACTTCACCCTGTTTCTGGCACTCTGAGCTGCAACATCAGAAATATGATTCCCTGGTGACCCCATATTATGAAGAAGTGGAGGCCACATGAGACTCCATGTGAGGTGTTGTGGTCAGCAGTCTCAGCTGAGGTTCTCAGTCATGGCTAGCGTCAGCTGACTGCCATGTGAATGAGAATCCTTTAAAGTATTGCAGCCTGTGCTCCTGAGTCGACTCTCATGGAGCCAATTCAAGAGCGCTCCTTTGTGCCTGATTTTAATTTTGACCACATAGAATCCACTAGCTTAATTATTTAAATGACTGCTTTCTGGTGGTTAATTTCTGAGCACATTGCTATGCAGCAATAGAAATACCTATCTTCAAGTACACGATAAAGGCAATGGCTAACATAGACAACCAAAATGTAGGAGCAACCCCTTGGTTTCATCTTACCATGCTGTGAGAGACCCAGTAGTAAGATCCGCCAATGACCATGCTGATTTCTTTCAAGGCACATGACCAGGTCAAAATTCCCATGAATTTGAGTGAGTACACATGAATATTTCTTTCTGGTGTAATGTGAATGAAAGGCATGTATATCACTCTTGGTACAAAGACATTTTGAGTCGGCCTGAGGAGATGGTTTATTTGGTAAATTGCTTACCACTCTATATGAGGATGGGGACTACAATTCAGTCCTGCATATTCCACATAAAACTGCCAGGCATAGGCCTCTAATTCCATTTCTGGAGAGTTATTGATCTCTCTCTCTCTCTCTCTCTCTCTCTCTGTCCACCCATCATTTATCTGTCTAAGTATCTATCTATCTATCTATCTATCTATCTATCTATCTATCATCTGTCCACACACCATCTATCTGTCTAAGTATCTATCTATCTATCTATCTATCTATCTATCTATCTATCTATCTATCTATCTAAGTATCAAAGTATCTATCTATCTATCTATTTAAGTATCTATCTATCTATCTATCTATCTTTCATCTATCTATCTACAGAGGTATGCATATGTGTGCATGTGTGTAGATGTTTTTTCTTTCATCTTTTTGGACAGCTAGTCTAGACAAATGGGTGAGCTCCATGCTCAGTGAGATATTCTGTTTCAAAAATAATGTGAAGAGCAATATAGGAAGACATCCAATGCTGACCTGTGGAATATATATACACATACAAATGTTTATCTCACCACATGCATGTAATACATATAAATCTTCAAGAACAAAAAATTATGAGTGGATTTCCTTCCATATTCTTCTTCAGAGAGTAAAGAGCAAGGCTTGGGACTACAGATGTTGATGGAATCATTAAATGACAGGATATGAATTCCAGAAAACCTGGATGGAGACTCACATCCTTCTGAAAGCATAGACAGAATGTGTAACAGGGGTGATAGAGAGATCTTAGGGATATCGAGCTATCGAGATTAGGGCCTGCTTGCAGTAGCTGATCTTCCTATTATATATCTCTCATACTCTTCAGATGTTCTTAATGATGTGCAATGGTTTGATAAGTAATGTAATTACTTAAGAGATTATTTCATTGATTACTTTTGCATTTTAAAAGAAACATGGAAAGTAATTAGTCAAAAGAAGAAGGGGGTGGATGAAGGGTTAAGAATGCTAGCTAGGGAGACAGGCGGCGCGGCGGCAGCGGCAGCGGCAGCGGCAGCAGTGGCTGCTCCAGCTGAAGGGCCATCAGCAGTGGAACCAAGGCGTCACAGGGACCAGTTAGGCCCTGCGCCCACGACCACTGACCTTCGCTGACCAGCCGGGCAGCAAGCAGCTGCAGTTGTGCGGTGCCTTTCCTGCACGGAGGCCACTTCAGAACTCGGCCTCCCACCAGTCAGGAGAGGCGCATCCATCTTGGTTCCGTACTCCACGGATCGGACTGAGGTACACAAACATAATCCGAGGCCAACACCACGGTGGTCTGAGCCCGACGGGCGTTGGCCTGCACCCAGGCCCTGGGCGGGTCGGGGGGCCATCGGGGTGCCAACCCAGGCAGGAGGTTTTGTTGCACAGGCCTGCGAGCGCACCGCCGCCATTTTGCCTGCAGGACGACAGAGAGCTCAGGCGGGCAGACCTGTAACAGGCATAGCCTAAGGCTAACAAAGCGGGGGTCCAGGCCCCAAAAGGCACAGGACTGACCCCAAGAACTGGGCGGCTTGGTGGGCCATCTGTGAGTCAACCCGCCCAGGTGATTGTTAGCAAAGCAGACTCTCCCGGCGCTTTCAGGGAGCGCGGGCGCGCACGCCCGCCATCCTAGTCACCTGGCAGACCCAATTAACAGTCATAGCCCTAGGGGAACTTTGCTCGGACCTTGGCCTCCCAGGCTTTTGCCTGGACTCAGGGACTGGGCGGCCAGGCTAACCTTGTGTGCGACAGCCCGGTTGGCGGATCGGCTGCCCAGCGGAGTGAGCGGAACACAGGGGAGGTCACAGTAGCATACACCTTCGGCACTCCCTGGGAGTGCACACGGGCTCCATCTGCTCCACAGACACAATCTGGGGCAAGGCCTCAGGTAGAAGCCCTTAGCTCTACTCTCTCCGCTTCCGGATCCAGATCAGTCTGGGCGGCAGCATTACATCTCCAAGTCCTGCAAGTGGCTAGCTGGGCTTCCAGGCAGCCAGCTGAGAGAAGTCAGTGTGCTCCAGTGAATCCAGCAGGCCCCAGCGGGAGCCTTCGGGTGCCTGCTTTGGGATCGGAACAGCCTGGGCAGCAGCACACTGTCTACAAGCAGTGCAGGAGGTAAGCTGTGCACCAGAGGCCAACTGGGAAGGGGCAGCTTGCACTGGTGAGTCCAGCACTGAGAAGATAAACTAACACCAGCGAGAACTAGATGGCAAAAGGCAAACGCAGGAACGTCACTAACAGAAATCAAGGCAATATGGCAACATCTGAACCCAATTCTCCTCTACCAACATGTCCTGGATACCCCAGCACACCAGTAAAACAAGATTTGGATTTAAAATCACTGGTCATGATGCTGGTACAGGAACACATGAAGGTCATACATAAAGAAATTCAGGAGACAATGGATCAAAAGGTAGAAGCCCTTGCAAGGGAAACACAAAAATCATTGAAAGAAATCCAGGAGAATACAAAAGCCAACAAGGAGGAAATGCAAAAAACACTTAAAGAAATACAGGAGAACTTTGGTCAACAGGCTGAGGTCATGAAAGACGAAACACAAAAATCTCTTAAAGAAATACAGGAGAACTTTGGTCAACAGGCTGAGGTCATGAAAGAGGAAACACAAAAATCTCTTAAAGAATTACAGGAAAACACAAACATGCAAGTGAAGGAGCTAAGCAAAACCATCCAGGATCTAAAATCAGAAGTAGAAACAACTAAGAAAACTCAAAGGGAGACAACTTTGGAGATAGAAAGCCTTGGGAAGAAATCAGGGGACAGAGATGCAAATATCAACAACAGAATACAAGAGATAGAAGAAAGAATCTCAGATGCTGAAGATTCCATAGAAACCATGGACTCAACAGTTAAAGAAAATGCAAAATGCAAAAAGCTTGTAACCCAAAATATCCAGGAAATCCAGGACACAATGAGAAGACCAAACCTAAGGATTATAGGCATAGATGAGAGTGAAGATTTACAACTTAAAGGGCCAGCAAACATCTTCAATAAAATTATGGAAGAAAACTTCCCTAACCTAAAGAGAGAGATGCCCATGAATATACAAGAAGCCTACAGAACTCCAAACAGACTGGACCAGAGCAGAAATACTTCCCGTCACATAATAATCAAAACACCAAATGTTCTAAACAAAGAAAGAATACTAAAGGCAGTAAGAGAAAAAGGCCAAGTAACATATAAAGGAAGACCTATCAGAATCACAGCAGACTTTTCACCTGAGACTATGATGGCTAGAAGGTCCTGGGCAGATCTCATGCAGACTCTAAGAGAACACAAATGCCAACCAAAACTACTATATCCAGCAAAACTCTCAATCACCATAGATGGAGAAACTAAGATATTTCATGACAAAACCAAGTTTACCCAATATCTATCCACAAACCCGGCCCTAAAAAGGATAATAGGAGGACAACACCAATACAAGGAGGGAAACTTCACCCTGGAAAAAGCAAGATAGTAACCTTTCATCAAACCCAAAAGAAGTTAAGCATTAAAATTTAAAAAATAACGTCAAAAATGATAGGAAGTAACAATCACTATTCCTTAATATCTCTTAACATCAATGGACTTAATGCCCCAATAAAAAGACACAGACTAATTGAATGGATACGTAAACAGGACCCTACATTTTGCTGCTTACAGGAAACACACCTCAGGGTCAAAGACAAACACTACCTTAGAGTAAAAGGCTGGAAGACAATTTTACAAGCAAATGGTCTCAGGAAACAAGCTGGAGTAGCCATTTTAATATCAGATAAAATTGACTTTCAACCCAAAGTCATCAAAAGAGACCCTGAGGGACACTTCTTGCTGGTCAAAGGAAAAATACAAAAAGAAGAACTGTCAATCCTGAACATCTATGCACCAAATGCAAGGGCACCCTCTTTCGTAAAAGAAACTTTATTAAAACTAAAAGCACACATTGCACCTAACACAATAATTGTGGGTGACTTCAACACTGCACTTTCCTCAATGGACCGATCAGGAAAACAGAAACTAAACAGGGACACAATGAAACTAATTGAAGCTTTGGACCAATTAGATTTAACAGATATATATAGAACATTCTATCCTAAAACAAAAGAATATACCTTTTTCTCAGCACCTCATGGTACCTTCTCCAAAATCGACCATATAATTGGTCACAAGACAGACCTCAACAAATATAAGAAGATCGAACTAATCCCATGCCTCCTATCTGATCACTATGGAGTAAAAGTGGTCTTCAATAGCAACAGAAACAACAGAAAGCCCACATACACGTGGAAACTGAACAATACTCTACTCAATGATACCTTGGTCAAGGAAGAAATAAAGAAAGAAATTAAAGACTTTTTAGAACACAATGAAAATGAAAACACAACATACCCAAACCTATGGGACACAATGAAAGCAGTGCTAAGAGGAAAACTCATAGCCCTGAGTGCCTCCAAAAAGAAAATGGAGAGAGCATACATTACCAGCTTAATGACACACCTGAAAGCCTTAGAACAAAAAGAAGCTATTTCGCCCAGGAGGAGTAGAAGGCAGGAAATCATCAAACTCAGGGCCGAAATCAATCAAGTAGAAACAAAGAGAACCATACAAAAAATCAACAAAACCAGGAGCTGGTTCTTTGAGAAAATCAACAAGATAGATAAACCCTTAGCCAGAATGACCAAAGGGCACAGAGAAAGTATCCAAATTAACAAACTTAGAAATGAAAAGGGATATATAACAACGGAAACTGAGGAAATCCAAAAAATCATCAGATCCTACTACAAGAGCCTATACTCAACACAACTGGAGAATCTGGAGGAAATGGACAATTTCCTTGACAGATACCAAATACCAAAATTAAATCAGGACCAACTAGACCATCTAAACAGTCCCATAATGCCTAAAGAAATAGAAGGAGTCATAGAAAGTCTTCCAACCAAAAAAAGCACAGGACCAGATGGCTTCAGTGCAGAATTCTACCAGACCTTCAAAGAAGAGTTAACACCAATACTCTTCAAACTATTCCACAAAATAGAAACAGAAGGAACACTACCCAATTCCTTCTACGAAGCCACAATTACGCTGATACCAAAGCCACACAAAGATCCAACAAAGAAAGAGAACTTCAGACCAATTTCCCTTATGAACATAGATGCAAAAATACTCAATAAAATTCTTGCCAACCGAATCCAAGAACACATCAAAACGATCATCCACCATGATCAAGTAGGCTTTATCCCGGGAATGCAGGGTTGGTTCAATATACGGAAATCCATCAATACAATCCACTACATAAACAAACTCAAAGAACAAAACCACATGGTCATTTCATTGGATGCTGAAAAAGCATTTGACAAAATTCAGCATCCCTTCATGCTTAAAGTCTTGGAGAGAACAGGAATTCAAGGCCCATACCTAAACATAGTAAAAGCAATAAACAGCAAACCGGTAGCCAGCATCAAACTAAATGGAGAGAAACTGGAAGCAATCCCACTGAAATCAGGGACCAGACAAGGCTGCCCCCTTTCTCCTTATCTTTTCAATATTGTACTTGAGGTACTAGCTCGGGCAATTCGACAACATAAGGAGATCAAAGGGATACAAATTGGAAAGGAAGAAGTCAAACTATCATTATTTGCAGACGACATGATCGTCTACCTAAGTGACCCAAAGAACTCCACTAGAGAGCTCCTACAGCTGATAAACAACTTCAGCAAAGTGGCAGGTTATAAAATCAACTCAAGCAAATCAGTGGCCTTCCTATACTCAAAGGATAAGCAGGCTGAGAAAGAAATTAGGGAAATGACCCCCTTCACAATAGCCACAAACAGTATAAAGTATCTTGGGGTGACTCTTACCAAACATGTGAAAGATCTGTATGACAAGAACTTCAAGACTCTGAAGAAGGAAATGGAAGAAGACCTCAAAAAATGGGAAAACCTCCCATGCTCCTGGATCGGTAGAATCAATATAGTTAAAATGGCCATTTTGCCTAAAGCACTATACAGATTCAATGCAATACCCATCAAAATCCCAACTCAATTCTTCACAGAGTTAGAAAGAGCAATTATCAAATTCATCTGGAACAACAAAAAACCCAGGATAGCTAAAACTATTCTCAGCAACAAAAGAAAATCTGGGGGAATCAGTATCCCTGACCTCAAGCAATACTACAGAGCAATAGTGTTAAAAACTGCATGGTATTGGTACAGTGACAGGCAGGAGGATCAATGGAACAGGATTGAAGATCCAGAAATGAACCCACACACCTATGGCCACTTGATCCTCGACAAAGAGGCTGAAAACATCCAATGGAAAAAAGATAGCCTTTTCAACAAATGGTGCTGGTTCAACTGGAGGTCAGCATGCAGAAGAATGCGAATTGATCCATCCTTGTCTCCTTGTACTAAGCTCAAATCCAAATGGATCAAGGACCTCCACATAAAGCCAGACACTCTGAAGCTAATAGAAAAGAAATTGGGGAAGACCCTTGAGGACATCGGTACAGGGAGAAAGTTTCTGAACAGAACACCAATAGCGTATGCTCTAAGAGCAAGAATTGACAAATGGGACCTCATAAAATTACAAAGTTTCTGTAAGGCAAAGGACACCATCAAGAGGACAAATCGGCAACCAACAAATTGGGAAAAGATCTTCACCAATCCTACATCAGATAGAGGGCTAATATCCAATATATATAAAGAACTCAAGAAGTTAGACTCCAGAAAACCAAACAACCCTATTAAAAAATGGGGTACAGAGTTAAACAAAGAATTCTCACCTGAAGAACTTCGGATGGCGGAGAAACATCTTAAAAAATGCTCAACTTCATTAGTCATTAGGGAAATGCAAATCAAAACAACCCTAAGATTTCATCTTACACCAGTCAGAATGGCTAAGTTTAAAAATTCAGGAGACAGCAGGTGTTGGAGAGGGTGTGGAGAAAGAGGAACACTCCTCCACTGCTGGTGGGGTTGCAAATTGGTACAACCACTCTGGAAATCAGTCTGGCGGTTCCTCCGAAAACTGGGTACCTTACTTCCAGAAGATCCTGCTATACCACTCCTGGGCATATACCCAGAAGACTCCCCACCATGTAATAAGGATACATGTTCTACTATGTTCATAGCAGCCCTATTTGCAATTGCCAGATGCTGGAAAGAACCCAGGTATCCCTCAACAGAAGAGTGGATGCAAAAAATGTGGTATATCTACACAATGGAGTACTATTCAGCCATTAGAAACAATGAATTCATGAAATTCTTAGGCAAATGGATGGAGCTAGAGAATATCATACTAAGTGAGATAACCCAGACTCAAAAGGTGAATCATGGTATGCACTCACTAATAAGTGGATATTAACCTAGAAAACTGGAATACCCAAAACATAATCCACACATCAAATGAGGTACAAGAAGAAAGGAGGAGTGGCCCCTGGTTCTGGAAAGACTCAGTGAAACAGTATTCAGCAAAACCAGAACGGGGAAGTGGGAAGGGGTGGGTGGGAGGACAGGGGAAGAGAAGGGGGTTTGCGGGACTTTCGGGGAGTGGGGGGGCTAGAAAAGGGGAAATCATTTGAAATGTAAATAAATTATATCGAATAAAAAAAAAAAGAATAATGCTAGCTAGTCTTGTGTACAGTCAAATGCCACTCTGATTAGTGAAAACCAAGCAAAGGTCAAGCTTAAGATGCTCTCTTTCCATCAGACTGTCTGCTGCTAGGAGTCAGCAGCTTTTCAGCACAGGAGTTTGCGTATCTATAACGCTACTGTTAGTTTGTACAAGTGGCCAGTCTTTCCTGGAACACTAAGGAATGGTGGCGAATGAGGACAAACCATGGGAGCCAAGTCTTGGGGTAATGTCCATTTTTCTGGCCTTAATTTCTGTTTGGCTCAGGTGATCATCACACTTAAAAGGTGATAGAGTGGATTCAACGCTACTCATTGTGAGGGTCTGCCTGTGTAAGAGCTTCCACAACACAGGTCTAAACAACCATCACAGTCTGTGGCTCTGAACTGAGTGTTTATGTCTCTAGGTCCCCAATTCATATGATGCAACCCCCACATCCCTGTGTGATAGTATTAAGAGGTAGGGCTCCAGAGAAACAATTAAACGGCAAGGTCTCATGGGTGAGATTAGTGGCCTTACATAATGGAAGAAATCTAGGTACTTCTCCTATCCTCTGCTGTCGCTATGAAAGGATAAGGTAGTGGCCTCATGAGACTTGGCAGATAGTCCTTGCTGGATCTTCAGTGTGCTAGCACCCTGACCTTGGATGTCTGGAGCCTATAGACTGTTAGAAATAAATTCTGTGGTCTAAAAGCCCCTCAGTCAAGTATACGTTGTTGTAGTTGCCCAAACAAACTAAGGCTCATTCCTCTTAAAGATATTTGCAATTCTTAACAAACACATAGAACTGATATTATGGTTCTTTTCAAACAGTACCATCACATACTTTTTAAAGATTAATGCATCAGTTGTTGTTGTTGTTGTTGTTGTTGTTGTTGTTGTTGTTGTTGTTGTTGTTGTGTGATCAATCATTGTAGACTAAGTCCTAAAACAACCAGTATTTTTTCATCTTTCTGTTTGGTTGTCAGTCTCTGTGAGTTCAGTGGGGCTCTCTATCTAGGGTTTCACAAGACTGAAGTCTAGATGTCTGCTGGGCCAAGCTCTTCTCTGGAGCCTCTATGGTTACATCTACTTCGATTTAAAACATTAACAGAAGTTACTTGTAGGACCAGTACTTCTTCTTTTCTGGTTACTGACAAGCACCCACTTCAGGGCCTATTTCAGTTCTTGGTCCAAGGTTATTTCATCTCAGCATAAGTGACCCTCACTAATTAGGCTGTGGCTACTGTGGTAGAAGTGTTTAATAACCTTAACTCCATTTGCCAAATATCTTTTGCCTTGCATTCTAAGATGTCGTGCATCACACTGGCATGCATAACACATAACAGCTATATGGTAAGTTAACATGTGATTAAACAAAAAAGAGCCAAATGAGTCCGCATTCATGTCTTCTCTCAGTGAACGACCCTCAGCTCTTTAAAATTCTTCCTCTCAGAAGTTGTTCAACTTTACTATAAAGCAAAGTCAAATCCCAATTTTCTTGTCCAGAATTTTTTTTTTAAATTCTGAATTCACTGTTAAGAAAGCAGTAGCATCTTGAGATTTATTTTTCTGTATTGCTATCACGATGATTCTTTAAGACCATAAACATGAGCCTTGCACGCTGTGGTGATGGTGACTAGGCACTGCCCCCTTAGACTCATGTGTTTGAGTGCTTGGCCCATGGGGAGTGTCATTAATAGGAGATGTAGCCTGGTTGGAGGAAATGTGTCACTGTGAAGGTGTGCTTCACGGTCTTATATAGAGGCTCAAGCTATGCCCAGTGTTCAGATAATCTCCTCTGCTGCCTTCCTATAAAGAAGTAAAACTCCCAGCTCCCGTTCCAGCACCATGTCTGCCTGCACGCTTCCATGCTCCCCACCATGATGATAAAGGACTAAGCTTCTGATTCTGTAAGCCAGAACAAATTAAATGTTTTCCTTAATCAGAGTTGCTATGACCAAGATGTTTCATCACAGTAACAAAACCCTAACTAACACACATGCCTTCTTCTATAACCTGCCAGTGTTTTCCAATTGCTTCTAGGACAGCAACACACCCTTTTCTTTGTCGTTAATGATTATGTCCTTTTCCCTGGCCAGGGTCATTTTTAACTTATCACAGAGATTTGCTGCCTAATGAAAATTCTGCCCTCTTTCTCTGTTGTTTGATTTCCACATTATTTGCCTAGTTCTTATTTTTTTTTTCTAGGCTCAGGCTTAGCTTACATGCCACAAAAAAGCCCCTGTATTTGGTTAAGACTCCTATTTTATATTCTCATTTTGTCACATATTCCTTCTCTTAATCTGTTGCAATCTTTGTCCTTTCCCCAAGGTTTTTATTCTCTACTGTCAACAGTCTAAAAATATTCAGTAGAGATATTGATATATAGATAGATGAGAGAACATTCACACCTCTCACAAGATTACACTGCTGTACTTATTATTGCTGCAAGTCTCATACTACGTCTAAATTTATAAACTAAATCTTATCAGATACATCTGCATGGGAGGAAATAGAGTTATGCAGTGATCTATGTGTCTGTGTCTGCAGGCATCCATTGGGGTTCTTAAGGTGTATGCCTCTCGGATTAAAAGGAACAGTGTAGTCAAGTCAATAAATATTGTGTGAGCCTTACCATGTAACAGATATCTTCCACAGATGTTGCTATAATGTGTGGCTTGTGCCAAGGTCTAAACATGCAGTACTTCCATTCCAATGGGGAGAACATTTAGTCCCCCCATTATCATCATGACTAAGTAATTCATTTGCGATGTCCTACATGATTGACTTAGTGTTTTCCCTCACTGACTATAAACTCATGCCTATATTATCCATTATTATATCTAGTTGCTTATGAGGGATGTAGCATATAACACATATTCAAAAAGCATTTGTCAAGCGGCTGCATATGATTCCTTTCCATTTCAGTTTTATTTAAGCTTCCTTCTTAGAGTTCTGGATTACTTAGGGTTCCTACTGCTGTGACGAAACCCCACGAGCAAGGCAACTTTGGAGGAAGGAGTATATTACAGCCTACAGCTCCTGAGAGCACTCCATCATTAGAGGGAAGTCAGGACAGGGACTCAAAGAGGCAGGGACCTGGAGGCAGGAACAGAAGCACAGGCCACTGGGGAGTGCTACTCACTGGCTTGCTCTCCATGGCTTGCACAACCTGCTTTCTTACACATCCCCAAACTGCCTGCCCAAGGGTGCCATCACCACAGTGATCTGGGACCACCCAAATCAATCATCAACCAAGCAAATGCCTCGTAGATGTCCCCACAGGCTAAGCCATAGACACATTTTCCCCATTGACAGTTGTCCTTCTCAGAGAAGGAGTTGGTATAAAAACTAGTCAGTACAGTTCCTGCAAGGTCTTTCCAGTGTAAGCTTCACTCATATAACCTTAGGGGGTATTTTCTCCTTTTTAATGAAGCTATACCACATCAATTGTCTCTATTTAGAGTCATTTTTTATTTTTCATCCAAAGATATTTATAGATAACTAGGGATCCACGTAGACCAGCCTGGCCTCGAACTTAACCATATAGCTGAGGATGATGTTGAATGTTTGATTATCTTGTTTCTACTTCCCAAATGTTGGAATTACAGGCATATATCTGGTTTACTCAGTGCTGGCTATCAAAACAATGACCTCACAGTGCATGTAAGATAACACTGTACAAACTAAACTATAATTCCAGCAGTCACTCTTCTGTTTTTTGAGACTATTGTTTTGCCTCTTAGTGTAGTAGCTTCCATATTTGGACACAGTAGGGAGATGTTTGGGTGTCAGCGTGGGAGCATGGCTCATAAGAGAAGTGCAGTTATAGATTTTATCAAATTCTGTATTTGTTCTGAAAGATATGGTTATATATGTTTAATCAGATAATATTTTTAATTTGTTTTTTGACAATTCCTTACATGCATAAAGTATGTTTTGAGGGCTTGGGCAACAGAGTAGTGGACATTTCCCTGAAGAAAAGTGACCCCACACCAGGACACACGAGATAGTGTGACCAGACAGGCATGTTGCAATGCCAGGTGACCCCCAGCGGAGAGGCAAACACACAATACCACAGCCTTCGTTTCTCAGCAGCTGTTGACTTGATTGATTTTTTTTTATTTGTTTCTTTCTTTGTTTATTGAGACACTATGTCTCCCTTGCTGGCCTGAAAATCACTATGTAGACCAGCCTCGAACTCACCGAGCTCTGCCTGCCTCTGCTGGGGTTAAAGGAGTGTGCTACCATGCCCAACATGACATATTTTTCAAACACATTTCCTGGTGCCTTATGTGATGACAATCTACAACAATAAATCTATGTCAAGACATATTTTAGTATCTAATTCTTAGAGAAATGTTGTACAAAGTAATACATCTTCTCTTGACACCGTAGCTATTTTAAAGAAATGTTATTTTACCCATGAATGAACACAGAGAAATTCTTTAAGAAAAAGAAGTCACTTCAAATTGAATGAATAATTGAATGTTTGCCATATTTTTAAAATTAGTTTTTCAATATTATCCAAAACGTGGAATTCATGCCTGAAACGTTAAACGGAATGCTATCATACAAGTATGCTGGCCCCACGGAATATGAACTTATCTGAGTAAGAAATTGTTAAGACGGAACATTATCCTCGAGCATGCATGGATGTGTCACACGGTGCATGGGAACAGTGACATACTTCTCCAGGTATTTGAATCCTACCTTGGCTTCTTTCTGCACCCTCCTGGTACACTTTTCTTGCCTCTCAATTCAAGTTATTTTGCCCTTTTTTCTTTATCCCAAGTCATGTTTTCCCTGCCTTGGGGACTGTTTTGGTATTCTGCCAGGAATGATTGCCTCTCAGTCTCCCGTTTTGCATTTTTAATTGCATGGCACCCATGTTTGTCTGTGTAAGGGTACATGCATCTGGGCAGAGTTCCTGAAAGATGCCAGAAGAGACCATTGGGTTTCCTGGAACCGGAATTACTGGCTGTTGTGAGCTGCCCCATGTGGGTCCTGGTTACTGATCTTGGTTCCTCATCAAAACACATATTGTTCTTCGTCACTGAGTCCCTATTATAACATTTTCTTTCTTTCTAGTCCCTATTATAACATTTCCTGACTATAAATTTCTCTCTGTTGCCCAGAATATAATAAAAGTGGGACAGGAAAATGTCATCAGTGAGGACATGGTGGCTTTTATTCTCAGGAGAAAAAAATCTATAATTTCTTGACCTCTCTGCTTAGGATTTCTTGGCTAAAGTAAGAAGCACTCTGCTATATTAGTGTGTTGAAATGGCCTGCCCTTATGTACTCCTAGGTGTCTGAGTGGTAGCCATGTGGTAGGAGGAGATTTAACCTGCAGAATCATTGCTTATAGAAGCAGTTACATATATGGTGTCACAAAACAGCGAAGGAGGTGGGGGTGAAATGAAAAGATGAAAATATAAGTTGGGTTATTCAAAATAATAAGGTATAGGTGGGATACATAAATGCACACATCTCAAGACTGTTTACTCGGGTAAAATACAGTTAGAAATATAGTTCATCATCTCCCTTAATTTATTATTCTAGATACATCACTGGTTAAGCAACTATGATCCCCCGTCCATATGTTTTTGAGTCACGATCTGCTAAAAATAAACAAAATGCTTTCAACATTTTGAAAGGTGGGTTTTCTGTGTCAAATACGGCTTCTTTCAGAGAACTATCCAAATGTGTTTTTCCTTTGCCCCTTGGCTGTGCTCTCAATCCTTGTACTGAAGGGGTGGACATACACCTCAGGCCAGGGGGGTGAATGCATAGTTCTTTGATGTTTTATTCCTTTGGAGTTATCTCTCAGGTGGTGGAGGAGACTCTTTTTTATTATTATTTTTATTCAATATATTTATTTACATTTCAAATGATTTCCTCTTTTCTAGCCCCCCACTCCCCGAAAGTCCCATAAGCCCCCTTCCCTCCCCTTGATCTCCCACCCACCCCTTCCCACTTCCCTGTTCTGGTTTTGCCCTATTCTGTTTCACTGAGTCTTTCCAGAACCAGGGGCCACTCCTCCTTTCTTCTTGTACCTCATTTGATGTGTGGATTATGTTTTGGGTATTCCAGTTTTCTAGGTTAATATCCTCTTATTAGTGAGTGCATACCATGATTGATCTTTTGAGACTGGGTTACCTCACTTAGTATGATGTTCTCCAGCTCCATCCATTTGCCTAAGAATTTCATGAATTCATTGTTTCTAATGGCTGAATAGTACTCCATTGTGTAGATATACCACATTTTTTGCATCCACTCTTCTGTTGAGGGATACCTGGGTTCTTTCCAGCTTCTGGCTATTATAAATAGGGCTGCTATGAACATAGTGGAGCATGTATCCTTATTACATGCTGGGGAATCCTCTGGGTATATGCCCAGGAGTGGTATAGCAGGATCCTCTGGAAGTGAGGTGCCCAGTTTTCGGAGGAACCGCCAGACTGATTTCCAGAGTGGTTGTACCAATTTGCAACCCCACCAGCAGTGGAGGAGTGTTCCTCTTTCTCCACATCCTCTCCAACACCTGCTGTCTTCTGAGTTTTTAATCTTAGCCATTCTGACTGGTGTAAGGTGAAATCTCAGGGTTGTTTTGATTTGCATTTCCCTAATGACTAATGAAGTTGAGCATTTTTTAAGATGCTTCTCTGCCATCCGAAGTTCTTCAGGTGAAATTTCTTTGTTTAAATCTGTACCCCATTTTTTAATAGGGTGATTTGGTTTTCTGGAGTCTAACTTCTTGAGTTCTTTATATATATTGGATATTAACCCTCTATCTGATGTAGGGTTGGTGAAGATCTTTTCCCAATTTGTTGGTTGCCAATTTGTCCTTTTGACGGTGTCCATTGCCTTACAGAAACTGTAATTTTATGAGGTCCCATTTGTCAATTTATGATCTTAGAGCATACGCTATTGGTGATCTGTTCAGAAACTTTCCCCCTGTACCTATGTCCTCAAGGGTCTTCCCCAGTTTCTTTTCTATTAGCTTCAGAGTGTCTGGCTTTATGTGGAGGTCCTTGATCCATTTGGAGTTGAGCTTAGTACAAGGAGACAAGGATGGATCAATTCGCATTCTTCTGCATGCTGACCTCCAGTTGAACCAGCACCATTTGTTGAAAAGGCTATCTTTTTTCCATTGGATGTTTTCAGCCCCTTTGTCGAGGATCAAGTGGCCATAGGTGTGTGTGTTCATTTCTGGATCTTCAATCCTGTTTCATTGATCCGCCTGGCTGTCACTGTACCAATACCATGCAGTTTTTGACACTATTGCTCTGTAGTATTGCTTGAGGTCAGGGATATTGATTCCCCCAGAATTTCTTTTGTTGTTGCGAATAGTTTTAGCTATCCTGGGTTTTTTGTTATTCCAGATGAATTTGAGAATTGCTCTTTCTAACTCTGTGAAGAATTGAGTTGGGATTTTGATGGGTATTATGTTGAATCTGTATATTGCTTTTGGCAAAATGGCCATTTTAACTATATTAATCCTGCCGATCCATGAGCATGGGAGGTTTTCCCATTTTTTGAGGTCTTCTTCCATTTCCTTCTTCAGAGTCTTGAAGTTCTTGTTTTTTTTTTATTTATTTATTTATTTATTTATTTTTTTATTTAACAGGGCTGAGGACCGAACTCAGGGCCTTGTGCTTGCTAGGCAAGCGCTCTACCACTGAGCTAAATCCCCAACCCCTGAAGTTCTTGTCATACAAATCTTTCACATGTTTGGTAAGAGTCACCCCAAGATACTTTATACTGTTTGTGGCTATTGTGAAGGGGGTCATTTCCCTAATTTCTTTCTCAGCCTACTTATCCTTTGAGTATAGGAAGGCTACTGATTTGCTTGAGTTGATTTTATAACCTGCCACTTTGCTTAAGTTGTTTATCAGCTGTAGGAGTTCTCTAGTGGAGTTTTTTTGGGTCACTTAGGTAGACTATCATATCATCTGCAAATAATGATAGTTTGACTTCTTCCTTTCCAATTTGTATCCCTTTGACCTCCATATGTTGTCTAATTGCTCAAGCTAGTATCTCAAGTACAATATTGAAAAGATAAGGAGAAAGGGGCAGCCCTGTCTAGTCCCTGATTTTAGTGGGATTGCTTCAAGTTTCTCTCCATTTAGTTTGATGATGGCTACTGGTTTGAAACTCCAGAGCCCTTAGTGGCCATGTTGGAGGGATGGGGGAAGTCTATGTGTGAGAACAACGCTGGCAGAAGAGGGCCCACATGGAAGGACTCAGAGAGAGAGGGTCCTTGGCAGCATCCGTGGCTCTGAGACTCTAGGGACTCAACCAATATCCTGACCTTTTCAGTTTGTGAATGTGTGTTCTTTCCCAACACTCTCCCTCTTCTCCTTTGGCCTTTTGTCTTCCTGTAAGTTCGGTTTGGGGTGTCAGGGGACCAAAGGTTCATTTTAGAACAAGCTCTGGGGTCCTAGGCTTGGTGTGTGCCTTTTCCAGCCAAACCATCTCATCAGCCCTTTTTAAAATTTCACATTTATTTATATAAATATATATATGTATATATAAATAGTTATAGCTATGAGTATATTATATATCCACAATTATATATTATATAAATACAAACTAATTTATCCGTGTGTAGGTGTGTGCATGTGTGTGCCATGATGCGTGTGGGCGATGAGCCATCTCTCTGTTGTCCATGTACGCTCCAGCAAATGCCTTTATCAGCCAAGCAATCATATCGTCCCTCTTTTTTATGTTTTATGTTTTATTTTTGTTTTCGAGACAGGGTTTCTCTGTGTAGTCCTGGCTGCCCTGGAACTCACTTTGTAGACCAGGCTGGCCTCGAACTCAGAAATCCGCCTGCCTCTGCCTCCCAAGTGCTGGGATTAAAGGCGTGCACCACCACTGCCCGGTATTATTTATGCTTTAAGTGATGCTTAACAATGTCTATTATAAGGATTTTTCACCAAAATAATAATTAAAAAAACACCTGTAATCCCTTCTACTGGTTCACAGTGATACATGAAAATTATTTTTTAACTTGAGCAGTCAATGCTGTAATATTATGATATGGTTTAGTTAGCCAGTATTTAATTGGACAGTTATCATCCTTCTCTGAGTAATTTTCCTCTTCTAGGAAGCTGGTGTCATATCATAAGGCAGTTAGGAGAACTAAACGGTGCACAGAGTGTTGTTTGTGACTATGTGACTGATTGGTAGTGGGGATTATGAGGTGGTGTGATACGTGGTGACGTCCATGAAAAGGTCAGCACACAGGACTACATGGGCTGGCATGGCTATGTGATGACGTCCGTCTGTCCATGAGAAGGTCAGGACTGTAGCTGCTTGTATTCTAATGCTAATTATGTTCCCCCTCAAAACTGCATGAGAAGGACTACAGGTAGCTTCTGGGAATCTGCCCCCCAGTTGGTTCTGAGTGGTAAATAAAGATGCCAACAACCAATAGCTGAGGTGGACGGACAGAGGCAGGATTTTAAGTTTCCCTGGGGCTGGGATTGGGAGAAAGGGAGAAGATCTGCCATGTTTGTGGGCAGAGTGTGGAAGAGAGGAGAGATGCCCATGCCTGAGGATAGGGCAGGACAGAGAGGCATGGCCACCATGTGAAGGAACTGGGAGAGTGCAGTCCAGAGGGCTGCCCTACCAGGTCCAGAGCAGCCAAAATAGAGTTTAGAATTAGTAAGTAATAACTCAGGACCAACCACATGCAGGTTAGGCAGTGGCCCAGCTGGTGGGCTGTTTAAGTGATATTAAAATATAAAGG
This sequence comes from Apodemus sylvaticus, assembly GCF_947179515.1. NCBI lineage: Eukaryota > Metazoa > Chordata > Mammalia > Rodentia > Muridae > Apodemus > Apodemus sylvaticus. The sequence continues at coordinate 55,191,434 of NC_067489.1, forward strand.
CTGTGTGTGTGTGTGTGTGTGTGTGTGTATGTATGTGTGTTTCAATCAGGAGTGTAAACCATTGAAGTGGGTAGAGTACCCATTGCTGGGACTTATTAATTAATAATTAATACTACAAGGACTCAGGATCACATGGTGTGGATCTATGGTGACATCTGTGAGAAGGTCAGGACATGGGACCACATAGGAGTCTGTGCACATGGAGAGAGGAATTGTCATCATACTATCAAGGTCTGGAGAGGAGGCAGACATTTTGGTTAACGTACGTGGGTTGGCGTCATCAAGACTCCCTTTTGAGGAAGAGAACATAATACCCATTGCTGAAGTTCAGGTGTCTCTGTGACCTTGAGGATCACTACCCCGTTGTCCCTGGGAGATGGGAAAGGATTTGGGAACACTGTAAAAAGCTTTTCTTTCAATTTTCTATTTTTTAAAAATAACTTTCTATACAAATACTTCTTGAACTTGGAAGTAATTTTCCTCTAGATTCGAATAGAAGAATTGGAGAGGTCAGATTATATTTCTTTCTTTTCTTTTATGGTTGGGGAAAAGAACAACAAAGAAATTAAAATATTAGGAAAAATATTCTCTGCTTTAAGATATTTTTCACACTGACCTTACTACAGGTGCAAAATGCCACATAAATTGTTACATCGTGCTCACTTTACGGCAATCTATAGTAGTCAAAATAAAATTAAACATGGAATTAGGAAAATGCTCTCAGACATAAAAGCACTAACAACTGGAAGGACTTCATGCTTGCCGCAAGGTTTATCTCCAATAGGCGTAAAATTTAGCTTGAAAATGCGATGGTACACCTGAGGTACCTTTTGTTGGGTAATTGAAATGAATCTCAGACTGGCTTTTGAGACATTAAGCAGCTGTTTCTGTTTATCTTTGAGTTTCGGAATGAGTACAGAGTCATTTTAATATTTTCTTTGGAAGATCAATGCTGGGCATGTCGAATTAAAATGGATATTTTATGTCATCTAGTCTAAATATTGTTGAGGAAAAAAATCCCGTAGGAACAACTCTAGATATTTTCTTGTGTGTCTTGAGGTATATGGGGGACTATAAAAGACTTCTGTCACATTTTAGACACAAAATACAGCTAGACTTTGAAGTACTCTGTAGACTCAGAAGTAAAGAGCGGCGTCTAATCTATCTGTCCCATAAAAGCAATGAAAGTGTATATAAAATACTGGAGAATCGTCTCTGGCATAAAGAGGAGTTCTAATGAGCACTTTTTATAAGGCTAAATTTATTTCTAGCACAGTCATTTGTACAAAGCATCATCATGGCCTTTTATGGGCAATGTCTTCAGGTAAGAAGGGTATACTGAGAGGCAAATAAATTATTTTAGGATTTTTTTGCCGGTGTGTTAGGGATGGAAGATTTAAGAAGTTAGGAAACGTGAAGATGGAGACCTAGGGAACCATCCCCTTAGTGACACGAGTGTGCTATTATTTTGTAGTTTTTCTAGTAAATATGTGTGTTGTGCCGCATGAGGCACACATTGCAGATAGTGCAAGGGGCGTGGCGGATGTGAGGGGATTTGAAGCTGGTGGAGTAAGTAACCAAGTAAAGTGAGCTGCCCTGGGGGTCCTGGCCTGCGGAAGGGATTAAGAAGAATACTGACTCACTTTTCTCAAGAATTTTCTCGGTAGACCAAAATCTCCACAGTAGTTTCAAAGTTTGGGTCTGATGGAGTTCTTGATTCTCTACCTGATCCAGATCTGGAGTTTGTATTTAAAAAATAAATCCTGGAATCTGGGTACACATGTGTTAATTCCTCAACACAGATTCAGATGTATTTTTTATTAGATATATTCTTTATTTACATTTCAAATGTTGTCCCCTTTCCTGGTTCCTCTGCCCCACGAACATCCCATAAGCCATCTCCCCTCCCCCTGTTCCCCAATCAACCCTCTCCCACGTCCTTGTCCTGAGATTCCTCTACACTGCAGCATCAAACCTTTCCAGGACCAAGGGCCTCTCCTCCATTTGGTGTCTAACAAGCCCATCCTCTGCTGCCTATGTGTCTGGAGGCATGGGTAACACCATGTGTACTCTTTGGTCGATGGTTTTGTCCCTGGCAGCTCTGGGAGTATTGGGTGGCTCATATTGTTGTTCCTTCTATGGCACTGCAAACCCCTTCAGCTCCTTGGGTCCTTTCTCTAGCTCCTCCATTGGGGAACCTGTGCTCAGTTCAACGGCTGGCTGAGAGTGTCCCCCTCTGTGTTTGTCATGGACTAGCAGAGCCTCCCAGGTGACAGCTATATCCAGCTCCTGTCAGCAAGTACTTGTGGGCATCCATGATAGTGTCTGGGTTTTGTAACTGTATATGGGAAGGATCACTAGGTAGGGAAGTCTCTGGATGGTCTTTCCCTCAGACTCTGCTCCACACTTTCTCTCTGTATCTCCTTCTGTGGGTATTTTGTTCCCTCTTCTAAAAAGGACCAGAGTATCCATACTTTGTTCTTCCACCTTCTTGGGCCTCATTTGATATGTGAAACGTGTCTTGGGTATTCCAAATACCCAACGTGTCTGGGCTAATATCCATGTATCAGTGAGTGCATACCATGAGTGTTCTTTTGTGATTAGGCAAATAGATGGAACTGGAAAATATCGTCCTGAGTGAGGTAACCGAATCACAGATGTATTTTCAAAAGCCATTCCCGTCACCCCACATAAAACCCCTCCTTGTCAGCCATTGGTCTGGCAGGGTAGACTGCGAGAGGCCCGTGTGCAGTACACTTGGGAGAGGGCCGTGTGCAGCAAACCTCTTCTGCCTTCTCCCTCAGAGTGTATGCAAGCGTACCACGAGCATATTGTGATTCAAGAGAACTATTGTCTGTCTTAGGGTGACTGCTTTAAAAACTGGCTGATTTCCTCTAATGACTTAACCGCTGACAAAATTAATCTTGTTTATTTATTCACTAATTTATTTTTAATCTGTCTTTCTGCACACTAAGTTCTATGAGGCAGAGAGGGAGTCTCTTTATTCTTGTTGGCTGTATTACTCTAGGCATCTTCCATATGCCAGGCTTTCAGGAATATCGACTGGGTTTAGGAATGTGTTTAGAATATATCCACCTACTACAATAACTACATTTGTAACTTTCTCTCTGTTATATATGTAATTACTTGTGTACTGTGTTGTTTGTTATATGTATATATACATACAATTTTAACAATAAATAATATTTATCTTATTTTTATTTTCACACATATGTTCTTTACCTTTTCCCAATAGGTTTCTCTATACACTAGTAAAATGAAATTGTTTGATTCTTTTTATTATTCACATTCCTTACTGTTTTATTTCATATTCCTTTAAGGCTATATGTCAGATTATGATATAGGTAGATGAAAGAATATTTTTTAATCACTGAATAATAGATATTTACAATTTTTAGGTGAGTTAGTATAAAACAGCAGCAGCAGCAGCAGCAGCAGCAACAACCACAATGACCGCACCATCCACAAGAAACCATTGATTGCAAGCATGGTGGAGGGTCAGCCTGGGCTACATAGTGAAACAGAGTCTTAAAAAGTCTCCCAAAATTCCAAGGCAAGATACCAAAAAAAAATCTGAATAACTTCGTGCTCATTACAGGTTTAGAAAAAATTGCTAAAGAAGCAATGGAGGCTGGCCTATATTTTTAGAGAATGTAGCTTTCTGATGATTTTCTCATGTCTTCATTGTCTTGGTCAGTGTGGCATGAAGATGGTGTTCAAGTTACCACCTCAGGCAGAGAGGTCTTTGTTTAATCTCCTCTCATTGGGCGTGTGTGATGGAGTTTATACCTGTGTGATTCTGATAAAGAAAGGAAAGTTGGTTTGCAGAAGCTCGAGTTTGTCAGTAGGGAAATTACCCTGTCAGGGGAGTCTGATCTTCACAGATGAGCTATGATTTGGTTCTTCCCAAAAGAAGAGACCCTACGATTTTGAAGTATGAGGGAAATTGCACTCATGGCTTGGAAATAGTAAGCTGGCATGCTGGGAGAGGCTTCAGTGGAAGGCCCTGACAAGGGCAGTCTGGCCTGCAGGAGCTGAGTGTGTTCTTTACATCTTACCTGTTCTCAGCCCACAGCTGCAGAATTAGATTCTGCCAGCAACTTGAGGTAACTTCCCAGATTTTCTTCCAATTCAGCGTCCAAATAAGGACAGAGTTGGTGGGATTTGGCTGTAATATCCTTAGCAGGGAATTCTGATAAAGTACACTTGGATTTTTCTTGAAAATTATTCAGCTTGCTTATATTAATTTTATTTGCATAGAATCAAGAATACTTGCTTATAGTATTCACATTTTCTTTATTATCATTTTTACATTTGCATCTTGTGTTTTCATGGTCAATTACTATACCCAGTCATTCTATTGATTTCTATATTTATTTCTCTTATTAGTTACTTACTTTTGTCTCTTGCACCGTTAGTTTTTGATTGTTTACTTTCTTATTTTTATTCTTACTTTTTATGGAGACATAAACACTTCAGAATCTCGTTTTTCTTCTGAATGCTGCATTAGCTGTGTCTCCTGTGTTCTGCCACACCATGTTTTAATTTTAGTATTTTTCCTAAGGCTGATATAATTTTGTTATTAATTTTTAAACTTCTGTTTTTATTCTAATTTTATCCCCTTTACCCACCCCTCACAGGCCTAGATGCTTGCAGAATATCATTTCTTTTTTTGTTTCTTCGAATGAATGACCTTCATTTCAGCAGCAGTAGGTTTTATTCTTCTGTTCCATTATATTGCAGCTGCTCTTGTTTCTTCTGTTGTTATTTTGACATCTTGCTTACATTCCCAAGTGTCAGCATTTCGTCATTACCGACCAAGTCAGCTGCTTCATGAGCCTTCTTGAAATGTTGCACTGTAGAGCAAAATCATTTTTCTTTCCTTGGTTTGCCCTTCCTTTCTTCCTTCCTTCCTTCCTTCCTTCCTTTCTTCCTTCCTTCCTTCCTCCCTCCCTCCCTCCCTCCCTCCCTCCCTCCCTTTCTCTTCCCCTTTTCCCTCCCTCCCTCCCTTCTTCTTTCCTTTACTTCTCCTTCCTTCAATTTTTTCTTTTCTTTTTTATAATTTATTGTTTTATGTAAGTACATTGTAGCTGTCTTCAGACACACCAGAAGAAGGTCAGATCTCATTATGGATGGTTGTGAGCCACCATGTGGTTGCTGGGATTTGAATTCAGGACCTTTGGAAGAACAGTCAGTGCTCTTAACCACCGAGCCATCTATCTAGCCCCTCATTTTTTCATATAGCATTCTGTATACTATCTTCTTTGTAGACAAATTTCAAATTTAAATTCAAATTCTTTTTGAGACAGGGTTTCACTGTGTAGCCCTGAGTGACTTTGAACTCACAGAGATCTATTAGCTTGCTTTTTGTTAGAGATGTATTTCACTGAATTTGGCTATCTATCTATCTATCTATCTATCTATCTATCTATCTATCATCTATCTATCTAGTCTTTTTTCAAATCTATTTTTAAACTGAGATCTCCATTGTTGCACAACTGGTCTAGAACTCACAATTCTTCTCCACCTCCTGGGTACCTGAATAGTTTTTTTTTTTTTTTTTTTTTTTTTTTTTTTTTTTTTTTTTTTTTTTGTCAGCCTGACACAAACTGGAGTCAAATGGGAAAAGGCCCCTCGGTTGTGAAAATGCCTCCCTTAGATGGCCTATAAGCAAGTCTGTGGGGGGATTTTCTTGATTGCCAATTGATAGTGGAGGGCTCATCCCACTGTGAGCAGTGACACCCTTGGGGGGTAAGTGAGTGCTGTATGAAAACAAATGGAGGAAGCCAGGAGGAGCAAGTCAGTAAGCAGCATTCCTCTATGACCTTTGTTTCAGTCCCTGATGCCAGGTTCCTGTCCTAATTTCCCTCAGTGAGGGACTGTTGTCTGGAAGAATAAGACAAAATAAACCCTTTCCTCTCCAAGCTGCCTTTGGTCTTGGTGTTTTATCAGGACAGTAGAAAGCAAAATAAGGAACAGGTATCACAGGTGTATGCCATTATGCTGTTAGTTTTAGACTGAGAGGAGTCTAAAAGCTCCAGAGTGTGGGGAGCATGATGGGAAATGCTGTCTTCTGGACATGACATGACAATTGCATTAATGAACTACAGAAGCTTTGGTCATCTATGCAAGATCAACCCATTCCAGCATAAATGGAGGAGCTCGTAAGATTCAATAACTGAGGAGCTACTAGCAGTTGATGGCTACAGGGAGATCAAGAATGATTCTTCTGGCCACTGGTAGGTAGGCCACACTCCAGTGGATGGTCTTATGCATGTCTTGGGGACACTAATTAGAGTTAACTTTTTAAAAATGAAGACATGAAACTGAGAGGAGGATGTGTTTAAGGGAATCTGGGGCCACTTAAGGAGGAAATAGGGTTTGGCTAAGATCATATTTCACTGTATATAAGTATGAAATTTTTAAAGAATAGGGTCAAAAGACACATTTAGTCATCTTTTGAGGATTGTGGGTTCTTCTTCCCTATCACCTTTTAGGGTTTCGATGAGAACAACGCCACACTTTAGACTAGTACATACCAATGTTGTGGCACACATTTTATGGAAATTTTATGTTAGCTGTTACTTGTCTATAGCCAGCAGGGATTGACTGCTCAGGGCTGGTATTAATATTGAATACTGTTCTTCTAACCTGCCTCACCAATCACTTTGCAAATAGGATGCCTGCAAATTCCATCTCTCAGAACTGGCCTATATCCATCACTGTGCCAAACTCAATCTGGAGAAGCATTGCACACCAATGGTTGTTATCATTTTTACTAAGGAGTCTTTGGTTTCTCTCATACAAGCCAGAACTTTGGAGAACTGAGATCCATGGAGCCCAAGAGACTTGAAGCTGTGGCTGTTTCATTCCCCACATGGCCACGTCTTACCACTGTTGAATTTACCATGCCTGCTGAGTATGCGTTCCTTTCCATGCACGTAGTTGAAGGTGGGATATCTGAGAGTTTGTTTTGGAGAAAGTCAGGAGGTTTTGCTGATTGTTGGTTTCATCTTTTTATTTTAAGTGACCTTTAAGATGACCATCCCTTTGCATCTTAAAACTGTAAAGCAACTGCAATTGTATAACGGCATTCAATTATTAAGTTAGAAAGACACTGAACAGGATATGTTCATGCCATGTAGGGGAACTTTATATGTAGTTAGTTCTGATGATCACTTTTGGCACTGAAGTTCACATTAAACAAACGAACTGTGCGTTTGTTCTTGTGAAGTTCTGAGATAAGGTTAAAGGCTGGCACACCTGATCTTATGAGTGGCCCTAAGAGATTGCTGCTTCCTTGTTCCAGTAAAGAACTAATTGTTCTGGGCTCAGGGATTAGTCCTATTAACTATACTTAATCTTTCTTGAATAGCCATTACATTTCATAATAGTAAAAATTCTGTGTTACACTAAATCATCAGAAGAATGTCAAATCTCATGTTCAACAAACATCCCATGGGAAGAAACCGTATTGTCTCTTAAAATTGGCCAAAAGCATTTTCTCTTTTTAAAAAAAATTTCAGCTAAAAGAAAATAGGTTAATGATTTTTATGAACAAACCCAATTTTGAATCCTTGATTGATATTAACTAGATAATGGCTTGTCTCAACAATTATGAACTAGAGGGCTTTTTTTTTTCTTTTTCTTTCTTTTAAAATCTTTCACTAATCTTGAATGGGATAAGAAATTAAATCCAATGACCTTTAAGTGGCAACTCATTATTTTTTCTTGTTAAGGGACCAAATAGCAGTTATTATCACCACAGGAAGAAAAGAACGGTTAGAATTTTAGAACACAGGTTGTTGAATATAGAGATTTCAGAAATTGTAAAGGAGCACAGAATAAATGAATATTGTCCTTAAAAACCTTAGATGTGTCAGTCACTATATGGCAGGTCTGCAACCCGAAGAATCTGTATGCCTATATATAACATATTTTTGATCTATTTGATTATTTTTATAAAACCCCAGCAGCATTTTCTTTCTCTAATATGCGAACATAGAAACCGCCAGTTTACAAAACCCACAGCCTTACTTAAGGGTTGCTTCTCTTATTGTCCCTTTAAGAAAGCCTACAGGCCAGTGACCTGGGCACAGTGATGATATAGGAGAGGGAACTGATCCTGGGAGGGTGGAGTGGGAGGAGGCTACAGCGTGGTTCTGAGACACGCCCACCTCTTCTGAGACACGCCCACATGTTCCTAGACACGCCCACAGGCTCAGCACCAGCAAGGCTCTGAGACTGACAGACTCACAGGCTCAGCACGAGAGGACATTTATCATGTGGCCTACCTGCTGGCCCATAACGTTCATCTACCTTCGTCTCCTCATCATTTCCCGTGGCAACTACACATTGCATCCCTGGAACATTGCCTAGTGGAAATGAGATGCTCAACAAAAGCTGGTCGAAAAACTGACTAAATGCCGCCTTCTCTCCCTGGCAACTGGCTAATGTAGTATGATTTAAGAGACTGCTGGATACTTCTGAGCTTCACAGGGGTCCATAAGGAAAAACACGTGGCTGTCGAGTTCAATGCGGACTGACCATTTCTTTTCCTGAGAAAACTCCCTAAAAGTTATACTGTCTGGCTTTTATACTCTAACATAATACCTGCTCATCTGCCAGAATCACATTTTTTTTTTTAAAGGAAAGGTACTTAGGTTGTTCTGTTTGACCAAAACTCAGCCCTTCATGTGACACAGAATTTTCTGAAAATATTTTTATTTGTTAATTTTCAGAAACTTTGGGGAAGTGATCCTTTGAAGGGTAAGCATGCAGCACAGGTATCTGACAATGACCAATCACAGAAGTATTTTCAACACTAATATTTAAGTGGCAACTTAGAGCAGTTTCTGTATTAAGGTATAAAATGCTGCTAACAAGCACCAATCAAGCTCCCTTGTGTCACAGATTTTAAATGCTGATCAGGTTGAACCTTATCATACTTTGCACTGAAAATTAATCACGATTTATAAAATATGTCCAAAAAATCAGATGTTTGCTTTTCTTCTCTCTTTTTATTGTGATTCATAGAGCTATTTGTGTCTAATGTCTTTGATTACTTTTGTACAAACTCTTACTTCAATGTATAGTCTGTCTTAGAACCTGATCAAATTCATCTACTTCATAAATACTAACAGTGAGTGACAGGAACCCCCAAGGTCAGCAAGCAGGATCAAGAAGAATGAAGAGACACGTCTGAAATGGAACCCTGCTAAGACATAACTGTCACCAAAGAATCTATCATCCCAACCAAACAACCTAGGGCAATTCAGTCCTGAACTTACAATGCGGTTGCCATGGTTTTTAGACAAAGGGGACAGAACTGCATTCCAATTATAGCCTTTACAATGGTAGACAACTGAAACACGGGAAATGGGGTAATAAAATCTTGGGTCATCCAGAAGAGATGTGATAGGTACAAGTGACAGTGAATTGAGATGAAAGTTCTGTTTGCCTAAAAATGTACCATCGTGATTTAGAATGCAAGTGTACAATGCAGAGTCTTCGGATTTCCAAGGGCAATCTTGCTTTGCCATACAGCCTGTTACTCAAAGACAGGCATCTCTCAGTTATTAGAAATTCTCTCAACATTTTAAACTTCAGACATTCACACATTAAGAGAACATTACAGAATTGTCTTGAACTACAAAAAGGAAATGTATTCTTTCAAGTTTGGTATAAATAATGAAGACAGCAACGCAAGGTTTTTATAAATACCATCGTTGAACACAATGTTTCATCTTAAAATGTTTTATCTATGCTTTGTCTATAGGATAAATAAACTGCAAGCTTCTAGTGGTGCTCTTCCTTTCACTTCCTAGGAATTATGGGATTATAGACAGACATCACAGCATCCACCTTTTTTTTTAATGCATTCCAGGAACTGGTTCCAGGTCATTAGCTGCATCTGTGGGAGAACTCATTAGGCAGGGGCCAATAAGCCGACAGTTAACTTGAGAATGGGAGTCGTCAGGGATTGGAAATTGTCTTAGTTAATTTTCTATTGCTCTGACAAAATACCATGACCAAGGCAACTTATCCTGGAAAATGTTTAGTTTGAGGCTCACAGTTGCAGAGGGTGACAGTCTTGACCCTCACAGTGGGGAGCATGGCATGAGGCAGGCAGGCATGGCTTTGGAACAGAGAGTTTACATTTAATCCACAAGCTCAGGGTAGAAACTGGGTGGGTTTATTGAGCCTACAAAGCTGACGCACCTCCTCCAACAAGGCTGCACAGCCTAATCCTTTCCAAATGGTTCCACCCACTGGGGACCAAGTATTCAGACTGGGATGATTTTCATTTAAACTATCACAAGTGGTAATCCATTTCCTGTTTATTATATTTTTAGCAATGAGGCTGAAGTGGAGCATCTTAATCTCTAAGTGGTAATGGATAATTATTTCATCTCTAAGAAACCATAAATACAATCTCTGAAAGTATAGTCTACATTTAATCTTTAAAACCTAAAGAAAACCTATCTAAAAAAATTGTAAATTTTTCCATTTGTTCAGTGGAGGAATAACATAACCTTATAAGGTTGTTTTCTTTCAAATCAGCAAATATAGAAGTATTCAGTCCAGCATTTGGCGTATAGCACTAAGAATGTGGTTATGCTGTTGTGTAATGATTACTGCTGCATTAATTTCTGCATATCTACCATAACAACACACACACACACACACATCAGCTGCCCTAAGAGAGGGACCCAAAGATGCCGGCAGATCCAAAGGCATAAAACAAGATGCAATTGGTCAAAAAAATGCACCAATTTAGTAAATGTTATTTAAATGTGAGAGGGAAAATTCTAGATGTCCCATAGCCTGCAATGACACCTCTGTTTCTTTTGAATATATTTATTTTGTGACTTCTCGAGGAAAGTACGTTCTGTTAATACGTAGTGTTACAGTCTCTTCAAAACCAGCTTCTTCTTACTCTTCAGAGATTATAAAAATTGTAGCTGGATTCTTAGGTTTGACTTTATGTTCAGGGTGTACTTGGTTTCTGCAGCAAGCACTGTTGGACTTTGCAACAGAAGCAGTCACCAAAGACTGACTTACATAGGAGGTTTCCATATGACAGTGTCACAAGAGTCAGCATTTGCTTCTATACAAACAATGGTTAACATGAGAGAAAGAAAATAATTATTCTTTTCTTTATAAGACTGATAAGAAAATCATATTGACAATTTGGAGTATGAGTTCTTACACAGTTTAACTCTTTTTCATATGCTGTAATTTGTCATCTATTTGAATGTTATGAATCTGAAACTAAATCACACAAACACACACACACACACACACACACACACACACACACACATATATATATATGATGTATGTAATAAAGCATAGCCCTTTAATGAGAATTGATCACTAAGGAAAGTAGAGATATGGGCAATTCAAGAAAAAATAAGTAGAAGACTTGCTTGTAGCTAACCTGCTCATGCCTGAAATCTTAACCTGTCCACACCTGAAATCCTGACTTGGTCACACCTGAAATCTTAACCTGCTCATAAATTAAATCCTACCCTATTCACATTTGAATTCCTAACCTGCTCATACCTGAAATCCTAACCTGTTCACACCTGAAATCCTACCCTGCTTACACTTGCAATCCTATATACATCATAGCGTGAACCAGGCCCATCACTGCAGGTCTGAGGCCAGTCTGGCTTATGTAGTTTCAAGCCAGCTCAAACCTGTCTCAAAATAAAATATAATTAAACAAAACATAAAAACTTGCTCTTCAATGTAATGCTGATATTTTAAAATTAAATTCATTATCAGTTCAAGGAGTTTTGCAATAACTGGGTAAACCCAAAATCTCAGTTGCTCCCTCTTGTCTGACCATGAATAGCAGACCTCCACTGACCTGATCTCTGTCTCCTGCCTTCATCTTTACTTTCTTGTCCTTTATGCTATAAGCACGAATGCCTCTGCCAGGGGAGAAGTAGGTGTAGGTATGTAGAATTATTCACCTACAAATAGGAGTGTGAATGGTTTCTCTTTGCATGTAACATGGTGGTGTCTCACTATAACGTTGGAAGGAATTCACTTCTCCAGTAAAAGATCCCTTGGGAGTTAGAGCTCCGACACAGATCACAAAGCAAAGTGACAAGTTTTATCAGAATTGTCTGTAAGTATGGAGTAAGGATGATCCGGATGTCTTACCTTAAAAGAGATTTCGTACTGCTCTCCTCCCCAGATTTCTAAGCCTGGGTCATAGCCACCCAGCTCCCAAAACCACTTTCGATCCACTGCAAAGAGACCTCCAGCCATAACAGGAGACCTGCAAGACACAGGATAAACAACATTTAAAGGACTACGAACATCAAAAGCTGTAATAGATTGCTTTGAAACTCACAGTCTGGTTTAGTGGTCAAATAATACCATTTTTCAGTGTGGCTATCTATAAGCAAATGTAGAATTCTTATTGCATTTTTTATTGAAGTGAATGTGGGAAAAGAAGCTAAGTGAATATTAAAATGCCAATTCAGGTTCTGACACAGCAAAGGTCCTTCAGAATCACACTTGGCCACCTGGTTATCAACAGAGAGAAATGCATTAATATCAGTGACTGATCTACTGGAAAATATTACTCAGTTTTAAGGCCTTTTCTTAAGTTGAGAGAGATCTTTCACCATCAGAAAGAATGGTAGTAAAAATGTAATAGGCTCAATGCAATCCCCATCAAAACTCCAACTCAATTCTTTATAGTTAGAAAGAGCAATTTCCAAATTTATCTGGAATAACAAAAAACCCAGGATAGCTAAAACTATTCTGAACAATAAAAGAACTTCTGGTGGAATCACCATCCCTGACCTCAATCAGTACTACAGAGCAATAGCAATAAAAGCTGCATGATATTGGTACAATGTCAGGCAGGTAGATCAATGGAATAGAATTGGAGACACAGAAATGAACCCACATACTTATGGTCACTTGATCTTTTACAAAAGAGCTAAAACCATCCAGTGAAAAAAAGATAGCATTTTCAACAAATGGTTCTGGTTCAACTGTCACTCAGCATGTAGAAGAATTCAAATTGATCCATTCTTATCTCTCTGTACTAAACTCAAGTCCAAGTGGATCAAGGACCTCCACATAAAACCAGATACACTGAATCTAATAAAAGAGAAAGTGGGGGAAGTGCCTGGAGCACATGGGCACAGGGAAAGATTTCCTGAACAGAACACCAATAATTTATGCTCTAAGATCCAGAATTGACAAATGGGACCTCATAAAAGTGCAAAGCTTCTGTAAGGCAAAGGACACAGTCAATAGGACAAAATGGCAAAAAACACATTGGGAAAAGATCTTTACCGATCCTACATCTAACAGAGAGCTAATGTCCACTATATGTAAAGAACTCAAGAAGTTAGACTCCAGAGAACCAAATAACTCTATTAAAAATGGGGTATAGAGTTAAACAAAGAATTCTCAACTGAGGAATACCAGATGGCTGAGAAACACCTAAAGAAATGTTCAACATCCTTAATCATCAAGGAAATGCAAATCAAAACAAACCTGAGATTTACTTCATAGCAGTCAGAATGGCTAAGATCAAAAACTCAGGGGACAGCAGGTGCTGGAGAGAATGTGGAGAAAGGAAAACTTCTCCACTGTTGGTGGGATTGCAAGCTTGTAAAACCACTCTGGAAATCAGTTTGGTGGTTCCTCAGAAAACTGGACATAGAACTACCTGAGGATCCATACTTATGTGGAGGTCCTTGACCCACTTGGAGTTGAGCTTAGTACAAGGAGATAAGAATGGATCAATTTGCATTCTTCTGCATGCTGACCTCCAATTGAACCAGCACCATTTGTTGAAAAGGGTATCTTTTCTCCACTGGATGGTTTTAGCTCCTTTGTAGAAGATCAAGTGACCATAGGTGTGTGGGTTCATTTCTGGGTCTTCAATTCTATTTCATTGATCCTCCTGCCTGTCACTGTACCAATACCATGCAGTTTTTAACACTATTGCTCTGTAGTACTGCTTGAGGTGGGGGATGCTGATTCCCCCAGAAGTTCTTTTACTGTTGAGAATAGTTTTAGCTATCCTGGGTTTTTTGTTATTCCAGATGAATTTGAGAATTGCTCTTTCTAACTCTATAAAGAACTGAGTTGGGATTTTGATGGGGATTGCATTAAATCTGTATATAAACAAAGAATTTTCACCTGAAGAATTTCTAATGGCTGAGAAGCACCTTAAGAGATGTTCAACATCATTAGTCATTAGGGAAATGCAAATCAAAACAACCCTGAGATTTCACCTCCCATCAGTCAGAATGGCTAAGATTAAAAACTCAGGAGACAGCAGGTGTTGGTGAGGATGTGGAGAAAGAGGAACACTCCTCCACTGATGGTGGGATTGCAAGATTGTACAACCACTCTGTAAATCAGTCTGGCGCTTCCTCAGAAAATTGGGCATGGTACTTCCATAGGACCCTGCACTACCACTCCTGGGCATATACCCAGAGGATTCCCTGGCATGCAATAAGGGTACATGCTCCACTATGTTCATAGCAGCCTTATTTATAATAGCCAGAAGCTAGAAAGTACCCAGATGTCCCTCAGTGGAAGAATGGATATAGAAAATGTGGTATATTTACACAAGGGAATACTACTCAGCAATTAAAAACAGTGAATTCATTAAATTCTTAGGCAAATGGGTTAGAACTGGAAAATATCATCCTAAGTGAGGTAACCCAGTCACAAAAGATCACACATGGAATGCAGTTACTGATAAGTGGATATTAGCCCAGAAGCTCTGAATACCCAAGACACAATTCACATTTCAAATCATTCCCAAGAAGAAGGAAGGAGAGGGCCCTGGTCTTGGAAAGCCTTGATGCAGCAATGTAGGGGATTACTAGGACAGAGAAATGGGAGGGGTTTGATTGGCAAATGGGTGGGGGGAAGAGGGCTTATGGGACTTATGGGGTGGGGGGAACCGGGAAAGCGGAAATCATTTCAAATGTAAACAAAGAATGTAGAAAAGAAAAAGAAAGAAAGAAAGGAAGAAACGAAGAAAGGAAGAAAGAAAGAAAGGGGATCAAAATACTCATGGCTCATAGGCAACAAATAGGCTGAGCCCAGGGTCCCCAATGTAGGAGCTAGAGAAATGACCTAAGGAGCTGAAGAGGTTTGCAGCCCCATAGGAGGAACAGTAATCTGTACCACCCAGTACCCCCAGAGCTCCCTGGGACTAAACCACCAACCAAAGAGTACACATGGAGGGACCCATGGCTCCAGCTATGTATGTAGCAGAGAATGGCTTCTTCAGACATCAATGATAGGAGAGGCCATTGGTCCTATGAAGGTCCTACTCGATGCCCCAGTGTAGGGGAATGCCAGGTCAGGAAAATGGGCAGAGGGGATGGTAAGCAGGGGAAGGAGGCATGGGATAGGGAGTTTTTGGAGGGGTTAACATTTGAAATGTTACTAAAGTGAATATCTAATAAAATGTCTTTGATTTACTCTACATGTAATCATTGAGTATCTACCTACTGTGCACAGTCTGTGTCCTATTTAGAGGCTACTAAATTGCATAGAATAAAGTAAGATTTTAAAACAAATTTTTGTTTGTGTGTGCATGTGTGTGTGTGTGTGTGTGTGTGTGTGTGTGTGTGTGTGTGTGTGTGTATGTACCTATGTATGGGTATATGCACATGTGTGCAGATGGCAGTGGAGTCCAGGAGAAAGAGTCAGATGCTATGGTGCTGGAATTACAGATGGTCGTGAGCCCCCTGACAGGATTCTGAGACTTGAATTCTGGTCTGGAAGAGTATTTGGGCTCTGACCTGCTGACCCATTTCTCTAGGCCTGAGATAAATAGTTTAGAGGGTGTGGGTTTTGTATAATTGACAAGATCAAAGATCTAAAAGAAAGATTTATCTCTCGCTCCTAGGAAATCGCACAGGGTTAGTCCAGAGTCTCATGCAACTTTTACATTTCGTTAGAGATAAAGATTTTAGGATCAGATGTTCTTGACCTTATTTTTCTCCAGCAGCCTGTTCCCACCCCATTTTCTACACACAGCATTTCAATGGGGAATTATAATTGCAGTTGGAGCAAATTAAGACTACAACTGGGTGCAAATTCCCAGTGAACATATCACCATAGCTGTAACCTTTACTTCTGCAGGGATGGGTTAAAAGTCACTAGCAGTTTTGAGTTCTAGCGATAATGGGGAAAAGAAATCCGGCAATTGATTATTTAATTATAAATAGGTTTATTGCAGGCGACAAAATAGGTACAATAATCTTGTTTAGAAATGATGTTATAAAAAGTTTAAATAGTATATTTTAAGTTAACCTGTCTATAAATTAAATGCAAATGAACCCATCAATTATTATTAAGAAATTTATGAGGATAATTCTGTATACATTTGTTCTGGCCATTCTATCAGTTCTCTGCATCATGTTTTGTAGCCCTGTTAATAGAGCAGAAATGTTTGGAATTTTTGTGCTTTTGATGAATTGCCTTATTATAACTATGAAATGGCTTTTATTATTTCTTGTGATATTCTTTGCTCTGTCATCTATTCTGTGTCATTATAATAATAACTCTTGTTTCCTTGTGTTCTCCAGCTCCAGTGTTTATAACCTTTTCAGACTTTTAACTTTAGCCCTTTGTATATTCATACTGAACATGGGCTTCTGGGTTGTCGATGTAGCTTAGTAGGTTCAGTGATGGTACGACATGCATGAAGGCTGGGGCTAGATTCCAGGTGCCACCTCTAATCAGGGCTGGGGAGGTGGAGGCAGAAGGGTAAGTTCATGCTCATGCTCAGCTGTGTAATGAGTGTAGGTCAGCTTGGCCTAGATGAGATGCTGTCCTCTGTCTCCCTGCAAAAGTGGGTTTCTTATAAATAGCATATATGTATTTATCCTGCTTTATTGTTGGGTCATTTAGATCTTTATTAAAAAAAGATGATGTTACCTTTAAACTTATCATCTCCCATGTTTTCTGTGTGTGTCAAGTAAATTTCTCTTCCCTTCATTTATCTTTCTTATTTTTTATTCTTTCATATATTACTTCCTGACCACAGTTTCCCCTGACTTCTCTCCTCCTAGCCCTTCCCCACCTACTCACCCCATCCCCCTCCTCCCCTCCTCCCCAGATCCATCACCACTATCTGCCCTTCCCTCAGAAAAGGGCAGGCCTCCCAGGGACATCAACTGAACACAGTTTGGACACATACTGTCGCATCAAGGCTGCACACGGCCACCCAGTCATGGGCGAAGTGTCCCTGAGGGTTAATTGAAGCTTTTGATAGCAGCTTTCTGTTTTCCTTTCTCCAGCTTTTGGAATTTGTTATACATTTCACTCCCTGCCAGGCACTGCACACTGCAATGTTCATATTTTAGAGTAATTATGCTTTGAGAGCCCTTAAATCATAACATCTCATCGTAAACAATACACACATACATGAATAACACAGAGAATATGTACACATAAATGAATACACCGGAAATAATATTAGGAGTAGCATTTCTGTATTCTGTTGGGCTTCAATAGTTCCAGAGAAAATCTAGCATTGTGATTTGTCTATAGACCCGATTGTGGATTGAACTTCAGACTCAAAGGACTCAGTTCTGGGCAATGCTACACTGAAGCCAAAGGAAGTGAGCTAGGCACGGCTGCTTTATTAAACAGTAAAGTGTGGAGTGAGTCATTTTGTCTTCTTCCCAGGGAAACAAACAAGAGTAGCCAACATTTTCTCCTGCCCTTTTTTTTTTCCATTGTATGTAAGAACTGGTCTCTCTGAACTCCCTGTTGCTCCCATTCTCCAGTTTCTCATCGGCCTGTCTACTTCCTGTTGATTTCTTCCGAGCCTTCTTTTTGTTTTGTTTCCCTGTGAATGTGAATGCACTGTCAGCATGGCTTGTGGCTCTGTGTCCTTGCGACATGTGTTCACTGTTCACAATATCACCAATCAGTCCACAGGTTTTGCAATTAAAAACATTTGTCATCCCCGGGGTGACTGCTAAAATTAATGTGGCCGTGAGGATTCCTTAGTTTTTAGGCTATAGAATTGTGTGACTTTTCTGCATACTTAATGGAAGTGGATTTTCTATTTCATACTGTGATTGAGCCATGTAATAAATATGTTTTGCTTTTTACATATGGTTAAATAGCCTCCCTTCTCCCCAGCAATTTTTTATGCTCCGAACTTGGTTCGCTCTTAAATTAGTGAGGCTATCATGTAGAAGTTTGCTGGCA
The DNA here is from genome assembly GCF_947179515.1 of Apodemus sylvaticus. NCBI lineage: Eukaryota > Metazoa > Chordata > Mammalia > Rodentia > Muridae > Apodemus > Apodemus sylvaticus. The sequence continues at coordinate 55,209,689 of NC_067489.1, forward strand.
CAATTCTTTATTTGGTAGCAGTGACAATTGTCATCTGTGTTCTCATTTGGAAATGCACATTTCAAAGTGTGTGGTTGGTTTTCTCTTCTAAACTAGGACATTATCTGAATGTTCTGCCTCCATCCTGTAATCCTCCCAGCATTCTGAGGCGTTGCCAAACTGCCTGCTCTTCCCTATTTAATGAACTAAGTCTTTACTTCATATATTTAGGAAAAAATGGTGGATGTTTAGTTGAAACATGCTTTTTCTACAGTATTATTTTTTTAAACTCCTGTCTCAAATTTTGAGGCACATATTGTATAGTTTCAAAATTTAGCACATGTGAAGTAGCCTTTTGGATTAGACAAGTGAAAGCATACAAAATACTGAAAAATAAATCTGCGAGAAAAATATTTTAAGATACTAGGACAATTAAAATTTACGTCTGGTGATGTGAAGGGAAAGTCACTTTGGCCTCTTAGGAAATAAACTGCCTTACAGACCTCTCTCTTTCAGTGGATACAGTGAAACTTTTGGGCACGTCGGCTGAAATGTGAATTTTATCAGAAATGAAATGACATAGTTTCCCTCAGGACTCCACCAGGCCATGCCCATGAAAAGAAAGGTGACCCATGTGGTTTTCAATCACACAGCCAGGAACTTTTAGTTGATCCATGACTCAGAACTCTTCAGATAAAACAAAAAAGCAATAGTTATTATTTCAATAAGAGTTCAGTTGTGGAACAAATAATATTTAAAACGCAAAAGGGGTCCTTAAGATAGATATAGTCTTAAATTCAGAGTTTGAGAAACTTCTGGATATGTGGGACAACTTGTATTTTGTGTAACTTAAGTGTGTACAGTGAAATGAGATGGCAAAAGGAGGGCAGGAGAATGTTATCACCCTTAAATTATGCAAGGAGGTAGCCACTCCAGGGGCAAAGAACACAACACGTCAGAGCTTAGAGAAAGAGGCCTTTTAGAAGACCAAGGTGTAGAACCAGGGAAAATGCAATGACAGTGTTGATCGCAGACATCTGTACTTCTGTTGAATGGCTTCAAATGGCAGCATCAAGGGAAGTGGCCTGGCTGTCATGGTAACGGAAAGGCAGTAAGGGAGGAAGTTTAATGACAGAAGCTCATGCTTATTTTGTTCTAGGCTTAGCTCTCTGAGGAAATACAGGCCCAAAGAATAATATCGTAGCATTACGATGCTTCTTGTTTCTACCACTAGGCAATACCAAATAGCCATTTACAACACACACACACACACACACACACACACACACACACACACACACACACAGATACACACACACACAGATACACACACACACACACACACACACACAGAGAGAGAGAGAGAGAGAGAGAGAGGTATGGGCTTGCATATACATTTTTTTCTCTTCATACCTTTTGTGCTTTTCAGAAAGAAACAAATGTCAACATTTATTTACATTATAAAATACATGCAAATTTATTAACATTATAAAATACATCAAGCAGGCCTTCTGTTTTCCCTCTGAGAGGTCCCAGTAACGTGGACTGGATCTTAGGGATGAGGGATTCTTTGACTTATCAAGTAAAGGATGAATTTCAGAAGTGATCTGGTTGACAAGATGGATATCCCAGGTTTCTCTAATTTAGTATTTGATGGAACGTGATGGAAGATGTGTATAGTAGTGGCCCCACTGAATCATGGCTTCCATTCCTTAAGCCTAGCAGGGTCCACTTTCATCCTGGCTTGCTTGGCCAGGGATCTTGGTTTCCCAATGTGGACAAGTGAAGAAACACATAACCCGAGGATTGTCTGCTTCTCCTGTCGTGAGCGCATGGGACCCTTTGAAGAAATTGGACCTGGGACCCTTTGAAGAAATTGGAGCTGCACCATAAGAGACAAATGGCCCTGCTGACCAATCAGCACCAACAGCCATGGATGTGAGACTGTCAAGATTCCCTGAGCTTGTGCGGCTCTACCCCGGCCATGTCTGTCTCCTGTCACACAAATTACCACAGGCACTAGTTAACCGATTTATTGCTAACTAAGTTGTACTATGCAACTAGCGTGTGAGGATACTCAAGACAGTAGTTTGATTGACTGCTTCATTTCTGTGATACAACCTTCTTATTTTTATTTTCTTTGTGTATTTATTCTCTCTGTCTCTGTCTCTGTCTCTGTCTCTCTTTCTCTGTGTGTGTCTCTGTGTGTGTGTGTGTGTGTGTGTGTGATGGTGCACGTGTGGAGGCCATTGGGCAACTTGTGGAAATGGTTTTCTCTTTCTGCCATGTTGATTCTGAAGATCCAGCGTCAATTCTCAAGCCTCATGGCAAGCATCTTGGCTCACTGAGCCATCTCACTGGTCCTGAATTATTTTTAAAGCCGTGTCCACATATCAGGGGGTATATTGGCATGTAGAGCTGAATTGCAGAGATACCCAAGATCAAAATGAAAGACTTTCTATTTTAAGAGGAAGAAGTTTTGCTTTTCTAAATTTACAAACGCAAATGTTAGGGTTAGAAGCATTAGTAGGAAAGGAATATGGCCAACTGGTTATCTGAAACAGGTGGCAGAGTAAAAACCTTTTAACTTTTTGGATAAGATGAGGAAGACAGCAGAAGCAGAAACTCACGGCACCTATTTTTACTATGCTGTATCATGATTTATCAGTTTGCTTCTATTACAGACACAAAGACATACTATGTTATGATTTCAAAAGCTTTGTAAAGTTTATATGCATTTTGAAATTTACCTCACATTTACAATAGAAGATATTCCTGTGAGTGGGTATCAAGTGTTTATGTAAGAAATCATGTATACTTTAAATAGTGCTTAAACTAACTAATGTAGTCTGATGGTCCTGGCTTGATGTTTCCAAACTGCTTAGAAGCTCCTGGCTCCATGTCTTTGGTAGTTGGGCCCAAGCTATAACTGTGATGAAATGGAAAACTCCATACGTCATAGGACCCATAGCATCTCACGTGTGCTAAATTCTTTATCAATCTCAGTCTTCTAGGTAGACAGGAGGCTATGGCCTTCAGGTACTCTTTTATAGTTTAGACTGGTGTGTGTGTGTGTGTGTGTGTGTGTGTGTGTGAGTGAAAGCAAAAGCCTTACCCAGAAGGGAGTTAGAGACAATGCTAATATAGAACCTTTCCCATTTCTACAGTGAGTAGAAAGAAGGACTAACCTGAGTGGATACAGCTGGTACTTCCTGCTAACTTCACTTTTAATTGGTGTGTCCTGAGCGATATATTGGGGCCACCATAAAATGGCAGGGTTACTCTTGGTTATCCCTGATGAAATATCTTCAAAGGTAGATGGAGACATACAAAATTCAAATGGGTTGTTTTCCTAAGTTACTTTCTGCCCATTTCAAAATGTAAACACCATGTCATATTTTGCAAGTTTCTATTTTATTCTTTTTTTTCATAAAACAATGTCAGGGATTTAACTCTTGGCTCAAAGTATAGTTTTAGATACCTTTTTGCATTGACAGCTGCCTTTGTAATACTCTGAGCCTGAGTTAGTTTCTTCGTGCCTACACGCAGAGTAACCTCTGCAAGGGACCCTCAGGGGCTGCCTCCACAGAATGTCCAAAGCTGACAGTGCAGTCTAGGGGAATCTAGTATCTAGATACTTTAGATAAATAAATAAAATTTGGTGTTGGGGAGTCAATCCAGGCCTTTTTCCATGCTATGCAAATATTGTACCATGGACGATACACCCCAGCTCCTGGATGTAAAAATACATAAAATTATATAGCATGTTTAATTATCCCCCAAATTTGGATTTTTTTAAATTTTTAATTTTTAAGTGGCCACAGATTTTGCTCATGGCTCTTATTATATATCAAGACAATGACTGAGGGTGATTGGTTTATGAATCCTTTGTGTCGTTTAAAAGTACAAACCCTGAAAGTCATGCTACAATAATAATGAGAACACAGCAATCCTTGGTTTATAGACCTGAAAACCAAGCCTCTTCTTTTGCCCCCTGGCTTTATCAGAGCGCCCGGATGCTTCCCCTAGTGAGCTGTGGACATTCTGTGGAGGCAGCCCCTGAGGGTCCCTTGCAGAGGTTACTCTGGGTGTAGGCACGAAGGAACTAACTCAGGCTCAGAGCATTACAAAGGCAGCTGTCAATGCAAAAGCTTTGGTTTCTGAAATTTTTCTTTTCCATAGGGACTGAGATGAAGTCAGCTAGTCCAGACACAAGCAGATGCCAGCATCATCTCTCATCATCTGTAGCATCTCTGTTTTCTCATCTCCCAGTTTCCAGTTTTCCCCTACTTTTTAACCGAAAAAAAAATCTGCTAACACTATACTTACTGACCTATATAGAGACCTGGAGGTTGTCAGCAGACTGCCAGTTCATTTTCTGAATGCCAGCATCCACTTAGTACGGATCTTCTGCTTCCCTACATGATACGTAGATTGGATTGCATTGTTATGAACACAGGGAAGGGCTGTCCCAAAGCTGTCCTATGTCCTACATCTTTTGTCTTTATCAGGATGCTCATCCCATCCTGATGCAGAGGGATTCCTCGGGTGATTACAACATGCTGATGAACGCCAAGCACCTTGTAGCTTCTGTATTGCATTTCCTAATCTGCCAGGATTGGGTTCTCCCTCTCACTCTCCTGCCATCAGCGAGAGGCCCTTTCTCCATTGTGTTCCCTTTGCCCGGTCCAGGCTCTCCACTCCCATCAATCCTGACATCAAAAGCAGCACAGTAATGCTGGGAAATGGCAGAGCAAATTACTCATTTCCTCAGTAATTGGAGACTTTTCAGAAGCTAGAAGTCTCCAGTGTAGAATGGAGGAGAGCCTTTCTTCTTGGATACAAATATAACTCTCCATTCACAGGATAAATGCTGGTTATTAAAATCCAAGCATGGGTGAATGACAGGAAAGCTTGTTTTATGCTTCATTTATTTAATAAACATCTGACAGTTTCTTCTTATGAAAATGCTACCCCTTTATCTTAGCGAGCAATGAAAAATAAGCTTTTTCTCTCTAGTTCTGACTGAGACTCAAAGGACATTTTTTTTGCTTCATTTGATGGCATTTTTACACCAAGCTGGAATTTGCTAAATGTGGCCTAAATCTTCAATACCTCTTATTAACTATTTAGTTTTTCAGTACATTCTCATGATATATCTACTTGATGGCCTTCATTCCTTAAGAACAAACCAGAAAGCTAGGTATTGTGAGATATGCTTCTGAATCCAGCACTCATGAAGCTGAGACAGGAGGATAGAGGTTTTGAAGACAGGTTAGACTACATATGGGGTCTCTGTCTCAACAATAACAATATAACATAAAAAAAACCAAACAAAGCACAAATAAAATGAAATATGGAAAAATGTTAAGCACAAAGCTTACAACTTGTAAAGTAGCTAGATACAGAATCATCTTATGCCTACCCTTCCCCCAGGTCAAGACTATCTAAAAGGATTTTATTTAACTAATCAGGGCAGAAAAGAGCTGTTTTGCTCTATCTGTTTCTACTTCTGTCTCAACCCAGTTCTGTAGCAGCTGTGAAACATGTTCACTAATGTTCTACTCTCTGCCCATTGAAAGGTGGTGTCTGTGTCTCTATCTTTGAATCTGTGGAATTATTATTGCTATGACCACCGTCAGGTATGACTCAGAATAATTATGATGGCTTGTTGCTTAGAAAGGACCACAGAGCTTGTTGGGCCATCTGATGTTGGTGCTCTGAATTATCATGTAAATGTCAGCCTACGGCGGAGACCACAGGCTATGTGGAAGTAGAGAGGATGCCCAGGGTCTTTGCCACATGTTAGGGGCCTGTTTCCATTTATTCTGGACTTAAATTTCTGTCTCTTTTCCTGGAGAATCCTTCCATGTATGAAAGTATAGCTGCACAAAATTGCAAAGGGAATTGCAATCTGTAAGATCTATGGGAATTGTAGATGTTTAGGTAGTGAACGCAAAGAAAATTAAAAAGGAGGCTAGGACTAATCCTGAGGGGCTGAGGTTTTTATTATAGATATAAGAAAGAGCACAGAGACATCTGGAAGAGTTCAAAGTGGACATGACCAGCCTACTGGACTGGGCCATGTGAGAAGAGGTGGAAAGGGAGAAGGAAGACCCAGGAGACAAGAGGTCATGGGGCAAAGAGACCATAAGGCCCAAAGAGCCAAAGAGTTGCAAAACCCAAATAGCTAGATTATGTAGGAAAAGGTAGGGCAGCCCAGCCCAGTCCCTGGGCTTCAGAAGTTTAGGGTAGGGATCCAGGGAAGGTAGCGACTGAGGGATGCTAGGAGAACTGGCCAGCATTAGCTTGAGCATGTTAATAGGCACCTTTTGTGCCTTTTTGTCCTGGATTTGAGACCTAACAGGTAGGTCAAGCCAAGAAGGTCTATGAATCCCAGAAAACGTGACCAGGTGCCACTGGCAACCCTTTTTGCTGTTGTTTGTTTGTTTATTTATTTATTTATTTATTTATTTATTTATTTATTTATATTGTTTCAGACAAGGTTGTGCTATGTAGCTTACATGAATGTTAATTGGGGAAGCAGCACATTCAACTTCTCTTTTTGATAATGTAATGATTAAAGCTCATCGTAAACTTGACTGTGTTTAGGATCACCCCAGGATAGACCTCTCAGTGAGTCTGTGAAGATGTATCCAGAGAGATTTAATGGAAGAGGCAAGACTCTCCCTGAATGTGGGGAACATCTTACAGGCAGAGGTCCTGGATCAAATAGACAGGTAAACAGGAGAAAGCAAGAGAGGACTTTCATCTCTGTCTGCTCCTGAAGGGGAACACAATGCTGTTATCAGCTGCCTCCTGCTCCTCCCTCCCATAGCCACAGCTGCTCTTCCCATTGCATCTTTCCAGTCATGATGAAACATTCTCAAACTATTACTCAAAGTTAACCCTTGCATTCCCAAGCTACTTCTTGTCAGGTATTTAGTTGGAGTAACGAGCCCATAACTTGTAGATGTAGGACACTTTGGTGGCTGTCTAGAGGGGAGATTTGAAGGAAACAACCGAGCAGTGTCAGTTTGGAGACACTGGCAGCCTGGGTGAGAGACCAGGAAGCCTTAGGCTAGTGCTGTTGGAATGGAGATGAATGGGAAAATCCGCTATGAAGTAAAACTGGCAGAGTTAGCAACTGATGTGGGGGAAGAGGTGGAATGGGCCAGGGAGTAACTGTGTAATTTAATAAAAGTGAAAATATGTGAGCTCAGCAGAAACAGACAAGGTCAAGCTGGTGTCAACAGTGCTGTGCGGGAGACCATAAAGGTTTGAGGCTTCTAGTCTGACTCCTCAACAGTTCCTGAAAGCAATTCAAGGAAATAAATTCTGAAAAGGATTCTTGTCATTTTCTGGAGAGATCACCTAGGCTAAGCAACTTACTATTCTGTTTTGAAGACTAATTTACTTGGTTGGCTATTTGGCTATATTTTTATATTTAAGGTTTCCTGATGGTTTAGCCAATATAGAATCTTCAGGAGATGCTATTTATGTGAAGATTTGGTTATACTAACCTAGAAATCACTTAAAATTAATAATGCTGAAAATAAGGGAGATGAACAGAAAGTTACAAGAAATAAATGCTCAGTAATATTTGCTAATTGAGCCGAGCAGAAAGTCTATTACAACTCATCAGATTCAGCTGTATATGATGGTGGTGTTACCATTCTTAGTTCTACCATAAAAATAATTTAAGGCAGTTTCCATCTGCACCTAAAGCTGATCCTGTGCACAGCACCCAGAGCTGATCCCATGCTACAGTGCTCCATACCCAAATACCACTAGGCAAGAGTGGGTCTCCCAGGAGTGCCAACATACCTGTGAGCAGAGGTAAGACCACCACTTCTGCTCAAATTCCTGGTCCTAGAGTGACCTTCCCAAAGCCATTAGGATACAGGAACCAAGGAAAAGCTGTGGACAGGATTCTTCTGGTTTCTGTCTGCACAACAGAGCTGACTCTCTGCTACAACTCTCCATACCCAAAATCTTCCCTAAGAGAACTGGACTCCCAAGAGTACTGACACACAGGCTTGCAGGAGGGACAAGCCACAGTCAAAGACAGCAAGACCAGTTAACACCAGAGATAGCCAGATGGCAAAATGCAAGGGTAAGAACATAAGCAATAGAAACCAAGGCTACTTGGCATCATCAGATCCCAATTCTCCTACCAGAGCAAGTCCTGGATATCCCAACGCACCAGAAAAGCAAGACTCTGATTTAAAATCACATTCCATGATGATGATAGAGGACTTTAAAAAGGACATAAATAACTCCTGTAAAGAAATACAGGAGAACGCCGGTCAACAGGTAGAAGCCCTTAAAGAAGAAACACAAAAATACCTTAAAGAATTACAGGAAAACATAACTAAACAGGTAAAGGAATTGCACAAAATCATGCAGAATCTAAAAATGGAAATAGAAACAACAAAGAAATCACAAAGGGAGACAACCCTGGAAATAGAAAACCTAAGAAAGAAATCAGGAGTCATAGATGCAAGTATCACCAACAGAATAAAAGAGATAGAAGAGAGGATCACAGGTGCAGAAGATAACATAGAAAACATTGACACAGCAAAGAAAATGCAAAATTCAAAAAGCTCCTAATCCAAAACATCAAGAAAATCCAGGACACAATGAGAAGACTAAATGTAAGAATAATAGGTATAGAAGAGAATGAAAGAATGGATTGATTTTCATTCTTCTTGCACCAGTTGAGCCAGCACCATTTGTTGAAAAGGCTATCTTTTCCACACTGGATGGTTTTAGCTCCTTTGTCAAATATCAAGTGACCATATGTGTGTGGGTTCATTTATGGTTCTTCAATTCTATTCCATTGACCAACCTGCCTGTCACTGTACCAAGAACATGCAGGTTTTAACACTATTGCTCTGTAGTACTGCTTGAGGTCTGGGATACTGATTCCACCAGAAGATCTTTTACTGTTGATAATAGTTTTAGCTATCCTGGGTTTTTGTTATTCAAGATGAACTTGAGAATTGCTTTTTCTAACTCTATGAAGAATTTAGTTGGAATTTTGATGGGGATTGCATGGAATCTGTAGATTGCTTTTGGCAAGATGGCCATTTTTATAATATTAATCTTGCCAGTCCATGAGCATGGGAGATCTTTGCATCTTCTGAGATTTCTTTCTTCAGAGACTTGAAGGTCTTGTCATACAGATCTTTGACTTGTTTGGTTACAGTCACACCAAGATACTTTATCTTATTTGTGACTATTGTGAAGGGTGTTGTTTCCCTAATTTCTTTCTCAGCCCAAACCAGGAGCTGGTTCTTTGAGAAAATCAACAAGATAGATAAACCCTTAGCCAAACTGACCAAAGGGCACAGAGAAAGTATCCAAATTAACAAACTTAGAAATGAAAAGGGAGATATAACAACGGAAACTGAGGAAATCCAAAAAATCATCAGATCCTACTACAAGAGACTGTACTCAACACAACTGGAGAATCTGGAGGAAATGGACAATTTCCTTGACAGATACCAAATACCAAAATTAAATCAGGACCAACTAGACCATCTAAACAGTCCCATAATGCCTAAAGAAGTAGAAGGAGTCATAGAAAGTCTTCCAACCAAAAAAAGCACAGGACCAGATAGATGGTTTCAGTGCAGAATTCTATCAGACCTTCAAAGAAGAGTTAACACCAATACTCTTCAAACTATTCCACAAAATAGAAACAGAAGGAACACTACCCAATTCCTTCTACGAAGCCACAATTATGCTGATCCCAAAGCCACACAAAGATCCAACAAAGAAAGAGAACTTCAGACCAATTTCCCTTATGAACATCGATGCAAAAATACTCAATAAAATTCTTGCCAACCGAATCCAAGAACAAATCAAAATGATCATCCACCATGATCAAGTAGGCTTTATCCCGGGAATGCAGGGTTGGTTCAATATATGGAAATCCATCAATGCAATCCACTACATAAACAAACTCAAAGAAAAAAAACACATGGTCATTTCATTGGATGCTGAAAAAGCATTTGACAAAATTCAGCATCCTTTCATGCTTAAAGTCTTGGAGAGAACAGGAATTCAAGGCCCATACCTAAACATAGTAAAAGCAATATACAGCAAACCAGTAGCCAGCATCAAACTAAATGGAGAGAAACTTGAAGCAATCCCACTAAAATCAGGGACTAGAAAGGGCTGCCCCCTTTCTCCTTATCTTTTCAATATTGTACTTGAGGTACTAGCTCGGGCAATTCGACAACATAAGGAGGTCAAAGGGATACAAATTGGAAAGGAAGAAGTCAAACTATCATTATTTGCAGATGACATGATAGTCTACCTAAGTGACCCAAAAAATTCCACTAGAGAACTCCTACACCTGATAAACAACTTCAGCAAAGTGGCAGGTTATAAAATCAACACAAGCAAATCAGTGACCTTCCTATACTCAAAGGATAAGCAGGCTGAGAAAGAAATTAGGGAAACGACCCCCTTCACAATAGCCACAAACAGTATAAAGTATCTTGGGGTGACTCTTACCAAACATGTGAAAGATCTTTATGACAAGAACTTCAAGACTCTGAAGAAGGAAATGGAAGAAGACCTCAAAAAATGGGAAAACCTCCCATGCTCATGGATCGGCAGAATCAATATAGTTAACATGGCCATTTTGCCAAAAGCAATATACAGATTCAATGCAATACCCATCAAAATCCCAACTCAATTCTTCACAGAGTTAGAAAGAGCAATTAACAAATTCATCTGGAATAACAAAAAACCCAGGATAGCTAAAACTATTCTCAGCAACAAAAGAAAATCTGGGGGAATCAGTATCCCTGACCTCAAGCAATACTACAGAGCAATAGTGTTAAAAACTGCATGGTATTGGTACAGTGACAGGCATGCAGATCAATGGAACAGGATTGAAGATCTAGAAATGAACCCACACATCTATGGCCACTTGATCCTCGACAAAGGGGCTGAAAACATCCAATGGAAAAAAGATAGCCTTTTCAACAAATGGTGCTGGTTCAACTGGAGGTCAGCATGCAGAAGAATGCGAATTGATCCATCCTTGTCTCCTTGTACTAAGCTCAAATCCAAATGGATCAAGGACCTCCACATAAAGCCAGACACTCTGAAGCTAATAGAAAAGAAACTGGGGAAGACCCTTGAGGAAATTGGTACAGGGAGAAAATTTCTGAACAGAACACCAATAGCGTATGCTCTAAGATCAAGAATTGACAAATGGGACCTCATAAAATTACAAAGTTTCTGTACGGCAAAGGACACCATCAAAAGGACAAATTGACAACCAACAAATTGGGAAAAGATCTTCACCATTCCTACATCAGATAGAGGGCTAATATCCAATATATATAAAGAACTCAAGAAGTTAAGACTCCAGAAAACCAAACAACCCTATTAAAAAATGGGGTACAGAGTTAAACAAAGAATTCTCACCTGAAGAACTTCGGATGGTGGAGAAGCATCTTAAAACATGCTCAACTTCATTAGTCATTAGGGAAATGCAAATCAAAACAACCCTGAGATTTCACCTTACACCAGTCAGAATGACTAAGATTAAAAATTCAGGAGACAGCAGGTGTTGGAGAGGGTGTGGAGAAAAAGGAACACTCCTCCACTGCTGGTGGGGTTCCAAATTGGTACAACCACTCTTGAAATCAGTCTGGCGGTTCCTCCAAAAACCGGGCACCTCACTTCCAGAAGATCCTGCTATACCACTCCTGGGCATATACCCAGAGGATTCCCCACCATGTAATAAGGATACATGCTCTACTATGTTCATAGCAGCCCTATTTATAATTACCAGATGCTGGAAAGAAGGTATCCCTCAAAAGAAGAGTGGATGCAAAAAATGTGGCATATCTACACAATGGAGTACTATTCAGCCATTGGAAACAATGAATTCATGAAATTCTTAGGCAAATGGATGGAGCTAGAAAACATCATACTAAGTGAGGTAACCCAGACTCAAAATGTGACTCATGGTATGCACTCACTAATAAGTGGATATTAACCTAGAAAACTGGAATACCCCAAACATAATCCATACATCAAATGAGGTACAAGAAGAAAGGAGGAGTGGCCCCTTGTTCTGGAAAGACTCAGTGAAGAAGTATAGGGCAAAACCAGAACGGGGAAGTGGGAAGGGGTGGGTGGGAGGACAGGGGGAGAGAAGGGGGCTTATGGGACTTTCGGGGAGTGGGGGGCTAGAAAAGGGGAAATCATTTGAAATGTAAATAAAAAATATATCGAATAAAAAATAAAAAAAAGAAAAAAAATAAATCATACAGTATCAAAAAAATAGTGGAAGACTTCAACACCCCAATCTTATCAGTGGACAGATCATGGAGGGAGACACAGTGAAACTAACAGAAGTTATGGACCAAATGGATTTAACAGATACCTATAGAACATTTGATCCTAAATCAAAAGAATATACCTTCTTCTCAGCACCTCATGGTACCTTCTCCAAAATTGACCATATAATCCATCACAAAACAGGCCTCAACAGATATAAGAAAATTGAAATAATCCTATGCATCCTATCAGATCACCATGGACTAAGGTTGGACTTCAATAGCAACAAAAACAACAGAAAGCCCACATACACATGGAAGCTCTACTCAGTGATAACTTGGTCAAAGAAGAAATAAGAAAAGAAATCAAAGGCTTTTTAGAATTTAATGAAAATGAAGGTACAACATACCCAAATTTATGGGATACAATGAAAGCAGTTACTCATAGCTTTGATTGCCTCCAAAATATAACACCAGCATCTTAACAGCATATCTGAAAGCTCTAGAATGAAAAGAAGTAAATACACCCAAGAGTAGAAGAAGGCAGGAATTCATCAAACTCAGGGCTGAAATCAATCAAGTAGAAACAAAAAGAAGTATACAAAGAATCAACAAAACCAGGAGCTGGTTCTCTGAGAAAATCAACAAGATAGATAAAATCTCAGCCAGACTACCCAGAGGGCACAGAGACAGTATCTAAATTAACTAAATCAGAAATGAAAAGGGAGATATAACAACAGAAACTGAAGAAATTAATAAAAATCATCAGATGCTACCACAGAGGCCTATGTTCAACAAAACTGGAAAATTTCGATGAAATGGACAATTTTCTATACATATACCAGGTATCTAAGTTAAATCAGGATCAGGTAAACCATCTAAACAGTCTCATAATCCCTGAAGAAATAGAATCAGTCATTAAAAGTCTCCCAACCAATAAGATCCCAGGACTAGATGGTTTTAGAGCAGAATTCTATCAGACCTTCAAAGAAGACCTAATACCAATACTCTTCAAACTCTTCCACAAATTAGAAACAGAAGGAACAGTATCCAATTCAGTCCATAGATACCAGATAGATAGAAGCAATATTATGCAGATTCCAAAACCACACAAATAACAAAGAAAGAGAACTGTAGACCAATTTCCCTTACGATATACATGCAAAAATATTCAATAAAATTCTTGCCAACTGAATCCAAGAGCACATCAAAAGGATCATCCATCATGATCAAGTAGTCTTCATCCCAGGGATTCAGGGATGATTCAATATACAGAAATCCATCAACATAATCCATTATATAAACAAACTGGAAGAAAAAAATCAAATGATCAATTCATTAGATGCTGAGAAAACATTTTACAAAATCCAACACTCCTTCATAATAAAAGTCTTAGCGAGATCAGGAATTCAAGGCACATACCTAAACATAGTAAAAGCAATATAAAGCAAACCAGTAGCCAACATTAAACTAAATGGAGAGAAACTTGAAGCAATCCTACTAAAATCAGAGACCAGATAAGACTGCCCACTCTCTTCCTCCGAAAACTGGGCACCTCACTTCCAGAAGATCCTGCTATACTACTCCTGGGCATATACCCAGAGGATTCCCCACCATGTAATAAGGATACATGCTCTACTATGTTCATAGCAGGCCTATTTATAATTGCCAGATGCTGGAAAGAACCCAGGTATCCCTCAACAGAAGAGTGGATGCAAAAAATGTGGTATATCTACACAATGGAGTACTATTCAGCCATTAGAAACAACGAATTCATGAAATTCTTAGGCAAATGGATGGAGCTAGAGAACATCATACTAAGTGAGGTAACCCAGACTCAAAAGGTGAATCATGGTATGCACTCACTAATAAGTGATTATTAACCTAGAAAACTGGAATACCCAAAACATAATCCACACATCAAAGAGATACAAGAAGAAAGGAGGAGCGGTCCCTGGTTCTGGAAAGACTCAGTGAAACAGTATTCGGCAAAACCAGAACGGGGAACTGGGAAGGGGTGGGAGGGAGGACAGGGAAAGAGAAGGGGGCTTACGGGACTTTCGGGGAGTGGGGGGGGGCTAGAAAAGGGGAAATCATTTGAAATGTAAATAAATTATATCGAATAAAAAAAATTAAAAAAAAAAAGGAAACAACTTGCACAACCCATACATGCTCCATAAAATCTACTCACCACCGCCAAAATAGAAATTCTAAATAGAGCCATGCTCTTAGTGCCCTCTGGGGGAAAAAAAAAGACTGCCCACTCTCTCCATACCTATTCAATACAGTTCTCAAAGTCTTAGCAACTTTTTTTTTTTTTTTTTTGCTAAGACTTAGAGAACAATATTGAATAGGTATGGGAAGGTAAGGAACAAAAGGAGGTCAAAGGGATACAAATTGGAAAGGAAGAAGTCAAAATCTGACAATTTGCAGCTGATATGATAGTACACTTAAGTGACCCAAAAAAATCTACTAGAGATCTCTTAAACCTGATAAACAACTTCAGCAAAGTGGCTGCATATAAAATTAACTCAAACAAATTAGTAGCCTTCCTATATTCAAAGGATAAACAGGCTGAGAAAGAAATTAGGGAAACAACACCCTTCACAGTAGTCACAAATGATATAACATACATTGCTGTGACTCTAACCAATTAAGTGAAATATCTGTATTTCAAGAACTTCAAGTCTCTGAAGAAAGAAATCAAAGAAAATCACAGAAGATAGAAAGATCTCCCATGCTCATGGATTGGCAGGATTAATATAGTAAAAATGGCCATCTTGACAAAATCAATCTACAGATCCAATGAAATCCCCAACAAAATTGCAACTCAATTCTTCATAGAGTTAGAAAGAGCAATCTTCAAATTTCATTTGGAATAACAAAAAACCCAGGTTATCGAAAACCATTCTGAACAATAAAAGAACATCTCAGGGAATCACTGTCCTTGACCTCAAGCTATACTACAGAGCAATAGTGGTAAAAACTGTATTATATTGATACAGAGGAAGCTCAGTGGAATAGAATTGATGCCCAGGAAATGAATCCATGCACCTATGGTCACCTGATCTTTGACAAAGGAGCTAAGTGGAAAAAAGAATTTTCAACAAATGGTGCTCGTTCTACTTGAGGTCAACATGTAGAAGAATGCAAATCAATCCATTTTTATCTCCTTGTACAAAGCTCAAGTCTAAGTTCATCAAGGACCTCCACATAAAACCCAATACACTGAAACTAATAGAAAAGAAAGTGGGGAAGAGCCTTGAGCACATGGTTACATGGGAAAATTTCCAAAACACCAATAGCTTATGCTCTAAGATCAAGAATTGACAAATGGGACTTCATACAATTGCAAAGCTTCTGTAAGGCAAAATACACTGTCAATAGGACAAAATGGCAACCAACAGACTGAGAAAAGATCTTTATCAATCCTATATCCAACAGAGGGCTAATATCCAATATATACAAAGAACTTAAGTTAGACTCCAGAGAGTCAAATAACCCTATTAAAAATGGGGTACAGAGCTAAACAAAGAATTTTCAAGTGAGGAACATCGAATGGCCAAGAAACACTTAAAAAAATATTCAACACCCTTAATTATAGGGGAAATGTAAATCAAAACAACCCTGAGATTCCACCTCGTTCCAATCAGAATGGCTAAGATGAAAAGCTCAGGGGACAGCAGATACTGGCAAGGATGTGTAGAAAGCAGGACACTCCTCCACTACTGGTGTGATTGCAAGCTGGTACAACCACTCTGGAAATCAGTCTGGCATTTCCTCAGAAAATTGGACACAGTGTTTCCTGAGGACCCAGCTATACCACTCCTGGGCATATACCAAAATGATGCTCCAATATGTAACAAGGACACATGCTCCACTATGTTCATAGCAGCCTTATTTATAATAGCCAGAAGCTGGAAAGAACCCAGATGTCCTTCAACAGAGGCATGGATACAGAAAATGTGATACATTTACACAATGGAGTACTACTCAGCTATCATAAACAATAAATTCATGAAATTCTTAAGCAAATGGATAGAACTAGAAAACATCATCCTGAGTGAGGTAACCCAATCACAAAGGAACTCACAAGGTATGCACTCACTGATAGGTGGATATTAGCCACCCAAGGTACAAGTCACAGACCACACGAAGCTCAAGAAGGAAGAAGGAAGACCAAAGGGTAGGTGCTTTGGTTCTTCTTAGAAAGGGGAACTAAATACTCACAGGAGGAAATATGGAGGCACAGTGTGGAGCAGAGTCTGCCACACCTGGGGATCCATCTCATACATAGTCACCTATGCAGACACTATTGTGGATACCAAGAAGTGCTTGATGACAGGAGCCTGATAGAGCTGTTTCTTGAGAAGTTCTGCCAGAGCCTGACAAATACAGAGACAAATGCTCCCAGCCAACCTTTGGCCTGAGAAAGGGGCTCCAGTGAAGTAGTTAGAGAAAGGACTGAAGGAGCTGAAGGGGTTTGCAACCCCGTAGGAAGAACAACAATATTAACTAACCAGACTCCCGATCACTGGCCCCTGAGCTCCCAGGGAGTCATGGAGGGACCCACAGCTCCAGCAGCCTATGTAGCAGAGGATGGCCTTGTTGGACATTAATGGGAGAAGAGGCCCTTGGTTCTGTGAAGGCTTGATGCCTTCCGACCAGTGTAGGGGAATTGGAGGGGAGGGCTGTGGGTGTAGGTGGGTCTATGGGGAACACCCTTATAGAAGCAGGGGAGGGGGGATTAGTTAGGTTTTTTTGGGGGGGGACTGGGAAAGGGGATAACATTTAAAATGTAAATAAAGAAAATATCCAATAAAAATAATTTAAGGAAGTACTGGGGTTTTTAAATTTTTGTACCTTACTCTTTCTTCTTTTCTGTCCTGCAGATTGGCATGGGGAATACAAGTAATCAAAACAACTCTGACCACTATTTTCAAAATCTGACGCTGCAATGGCAGACATAGGACTTAAATTCTTTTTTTTTTCATCTCTTTTTCTCTTGTTTAGAAAATTCTGACTGTGGTTGAGGATGCTGCCTACTCTACCAGTATTGCATGTACCAAGCACAGCAGAAGGCCCTGGGCTCAGTTTCCAATACCACAACAGAGGCAGAATGGGCCTGTGAGGAGTAATGCTATGCCATAAAAGAAAATGTAGGCCGGGCAGAAAGAGAGAAGCTAGAAACATAAAGACTCTGAACTTGAGTAGTTTTCCCTAGGAAAATAGAGAAACAATTGTTTCCTTGGCCTTGGTGGGTTGGTTTTGACTGTGACTCAAGTAAGTTTTACAAAGGCAACATTACGTACACACCCCTGGTGAGATCCGTTTGCTCTGTTAGGTTAGAAAGCATGATTGTGAAGGCTGGGCCATAAGTATCGGAAGCCTTTGGCATTTCCTTCCCTGATAATGTGCAGAGCATGAATGATGGAGGAAAGATGGTATAGGGCTCATCACTGAGCCTCTGTGATGGGCTGGGCATAGGAGTGTTGGCCACCCCGTTCCTGTCACTCATTATGAGAGCATGTGCTAAAGTTACAGGAGGCAGTTAAATGTCAGAAATCTGGGGAAAGTCCTGCAAAGCTCTTTATCTCTAGACTAAAGGACAGAAGCTGGAGATAGATGGACAGATTTTGAATCTGGGTCAGGCCTTGGCTCATGGCCTGGTAGAAGAAGAGAGGAATCCTGGCAGAAACTCCATGCAGAAAGGCTGTGATCTGTAATGTTCATTGGCTGCTCAACTCAGTCACATAGGAGATAGCAATGCCTCTTTTAGGAGTGCCTGTAAGGCCATGTTTAGGGACAGCTTCCTGGGGAGGGAAGAGCAAACTGAATGTGCGTGTGGCATCGTCCCAGAAATAAAAAGCCCACCGAGCGCTGACATTTCCCCTTCTCCATTTCCTGGCTGTGCTGGCAAAAGTTGCTCTGCTCTTTGTTTCCCAACACGGGGACGATACTTTTGAAAGCACGAAGACACAAATAAACTCTTCACCCCCTAGCTATCAGACATTTTGTTCACAGAAATGCTGAAAAGTGAGTAAAACAGAGGTAAAGATTTTTTTCCCCTTCAAATCATCCATGGAAACCATTGGTAAGGATATCTAAATCCAATGCCAACATGAAATGTATTGATGGACATAGAGAAGGCCACAGCTGCTTTGGTGGGATGTATTATTCAGTATGTTCCGAGTGTTTTCTTGTTTTAATTACTTTTTTCTAGTAAACCAGAGTTAGGTTTGGTTCTGTACCCCAAAGCAGGTTCAAGATCTATCATCAGTAAAACAGATATATTTATCACTGTCTTGCTTGGGCTGTCTGATCACCTTTCAAGCCAGAAAAGATTTACTTTGTTGTATAGTTGTCAAAATCCAGTGAGGTGCTCTGTTACAACTACCATTTTCAAGAAGCAAACTTTTCATTCTGTATCAAATCTATAAAACTTCCCCATAAAGGGACCAGAGAGTGAAATGCACTCAGGCCCCAGGCCAGAGTAAAAGTATATTGCCTGACAGAGTCCAGTGCTATAAAATACAAGAGAAATAGCTTTTCTGGGGGGGGGAGGGTGGTATAAAAAACAGTACTATTAAGTTTCAGATTTACCTGTAACAAAAATATGCACAATTGATTGAACTAGTAAGGGGCTATTTTCATTGCTAAAATCTTTTTATTGCTATGATTTTTATGATCCTTAATTTTACTTGTGATTGAGGGGATGCCTAGTGTGGATTTCTATCTCATTTTTAAAGATATGATGATGATGGTGACAGTGAGGGCGACGATGATTGCAGTGATGACAGAAAGGTTATACAGACCTGTGTATTTCAGAGCAAATGCCAAGCTGTGTGGATTGAAGGTGGAAGAGAAGAAAATAAGGAAAGAAAATAAGGGAACAGTTTAGTCTGTTTTGTGAATGGCTGTTGTTTCACCTTCAGTGAGTCTTTGCAGAGAATACACTAACCAGTACATTCTGCATGGACTATCCCTCCATTTTTAAAGTAAAGGATTGGGTCAACTTCATTCCAAATCAAATAGAGACATCTAATGAGATTGGGGAGAGGGGGAGCTGTTGTTTCCAGAAAGAAATGAGAGTGTGGCTTTCAGAAGGGGGCAAATAAACATTAGCTGACATATAAATGATCATACAGCATAGGGTCTTTATACATAGACCGCTATAAGTTAGACTACATTGGGAAGTAGTGGGCGTGGTGTTGAGAATGTGCAGTAAGCATCAAGCACCAAACAACTGTTTAAAGTACACCCTTGGGGCCAGACTCTCCTGTGATATACCCTGAAAAATGTGTTCTTTGTGACTTAGTTTTCTCTGCTGTCACTTGGAGCTGGCAATGATGGCACTAGGATATTAAAACGTTAGTTCATGTGGAATGTACCTGGACCATCTGAGCTCACTGTGAGTGCTGGCTATTGTGGCCACTGTTAACAGTCTGCAGAGAGAGAACCAGAGAGCTAGCCTGTGTGAAATGATCTTTTCCCACATGATTTCATAAGCTGAATTTTGTGAATCTTTGACTTTTCATTTCTTTTGAAGGGGAGTTCTTTACCTAGACAACCTTTATTCATTCTAAGAGCTTACAAATGATATCATCAGCTTATTAGTAATTAATGCTCAGTAGTAGAGGTGCTCCTTTATGACAAGCTGTGGCTCTGTCTCATTCCTAGAATGGTGCTTAAACACATGCTGAAAGAATGTGTGTGTGTGTGTGTATAGGAGTGGAAGTCTTCTAAGTTATGACAGTTTATTTTAGTTTCTTTTATTCTTTCCTCCACAAACCCACGTGTTAGCTTTCCTCTTGATACTTTGGCACTGTAAGAATAAGTATCCTACATGCCTATCATAGTTCTGTATGGGTAGTTCTCTCCATTTCAGTATGAATCTGCTGTAGATAACTGGGATTGCTCTTTGCACATTTTCTGGGATGTGTTAAATATCAAGTCTTACATTCTTCTGAGGACTTGGAATCATTTCTGGGGACTATTCCATTTCTTTCTGTTTTGCTCTATTCTGTTCTATTTCATATCACATTCACAGCCTGTTGCAAGAAACAGTAGAAATAAGAAAGAAACAATGGTATAGGGTTTGCTCAAGAGGAATTTACAATATGGTGTCAGACTGGGAACTTGGGTAGCAACTACTGGAAACACTACAAAGTGTATATGTTGGAATATTTCCAATGTCAGGTCCTTAGTGGAGTTCAAAGTGGTATTGACATGCTCATGGAAACATGATTTCAGCCCTGGAAACCCTGGTACTCTCTCCAGATCTCTTCTTTCTGTTGGAATACTTTTCTCTCCCCCTGCTGTGGCTCTGTGAATCTTCCACAGTTCTTCCTTCTTGCTTAAGGAACACTGTTTATATACTTACAACTTGCTAGGGAAGCCAGAGGATTTTTAGCCCCTTCCCAGTGTTGCTTCCAGGCATAGCCAGTGGCTGTCACAGGATGCAAAAGCCAGGCTTTCCCATAGCATAAGCTGTACAAGGGGATTAATGCTTTGTATCTCTCTTGTTCAACATATGTGCCTTTCCTGTCTCTACTCGTTTCCTAAGCCTTCTTCCTTTCCTGTAGCAGGCCTTCCCTGAATCACATTCCTCCAAGCAATTAAATTTCCCCACATTTATGTTTCCAGTTCTACATTCAGAGGATTGACACAGAAGTCAGTTTTCTTGTTAGTTACTTCCAACAAAACATTAGGGGATACTGACATTCATCAATTTCAACTTGTTTCTTTGGTGATTCTGCATTTTAAACTTAATAACAGACAGACAGGAAATCTTTTCACTTGATTTTCCCCTCTTTTAATTGGAAAAAAAATTTACTCATTTGCATCTTGTGGGACTTCAAGCCTAGAATCCTTCTAGATCCACTTAAGAATGCAATGATTGCTCTCTGGACTGTAGACCACCTGGTGAGGCATACAAGGTACATTTACAAATTAAGAGGTTGCCACATACATCTATCATCTTGGCAGGTTATGGCGTGTTGAGCAGTAATGATTATAGCAAATTTTACATGGAAGAATTGTGTGCCTCTGTTTACTTGTTCAGTGCCCTTTGATCTTGGATTTAAAAGAAAATGAAAAATATGTGCTCACTACTTTAGATCTGTGTAGTAATTCACAAGTGTCCAAGCCTTCTTTATATAGTTTTGACTGAGGCTTAGCCCAAGAATGATATATAAAAGTTGGCATGGAGGAACTGGGTCCCATGAGTATCCAGCACTAGGCAACTCAGACAAAAGTTTTAGAGGCTCAATCTATTGCAGGACAGCAGATCCCAGCAGGGCTTTCCTCTTATACTGTGTCAGTAAAATAGAAGAATAAATTTATATTTCTATTTTCTCTGACTCTTCTTAGAATTGAGAGTTTCCGAGGACCCACTGATGCAGTGTTCTGAGGAGGTGTGTACCTTGACATGTTTTATGCAGGTTTCCCTGAATAAAAGGCAGAAAATTAACATTTTGACTATTTACATTTGGTCTCCTAAGGTGATTTCTGTTTCCCACATTCATAGACTTTTTATCTCCCCAATATTATCTTTTCTTTTTTTTCTAGCTCATGTATATGTAGACACGATCAAGTGTAAACAGTGTCTTCCAACTACTTGACCCACTTGAAGGCCGGATCTCTGTTGAGGCTGTGTGGAATTAGTTATAAGAGCCTAGGGTTATTATTTAGTATTGCCAGGGCCTTTTCTGGTTTTGAGTCATTTACCTATTTACACATCCCTTCAGGGATTGTAAATGGCAGTCACTAGGTCACCACCCAACATGAAATATTCAATGTTGTCTATAAATAGAATAGAAAGTCCTCTTGGGTTATTCCCATAACTGCTGTGTTATGATAATTCAAAGAGCAGCCCAGAGGATGCTGCACTGGCGCTTGAAATGACATTTGCCAGGATACCTTGTAAAGATAAAATCCATGGTATGTGTAGATGAGAAGTCCCTACACACACACACACACACACACACACACACACACACACCATTCATCTTTGATTGTTGCCAGGTACAAGCTGTTCTTAACCCTTTGCTTCTAGTCATACTATCCCGGCTTTATTCTAGTTGTGTGGGTCAGATAACCATGTTCTGAGGACACTTCCCTTCCTGTATGGTCATGACGTTTTCTGCTCCTTAGAGCTGAACAAAAGAAAGACATTCATTTTGCTGAGTGCCCTGGGTCACAGACATATCTGCCTGTGCTACAAAGATAAGGAAACCCAGCCATATGATGAATCCTGATAGAACACTGGAGAATTAAAGCTTTGATGTTGGCCACAGTTCCAAAGGAGATGAGATGCTGATTAGACACCCTGCGCCTTGCTGTCCTCTGACACATTGTCCAGGTGATATGGACTGAGACTTAAAGCAGTGAATCAAAGAACCCTGCACTGAATTCGTCCCTTTAGTGCTCACGTTTAGGGAGGTCATTTTTGGTAGAATCCAGACCAGACTTCTGCCCATGTTCCTGATGCAACCCCTACACTCCCCAGTCTCACGGACACTGGCAGAGACCATACTGAGAGCATCGTCTGTGAGTCTCTAGCAGACAGACTTCCAGGTGTGTCAATTGCCCACTTCGGGAAGAGACTGGGCATGCTCAGGCACGTCGAAAGGCAGTCATATATTTCCTTCTGCATCCCCTTTCTTGCTGCTTGCTAGGGAATCTGAGAAGCTACTTGCTGTAAAGCTTTTCCCCTTTCCTCAGACACACATCAGAGGGAATTCCACTCCAGTTTCACGGACCTGATTGCCTTCTGAGCCTTTGCTATGCTGCTGTCTATCTGTCTATGGTGCTAATAGATCTTCTATTAAATGCTTAACGTCTAGTGATTTGTCTCAGGGTCATATGTGGGCTTCTTAATGCATTCAGCTTTCCCAACTTTTATCCTCTAAAGCCCACAGAGGCCAGTCATTTAGGAAACACTCAGCATGTTCCAGGAAGTGCACAGTCTGTATTGGAGGTGTCCAGTTAATCTGTGACCCAGGGTATAGACACCCGTACTGCAACTGTAATCGCCATGAGCAACCGAACACTTTATGCTTTTAGTCCTGGTTTGTGTCCTTTGGTAAGAAAGCTTTGCATTATTTTGCCACCTTCCTCCTTGTTTTCCTTTTAAGAAGGCTCTTGCTATGTCCCATGGTTGCCTGGTTGGCCTGGAACAGGATATGTAGACCAGACTCAACTCCAATTTTCAGTTCTCCTGCCTCCACTTTTCAAGTACTGAATTTCTGCTTGTGTCATCATGCTTAGCTCTAGAGTGGTTGTTAATAGCACCTTTTTATTTTTTAGAGTGATCTAATATGCACAAATAAGTAAAGGTTGACTTTATTGTGTTTAGAACATTTGAGAAAGTACTTTTCTTCCATATTTCTTTGACCTTTCAGGCGAGGGTGAAGGGATCTTGTTACAAATTTCTATAAAGCTCAGACATACAGCTTTTATTTCATTGGTTATCTCTTTGAAGACAAGATCTGTAGCTGCAGAAATGGATGCATTTTTGTTTGACACATTAAATGTGTAGTAGAAGCTCATAATCCATATAGGAGTGGGAGTTAAGAAAAGTGTCCCATGGAAAGAGACGGCTCTTCGAGCTGTGAAGAGAAAGCAAGAGCTGGCCAAGATGAGAAGGATCCAAAGCCAGGGGTCTAAGGCAGTATGGTGGCGTCTTCACAAAAGGAGAAAGAAGAAATGCCATACATTACAGTTGACATGGCAGAGTCCTAGGGTGTGACGTCCTTACTGAACACTGAAGCAGAGGGGCAGGAAGGACAGACTCCAGACTGAAAGTATCTCTGAGGAGTGTGGGCTTTGTCAAAGTATAAGAACTGCTAACCTTGATTAGATGGCATGATATAAGCCTGACACGTGGTTAAGTTGTTATTGCAACTTAATCTTACAGTTCCCTTTCTGAGTTACATATAGTTGCTATCACCATTTAATAGGATATATGTGTATACACACACACACACACACACACACACACACACACACACACACACATATATATCCAGAGCTGAAATGAGCTGAGTTATCTCAGAAAGTCATGTAGATATTAACCACAAGAGACTGACACCAAAGCCTAGTACATCCCTTCTTCTGAATCCCCACTTGTTTCCCAATCATCATAACACCAAATCACACTCACTGACACAAGGACAATTAGGAGTCCCTTCTTGGGATTCTTGTTCTCATTAATAAAATAGTTTAAAGGGACTGAAAAGGGAGTATGAGAACAATTTTATAAGTTACAAAATAAAAACAAGACAATAAACAAACAACTATCACCACCACCATAACCACCACCACATCTGGGTAGACAGAACGGAGAAGGAAAACAGACCACGCTATCTGAGTTACCAGCATGGGCATTCAGTCCATAGCAGCAGGCAGCCACATAGTGGGAAGGCGGGGCTTTAGAGTGGAGAAGCCCAAACTATCAGAATAAAAGCATAACTTAGGTTCTGGGAAGCACCTGAAGGGGACAGGGAAAAAGGAAAAGTTGTGCTTTTCTGAGGACTTAGAAAGAAGGACAAACCCTGCTGAATCTCATGGCTGCTCTCTTTTTAGGCACTGTGGCCAGGGGAGAGAACTCTGAGAGGGAAGAATATAGCATCTCATTAAAGGAGTAACTATTCCACCCATCTCTTCAGTATTGCTTAGGGTGAACCTGTTTTCCTGAGGGGTGGTCCTTTATCCAGCTCCTTGACCCCATCAACTGGAATGCTAGGTCTCTACTCATGCCAGAGAGTCTATTCTCTTGACCAAGAGTTTTTCTTCATGGTTTTTACTGCTGCTCCAACATGACCACTTGTACCAATGGGTATTTGAGGATGGATTTAAAGTGGGAAGGTGATCTGATTTCTGCGCTAGAGAGTCTGCTGTGAAGGCAGAGGACTGCTAGTGGAGTATGATGGAGTAGTAGGCCAGGAGCAGGTAACCTAGGCGGGGATGCAAGGATGTTGTCTCAGGCATCTGGGTGAGAAATGAGGCACAACCAATCCAGGGACACTGAAGGGAAGGAGAAAGGAATGAATCCAAGGGAAATTTGAGAAGGGTGGAATGAACAGGAAATCAGGTAAGAAAATGAGTTTTAATTGACTTGGCAGTATCCAAGTGGATTTACTACCTAAATAATGAACGGTTCAGGAGTTACTCAGCAGAAAGACCTGTGTTCATAGTACAGAGAAGGTTTGATCTGCTTGTCATCAGAGTCTGATGAAATGGCCCAGAACTGCTAGAGTAAGGAGTGAAGAGAATCTAGGACACATGGATACCAGAGGCCCACGGAAGAGTCTGAAGACAGCAAGAAAAGGAGCTGGGTCCTAGAAGCCGGGGGAGAAGGGAGACTCAGAAGGAGGTAAGGATGAAAGGGAACAAAAATATAAAGTATTTAAGCTAACCTCTGAATAGGTGGAAACCTGTACTCTTAACAATGGCTAATACATGTCAAAACAACATAAAACTAACAAGAAGTAGCTTATTTAAGTAGACTTGAAAAGCTGTGGAGCTCAATTGGCAAAGCTATCATTGTGTAAGCTGCTCTTCATCTCTTAATCAAATGGCATGATAGTGTCTGACATCCAAAAAGTATCTAAGTAAACGGAGGACTGGCAGTGCTTCCAAGTTGTTTGTGCCTATGGGAGACAGAACGACCTTGACCAACAATTCTGCTAACATCATCCAAAACAGAGGTGGCTTTTGACTCTCATTTGTGTGAAGCTACATATCATTGGGAACCTGGCCTTGTGCTGCTGTGCAAGGGGCATTTGGAGCACACAGTGTTTATCTTTGTGTCACGGCCCCAGTTCATTTGGGTCAAATAGCACAGTGCTGACATTTTTATGGAATAGGTCATCAGACCCAGATGAAGAAAAATAGAAGTTATTGTGCCCTAGTGCACCAGTCCTTTCTCTATGACAGCAGTTTTGTCCCTGTCCTTGATGAAGAGATTTGAAACTCTCAGATCTAATGAATTTTCCTCTGTCTGGAAATGGTCCCTTGGTGAGACATGGCAAATTTGAGAAAAAATTGTGAAGGTTATCGAAGGTTAATCATTTCTCAACTTCCCCTTTTTCCCTAGGAAGGTAACAAAACCCAAATCATTTTAAACAACGGGACATAATAACACAGGTGTAATTGCGACAGTGACAATCTGTGAGCATGCCTTCACTGCTAATCCAATTTTCTCTCAGATTTGCTGTGCCTGTCTTCACACCCACCACTCTCCTGAATTAATTCCAAATATTTTAATAAGTGGTATATACATATATAGGGCCAGAAAAGAAATGGAAGACCAGTCAATATAGAATAAAGGAAATAAAATATCTTTAAATCCCAACTAATACAGATGAACTGCACTAATATCACTTGTAGGGTTAACTATAATAGATAAAATTTTGCTCTAAGGAAATGAAATTATTGCTTACCAACATTTCTCCATTCTGCCTTATGTTGTGTTTTAGAATAAAGGAATGATATATTTTAAGGCAGGGGAAACAAAATGGAGACATGTTTTTTTTTTTTTTTCTTCTCATGACAAGAGCAACTGTAATAGAAACTGGACAGGTCCAAGCATCTGTCCTGTGTCTTGTCATCTTCTAAGCACATGCACTTGTACATATGCATTTATATGCACATGTACACACACACATAGACATAGACACACAGACACAGATACATACAGACAGAGAGACAGACAGACAGACAGGCACACATATGCAGAGTGCCTCTACACAGTTAAGAATGTAAAAAAAATTGCAGAAACAGGAAATTTAGGCAAATTCTATAAACTAAGCAGGAGCTGTAAATCTCTGTAGTAGTTCCTCTTTTAATCTTTCTTAACCCAGTGCACTTCAGTGGATTCTGCAATGTTTTCCTTGTTGAATGGTATTTTAAATTACTAGGTGCTATATTTTGTCCATCATTCTGAAGAACAGAATCTCCACTCTGTGCCCCAGAACACAGTGGCATTCATGTTTCTCTCAGTGAGCTACACATGGTGTATTGAAATATGATGGGTTCCTCAACATTGTCAATGCTTCGGGCATGGAAAGGATGGCATGCAAATGAAGAGACCAATTACACACAACAGTAAAATCAAAGTAAATCAACATATTTCAGGGAAATATTGCTTACAAGTTGGTGAGTAAATGATGCTAAGTACCAGTGTAAAACTTGCTCACAAACACAAATGGCTGAGAGTACTACATGATTCTAGCTTCAGGGTTCAACTTACTTAGTTTGTTCATGTTTTTGCTTTATTTTACTGTGCCCAGGGCAGGGAGAATCTCGAGTACGCTGGACAGATGTTCACTCCACCACAGAACTACTCCCTCAGCCCTGAGATTTGTTGTGCAAGACAGGGTCTGTTTGGTACTGAATGTGAGCTCCCTCCTAGGCAATGACACTGTTTTTGGAAGACTGTAGAAACTTTAGGGAGTTGAGGAAGCACTTACTCACTGGCGAAAGCAGGCCACTCGGGGTGAGTCTTGAGGTTTTATAGCCTTATTCTATTGCCTGTCCTGTTTGCTGTCTGTGGAAGCACTGTGACTATTTGTGTGACTTTCCAGCTGTCATGTCTTGCCCGCAGTGTGTGGATAGTGCCCCTTGAATTCTAAGTACTGCAGACCCCTCCTCTCTGAAGGAGTTTGATCATAGCAGTGCAAATAAATAAACAACGGATAGAGTTTTACTATGTAGACCAGGGTTGCAAAAAAGCGTGCTGTATTGCTCAGGTTGGCCTTGAACTCATGATTCTTTGGCTTTAGATTCTTTGGGATTATGGCTGTCTGTTACTATGCCTGGCATACTTTGATTTTTGGCTACTAGATTTTAATAATAACTTCAGGCATCAATTATCTAAATTTTTTCTTGTAAGTTATTTAAGATGTTTTTTCTTCAATTATAAACACAATATTAAAGTAGGGTTTATTTTGTGTAGTTTTCTTAGTTTCCAAGCACCTCTGTATAAATGGTCTGGTTATTTAGCACAGCCATTGTGAAATGCTTCCAAATGACATTCGGTTTTAGAAACAAAGGGAACAGGCTTTTCTTTCTTTTTAAAATAAGAAGATAGGGAAATTCAGTCTCAGCAAACATGCCTTTTCTTTATCAGATAAAGATAAAAAAATTCCCGTGATTTTATTATGATGTATTTAGAAGCAATTATATGTTAGTTTTTGTTATTATTCTTTCAGTAGATTTTCTTATGAATAAAACAATGCTTGATTTTAATGCTCTTGAACATTACAAAATTCCATTGCTGCATTGATAATTTATCATGCCATGGCCATGACCATTTGAGGAATTAATAGCTCAAGAAGAAAACAAAGCCCAGAGCAGTTTCTTAGTAAAGGGGTTGGTCTGAAGAGGCTGAGCTAATTTTGTAATTTATGTCATTACTGGCCTTGGTATTAAGAGATGGGTGGGAGGGAATATGTGATCTTCAGTGAGGAAACACCCTCTGTTTGGAATGCTTTGGGTTGGTTGAGAAAAGATTGTCATATAGCCCTGGCTCCCCTACCTGGACTCCCACATCTTCCCATCTTGCCTTTCTGAGTGCTGGGATTAGAGTATGGAGTTTAATGCCAGCCACATGTCTTATTTTACTATGGCATTTCTCTTTCTCAGTAGCTGCTTTAAGGTTAAGACCATCCCAGGTTTCTTAAATCTAAGCTTTTCTAATTATGTATATGGTAATTTGAATCAATCAAGTTCTTTAGTAAAAAACTTATCAACATCTTTTAGAAGAAAAATTATAATAAAAACCTGTATTTCATTTTTTTTCTGAAGTAGCGTTCAAAAAGTACTTTTGTGGATTTGTCTCCTTCTGTATTAGTCAGTTCCGTATTAGTCAGTGTTTTGCTGCTTTGAAGAGACAGTGTGGCCAAAGCAACTCTCATAAAGGAAAGCATTTAGTTGAGGCTTGCTTACAGTTTCAGAGGTTTAGTCCATGGTCATCATGGTGGGGAGCGCGGAAGCACACAGGAAGACATGGTGCTGGATGAGAGTTCTACTTTTGGATCTGCAGGGAGCAGGTAGAGAGAGACACTGGGCCTGGGTTGGGCTTTTGAAACCCTAAAGGCCACCTCCAGTGACACACTCCCTCTAACAAGGTTACTCTTCCTCCAATAAGGCCACACCTCCAAGTCCCTCTCAAGCAATGCC
This sequence comes from Apodemus sylvaticus, assembly GCF_947179515.1. Lineage (NCBI taxonomy): Eukaryota > Metazoa > Chordata > Mammalia > Rodentia > Muridae > Apodemus > Apodemus sylvaticus. The sequence continues at coordinate 55,239,166 of NC_067489.1, forward strand.
ACTCCCTAGGGACTAAGGTTTTAAAACCTATGAGCCCATGGGGAGGCATTCTTATCAAACTATGACATTGTCTCTGTAACTTTTATGATTAAATAAGCTCAGAAGCTCAGTATAATTCATGTGTGGCTCAGGGGAGTACTCCCAACTAATTTGTTTATTGTATATAGACTTGATGTAGATAACACCCTGGCTACAAATAACAATGAATAATGCCTCCAAGTTAGTTCCTCTCTGGGGAACTGAGTTGTAGAGCTATGTGGACAAAACTCAGTTCAGGCTGCAGATTGCCATGCCCACTGCTGTTTAAATACACAGACTGGAACATGCTACTGCCTTCACCTCAGCTCAGCTTGAAACTCCTACAAAAAAGAATGAAATGAGGGGCTGGAGAGATGGATCTTTAAGTAAGAGGTCTTGCCCTGCAAGCACCAGGACATGAGTTTGAATCTCACCACCCACTTAAAAAGGTGGACATACATATGCCTGTGATCCCAACATTGAGCAGGCAAAGACAAGCGGGTCCCAGGAACTTGCTGGCCAGCCAAACTAGAGACAACAGGCAACTTCCAGGTCACTGTCTCAAGGCAATGGAGTGCAAATCAAGAGAGAAGAACATGTAATATTCTGTTCTTGTTTCTACATGGCTACACGTGTGCATGCAACACACACATACATCGTCAAGCAGAAGGAATTCATGAAATCAATGCATTTTGTGTGTGTCATGTAGTTGTCTGTGTTGTGTGTATATGTTCCCGTGTGGGGATGGGGCATACCGTGGTTTATTGTTCTCAGACTTACTCTTTTGAGACAGGGCCTCTCACTGTTGCAGTTTGAATGTGAACTGTTCCCCATCAGCTCAGGTGTTTGAACACTTGATCTTAAACCGTGGTGCTATTTGAGAAGACTGTAGACCCTTTTGGAGGGAGTTCCTTGCTAGTGAGGGTGCGTCACTGGGGACAGGCCTTGAACCTTTATAGTATGACTTTGCTTTCTGCTCATTCTTTCCTTCCTGGAGTGGAATCAATGTGACTCGGTAGTGTCTGGTTTGTGCCATCATGCTTTTGTGACCTGCTGCCACATCTTTTCATGATATGATGGAACGGTCAACACTAACTGTAAGCAAGAACAAATATCACTTACATGCTTGTCAGATATCTGGCCACAGCACTGAGAAGAGTGACTCAAACACCCACTGAACCTGAAGCTAGGTCAGTGGCCAGACAACCCTGTACGTCTTGTGTCTCTGTCTCCCACAGTACTGGGGTTATTGGCACACATGGCCAGCACCAATTTTTAAAGTGGGTGCTGGGATTTGAACTTGGGTCTTTATGTTTGCCTGGCTAGTACTCTTAACCACAGAGTCATCTCTTCAGCCCCAATTTCAGTCTTCTTATATTGTTTGCTGATTTTTAGTAATCATTGTATGTATCAAAAGGAAATATTTCCATATGTTATACTTGATCTCTTTTGTCTTTTATAAGTATTTCTTTGTATGTCTTTCAATTTTTACATTTCTTTCTTTCCTTACTCATAAGGCAGATCAGTCTGTCGTGTCCCTGTAATGGGTACTTAGCTTTGTTTGGGGGAACCCATTTTATATAACATTATTACCCTGCTAGATTTACCTTTCCTCTCTGTGGTGCAGGGTTTGGACTAATGTGACACCAGTCCGTTTTTGTCATCTATTAGAGATGCGGACAAAGTCCTCAGCATTTTCCCTACCCAGGGCGCTTGCCCGTCGCCTTAGTATAGGCCAGAGCCAGGATATGACCTGCTTTCAGCAGGCGTGGTGACTTAAGCTAAAGTACGGACAGTCAACGTTCTTTTATATACTTATGACCCAGATTACATCAAGTAAAAATATGATCGTTTTCCCTCACAAAGCTTTCTAGAACTTCCTGTTTCTTTTAATGGTTCTAGATGCTTCCTTTGACTTCCAGAACTCTGCCATTAAGCTTCCTTTCTGTTGAAATTAGTTTGGGTCCATTTCGTATGCTTAGTCCAAAAGATTACTACTTGGCAGCGTCATAGGCCCGTTTTTAATGCTGTTATTAACGCTATTGTGTTTCCTGTCAATTTGTAGCTCACATTTTATGACCTTTCATTGACCACCCTGTTCTTTCACCACTGAACTTCATAATTTTTCCCCAAACACTATAATTCCTTTGATTCCATGGAGACTAACTAGCTTGTTAATTTTTACCCTTCTTTGTGGGTATTTAGCTTTTTTTGAATGTATATGTTTGCTAAGCTTTGTTATAGGTTTTTATTGTGTTATTTTAGAATAGGTGCCCTTTGATGACAGATATTCACCTCTTGTTCACCTGCAAAGAGTGGCCAGAACTAGAAGTCACATTATAACATTCAAAGGCCTGCTCTACCAGTCTAACTTCTTCTATCTTTGAAAGGTTCAACATCCTTTCTGAAATATTGTAGCCTGCTCAGGAACAAGCAATAAAAGCATGAGCCTGTTGGGTATATTTCAGATTCAGTATAGTATCTTATTTCTGATCCCTAAAGGCCCATAGCCATCTTATAACACAAAATATATTCAGTGTGATTTCAAGAGTTTCACAAGTTCTAACACGGTTCAAAAATTCAGTCTTTTTCTGAGACCCAAGAGAAACACCTATCTGTAAGTCCCTGTAAAAATAAAAATGCTATACACTTCTAATATACAGTGCTACAATGTAAACATCACTATTCCCAGAGGGAGGAATGGAAAATAGTGAGGAAAGATTGGATCACAAGAAGACCAAAACCTAGCAGGGTAAAGAATAAACTCTGTAGCCTTGGATCTGACACCCAGTGCATATGACATCGCAATATACACTCCAAAAGTTTAGGGCAGCCCCACCCTGTAGCTCTGCCTTCTTCTGCACATATAGACTCACTTGGACCAGCTTCAACTGGTACATGCGGCTTTCTTTGGAAGGCCTCCCATGTTCCTATACTGGATAGTTTTGTGTGTCAACTTGACACAGGCTGGAGTTATCACAGAGAAGGGAGCTTCAGTTGGGGAAGTGACTCCATGAGATCCAGCTGTGGGGCATTTTCTCAATTAGTGTTCAAGTTGGGAGGGCCCCTTGTGGGTGGTACCACCTTTGGGCTGGTGCTCTTGGGTTCTATAAGAGAGCAAGCTGAGCAAGGCAGGGGAAGCAAGCCAGTAAGAAACATCCCTCCATGGCCTCTGCATCAGCTCCTGCTTCCTGACCTGCTTGAGTTCCAGTCCTGACTTCCTTTGGTGATGAACTGCAATGTGGAAGTGTAAGCTCAAGAAACCCTTTCCTCCCCAACTTGCTTCTTGGTCATGATGTTTATGCAGGAATAGAAACCCTGACTAAAACAGTTCCTTACATTTTTCAACACATAGTTGTTTTCTTAGGAATCACCACACTTCAGTGCATTGCCTCTTCAGGAATTCCCTGTGAAAAATCTGACTGTGTGATCCATGGTCCCTCAGAATTTCTTCTTTGTTTTACAGCTAAATGATTGTCCACAAGGATCACATAGATACTCCTGGAAGTCGTTTTTCTGCTCAGCTCCTGCAATGGCTTCTCAGGTCACAGGGAGTTAATAATCCTCTGCATATCCCACACACCCTGTTTGTCCCTGTTCACTCTGCTGCAGCCATAGCGGTTTCTGTGCCATTTCTGGAAAGCCCAAACATGTTCTAGAGAAAGGTCTTCTTCAGATCTGCTGCACGGCCATCTGTTCTGTGGTCTACTCTGTTACTGCCATCTCTGCTCAGATGAGGCCACAGAAGAGAGGATTTCCTGACTATTAAAGTTTGCCATAAAAATAAAAATAAATAAATACATTTTGCTGGAGAGGTATTTCACCATGTAAGAGCACCGACTGTTCTTCCAGAAGCCTCAGAATCAATTCCCAGCACCGACATGGTGGTTGACAACGGTCTGTAATTCCATTTTCAGGGGAACCGGCACCTTCAAAAATACACTCAGGCAAAGCATCAATGCACATTAAAAAAATAAAATAAAATTTGCTTCGCTAAACCCTCCACTTACAGTCTCCGTTCCCTTACCTTGACCCACCTCCTCTCATACTGTCTACATTTTTGACAGGTTATAGTTTCTTTTCTAGATGATTCCTTACTAGAATACGAGCCCCCACACTGAGATACTACCTAATTTGTTTATTCATGGTTTTCCTTCTCTATGCAAAATATCAATGTTGTCATGCAAAGCAGTTGGATGTTGAGAATAGTTGTTTTTTTTTTTTAAATTGGGAGTTATTTGATTAGAGGGAAGGAATCCCATCATTTTTTTAAAATCTTGAATTTGGTAGAGCTATTAAAAATGAATTTTGAGAAATTATATGTAAATCATATACTGGTAAAATAACTCTCATAAAGACCAAGTCAAAAGATATTTCATAAGAAGTTAAATTCTACTCTAGCTTAGCATTTGAAAGGAAGGAGCTAAAAATTAAGTCGACTTAATAAAAGAAAAAAAAAACCCTGGAATGTTTATTTACAGTAAAAAAAAGGTTACCTGGAGAGTATTATAACAGGTTAGCAAAGGCTACTTTTTAGTTACAGGCAACAAAGTCCTCTGAAGGACAAAAGACACAATGTATAGAGCCTTTCTTTCCTCAGAAGCAAGACTTGCCTTTTAAAGAATTCTGTTTTTTATCTCAGAACAGGCTCACATACTATTTAAGTCAAAGAAATAGTTTTACCCCGTTCATTAAAGAAATATTGGATGTTAACATCCTTAATAGAAGTCTAGAAAACTGTAGGCTTTACTACATAGTAAAACTATTCATATTCATTCATCAATCCAAAAATTCCCACATTTCTATATCTTAATTGAGGGACCCCAACATGCCTGTTTCCAAAACAAAAGGAACAATGAACTTCTAGATTCTGAAGAAATCAGAATTTGTTGTCTCTGACATCTCAGTTCTCCTTTTCTCTCCTTCAGAGAAAACCTTTCACGTTTTGCTGCCTTGCTCACGTACCCTCCTCCCTTCAACATGCCCACACATACTTGCAAACACACACACACATTTGTTGGATCTAACAGGCTCCTTCCCAGGATAGCTCCACCATGCCCCACAGTAATCCTGTTTTAAACGGACAACCTGATGCTTAGCTACCCGAAAGACGTTATGGCTGACCATGCGGCCTATGTCCAGGGAAAAGGCTGGGGATGAGGCCAGCACTATTCCTTTGATAAAACCATCAGCAACATTCCTAGAGACTTTCTTTCTTTGCATGTCCACTGCTCTCATTCATGTGTTGGGGGCCAGAGAATAAAGGGTAATTATAATATTTCATTTGCTTCCTGCCTACAGGGATTAGCATGGATGTCCGATGCAATTACGTGGTGACAGCTATGACATCTGAAGCCGGGGGAGCTGCCTGGCTGGCTCTGCTACATAAAGCAGGTCATTCAGTTACCACTGGACAGCAGTTTCCAGAAAATCCTGTAATTAGGTTGTGAAGTGGAGGCAAATAGGATGAACTGAAGAGGCAGATGTGTGACTCAAAAGTAATTTGGTTTCTACGAAAATGTGTTGCAATCCACATCCTTCCTATTTATTAAAGTCCTATAATATACCATGTTACACTATTATGGAGGGTAATGGGGAGTCAGACACTTAACTATAATGAAATTAGATTCCCCCTCACCAGGACCAGAGGCATAGTGACATTTTCTTGTAAAAGCTGTGAAAGTGGTTTCTCAAAAATAGGCCTGACCGGAAAAAAAAAATCCTGGAATCTACTTCACCATGACAAACAGAAGAACTAAAAGCTGATGAGGTTAGATACTTTATTGTTCCTCAATCCTGCCTGCTTTTAATTTGAAGTTGTTGCAAAGCCAAGCAGGTAGAAGAGCGGAAATCATAGTCAACGAACCTTCCTGTTTTATCAGTTTACAGAGAGACAGAGATGCTTTTTTTTTTTTTTTTTTTTTTTGGCTTCTAGTAAATGAATAACAACAAGCAGTAACGGTCCTGCCTCAGAATGACGGCCCTGACAGCTGACATTTTCCCGAATCTGCAATGTGTTTTCTTATTGCCTTTGAAGCATGGATATAAGAAGGGGAAAAAGGAAAGACTAGGAAACAAGCTCTCATATAATGTGACGTTATAAACTGATTTGAAAATTTGTAAGGAAGCTCAAATAATACTCGAATTTTTTTTCTGATTCCCTTTGCAAGCCCTATTTGTCTGGTGCTTTGAAGCTGAGCCTGATTTCACACGTGAACTGGTCTCATCTGTCTGCATAGAGATGATGTCAGGAATCATCAAGGTGTCCAAAGAACGATGTAATGTCATATCTACACAATGGAGTCCTATTCAGCCATTAGAAACAATGAATTCATGAAATTCTTAGGCAAATGGATGGAGCTAAAGAACATCATACTAAGTGAGGTAACCCAGACTCAAAAGGTGAATCATGGTATGCACTCACTAATAAGTGGATATTAACCTAGAAAACTGGAATACCCAAAACATAATCCACACATCAAATGAGGTACAAGAAGAAAGGAGGAGTGGCCCCTGGTTCTGGAAAGACTCAGTGAAGCAGTATTCGGCAAAACCAGAACGGGGAAGTGGGAAAGGGTTGGTGGGAGGACAGGGGAAGAGAAGGGGGCTTTCGGGACTTTCGGGGAGTGGGGGGCTAGAAAAGGGGAAATCATTTGAAATGTAAATAAATTATATCGAATAAAAAAAATTCAGGAGATAGCAGGTGTTGGAGAGGGTGTGGAGAAAGAGGAACACTCCTCCACTGCTGGTGGGGTTGCAAATTGGTACAACCACTCTGGAAATCAGTCTGGCGGTTCCTCCGAAAACTGGGCACCTCACTTCCAGAAGATCCTGCTATACCACTCCTGGGTATATACCCAGAGGATTCCCCACCATGTAATAAGGATACATGCTCTACTATGTTCATAGCAGCCCTATTTATAATTGCCAGATGCTAGAAAGAACCCAGGTATCCCTCAATAGAAGAGTGGATGCAAAAAATGTGGTATATCTACACAATGGAGTACTATTCAGCCATTAGAAACAATGAATTCATGAAATTTTTAGGCAAATGGATGGAGCTAGAGAACATCATACTAAGTGAGGTAACCCAGACTCAAAAGGTGACTCATGGTATGCACTCACTAATAAGTGGATATTAACCTAGAAACCTGGATTACCCAAAACATAATCCACACATCAAATGAGGTACAAGAAGAAAGGAGGAGTGGCCCCTTGTTCTGGAAAGACTCAGTGAAGCAGTATTCAGCAAAACCAGAACGGGGAAGTGGGAAGGGGTGGGTGGGAGGACAGGGGGAGGGAAGGGGGCTTACGGGACTTTCGGGGAGTGGGGGGGCTAGGAAAGGGGAAATCATTTGAAATGTAAATAAAAAATATATCGAATAAAAAAATTAAAAAAAAAAGAATAAGTAGGAAGGACCTAAGAGGTGGTTGGTTAGAAGGGAAGATAACGATGTGATTGGTGAAGCAGTCTTCAATGGCGAAGCAGTGAGCCACACTTGGTTCTAGAACTCACATCTGTCAGAGGGAGGGGTCAGCTGTCCTTGTCACACTTGCTCTGCAAAACAGAGCTTCCTGTTAGGCCAATGGGAAGGAACGGCTGTATGAGGGAAAGACTGAAAAAAGGGCTGACTCATCAGAATTGCACTGCACACAGAGGGAAGTTATCTGCAAACCAATCAGAGCTCTCTAAGGAAGAAGAAGCACCACAGCCAGCAAGATCCAGAGTTTAATCATTCAAACGGAAACACAGCAGGCCCCGGGGAAAGGAAAACAGAAGGTTCAGCTCTGAGAACTTTCAGAGATTCTCAGAGAGCCTTGAGTATGATCGGACAGATAACGCTTCCTTGTAAAAGGAGAAGCTCTATGATTTATGTTCAGGGAATTCTTGGGATGGCTTGAAATCAGGGCAGAACTGAGAAACTGGGATTTCTGTTGAGCAGTTTATGATTTTGATTGACTCTAGATGGAGCAGGTAACTAGCCACCGCATATCAAACTGAAGGTATCAAAGTAGTCCTCTTAGCAATCTTGGTTCTGTGTGAATGTAGAAGGAAGATTATTAGATGACTGAGTTCCTAATAACAGCCTGTTAGTTGCTTAGAGTTCAAAATATATTCTCCATATAATAATTATGGTAGTTTGAATTTAACAATCAAACAGCACGATTATGTTTTGAAGGTTTGAATTTTTGCTAAGAATTTCAGCTTTTAGGATTTGTAATGTTCTTTGTAATGAACACCACCATTATTTATAACATATATACACCCTTTGTTTATTTATTTATAACACATATACACACACATATATACGTGTAAGTTTTGGAACACTGTGGATTGAACCTACGACTTCATAACTTCTAGGTGAGTGCTTTGTCACTTGGATGAGCAAAAGACAACAACTCTTATTTTTGGTGTGTGTGTGTGTGTGTGTGTGTGTGTGTGTGTGTGCGCACGCATGCACGTGCGCGTTGGTACCCAGCTTCTTTCCATGATTGCTTTCTGTCTGAATTTCTTTAGTCCTTCCTTCCTTCCTTCTTTCCTTCCTTCCTTCCTTCCTTCCTTCCTTCCTTCCTTCCTTCCTTCCTTCCTTCCTTCCTTCCTTCCTTCCTCCATTTATGTATGTATGTATGTATGTATGTATGTATGTATGTATGCATGTATTTACTTATTTATGGTAATGTGCTCTATATTTTTTGGCATTTTCATGCACTGTATCTGTGTTACCTTATCTATACGTACACGAGACTGGGACTATTAACATTTCATCGTGGAAGGGGAAATAGATGATCACAAAGGCAATATATGATTAGCTAGTTTTATACTTAGAATTAAAAAAAAAACAACAACAACCCTTTTCCTAATTTGATATCAAACTTGCTTATTCAAGTAGTTAAAAAGTAGTTTGGCCAGTAGTCAGTCACTTCTGGCCTCTCTTAAAGAGGCTTTGCTTTAGCCACGAATAATAAGAGGCAATAACAATATTAAATGGAAAGCTAGTAAAAGTTGCCTAATAAATTATCATCAGTCTCAGTGGTTTTAAAGGCAGAACTTCATTATATCTTACTGCTAGTAACACTCCACTCAAGGCCTGCAGCAAGGAGGACAACTGTTTCATTCTGCACATCCTAAATTTAAGCTCTCCATAAGCCTGCTTCCTCTCACCCACAGTCCAGTGTCTTCTAAGAGAGGCAGACAAGCCATCTATGTGAACTTCATGTCCTGAAATTTATTTGTAGGTGATTGCATCAACTCCATGAGGCCTAGGAAACCAGTGCATATGAATAAGGATGATTTTATTTGTGTTTATCTTTGTTTCAAATACCACTTCTTTTTGTGATGGAACGTGTTAGTTTTTTTTTTCTTTCATTTCGCTTTTATGCAAAAAAACTTGTGCTTCTTCCTGGAGGTTAATCAGTCTCTAGTGAATCTAATTATAAACTAGCAATAGAGAGCTTGCATAATTGACCTGTGGTTGGGGCTGGAGTGAGAACACTGCCACATTTAGCATCTTTTAATTGAAACAGTGTTTGGTAAATGACTTGTCTTTCAAGAGTATGCTAATTTTCATATACAGACACTCATACAGTCTCCATTTTTGCCTATCCAATAAAATAGGGCTTCTGTTAGATAGTTTTTAAGGATGCAGATTTAGGGTACAGAGGAAAATATGACTGAAAACTAAGAGTCTTAGGGAGTTTAGTGTTGGTAAACCCAGCACAGGCCATCACCGGCTCATGACCTTTGCAAGATGGCTTGAAGCCAAGGACTAATTTTTCCCTTGTCCAGTGTGTGGGATCTCTGAGTATCGGTGAGCTTTGGTGGTTCTGCTGTGTGAAGTGGAGAGAGACATCATCAGCTGCCACACAGTTTTACAAACATCTGAGAATCTGGTTTGGGGCTTTTAAAGAGCAGCTGTGGCGACTAGATTTAAGCCACCATCTTTTCCAGTCTTCCCACCACAAGGAGCATAGCTCTATCAAAAGTTCATCCTAACAAGGCTTCAAGTGCCCGGGGTGAGTCACGACCTTCTGCTGCCAAATCGAAACCATCTCTTTCTTTGCTGTATGTGTCGTTTGGATTTAAGTTGCCGACCAGAATTGCCTCATGAAAGTTTCTTCAAGGAGACTTGCCATTTCTTTTGTGAGACATGCTGTGACTTCTTCTTCTTCTTCTTCTTCTTTTTTTTTTTTTGTTACATTGGAGCTTTGAAAAAGCGAGGCTACTGTCATTGTGATTTCTTTGTTTTAATTCTCCCAAGAAATCCAGATGACGGCAATTTTCACAATACCACATCACGGAGGAGAGTGTTGGGTGAGCGAACCTGATTTTCGCTAGGCAAGAAAAGAAAAGTAAACCATTTATGGCTTTCAGAAGTCCTGGCCTCTCCTCTCGTCTAACATGGGAGGCTGTCAGCTGTCAGGTCCAGAACAGAGCAAACACAAGATATAGCGATGCTTTCCAGGGCTTGTACATGTTCATTAAGGGCTGCTCATGTGAGGTCTTCCAGCAGCCAAGACCCAAACCACTTTCAAATATCAAAACCGTGGGTTGAAATTCTGCAATTCCTGCAAAGACTGAGATTGGAACGAAGGACCGAGGAAGGGGAGAAAGTGGGAGGTGAAGTCGGACAGATGTTTTGACCTATCATCAAGAAGTTCCATTTATAATGACATTTTTTTTTGCCCCCTGGACCTTAACCTTCTCTTGGAGGGATAAAAGTAATAAAGTGAAAATAGAGTGCCCCTGAGAGGATGGGGGTGGAGAGAGGCGGTGTCAGCCTTTGACAAGGCTCTCAGTCATTTATATTTGAACCCATTCCCAGAGGGTGAGCTTGCCTTTCACTGCTGGGAACAATTGTCAGGCTGCAAATAATCGAGACAAAGAGTAAGTGCGGTTGCCCGAGTCGGGGAGCTGGTCTCGCAGAAGCCGTTATTCTCTGTCCATTTGTTCCTGTGACCAGATTGCTGGCATTGTACCCTGCATATCCGAGAGCACGCCCCCTTCCTCTCCCCCAGCTTTCTTCAGTTATACTGACACATTCAGGGGAATTACTTTTTGGTTGGGAGGGATTTATAACCCTGTATTCCCCAAAGTGACAAATTCATGTAACTCTACCACCATGTTAAAAAAAATGATATAAGGAAAAAAAAAATCTTACTACCCCGTTGTTCCTATCTCCCCCACACCACGGCCTCAGGCATCGAGATGACTGATGCTCCCTAAATGGAATAAATTAATCTTGAGCCAGAGTTCTCACTGGGTCTTCAAATTTAAGTTTATCTTTGAGTAGATCATGGAATCATGTAATTATGCTGTGTGACCCAGCATCTCAGAGAAATGAGTCGTCTCTAGCATTTAGGTTTAACCTAAGGATGGTGAGTCTTGACTTGAGTAACTTTGATATACCTTGAAGGAGGCCAGAAAAGAATAAATACGTGCAGGATTTTGTTCAAGTTCATGAAAGGACATCCTAGACCATGTTCCCAAGTCCACAGACAGTAGGGTTTTAGTTAGAAAAGATGCAGCTCTTCTTGTTTGGGGATGTCTGTGGATTAAGACAAATGTTGGATTGTTTGTGGTTCAAATATGAAATGTCTCAAATAGATTCTTGGTTTGAATGTTTATTCCTCCACTTGAAAGCCTATGTTGAGGGTGGTAGAGTTTCAAAGAGGTATGACCAAGCTGGTAGAAGTAGATTATTAGGGGTGGGAGAAGGGGTTGGATTTAATCCTCTACCCTATGGGTTCTGGTTTAGCCTTCTCTTTCCTATTCTACCATCATGGGAGGTTCTACTGCCTTATACACCTGCTGCCCTCAATCAAGCTGGGGTACTTTTCTCAGCTGAAATACCTCCAAGGTATAGGTTAACAAGCCATCCATCCATCCATCCATCCATCCATCCATCCATCCATCCATCCATCTAGCAAGTAAGCAAATCCCTTACTCCTTGGAGTCAATTCTGCCAAACATTCTGCCATAATATAAGATCAGCTCCTACAAATACTAAAGATGGCAACTCTTTTAACCCATTTGGATTTAGTAGAGTAAGCATAGTTTAGATGAATCTAAATAATTTGGAAATATTTTGTTTTTGAGACACAGAGACAGACAGACTGGTTTTGAGAATATTTCTGCTATTTATTAATTCCTTGTGATTGGCGAAGTCCCATGCGAACCTGCTTTTTTATTGACAAGGTAGAATAGTACAATTTGGCTTAGCTTGTCAGGGGATTGTGGAAATCAATGACTTTATGAAGGATTTACAAAAAGGCAGACATATGGTAGGTAGGGTCTTAGTGAAGAGGAGCTGTACTTTGTATGCACTTTGGGTGTCTTGGAAAAAGCCTATCATTTCAGCTATGTAGGAGGCTGAAGTAGGAGGATCTCAAGCTCAAGGTCTTGACTACAGTGTGAGCTACAAGACCTGCCTGGGAAACTGAGTAAGACTTAGCCTCAAAGTAAAAGAAAAAGAAGTCTGTATTTAGTGTTAGAATGCCTGGTGATTCTCTGGTAGAGTGCTTGGTGATTCCACCGTAGGTTGCTTTATGTTTCTATGGTAGAATGCTTGGGTGGCATGTTGAAGGTTTAGTAATGAAACAGATTCCTCCAGTTGTGTTCTCTTGAAGCAGATTTTTTAAAGCAGTATTTGTGTGTGTGTGTGTGTGTGTGTGTGTGTGTGTAGTATTTTAGGAATCAGCACTTAGGAAAGGGAAGCTGAACTAGTTAAACTATTTTAAATTTATATAGATTATGAGTCATCTATGATTCAGTTTGGGCATCTACAATTCAGTGTGGTTTAATTCATCTTTGTCTCCAATGTTTTAAATCATTGCCTAATGAAATCAATTCTGCTAGAGGAATGAGCAAGAGGGTAGGAAGGAGGGTGAAGGACAGAAAGGAAGATTCAAAGAAAATAATAATTATCAATTAAAAAGATACAGATTTGATTGCCCTCCTGTGGGAATTGCTGTGTGCCATAAAGCACCTGGGAGAAGGGAAAGACCAATGCTCCAACTATTTGATCCTGAACAGACAGACATAGTAGCACATGCTTCAGTCTAAGCCTTTACAAAGGTTGAGGCAGGAGGATCATAAATTAAGGACCAACCTTGGCTACATGTTGAGAACCCTTTTTCAGGAAAAAAAAAGCTCAGAAAAGAGCTTAAAATTAATTGAATGGAAGGGTTTCAAATGAAGCTGGGAGTTGAATTTAAACACATTGATTTTCTCTTAATTCCCATCTGACTAAGAATTGAGAAGTCATTCAAAATCTTGCGCTAAAATGTACACTAAAAGAAATTCTTTTGCCTCTTCAGAAGTAGACTACTAAAGACAAATAAACAATACTTGCTTAATTCTTTTCAATCCATTTCATACTCTTTTTAAAAAAGATTTATTTATTTGTTATATGTAAGTACACTGTAGCTGTCTTTAGACACACCAGAAGAGGGTGTCAGATCTCATCACAGATGGTTGTGAGCCAACATGTGGTTGCTGGGATTTGAATTCAGTGCTCTTAACTGCTGAGCCATCTCTCCAGCCCCACCCATTTCATACTCTTTAAAGGCATTCTAGCTCATTTATTGATGTGTTTATTTTTACTATCAAAAATATTAAGATATTTAAAAGTATTTTAAAGTTCTTTACCTTGATTCTGAATATATATATATATATATATATTTTTTTTCTCTAAAATGTTCTCCAAACTCATTTTGAATAATTGCAAATATTTTCAGAAAAATCTCTGCTTTTCAGGCTTAATCCAAAAGATTTTTGTGCTAAATGTCAAGAAATCATTCTTTCTCTTTTTGAAAGAAAAGACAAAATAATTTTCTTTCTTTAAAATTTTGAGCTTTTTGAAGTTTAGATTTAGCTCTCTGTTCCAAAAGCAATTTAACATTTTAAAACATCTATTGCATTGTCAAGATGAGAAAAGTGTGTCAGGATTTTTGTTTAACTTCTCTGTGAGGACTGACGATATATCAACTGCATATTTTATAAAGACCTTTAATAATGACAAAGTCTATCAAACTGTGGTATTTAAAAATTGGACTAAAATTTTCAGAAATATTCAAACTATATCTCAACTATTATTCTCCTTCTCTCACACACTCCATTGCCATATAAGCCTTTGTGGTACCCACACATGTATGCAGTGTGTATTTCACTATCTTTAGATCTCTGTTCTTTCATGACTCAAATTAGAAACAATGAATTCATGAAATTCTTAGGCAAATGGATGGAGCTGGAGAACATCATACTAAGTGAGGTAACCCAGTCTCAAAAGATCAATCATGGTATGCACTCACTGATAAGTAGATATTAACTTAGAAAACTGGAATACCCAAGACATAATCCACACATCAAATGAGGTACAAGAAGAACGGAGGAGTGGCCCCTGGTTCTGGAAAGACTCAGTGAAGCAGTATAGGGCAAAGGCAGAACAAGGAAGTGGGAAGGGGTGGGTGGGAGAACAGGGGGAGGGAAGGGGGCGTGTGGGACTTTTGGGGAGGGGGGGCAGAAAAGGGGAAATCATTTGAAATGTAAATAAAAAATATATCGAACAAAAAAAAGACTCTCAAGAGTGTGGAGATATTATAATCATTAAATTCATGGAAAGCCATTATCCTGACATTCACCTGTGTCCAGCATAAATAGGAGGGTTCTGTGTTGTCTTTAGATGGACAGAAAATTAAAACCATCTAAGTGTGAGATTAGCAACTTCAGATAGTCCTGGCTTCCTCATTATTTATGTTCTCTATGAAATGACAGCGATCACTCCAAACCATGGTGACTTTCTTTTACATAGATTGGGTTGCAGCTCAGGCCTTGACTCTCCTCTTAAATATTTTGCCCCTATCTTTTATGACACCCTTTTTATTGAGGCAAAATATAAACGTCTGTAGAGTTTCCTTTATAATGAACCCTCTAGCTGTTACATCAACCTGCAGTAGCTACCTCTAAATTAAAAAGCCGTTTGGCCCTTTTATAGCAGGTATAATAAACAAACTCTAAATTGGTTAAGTTTTCCTCTATTTATCGACAGGTTCTCTGGCTGGGTAATCTATTTCAGGCTTGTCTATTCCCTCACTGATTTATTCCCTTGCTGATGGGCTAACTTGATTG
Organism: Apodemus sylvaticus; assembly: GCF_947179515.1. NCBI lineage: Eukaryota > Metazoa > Chordata > Mammalia > Rodentia > Muridae > Apodemus > Apodemus sylvaticus. The sequence goes on from NC_067489.1 coordinate 55,254,311, forward strand.
CTTGTAAATGTCTCTCCCCTGCATTTAATGACCACATCTTATTATACTTGTGGAAAAGATACGTTGTGAAGGGCAAACAGTCTCTCTACGGAATCTGGTGACTGTACAAGTTATTTGTGCACAGGGGAAGAAGTCATTGCGAATAGGGAGGAGCGAGGAGGGGGGAGGGAAGCCATTTCTAAACCATCAAGTCTAACTTTTGTTTTTGAACCTCTGCTTCACAGGCCCAGAAACTACACTTTAAAATTTGTTTTGTTCTAATGTATCACACACCTTGGTTTCCAATAAGTCCAATCTCATTTAAACTGAAGAAATTTGTTACAAGAGCTCTAGGTAGCTCTGAGAATTGTCCATAATATAGAGAACCTTCTACCCTCAACACCAGGGCTAGCCTGCACAGGGCAGCTGACCACAGTACATCCCGTGGGGCCACACCTTGATGCTGCTGGGATCCTCCCCCTAGACATTGGCTCCATTTTGCTGGGATGGTGTGGTGGCTTCATCTCTATGTGCCACTTTACATTTCTGTTGCCACTGTGAATAATTTTTGTCTCCATGTCTGTGATCCATTCTTTCGAGGTCTGAAAGTTCCAGATAACTGTCAAATAGATCTCAAATACAGCATGAGAGCTGGGAGAAAGTGACCATCAGGACCTGGATGCCATCCATCTGTTTCCACAGATCACCACTTCTTCCACTGACCATCCCAAAGGTTCCAGTTGCTTCTACGTCATGCAAACATCGGCACATGCCCACTAGACAGAGTTCCAATTTTGTGTGTACTTTTATATAGCGGACACAGTAATAGTTCTCAAATACAGATACACTGAGATGTATACCCTTGTCTTCAGTACAAGTATCATCGTGGGTCCTTACAGTCTGCCCCAATCTACAATATCAAGAAGAGTGTTATCAAAAGTAATGGTTATAGAGGGTGAATACACTGAGATCCTTATTATTAGGAATCAGTAAGCCCTAGGCAGGCAGTCTCAAATCAATTGCTTCATTAATGGATTATTCTTTCCAGGTTTATATTTATCTGCATGGAACTAATCTAGCATTTTTTTTTCACGTGAAATTCCCTTTACAACAGGCAGAAATGTTAGGACTGGAAGAAATGTTATGGTTGGGGGTGCAGCTCTGGTGGTAGAGTGCTTGTGTAGCACACACAGAGCCTTGTTTTCCACCCCAGGAGAGCATAAACTGGGCATGAGGGGTGGTGCATGTGTAATCCCAGCACTTGGGATGTGGAAGGAGGGGGATTAGATGTGCATGGATATCGCTGCTTATGTAGTGACTTAGAAGCCAACCTAGGTGACCCAGAAGCCTTGAACTTAAGAGAAAAAAGTGAAAGAAAATTACAGAAAACAAAAGTCAGGCACAACAAACAAATACAAGTGAATACAAGTGAAGACTCTACAATGCCGTAGGAAGAATCTCACATTGAGCAAAGTACTGGTTCTGTTTATTTGCATCAGGATTAAGAATTGGTACTGAGTTTAAAATGTAGGTTTTCTTTCTCCTTTTCTTTTAATACTCGGTTCATTTGCCACCAAACCAACATTTATTTATTTATTTTATTACTTTTATTTTTCTACAGTCTAGTCGTTATCCACACCCCATCTACCCTCTCACAGTTTCTCATCTCATTCCTTCTCCTATCTCAAAGAGGATGCTCAGACCACTCCCATCAGACCTCCCTATTCCCTGGGGTATCAAGTCTCTGCCCCATAAGAGCATCTTCTGCCTCTGAGGCCAGACCAGGCAGTCCTCTGCTGTACATATGTTGGGGGCCTTGAACCAGCTCCTGAATGCTGCCTGGTTGCCAAACCAACATTTATGGAGTGAGTTCTCTCCTTAAAGAAGTTAGGTTTGAGGTTAACTTATTTTTCTTTTTCCATCTTTAGAACCTTGTGTTTATTCAGTGACTTTTTTCTTTCTTTTATGTTTTTTTCCCCATAAATCCAAAAGGTATTTTTGAATGAAGTCCTGTAATAATATGAAAATAACTATGAATTACCAAAGACGAAAATAATATATCAGAAAAAATGTCAACTGGCAAACTGCCGCACTTTTAGAAGACAAGGAATTCAGCATCACAGGAAAACCAAGTTCACAAAGATATTCTGACCATGTATGCTTTGAAGGTTAAAAAGTTGTCTTTCTCGAGGAGGTGGAGGGGGAAAAAAGGGAGGGCAGGATCAGGTATGGGAGGAGATGGGATGATATGTAGAGGAAATTGAACAGAGGTGTGCAGCAGTGGGGAATGGGGGACTGGGAGTAGCCACCAAAACGTCCCAGATGCCAGGAAAGCAAGAGGCTCCCAGGACCCAATGGGTAGGGTATGACATTAGCTGAAATGCCCAACAAACGGGCGGGAGAACCTTTAGAGACCTTATCCAGAGGTTAAGCAAGGCCCCTGGTTGGGGGATGGGGTCAACCACTCATCTCCAAATTTTTAACCCAGAATTGCTTCTGTCTAAAGAAAATATGGGTACAAAGTGTGGAGCAGAGACTAAAGGAAAGGCCACCCAGAAACAGCTCCACTTGGGCATCCATCCCACATTTAGACATTAAACCTCAGACACTATTGCATATGCCAAGAAGGGCTTGCTAACAGGAACCTGTTACAGCTGTCTCTGGAGAGTTTCTACCAGAGCCTGACAAAATTCAGATGCAGATGCTGGCAGCCAACCATTGGACTGGGCATGGGGACCCCAATGGGGAGTTAGCGGAATGATTGAAGGAGCTGAAGGGGTTTGCATGTCTCCATTTGCATATGTAGTAGAAGGTTGACTTATCAGGCATCAGTGGGAGGAGAGGCCCTTGGTCCTGTGAAGGCTCTATAGATGCTCCAGTGTAGGGGAATGCCAGGGCAGTGAGGTGGGAGAGGGTGGGTGGGGGCACACCCTCATAGAACCAGGGGCAGGGGGAATGGAATAGAGGGTTTCCGGAGGGGAAACCAGGAAAGGGGATAGCATTTGAAATATAATAAATAAAATATCCAATAAAAAATGTGGAAAAGGAGACAGAAGAATTCTAGGAGCCAGAGGTGGTGAATGACTCTAAGGAAGCAGTATCACCCAGAGACATTAGGATGTAATACATATGACATCACTGTGACTGAGACTGTGACAGCACACACAGGACCTTCTTAGGCTCAAACCAGGCGGAATGCCAGCATTGAGAAGGGGAAGATGACACAAAGTCACATCCAGAACCAAGAATCTGATTTAAGAAGAAACCGTGTGATCCAATGGAGTGTCACTGGGTACACAGATCGCACTCCTGAGCACGCCTCAACTCCCGCCAGGGAGTAGTCAGTCAACATGAAATGGACTCCCCTTTCTTCCTTTATTTCCTTTTAAATTAATTAATTAATTGTTTTAGTTTGATATTTTTTGTGTTAATTAATTTTCGAGAAAGGAACCTGAAATTGGGAGGTGGCGGTGAGCTGGAAGAAGTTGGGGAGGGGGGAGGAATGTGATATTAAATATATGGTATAAAATTTAAATAAAATAGCTAACTATGAAATTGAAATAATTAATTCTATAATTTGAATGCGAAGTCGTCCCCACTCCCACCCCCATGGCCTCACGTGCTCAAACACTCGGTTTCCAGATGACAGTGTGATATGCGAAGGTTGCAGCACCTGTAGGAGGGGAGAATCCTCTCTGAAGAAAGAGGATCACACAGCTTGGTCCCACACTCTTTCTTTCCTAATGGTGGATGAGGTGTGAGCCGCTCTTTCCTGCTCCTGCTGCCGCATGTTTCCTGCCTCATACCATGGACTCTCCCTCCCTTAAACTGAAAGCCAACGAAAACCCCACTCCCTGAAGTTGCTTCTTCTCAGGCATTTGACCACTGCAAGGAGGAGGCAAACTTGTATAGACTTTGAAATGAGCTACATAAGTAGCCAGAATTAGAGAGACAGGAATCTCTAGCCCAGAACCATTATAGCTCTGCCTAAAGTTGCTTAGACTGTGGTTGTAATCATTTTATATATTGCGTTTAGTGTATAGATTTAAAAAAAAAAAGCTGACATAGGCTGCAAATTTTTTTCTGCCCATGTCTTGTTGATTGGTGAAGTCGTTTTCACAAGGGTAACTTTCCTAAGTAAAGTAATCAAGCCACATGATTTGATAATTGATGCACAGGGAAGTGCTTTAATGAATTATTGAAGCACTTGGCTCAGGTGTGTGTCTCCCAGGGACAGAATACGGAATTACAGCTCAGCAATTAGACCGTCAATGTTTCTTACCCAGTTGACCATAATTAAAATAATTTTATTCTTGGTTTGATACTGGGAATTAAAATGCACACCCCAGTTACCTGGTAAAAGGTTTTCAAGGCTAATGGCATAAGACATGAGGGTTTTAAAATGCCAGCCCGTGTTCTTCTAAATATAGAATTCTTCAATCATTCATGTCTGATTAAAGTTGTATTTGACTAATTGGTAATGGCTTTTCAATTAAGTAAAAGCATATTTTATTTAGAAATTACATTTATTTACATTGATTTTTTTCTCCTCTTCAGGATGTCTGGGTCGGTATCTAATTTGATCTAGCTGCCAGAACTCACAGGAAGCTTTGCAAGAATCATTGACATTCATTCCCAAAGCATAAGATGATGAAATAAACCATGCATTGGACAAAGCATCGCACAGAGCAGTAGCTTTGAAGAGTGTGAGGAGGTGCCCCTGCTTCACACCAGGGCATGTACAGAGGTATTTAAAGGGGGAAACATAGTCCAATAGCATAGGCACTATGCAGTTGACTGGTGGTCATCAGAAGTGGCGAATGTATCATAGCAATGTTTACTTTGTGGTCGCTCTTTTCTGTTCACCATTGCAGAGCCAAAGAAGGGTTAGCTCAGTGAACTGCTTTCCAGGGATATCTGATATACCTCCAGCTGGACTCGGGACAGAGCATCTCCTATGGTTTTTTTAGTGGGGGCTACAGAGAGGACTGTCTGTTACTGTTTCTGCCAGCCAATAGATGACTTCACTATTTCTGAAGAAATGGAGATGACATGTATTAAGACTTCTCAAGACTTATTTAATAAATGATGGGAATTTTGCAGACACCTCATCAGCTATGGTGTTAGAACCACATGTACTCACGGACACAGGTCTACACAGGAACACTATCCCATGTCCTGCCTATTTTCCCTCTATCACATCTCTTTATCTGGTTTTATTTTCCCACGTCTGGAGCTACAGTCAGAATCTTGCCTGTCAGCACTTATGTTCATTATCTAACCAATAAAATGAATTCATTTTCCTCCTACTCCAAGTATTTTGGCTAGTATATGCCACCAACAGGATTATGTTCCTAATAGAATGCTATAGCCTGCTACTCCAACCCCCTATGCTTATAATTAAGAACAGAATCCACAGCTTAAAATTTTGATTTTTAACATACTAGGTTTGACCGCCACACTGTGGTTCTGATGTTAGTACTGTCTGTAACGGCTCATTGCACTAAGGTTCTATTCAAAGAAAGTCAGTCACTCTGGTCTGAACGTATCTCTATGGCTCTGCTCCTGTTACCCTGTATCTGAAATGGATATGCTACTCCCCTCTATTTAAAAAAAAAGAAGTCGTCTCTTAGTGCTTCAAGGTCTAAAGCCAGCATCAACAATCACCAGCTGGAATGTTCTGTCATCGGATTGTATGACATGCTGCTGCCACAAGTCATTGTGAGAGTGAACAGTGTTCCTTCCCCTCACTCATTTTTGCTTCACCTTCCCTTCTCACGAGAAACAGCTTACCTTCCATGACGACATGCACACACACAGCACTGGCTGTTTATCAGTGTGGACTTGGCGTCCCAGAAGCAGGTAGAAGCCAGTTTCTCCCCTATAACTTCTTGCAAACATTTTGTCAGGTTATGTGCTACCACTCTTAGGTGACATCTTGAATACTTTCCAGATCTTAGCTGTGGGTGAACTTGAGCTTGTCATAGTCAAAACTTCAATTTCCACCCAGCTGAAAGCTTCATGCACGTCTCCCTTCCTACACAGTTCCCACTTGTGATTCTGGACACAGTGAGGAAAAGGTGGAGAACAACTTCTTGTCTCTTCATTCTCCTCATTTCACCCTCCTCTTCTACTCTGTGGCAGTGATTTTAAGGGTCCAGAATAGGACAATCCATTTCTACCTCACGAGTGCTCTTTTTGACCCTCTCTAGCTTATTGGTTTGGCTGTCAGAGGACATGCCCAGACCCACCTTTCTGCCATCCTATGGTGAAATTACTGGTGCATTTTTTTTTTCTAGCTGGCTGACCTGTTGGCTCTGCTGCTCCCAAGTTCAACCTGACAGCACAGCTTTCTTGGTCTTACTTTGGCAGGTAGATCGCTCAGATACAGTCCTGGGCTTTGATCTCAACTGCCATTTCTCCTGGCTCTTGGGAAGTCTTCCCAACCTTGTGTCAAACAGTGGCTTCCCTTATGACTTGCCCATCTCTTTAAAAAGACCCGTTGTTTTCATTTACGTGAAGGAATAAGTGTGTGTCTGTGTGTGTGTGTGTGTGTGTGTGTGTCTGTGTGTGTGTGTGGTGTGTTCACGTGCACCGTAGTATGTACTAGTGTCTGTTAGTGAGTGCCATGTGTTCCAGGGTGTTCATAGAAGTTTGGAGAAGGGATTAGACTCCCCGGAGGTGGAGCTACAGATGGTTGTGAGCCACATCTCACCCCTACCCAACAAGGGTTTTGGGAACTGATTTGGGGTTCTTTGGAAGAGTAACAAGCATTCTTAACCATCTCCCCAGGCCTTGGGTCGTCCATCCAAATCTCACTGCCATGGACAACTCAATCCATATTCCACCCTTTCAAAGAGTCCATATTAGATCCAGATGCCATCTCTCCAAGCTGTGTCTTCTACATGGGCATAGGCTGTGACTTTTAGCATGTAAAATGCAATGGCTTCAGTTCCCACTATTGCAAAATGAAAACAAAACCCAATGAACAAAAGAACAGGCAGTGCAGGATGAATCCTCAGGTTTTTGTTTTTGTTTTTCATTTTCTGTTTTGCAAGGTGTAATCCAGTTGGCTTTAACTGGACAGAGCTTCTCTTAGTGTCTTCGCTCCTCTGTCAGAGGTGGGGAGACACGCTCTTCCCTAATCATATTTAGTAGCTACTATTTCAGGGTGGGATTAGTATTAGTTAGGGTCAGCAGTTTGCCTCAGGAGAAAATGGCCACCTAATGCTATTAATTAATAGCGGGCACATAGGGAGACCACTTCCTATTATTAGTCCTGAGGGGGTTCAAGTGCAGGGTGTGGAGATCTTGTAAGGGGAAGGTTTGGCTGGTAAGGCTCTTCCTCCGAAGCGAAGGATTAGCGGAGGCAGACTTCATCTGCTCCAGTGGCCTTATCCTGTCCCTAGAGCTGAGTTGGCAGATGAGAAAAGGTGGCCTCTCTCTTCTCTTTCACATACAGGGCTTGCTGGACCCACTGATAGTGCTATCTCCAGGATGACAAGTGCTTACAATTTCTGCCCTAAATTACAGTTTTCCTGCCAACTGCCCACACACAGTTTCCAGAATTATTGAGAAGAGATATTGGGCATTTTAATTTAGGAATGGGACTTACTGAAAATGTGTACAAACTGCTATCATATGTCCAGCTCAGGGCTTGGTCTTGTGACCAGACACGGTGAACATTTATTAGTGTAGCAACTCGGAATTACTACAACACTCTATTTCTTTGTCTCTGTCTCTCTCTTTCTCTCTTGTTCTTTCTCTCTCTCCCCCTTTCTTTGTCTCTCTGTCTCTGTCTCGATGTCTCTCTGTCTGTCCTCTCTCTCTCTCTCTTTCTCAAACAGATACAACATACACACACACACAATATACATGTACACCTTCTCTTTATGTGGTTGTGACAAATTGTCAATCACAACTCCTTTCCTGTCTAGAGTAATTAGGGCCATGGGTAACTAGATCATAGATGGCCATGATCAAGTTTGGGACGAAGCCAAGTCCTTTTTCTGAGGTGTCTTCCTTGCTGTCCAGGGAAAATGTCATCTCTCCTCTGTGATGAAGAAATTGGTCCAGTTCTTTATGGACATAGAGCTGTCTGACGTGAGACAATAGCCACATTGCCTTCTGCTCAGGAGAAACACACAGTCTGACCCTAAATCTTGACAGGAGCAGTGGAAATAGAGAAGGAAGTGGTCCAATAGGATTCCAAGACCTCGGCCTAGGGGTTTCAGAGGTAAGGCTCTTTCCCTTTCTGCTACTGGATACTCGCTCCTCCAGGCCAGTTTCTTTGTAGGCCCTCTAAGTTCTGTGTGTTACAACAGTACCAGAATCCAGCTTCCTAGGGACTTGGCCTACGCAAGTTTTTCTCAGCAAATGGGAAGTTTAGGGGGAGAGAAGTGTAAGCCTGCACAGTCACACAACTTTGTATCACAGAGAAAGAACTGTGGGGATTCTAAGTTCACCAGGGACAAAGGCCAGCAGATTGGGGTTTGATCTGGCAGAAGGAATAACAAATTCTAAACTTTTGCAAGCCTTTAAGGGTCCTCAGCACATTAGGAGCATCTAACTAATCATATTTCCAAATACTAGTAATAGATCGAGTGGCAGCAGGTGGTACCGCATGCACTCTGTCTCTGTATAAAATCCTGGTACCTCAGAGGACACAAGGTTAAAGGCCTGGCTTCAGTTCTGGCTGCTCTATGAATTCCGTGGCTTGGTAGCTTGCTCATAGAAAGTGTAGTCCCTGCCATCTTGGAAGCTGGAGGTCTGAGTTAAGTGGTCCAGGAAGGGAGGTTTGTCAGGGCCCTTCCACTGGTCACATTACACCCTCACGCGGGAGAAACATCTCAAGCCTTAAGTGCTGGTGTCTCCAACCCTCATTAAAGTGCTTGCCTCTCGTGGGAGCACCACTCGTGGGAGCACCACCCGATGATCTGGTTACCTCTGAAGGCTCCACATCCAAATGCAATCTCCGTGGAGATTGGGCTTGAACATTGAGACTTTGGAGGAAAGTTCTGGAACCTGGTTTTATTTTTTTCTTATTTGTCAATCTTTCTTTCTTCTTCATGTGTATTTGCTGTTGCAAAGGCTCTCTCTCTCTCTCCCTCTCCCTCTCTCTCCCTCTCCCTCTCTCTCTCCCTCTCCTTCTCTCTCTCTCTCTCCCTCTCCCCCTCCCTCTCTCTTCCTCTCCCTCTCTCTCTCCCTCTCTCTCTCCCTCTCCCCCTCTCCCTCTCCCTCTCCCTCTCTCCCTCTCTCTCCCTCCTTCTCTCTCTCTCTCTCTCTCTCTCTCTCTCTCTCTCTCTCTCTCTCTCTCTCTCTCTCTCCCTCTCTCCAGACAGACTGAACTGAAGCTGAGGTAAGAATTTGTCTTTTCTTATATCCTGGTTTGGATTCTAGGTCAGCCACTCAGACTGCACAGCATATGTCTGTTACTTCAACAGGAAACAAACCCAGAGGCATGTATTCTGAAGACGTTGTCATTGCTGCTGCTGCTGCTGTTTTTTACATTCAGGTCATGAGCTAGACACTGCTCCATGATCTAGTTTAGTTCTCCTCTGTGACTATATCACGTGCTATGGAGGGCCGAGCTGCAGTCCCTTCAAGAGAGCTCTATGAGAAAAGCTGTGGGGAATTTTGCCAATACTTCTCTACCAATGCCCCAAAGAGGTTGTTTTGTGGCTTTACAATAAGGATTCAGTTGATCTTTCCTCAGTTCAGGGACTCTGGAACTCGCCCTGTCACCCAGCTAGGGCTGCAGAGTTCATTAACTGTCAAAGCTCATTTGAAAACAGTATTCCCAGTTGAACCAGCACCATTTGTTGAAAAGGCTATCTTTTTTCATTGGATGTTTTCAGCTCCTTTGTCGAGGATCAAGTGGCCATAGGTGTGTGGGTTCATTTCTGGATCTTCAATCCTGTTCCATTGATCCGCCTGCCTGTCACTGTACCAATACCATGCAGTTTTTAACACTATTGTTTGATAATATTGCTTGAGGTCAGGGATACTGATTCCCCCAGAATTTCTTTTGTTGTTGAGAATAGTTTTAGCTACCCTGGGTTTTTTGTTTTTCCAGATGAATTTGAGAATTGCTCTTTCTAACTCTATGAAGAACTGAGTTGGGATTTTGATGGGTATTGTGTTGAATCTGTATATTGTTTTTGGCAAAATGGCCATTTTAACTATATTAATCCTGCCGATCCATAAGCACGGGAGATTTTTCCATTTTTTGAGGTCAACATGCAGACGAATTTGAATTGATCCATCCTTATCTCCTTGTACTAAGCTCAACTCCAAATGGATCAAGGACCTCCACATAAAGCCAGACACTCTGAAGCTAATAGAAAAGAAACTGGGGAAGACCCTTGAGGACATCAGTACAGGGGAAAAGTTCCTGAATAGAACAAGATCAAGAATTGACAAATGGGATCTCATAAAATTACAAAGTTTCTGTAAGGCAAAGGACACCACCAAAAGGACAAATCGGCAACCAAGAAATTTTTGGGAAAAGCTCTTCACCAACCCTACATCAGATAGAGGGCTAATATCCAATATATACAAAGAACTCAAGAAGTTAGACCCCAGAAAACCAAATAACACTATTAAAAATGGGGTACAGATCTAAACAAAGAATTTTCACCTGAAGAACTTTGGATGGCTGAGAAGCATCTTTAAAAAAATGGTCAACTTCATTAGTCATTAGAGAAATGCAAATCAAAACAGCCCTGAGATTTCACCTTACACCAGTCAGAATGACTAAGATTAAAAATTCAGGAGACAGCAGGTGTTGGGGAGGATGTGGAGAAAGAGGAATACTCCTCCACTGCTGGTGGGGTTGCAAACTGGTACAACCACTCTGGAAATCAGTCTGGCGGTTCCTCAGAAAACTGGGCACCTCACTTCCAGAAGATCTTGCTATACCACTCCTGGGCATATACCCAGAGGATTCCCCACCATGTAAAAAGGATACATGCTCCACTATGTTCATAGCAGCCCTATTTATAATTGCCAGAAGCTGGAAAGAACCCAGGTATCACTCAACGGAGGAATGGATGCAAAAAGTGTGGTATATATACACAATGGAGTACTATTCAGCCATTAGAAACAATGAATTCATGAAATTCTTAGACAAATGGATGGAGTTGGAGAACATCATACTAAGTGAGGTAACCCAGTCTCAAAAGATCAATCATGGTTTGCACTCACTAATAAGTGGATATTAGCCTAGAAAATTGGAATCCCCAAAACATAATCCACACATCAAATGAGGTACAAGAAGAAAGGAGGAGTGGCCCCTTGTTCTGCAAAGACTCAGTGAAGCAGTATAGGGCAAAACCAGAACAGGGAAGTGGGAAGGGGTGGGTGGGAGAACAGGAGGAGGGAAAGGCTTATGTGACTTTTGGGGAGTGGGGGACCAAAGAAGGGGAAATCATTTGAAATGTAAATAAAAAATACATCGAATAAAAATAAAATAAAATAAAAGGAAAGAAAACAGTATTCCTGTCTGTTACCGCTTCCTTCCAGCAGGTGGCGGTATAACACAAACAAAACCTCGCGCCAACTGCTGCTTTGACTATTTTAGGCTCCCTTCAACTTCAGTGGCAACAGGCAATTCTAAACTGAAAATAATCGTTCTAAAGATTCAATCTACCGGGTACTAACTCATGTCATCTCAATAAGGGAGTTACCTCCTTTACCTCTGGCGTGTCTTTTAAGTGGACTCTGATTTTCCTGTGAAATTTACTCGATGTGTTTGTTATGTTGTATGGGTACACTCTAGAAATATGCACATTTATGGGAATCTTTTCGTCACAGAGTTACGTCAGCCAGGCAGAATTATAGGTTATTTCCTGGTTCCTGAACTCTTGGCAGAATCAGATTTCTGTAATGTTGCTTCCCAAAATGATTTAATTGTCCATAGCTTACAGGGAAATTCTCAGATAAAACTGGAAGAAAGTGTTCATCAGATCAAGATAAATTATAGGTATGGGCAGTGAAGAAGGAGCTTGCAGAAAATACCATAATTAAAATCTTTGAAACCAAGAGCCAAAGGTTAGAAGTACCTACAAGTCAGCAGTCTGTGGCTTAAAGAGACACCTGTTACTTTTCAGTCTCTGAAAAAGTCATTCAGTGGGAAAACGGCTCTGATAAAGTTAAAAATTAAAATTGTGTTTTCTCATTCTAGAGACAAGAAGAATCTTGCCTGGTGTGGATTCTAGCTCCCATACCTGGATTTATCTTTTAGTAAATCTTTTTACTTCTTTTCTATTCCAGTTTTGCTGGTCAAAACTGGGCAACAGGGTAGTTATGGTGGTCTACACACCAGCAATGTCAGCACTAGAGAGATAGGTTCAGGAAGGCAAGGGGTTAGGACATCCATGGCTAGACGCATAGTTTGACGTCAGGCTGGGCTATAGGAGATCCTATCTTAAATCAAAGTAAAAAAAAAAAGGCAAAGAAAGAAAGAAACCAGAAAAATTCAAACAAAAAAAATTAAAGAGAAATTACCAGAAAATATTGACTACTAATTAATTTTCTCACATACCAAGTATTTATTCAGTAGCTATCATGAGCGCTCACTTTGTTTGTTGGAGAGGGTAGTACACACTTAGGAAGGTGACAGGAAGCCCCTCGGTGGCTCTGAGCTCTGGTCCCCTCCCTCTGTTACATCTATTTTCCGTTTCAAAGATTGCATTTCTGTGGACGGTAAAATGTCTCATATCTGTCTGTCTTCTATTACTTTTCTTCTTACACGTGCTGTCCATGCACATGTAGAGTAGAGAAAATGGGAAGAGGCTGTGGACAAAACAGAGTGGAAACCAAAACCACGTGTCCGTAAGACAAGGATGCGCCAAGCTCTGAGAAGGTAGGAGAGGGGCTCGAACAGATAGATCCTCCTTATTGCAGCACTGGAGCATGGCTCTGCTGACACCCGCTCTTTGGACTTCATGAACACCAACATTTGTGATTTGCTAGCAATCTTTTCCCTTGGCTTACATCTCCTAGTTGGGCTTCCTTGTCTTAGCAGCCTCAGGCAGGGGATGAAGGAACTGGTCCTTCCCTCTGCTGTGCGGTCTCACAGGCACTCTGAGCCTTCTCCAGACGGCCAGCCAAGACTTCACTCCCACTCTGCCTTTTACTCATCCTCCTGAACGCTTTCTTTCCAAAGTCTATTTTAAATGTCTGTGAGGCTTATGTCTGTTCTAAATATTGGGTGACTATAATCAACTACACTGTGTCCCATATATATAGTAAATGAAATATTTTATATACTAGAACTTGGTGTAGTAGATAATATGTTTTGCAGAAATTATTATTGGCAAGATGTTTTTTTTCTGGGTAATTCTTCTTGCACTGGTATTTCAGGCATCTGTTGCTTTAGAGAGATGCAAGACAGGTATCGTCCAAAACATAAAATGGAATTTCAGTACTTGGCTTTCAAAATAACAGCCTTGGAAACAGTTTTCATTTGTGAGGGTAATGGTTTGTTGCAATAGAGAAAGGGTTCATTGCTCCCAGTGGATCGGTTTGGAGGGGTTTAACTCTGCTCTGATAAAAGTTAGGGAGTGAGGTATGATTTGGAGACTAAAGCCCCAGACCAGTTTTAAGATTCCAGAAGAGAGGGAGCATTTCCATTTTCTGGCTAGAATCCGTGATTAGGCTCCATCTCTAGGTAACATGTTCTGAACTAGCAGAGTCAACTCGTTAGAGTGAAAAGGATGGTGATCTTTTTGAGACAGAGCCTGAGATAAGGTCTCCAGGTGGCCCCAGTGCCTGCGCGCGGAGTTCTTGCATGCTGGAGTTGGAGAACAAGTTAGAGAAGCAGACAGATGTACCTACGATGTGGTGTGAAAGAACAAACTCCTGACATGGGGCTGGGCTCACCAGAGCTCCGCATCAGCACGAGCACAAGGCTGGCGTTCCCAGGCTGGCATGTCACAAGAACTTAGAACGGAAGTTGGGCAGGGTGCGAGCTGAGATGTCTTCGCAGGCTAAGAAACTGGATGAAGGCACGAGCACGGTCAGCACCACATCGAGGGGTCCGGTGAACACAGAAGCCTCTTTGAGAAGATCTGCGGCATTCAATCTGATTCCAGATGAGGGTAGCGGAGGAAAATAACCGTACAGACGACTCCTCCCACTTCTGTGACTTTTCCCGTTTTCAACCTGTGACGCTGAGGGGGCGGGGGCCAAGTGGAATCAATGCAAGCTTGGCAGTTTAGGAAAGGAAACACACCGGCACTGAGTTAAATTCTGTACAACACCAAGTTTGGGCTTAAAATGGACATGTATGTATCCCTCTGAAACTCAGGGTCCTGTAGGTGAGAATTCCACCAACCACCACAGATTTAAACTATTTACAAAAATTGTATCTGAACATGTACAGACCCTGTTTTTATACCGTCTCTTAAATAAAGCAGTGTAACTACTATCCACACAGCATATTTTAAAGAGCATTAGGTGTGATATGTAGTCTAGAGATGTTCTAAAGGACACGGGAGGATGTGTGTGGATTTTGTGTCAACATCTCATTACACACACACACACACACACACACACACAGAAGACTTGAGCATCTGTAGATTGCAGAGTGGGAAGCTGGAACTAATTCCTGACAACACCAATGGATATGTTTATATGTTTTTGAGGTTTTGTTTTTGTTTTTAATAGTAGGATGTATGATTAGTTTAAATTCTTTAAAAAAAGAACAAGACATAAAAATATACAGATATTCCATCTTAACCAGGCATGGTGGTACATACCTATAATCCCAGAATTTATTTGGTCAACACAGAAGGATTAGAAAACAAAATAAAATGAAACACATTAGTGCGCGCGCGCGCGCGCGCGCGCACACACACACACACACACACACAAACACAAACACACACACACACAAACACACACACATAAACACACACACATAAACACACACACACATAAACACGCACACAAACACACACACACATAAACACACACACACAAACACACACACATAAACACACACACACACACACAAACACACACACACATAAACACACACACACACACACACACACACACTAACCCCTTCCCCCAATAAGACCAACAACTTAGTTCACAGTAACTTGCTTCTAGGCTTTGTTACCATGAGAAATAACAGCAGTTGCCATTGTTGTGTGAAATACATGTATCTTTTAAAACTTCTATTTAAATATATATATTTTTTCTGAATGTAGGCCTGTGTATCACATTTGCAATTGGTGCCTAAGTAGTTCAGAAGAAAGCATTAGATTCCCTGTGACTGGAGTTACAGATGGTGAGCTACCACATGGGTTTTGAGAATCTAACCCAAGTCCTCTAGAAGAACAGTAAATGTTTACCTTAAGGGCCTCGCCATCTTGCTAGCCCTGAGCTACATATTTTGGAATGGGAATTCTATAGTATACTTTCTGTAAAGAATCAGATAATATCTTCTTCATGAGCTAGAAGGTCTCAGATGTAGGTGCTAAACTCTGAAGGTTTGGTAGAACGGTCACATAGTCACACAGAGTGTAGTCCCAAGGGAGTGTAGGGACTGCTACCATGTGGGGGACTTCAGTTCCAGAGAGATGCATCATGGGTCTAACTCCTGCAGAAGTTCTCCTTCTCCCAGTGAGCAGTTGGTCCTAGGTTCTAAAGCCACATGGCCTACTAAAGCTACACATCCATTGTCAACGTGCTTCTTCACACTATGTGATTCCCTGAGCAAATGGCTTTGAGCCTGCTTCTGAGATTGAGGGCTTTTGTTTTTTTTTTTCTTCTTCTTCTTCTTTTCCTTAGGGGACGAAGTCAGGAAGGGGTGGGGCTCTTGTGGCTTGAAATTTATACCCTTAGGTCTGAAGACTGACCAGAAGGGTGGATATTATTTTTAGGTAGAATTGGGGCCGTAGGTTTTGATTTGTACTCTGTGTTCCCTTGTGCTGCTGAGGTACAGGCAGGACTTACCTGAGGAAAAGATTAGCAAGCTTGCGACGCACCCCACCCCACCACCCCTTGCTGTAAGCAGCTACAGAGTGAAAGCGAAGATCCTATCCACAAACCTGGTCCTTTAGGTAGCTATACGAAGATATTTATCAGGATAGGAAGCTACTGAACAAAGTTATGTGGCTTGCTGGCTTGATTTATAAGATCCAGATATGTAAGCTGGGTCACCTGGGTCTTCATTTGCACGTCTGCCCTGGGTTCTGTATGTTTGGAGCAAGTTTGTTGTTTGGGCTTGAAACAGTTCCCGGGGGCTCTGTAGAGTCCAGTGATAGAGACAAAGGAAGTTGTACTTACAGCCTTTGATTTATGACTCTGTTTTTATGCCCACTATATATACTAGAATTATTTTCCGTGGGGCAGTCTCTCTTACTACAGACATTAAATTTAATTCTCGGAGCTCTACTAAACAACGGAGACAGGCTCAGCAAGCCTGAATTATCTATTCCTAATATTTTTGCTGGTAGAACTCTTTAAGGACAGGCTATGGGGTGGAGAGGAAAAAAAAGTCCTTGGTGTTATGTTGGCATCCTGAAAGGCGGAACAATTCTCTCTTCTCAGCCGTAGCTTCCTGCTTCCTGCTCAGCTTCCGGCTGCTGTACATGCCTTTCAGACCTGCTTCCTTTCTTGGCTTTTGATGTCATTAGTCCCTCTTACTAATATTTTGGCTTTCCTTTTAATTTTTCTTAATGTTTTTCATTTTTCTTATTTTTTTCTACTATGGACCACTTCCAAATGGCTGCAGGCAAGTTTTCTAGCCAATTGTCCCCGTATGGAAGACACTGGTTTTCTGAATCTCCCGACTTAGTTCATCTAGATTCTATGAGCTAGGATAGATTGGTTTCTTTCATTCCAGTTCCTACTGATGGGAGAAGGAACCACCAAAGAAGAGGAAGATTTGAGATGCTCTCGCGGACCACTTCTGAATCGGAAGGTTAGAGTGGAGAGCCCATCTGCATTTTCAAGCTAGCACCGTGTCTGTTCTCACTGCTGCCTTTCCATTGAACCATGTCACCTTCCGCAGTCAGCAGTTCATTTTGTTCAACTTTAGTGGTGCTCCAAGACACAAAGCCACACATTTCTTTCCCTCTAACCTACTTCCACATCGACCAATCCCAAGAAACATTAGAGTAAATAAATACAGAAAGAAACAAAATAAAATGTAAAGAAGAGACTCTCGTCCATACCCTCTGGTGTTGTCATAATTTACACCCTTGAAGGAAGGGACAATGGTCTTGGCAAAGCCAGTGATTCTTTGTATATAAATCTCCTGAATCTAAATACATAATTGGGACAATAAACAATAGAAACTGTTCATTCAGTCCCAGTTAAGATAATAATACAACTCTTTTATTCATCCTTATTTGCAGCAAGAGGTGTGCACTGCAACTTTAACAGTCAATTTTACTTTTGCTGTAGCTGTTAAAGAGGAAGAAGGGCGTGTCTCCTTTCATAAGTATTTCTTTTTACAGCCATGAATATGCCTCTGTCTCTGAGTGCAGTCCTACTTACTGCCCCATGGCATCCCCAGTGAATGTTAATCACCTCAGAAGATAATACCATCGTGGAGTCAGAGCCAGGTTTTGTGTTTTTCTTTCTGTTATTATTTATACATATGTGCTTTCTATACAAAGTATTTTTTTAAAAGGCTGGGTGGAGAAATAGTGGCACTCAGGAGATTGTGTTTGGAGGATCCAGAGTTCCAGGGCAGCCTGAGCTTTATAGGGGGGAGACATCTTAAAGCCAAATAAAATCAAAATTATGGGCTAACCAAGGGGCAGAGCCCATCTAGTATATGCAAAGAGCCGCAGCAGCAGCAGCAGCAGCAGCAACAACAACAACAATTTAACTTTGACCATATTAGGTTAATTCTGTTAATTAGGTTGATTTTCTTCCTTTGAAAAAGCTGGTGATTCTTCACTGCAAAATGTTTGCCTTACAATGACTGCTTCCAATGATCAACCTCCTGTGTCTCACAGTAAATAATTAGGTAGGAAAAAGTGTGAAGTTTAAGGAAAGGGTGTAAAGGTTGAAGTATATGTAAGGTCTGAGGATAATAAAGCTTCTAAGAAAGTGTTTGAGGTTCTAGGAAGGTGTTTTGAGGTTGGTAAATGCAAGTTATGAAAGTTGGAAGATGTGAAAAACCTTGAACGGTGATAGAAAGGTGATTTAAGGTACAATGGAGGAAGGGGTAATGCTTCAGACTTCTTCCTTTCACTCTGCAAGTGTCATATTGAGACTTCCAAGTTCAGAGCTTTAAAATTAAACAGTGGTAATACTAAGATATTTGAAATTTATCTTGTTGTAAACCTACAAAGATTCATATAAGCTTCAGGGAATCACGTGGATCAACCCCTCACAGGTCAAATGGACTCCAGATAAGCACTGTCAACCAACAATCTGTTTCCCTCCCCATCTGCCGATTCCAGAGTGTGGAATCTATTTTTCATTCCCTGGTCTTGGGACAACTCTGCCAACTACCAAGACTGTGGTTTTAAAAGTTTCAAATGTACACCCAAGAAATTTTTTTAATCTACTTCTGCTGTCTTTCTCCCTTCAGGGTAGTGGCCAACAGCATCCAGGGAGAAAAGGGTGTGGGGAGAGGAGGTACAAATAGAGATTAGACAGAACACATATTTCCCCAAAACAGTTCTCAACTCAGGACACCAGTTTCGGAAACAAGCAAAGCAGGTAAGTCAGACCCCACCCCTTGCTACCCTCTGGCTTAGGTTGTGCTTACATCCCACCACACTCAAAATTTTAACTACAAGTAACGTAGTAAACAGTCACTTCAATGACCCCTTCCTTTTATAAAAATAAAAGGAAGAGTTGTGGGGCTGTGTACTGTGCCACCAGACAGAAGAACTGGTAAGGCAGTAGCAAAAGTTCAAAGCCCGGAACTCTTAATTGCTCCTGATCAGATTCCTGTCCTGGAGCATGTGACCATGACAGCCCACTAAGAGGATCATGACAACTGGCCGTGTATCATAGAGCCCAGCGTTCTCATGCTAATGAGGTATCTAGATCGGCCCTGAGTGTCTAACCAATGAGCTTCCCTTCCCAGGCATCCCTTCCTGCACAAGGTATCTAATCTCTGTCACCCTGAGTGAGTAGTATGAATCGTTTTCCACCATGAGTAAAGCAGTTTGGGCAAGCAAGGACTGTCTCTCTCTCATCAAGGACCGTAGATGGGAAAGGCCTTCCATCTTACAGAGCTACGCTTATGTCTACAGCAGAAGGCCCCTCTCCACTCCTGGCACTCACCCTGAGCTAAGCCAAATCCCCCCAACCCAGGCTCATCTCAGGCCTTTGTCCTGTTCTCAACTCTTCTTGGTTCCCAGCAGTGTCTGGGTACCCAGGAGTTTGAGAACCACAGCCTCTGCTCCAGCCCACAGAAACACAGTCTGAGACCCCTGCCTTAGGCTGCAGTTTGTCTCTGCCTGTGCAGTGTGATGGTGTCCCATGAACCCAGCACCCCAATGGGGAGAAAGGAATGAGGCCTAGCACCTCTGCGTTTGCCTTTCCAAAGGACATTCTGACACCTCAGCAGTGAGACTGAAGCTGACACAGAGAACCACAGGTAATGTCTGAAAGAAATGGGCACAAAACAACAAAGCAGTTCCCAAACCAGTCTGTGAACTTGATAATTTCCTACACGGGGAGCCATTGCTATATCTCTGTGGATAACTGTTGGATGGTACTAGAGGTAACAACTCCCTGGTTGACTTTGTTCAGGGACGACTTGATGCCGTTGTTTGGATCTGGAATGTACCCTAAAAGCCTAGGAGTTAAGGATTTGGTTCTAGTTTCATGCTGTTGAGGAATGATGGAACTTTTGTTAGATTGGATCCTAGAAAAGGGCAATTATATCACTGAGGAGATACCCTTTAGGGGGGATCTAAGTGCCATAGAGTCCCAGCTGTCATCAGGTGAAGAGGCTTCATCTGTCAATATTCCTGTCAGGGTGCACTGTGTGACCATAAGTCCAGAAACAGTATAGTCAAGTAAGCATGGATTGAGACCAGTACAATTGTGAGTCAAAACAAAACTGTCTACTTTTAAACTGATTGACTCAGGTATTTTGTCATAGTATTGGAAAGCTTCTTCAGATGCAGAATACAGATCATCTCTTCATATGGAGGAATGAGAGAACACTGAAGTCCGATGAAGACTCAGATAAATCCGAGGTCCAGGGAGATGGGACCAAAAGAAGAGTTAGTTACAGTTGAAATAAAGACCATGGTGGTGCCTGGGTAGGGATGGGCAAGGCTTTCTCGAGGAACACCGGGACCATGGTTCTGAATGATTGACACATGCAAGTGAAAGCAATCTCTCAATTTCTTACTTTCTTTTAAAATAGTGTAACATATGCACATTCAAACCCTTCACATAGTGATAGCAGAAACACATTAAAACCCCCCAGAAACTGATGTTATCCTAAGACCCCTCCAGCATACTGATAGATCAGGACAAGCTAAAGAGAATCATAGGCGCTCCTGAGCTCCAGGAAATAACTGTATCAAATGTTACTTTAGGAATTGACGTTGCCAATGTTGTGTTGGTCCTATTGGAAAGGGGACATTAGAGAAAGCATCCAGTGGAGGTGGGAAATGATTACTGGGAGAGGGAGTTATGCAAACATTGTTTTTGGAGCGTTGATCCTAGCAGAGAAGAGAGAGGGATTTTTTTTTCAATTCTCTCATGAATATCAATGATCAGAGGTGATTCTCCTGGAGAATAGAGACTGAGGCAGCCAAAAGGCCACCCAAAGCTGATGGGTAGGGGGGGAATCTCTCAAGAGGGGTGGGTGAAAATCAAAAGATGAAAACTATTCATCTTTTGATTGGCTCTGCCAATGAGGTAGTGTTTTACTTTTGAGTTAAGAAAAAAAATCTCCAGTGGGTTCTCAGTCAGGGCTTCTGAGAGAGAGACTAATATTATTCAATATTTTGATCAGTTTTTAGGCTCTTGAGTCATTTCTGGGTCTTTATAGATGAGAACACCATTTAGAAGTGTGACTGTTTTTCTCTAAATATTTTGTCTTTTTGTGATTGTCACATATTGACTAAGATCTTATAAACAGACAAGAAAGTGGCATGATTGACACTTCCCTTCATTAGGAAGCAACTGAAAGATGACATTTTTCAACCCATCAGCTGGAGTTTGCCCTCATGGTAAGGGCACAGTGTGAGGGCAAGACAGTCTGACTCCTTTCCTGCTGTTATCATTGTGGGTTCACTATCTAACACTAATTGGCAAAGCTACTTCCTTTAATGGATGTCTAAGTTTCTCTTCAAAGGAGAGGAAAAGAAAATTATTGATTAACCCCAGGATTTAAAGACTGACTGAACGAAAGAAGCCACTGATTGAACTACTGTGAGATTATTGATTAAGCTTGAGGTTTGACATCGGAATGAACGAAGACAGGAATTTGACTCCTGATTCCTGTTTCATATTAAGAGTACTAGTAACATTTTTTTTTTTTTTTTTTTGGTTTCCATTCTTGTTATTTGCTAAATCAAGAAAAAGAAAAGTCAGCTTGCTTACATCAGGTAGCTAATACAGTCAAGGCCTTTTCCATGCTGTGTGGTCTGAAATGCCATACGTGTACATATTTAATGTCATATGTGTACTTAATGAACCAGGTTATTTGGACAGATTAGTTGAGGAAGTTGGGTCAGAGGTTAAAAATGATAGCTGGTCTTATGATCCATGTTCTGCCTCTGGAACCTATAAGGTCGAAGGAGAGCGCAAACTCCTACAAGTTGCCCTCTGTCTCCTCGCAGTACAGTGGCAACACACGTTTCTCTGTCCCTCCCGCCTTTCTTCTCATTAGCATCACCTGTTAACTTTATTCATGCCAGGATTATCTGAGGGAGTCTCAGTTAAGGTACAGTCTGGAGCAGATTGGCATGTGGGAAGTCTGTGGGAGAGTTTTCTCAATTGTGACTGATGTAGGAAGGTTCATAAGTGCTATGCACAGGTACATGGGTTTGAACTGTAGAAAAAGGCTGCTTGAAGAATCCAGGAGGAGAAAACCAGTGAGACCATGTCTCCCATCTCTGATCCTGCTGAGTAACGACTCTGATTTCCCTCAGTGATGGACCGAAGGTCCAAGTATAAGATGAAATAAACCCTTTCTTTCTAAAGTTGTTTTTGATCACAGTGTCTATCATAGCAACAAAATTCCAAACAAAAACACAGACACACACCACACATACATACACATTACTCACACCACACACACATGCACACATGCAGGTATACACACAGACATACACATTCATACATATCACACACTACCACACACACATATACACACACACTACACACGCACACACACACACACACACACACACACACACACACGTTTCTAAATCTTAATCAAACAGAATTTTGAGGCTAAAAAGGACAAAATCCAAGGTTAGTCTAGATGTATCAATCTTATTTTAGTTTTATTTTATTTTTTTTTGATGAAAAGGGCAGAAGATTAGGAAACAACTGCATGAAGATCACAGAGTAATTCGTGTGACTTAGCCTGAGAAGTAGCATATAAAATTTTCTTCCTTTCTCAAACTCCAAGATTCCAGGTGGCTCAATATGAACCAGGCAGATAGGAAAGATTAACAGATTAATTCAATGCAGAAGTGAGGGAGGAGAAGACCCCAAAGCCATACTTCCCACTTTCATTTTAAATAAAATTTAGTATTTTACAAGTCTGGGTTGCCATTGGGAAGGGACAATTTCATGCTTTGCTGATTTTGATTAATTTACAATAATTAATATTGCATCAAAACTCATGCAGAAAGTTTTGAGTAAAAGAAATTATTTTCAAATTCCAAGTAAGCAAAAATAGCTCTAACCTGAAATTATCAGCATCACTTTCTGAAGTCACAAGAGTCTTGATGAAATCCAGTGTGTCATTCTGAGCATGGAGTAAGTAGAGCCTGAATTTGTCATTCTCTTCTTTTTAAGAATAAAGGGAGGGCCTGGAGAGATGCCTCAGTGGCTAAGAGCACTGACTGATCTTCCAATGGTCATGAGTTCAAGTCCCAACAACCACATGGTGGCTCACAACCATCTGTACAGCTACAGTGTACTCATATACATAAAATAAATAAATAAATCTTAAAAATAAAAAGAATAAAGGGAAGTTTCATGTCTACCAAGGAAATGGAGACCCTTTCATCTAGGTTAGCTGGTTCCTGGTCTTGTGAGTCTAGGGCTGGCTGAATCGTAGCCTTGTTTCTGCCCTATGCTGGACACAGCTGAAAATGTAGCATCCATCTCTAAGCTGTAGTCCTGGAATGATCGTCTAACTCAATGTTCCAAACAGGTCTGGAAACAGGACCTACTGTAGTTCTTGCTGATGGCCAGAGATACCACTGCCACCGTACCATCCACGGACAGCCACATTGTTGTGTTTAGGGAGAAAGATACCGTGCTGAAATGCTGCTTTCCACTTCCACATGATTACTCTTTAAACCCTGGAGAATCCTTCTTCTCCCAGTAGAAAGGAAGGCAGAAATTCCTAAGAAACGGAAAGCATTGCTAACTCTGTTCTCACCTTGCTTTGCTGTATTTGCTTTCTACGCTCCAGGTACATCATGTGCAAATGTGCACAGGATGAATTATTTCATAAGCTCAAAATGAGGACTAAATGATTTAGCAATGAAGGTAAATTTTCTAGCCCAGTTCCTGGAGGCAATAGATGCTATTTCCTCTCCACCTCCATGGCCAAAAGAAAGAAGAGCCTGAAATGGTGAGTTACAGCCTGAGACTAGAGATAGATAGTGGTTGAATTTACTACCCATAGCACCAAAAATGTCACACAGACTCTGTAATCTTTATGGTTGTCCATAAAAATGAGAGCTTGGATGATCTAAGGGTTCTCCTAGCTTGATGAATTTATGATTTGTACATTTTTTTCCTGATTCTCTTTGGGCTGTCTTTTTTTTTTTTTTTTTTTTTTTTGTCAGCTTGACACAACCTAGAGATATCTAAGAAGAGGCAACCAGAAAAGAGAAAATATCCCCCATCACACTGTGCATAAGCCGGTGGGGGTATATTCTTGACTTATAATTGATGTAGAAGGGCCCATTCCGCTGTGGCCAGTGACATCCCTGGAATGGGGTGGTTCTGACATGTAAAAGGAAAATAGGCTGAGCCAGTCACCGGAGAGAGCCAATGGGCAGCACTCCTCCATGGCTTCTGCTTCAATTCTTGCCTTCCAGTTCCTGCCTTGACTTCCCTAAGTGATGGATGGTGGATGTAACAGTTGTAAGATGAAATAAACCAGTCCCTCCCCAAGTTGCTTTTGTTCATGGTGTTTAGCCACGGCAATAGAAACCCTAACTACTGCTGCATCCTTCCAAAACTATAAATTTACCAAACTATTTTATGGGTTACCTGATGAGCTCTGACAGGCCAGTCACATAATGCTTATATCAATACTTTCTCTTACTATTTTTCTTTTGAAAACAGAATCTCACTATGTAGCCAAGGCTAGTCTTTAGAATCTCACTATGTAGCCAAGGCTAGTCCTTAGAATCTCACTATGTAGCCAAGGCTAGTCTTTAGAATCTCACTATGTAGCCAAGGCTAGTCCTTAGAATCTCACTATGTAGCCAAGGCTAGTCCTTAGCTCTCAGTCTTTGTTCATCTGCCTCTCCGGTGCTGGATGACAGGGCTGGACTATGTGGCCAGCTCTCCTACTTCAAAGAATGTCATCAAGTTTTACAGTCTCTTCTTCAGAGGAGTGGAGGAGATGCCACAAGCACATTTCTAGAAGGCATTCTCCTTTTCTGTGAAGAGTTAAAACAACTCCCTTCGACAGAGGTTGTGTTTAATCAGTTCAGGCATGGGCTGTACTTCCTAACCTTGACTGCAGACGCAGCCCATGAAGATTCTACTCACAGCTTTTTGACCCTGAGGGAATCTATAGCATTTGAAGTGCCAAACCTGTCATGCCTGGCAGCCGGTCACAGCGAGAGCTAGGCCTTTCTAGGCCAGTCTATGAACCTACATGAAGAATTACTGACTTGCAACTGATGCTCTTGTGGAAGAAGGGAGAAAAATAACATCTGTAGTGTGAGTTTTCCTCCATTGGTGTATAAGCCCTTACACAGGTATCACATGCATGTGTGTGTGTGCCTGTGCTTGTGTGCATGTATGTGTGCTTGTGTGTGTGTTTGTGTGTGCAAGAGAGGGGGAGAGAGAGAGAGAGAAAGAGAGAGAGAGAGAGAGAGAGAGAGAGAGAGAGAGAGAGAGAGAGAGAGAGAGAGAGAGAGAGAGAGAGAGAGAGAGATTCTGGACATAGTAGCAGAAGAGAAAATATCTATCCTAGAAAAGAAAAGAGGCACAAGGGCTGCTTTCAGATCCAGTCGGGAGCTGTCGCCGAAATGGGATTAGACATCCTTTACATCTCAAATAGGATAATTTGAGATCAAGGAGACAGAATTTTCTTAATACAAAGGAAACATTTTCAGTCAATAAGTCTGTTGGAATGGATTGCCTTTTGAAGCA
The DNA here is from genome assembly GCF_947179515.1 of Apodemus sylvaticus. Classification (NCBI taxonomy): domain Eukaryota; kingdom Metazoa; phylum Chordata; class Mammalia; order Rodentia; family Muridae; genus Apodemus; species Apodemus sylvaticus. The sequence continues at coordinate 55,279,817 of NC_067489.1, forward strand.
GCAAATTTACTTTCTTGATGAATTCAAGCAGAGACAGGGTACTATCTGGGGTATTATCTAGTGATTGTTTGACGAGGAAGAGGGTCAAGGCAATTTCTTCTGGTTCTTTCTAAATGTTTAGATCCTAACGTAAGGTTGAAGAAGTAAGTTAGTGGCCAGACAGTAAATGAACAACTTTCCCTTTGTCATTAAAGGCTATAGGGGCACATTACATTTTGTCACACAGAAAAAGATTAGTTTCCTAAGTGCTCTGCATTCAAGATGAACCAGGAATGAGGACATTCAAAAGGCACAGATAACAAGAAACCTCTAAAAGCATTCCACTCCATTACGTAAGTTCCCAGAAAGAGCCAAGATTGTGTGTTCCTTAATCATAGACCACAAGTGTTCCTGGGATATATCTAATCCATCCCAGCCCAGCCTAGCCCATCCCATCCCAGCCCAGCCCAGCCCATCCCATCCCATCCCAGCCCAGCCCAGCCCAGCCCATCCCAGCCCAGCCCAGCCCAGCCCAGCCCATCACAGCCCAGCCCAGCCCAGCCCAGCCCATTCTATGCCAGCCCATCCCAGCCCATCCCATCCCATCCCATCCCATCCCAGCCCAGCCCAGCCCAGCCCAGCCCAGCCCAGCCCAGCCCAGCCCAGCTTAGTTCAGTCAGTCCAGTCCAGTCCAATCCATTCAAATTATGAATGAATGGTAGTAGTAACAGGACCCATAAGCATTTCATTTTCTCTTATAAGAACACTTTTTCAACAATAAGATTTTTTTCAAAAGTAAGTAAATATTTTCTTGGTATTCCATATGAAGCATGAAGAAACATTTCTTTCCCTTCGAGGTCACATTTCCCAGGTTACTTTGAGGATCTTGAGTTTTTTGGGTTTTGTAGATTATTTTACGAAATGTTGTTTATGCCTCACCCAGGATCATGTGCTCATTTTAAATGAAACTAAATATCTGATAAATAATACATTTGTATGCATTGGTATAGTGTACTTGAAATTTTAGTTCAATGTAATTTATTTCTTTAATAATTAAATACTGATTGCATCCTACTCATGACATGATTTTCAAGTTGAAAACATACAGCGCCAGCCAATGGCACAGACAACTCCCCCCCCCCCCCCCAAAAAAAAATGTCAGGCCAAATGAGCAAACATGTGTTCAATCACTTTAGAACTTTTGATGGATTTGCTACAGGAAGATAATTTCTGCATGCATATGGTATAAGAGGTCCTGTGGTTTACAAGGAATTTCCATATTCCTCTTTCAAGTTTCTTTCTGCCTACCCTTCCAGCATCCCATTCCTATTTTCCCATAGAAAGCCACACATCTCTGAAGCCTCTTGAAACTTGAAAGCCTCTGGGAGATGTATAGATAGTCAGCATTCATCCTGTGTATCTTACAGCCTCAAATCTAGTTCTCTGCAAGTTTTAGCCTAAAGCGTGTCTGTTTATGAGCACATTCCGGTGACTGCTGTGATAATGGAATTGCTGATACGCTGCTCAGAGGGCTTGGGTAACCGTTCTTTTGTTATTAGGAAGGCAAATGCAGTTTTTAAGATCAAAGTGGACACCTCCTGGAAGTTACATTTATTGCAAAGGGCTAAAGTGTCTGCATTCCCAGGCATCAAAGGGACTTAACACAGAAAGACGGTAATATTCAATAGACCCGGGCAATTTCTGACAGGACAGCCGCCACCTAAGTGGTTGATAGGAACGAATGGTAATCTCATTCTGAAAGTTACTGATTCTGTCAGAGCCAGGGTTAAGCAAAAGTGCTTGATATTGTGATGGCCATAGCTGGGGTTGTCCTGATAGAAAATTCCACTGTCAGTGCAGGTGCTGAGAACACGTTTACAATTTCCTGCTACAGTGTGCCCTTTGGCAGAAGTCTGATTCCATTGTTTCTGAACACAGGCCTTCATTTTGTTGTCATGGTGGAAGTGATGCAAAAGTTCACCACAGCGAGTCACTATTACAGTATCTGGAATGCCATCACAGGGAAGAATTCCATTCCTTAGGTCATGGTGACCTGAATAGTTGCACTAATAGTTGACAATTGCACTGTGGATGTCTGCTGTCAGCTGACATCCAAAAAAACATCTGTGGGTTTTGGGGACTCCTCTGTACATATATTCTATATTGGCTAGTTTTTATGTCAACTTGACACACTGTAAGATCATGCAGGAAGAAAAAAACTTAATCCAGAAAATTCCTTCATAGGATTGGCCTATAGGTAAGCTTGTAGGGCATTTTCTTGATTAGTGACTCATGGGAGGGTGAAGACCCCCTGTAAGTAGTGCCACCCCTGGGCAGGTGGTCCTCCAAGCTATAAAACTGCAGCCTCACCCAGTGGAGAGCTAACTAGTAAGCAGCTGTCTTAGAGTTTCTATTGCTGTTATGAAACACCATGACCCAAAGCAAACTGGGGAGGAAAGGGTTTATTTGGCTTATACTTCTGCATCATTGTTGACCATAGAAGGAAGTCAGGGTAGGAACTCAAACACAGCAGGAACCTGGAGGCAGGAGCTAATGTAGAGATCATGTAACGATCATGTAGGAATGTTGCTTAGGGCTAGCTGCACATGGCTTGCTCTACCGGTGTTCTCATAAACCCCAGAATGACTAGCCCGTGATGTACCTCTTACTCTGGGGTAGTCCCGCCCTCAAGATTGCCTTCAACCTGGATTTATGGAGGCATTTTTTCAACTGAGGTTCCCTCCTCTCAGATGTTTATATCTTGTGTCAAATTGATATAAAACTATTCAACACAGAAATGTTCTTCCATGACCTGGGCATTCCTTCTGGTCTCCATGTTCCTCCATGATAGACTACAGTTGTAAGATGAAAGAAATCCCTTTCCTCCCCAAGTTGTTTTTGGTCATGGTGTTTTCTCACAATAGAGACCCTAACTAAGACATAGCCTTTCTTCCACTCTTTTATTTCAAACAATTTTTAACTTTCATTTGCGTCTTAATTTTTATTTATCAAATTAAAAAAATGATAAGTGGAAAGTGTGTATATTGGTGGCTTATGACGGCCTCTGAAATATACATGCACACACCTGAAAACAGGTTTAAGTCAGGCATGTTAACTCACCATTTACTCATGCTACTTTTGGTGCCTTTGGTAAAGTCTCCCAGTGTGCTACCTCTTGGGACCATGCTGCTGTTCATCATCATTGGTCCTGCTAGTTGTCAAACTCAGCCTCTTTTCATCTTTTTCTAGAAATGTACAATTCTCACTTCCACAATCATTATCATCAACAACAGCAACAGTGACAACAACAGCAACAACAACAGACTTTAGGAGAAAGGTTATTGATTATTTTCATTGGATGTGTCTTTCAATGGAATTCTCCAATTTTAAGTCATGGAATTACTTATTTGGGAGTTCTGGCTTTCATTGAAAAAAATTAGACAGTTTCAAACAGAGTATAGATAGAGGCTCAAGAAGGTCTTGTTCCTACTTCATACTTATCCTCAGTAAGAGAAGAACAAACTTAAGTCCAATGGTCTTTTAGAGGAGAATACCTAAAGTGGAGCATGCAGTCTTCTTGTATTTTTATGTAAAGTTTCTGTGTTTCACACAGGCTCTCTTCTGCTTAGCAGCATTTAAGATGGTGATTTGTGTATTTAGCATAGCATGTAATTTTAATCTTCTATAGCTTATAGGATAGGTCTGACCTTTCTATGGTGTTTTGCATACTGTTACCACCTGCCTTATTACATTTCATCAGAGATAATTGTCCTCGGGGGTCCTGAGTTTGACATGTTAGACACGTCACCTGTTATCTGCCCTCTCTCCATTCACCCCTCCCTCAGCTGTTACTCACTCAAAAGGGTCGCTGGGATCAGCCCTCTGGAGCTCTGGAGGGATGGGAATTCTTTTGTAGTACATTTCCCAGTCGAAGGCTCCTCGCATGGCGTCCCCAGCCTGTGCCTCATACCCAAAGTGATTGTGGTCGATGACATCGATCATGGGACACACGATGGTTTTGTGGTTTAGTGCAATTTGGTCTGAAAAATGAAAGCACAAAATAGGAAATGACATGCCTGCCTAGGTCATCTATCATTTCCCAGCAAAGAGCAGCCTACAGTCGCGTTTAATGCATAACACTTGAGCCTTGGCGTCCCCCTGTCGTCATTAGAGCACTTTGCAGGAATCGCTGAGCGTCAGCCTTAACATGATGGGACAGTGATTAGGTACAATTAGAGTGGTTATATTTCCCTTTAAGAAAGTTATGTCCCAGAGAGACTTGCAGAAGTCCATTTAGCTTGACTCTGTCACATTTTTGCTCTGACCTGTCCCCAATCTGTCATTTTAACGTGCCTCCAACATGCGCAGAGTATAAACAGTACTTGTGCCCCTCCAAGCGTACAGCTCAAGCCTGCTGAGAAAATGCTGGCCTGCTTTCTGAAGGTTCCCAAATGTAAATATTTAAACTTCATGGTTTTTATAGCATCTAATCATAAAACAGTCATGACGGCCGCTCCCCCTGCTCCCGCTAATGACAACAGATTATATGTAACATTCTTTGCTGTCAACTCTGAAGGAGAATTCCTTGAGTCACTATTCTTTAAGACTGACTATGTTTATCAAGATTGAACACATTTTATCTTTTTCTGGTCAAATTAAAAAGCCCCATTCGGTGACACAATGCTATTGCTAGGCTGCTGTTGTAAAACCCCCAAGCAGTTACAGGATGTTTTATATTTATGCTCTTTCTAATAGTCTACTATCCCTGGAAAGTGGCTGTTGTTGTCACCCTATTTATGTGTAGGGAAACTGAGCTCAGGGAATTCAACTTGTGAGGGACAACTTAGCTTTGGGGAATAATAATCAGGACACAATCCTGTGTACTGACTGAGCAAGCCAGGGGAAGCAAGCCAGTAAGAAACATCCCTCCATGATCTCTGCATCAGCTCCTGATTCCTGACCTGCTTGACTTCTAGTCCTGATTTCCTCTGGTGATGAACAGCAACGTGGAAATGTAAGCTGAATAAACTCTTTCCTCCCCAACTTGCTGCTGCTTCTTCTTCTTCTTCTTCTTCTTCTTCTTCTTCTTCTTCTTCTTCTTCTTCTTCTTCTTCTTCTTCTTCTTCTTCTTCTTCTTCTTCTTCTTCTTCTTCTTCTTCTTCTTCTTCTCCTCCTCCTTCTCCTCCTCCTCCTCCTCCTCCTTCTTTTTCTTTTTGGTTTTTTTTGAGACAGAGTTTCTCTGTGTAGCCCTGGCTGTCCTGGAACTCACTCTGTAGCCCAGGCTGGCCTCGAACTCAGAAATCTGCCTGCCTTTGCCTCCCAAAGGCTGGGATTAAAGTCATGTGCCACCACTGCCCGGCCCAACTTGCTTCTTGGTCATGATGTTTGTGCAGGAATAGAAACCCTGATTAAGACACCCTGTTTAACTGCAGTTCCCAAACCTGCCTTTCTAGGTTGCCATGGTGCTCATCCTATGGACAGGTGACTCTTCTTTTTTACCCGTTTCTAACATCTTGCTTTTCTATCCAGATACTTTTATTGGGATCAAATTAACAGGCACCAGAGGAAACTTCCATTTGTTTATTTTGGTACATGTAGAATAGCAATATGTGGAGCACCTTTTCCCCCCTCAAGAACATGCCTTTAATCAATTTATTACTGCACTGATATCTGACAGGCAGGATGTTTAAGTATGAACACCTGCTCTCTTGTTATTTGGAAAACCTTTGAATGTGGCATGTGACATTAAACAAAAGATATAATTCAGAAATATTATGAGAGTTGGTGATTTCTGTGTATTTTTTTTCCTTAGAGATCCTGAAGCCAGTGTAATGTTTGTGAGATCAGCTTTTACAATGAGGAAACTGCCCATTTACTTTGTATGTTTCTACTTAGCATAGGGCAGGAAGCAAAAGATTTTATTGGCTATAATAAGAGGTGATATTTTTATCATGCTGATAAAACAGTGTGTGGAAAGAAAAAAAATCCCATAGGGCATATCACTTACTTTTATGCATGCTTGCTCATTCATTCATTCATTCATTCATTCATTTTTGTTACAATAATTATCTACTGAGTCATAGAAATAGGCTAATCATTTTTTCTAGGTTGTGAGGCTACCTTAGAGAAGAATTCCACAAACACCACTGTAATTAGTAATGGGGCAAGGCTATAGAAAATATAATAAATAACTAAATCCCATAGTCTTTTACAAGGTGAAAAATAAGACAAAATGAACAATGGTCAGGGGGATACAGATGCTGGAATATGGAAGAGAAGGTGGTTTCAAATGCCCTGACCCCAGGGAGCCTCAGACAGCCTGGGGATTATAAGTATCTTATTGCCAGCTAATCTGATACGTAGATAGCAGATACACTATTTCAAGGTAACCTTCCTTATGGGCTCTCTGAGTCCCAGTCTCACCAGGGCAAGCCCATGATGAGCTTTGGTTTTATCTAAGTGGCGTTTTCCCCAGAGGAGCTATGTTGAAAACGTTTTGTCCATCACCTCTGCAGGCTTCAGTCTTATGGTTTCAGAGACTTTCTTCCATCACATTCAGAACCAGCTTGATTTACAAGTTCCTTGACCAACAAGGAGTCCCAAGGTGATCCAAAGAGAGTGAGTCTGTTAAATTAACTGTCAACGTTCCCTTCAAATTTCCTTTCAGCTCTCATCCAGCTGCACTAGCTTGGAGTGAGAGCCACAGGACTAATTTTTCATCCAGGGCTCGTGCCTACATTTCAATTTCCAGCGATCAAACAAACAGACTCAATAGGAAATTGAAATTCAGGTATAATCCCCAAGGTGAAAAATGAACCAAGAAGCTACGTGGCTCCTCCTGTTTCTTCATTTTGGATATGTATCAGGATACTAATAGAGGGGAAAAAAAAAACAAGATAGCATCCCAAGCTTGAATCATTTCTTATCCATTCAGCCCACAGGAAATGAAATACTTTAATGAGAAAGTGTGGGCTGTGGGCATTGCTTACTCTCTTTTCCCTCACCCCCCCCCCCCCCCCCCCCCGTTCCCGTGACTCCCAGAGAACAATCAGACATTGGATCATTAGCATTTAGGGACTACTTTGCTTCAAACAGAACTACAGCCTTTTGATGACTTGTTTGAGCATTCAACAGCATACAGGCCAAATTCAGTATGAGGGAATTTTGCTCTTGCTAATGAAACTCTAAATGTCTGTGTCCTCGGACAAAGCATTTTTAATTAGTGCCTCAGAAGATTCTCCCTCTATTGGAGCATTGGGATTCTGCTGATTTAGAAGACTGGGCAGTTGAGGTATATGGACTGGGTGATGTGGTAGAAGGTGTTTATTGCTGGGTGTTGTGGTTTACATCCTATATGGTTTTTACTGTGTTCTCTCTCTTGTTTTTTTTTTTTTCCTTGTGGAGTGTGACTGGTTGAAGCTGAAATCCCATACAATAGTCAATAACAGAGCACTCTTTCTGAGGTGGTTGTTGTGAAGGCGGTTGTCACAGGCATTATTTTTGAAGCCAGGGAAACAATTACAACAAAACTTCCTTTGGAGACATATATATATATATATGTAAAGATTTCCTACAAAAATAGGAGCGATGGGGATGGGTGTTTTCTATCTGACTTTGTTGTAAACTAACAGAAAAACAACACTGAGGCTTGTCTTGAGCCACAGCTTGAGTTTCAAGCTGGAATGATGTTCCGCTTGTTTTTGTTTCTAGTGGTTCAGGAGGATGTGACATGACTTGACTCTCTTCGTTCTCTTATCTATAAGTGGGTTGTAAAGACACATCTTGACCAGAACAGCAGCTCGGTGGGTCTGTGTGATATGAAGGGTTACACATTGAGGCTATAGGGTAGTACCAGGAGTAGAAAGAAAAACAAAAGAACAATGACATTATAAATCTTAACAAATGGCAAATTACTTCAATTATTATATCTTGAGGTACAATACTTTTCTTTCCTTCTTAACAGTCTTGTGATTATGTGTAGACATGTGCATATATATTTTAATCTCATTGTATTTGTAAGATGACTAAAAAAGTTTGAAGATTATTTTTATTACTTTAGTGTTTTCCCAAGAAAATTAACTTCAATGAGTGAAGAGACATTCTATTACAGAAACCATTTTAGTCTTAAGCTAGATTGCTGGTGGTATTATCTGAAATTCTGTTTAATACAGTTTTCCCATTATACTTATTTGTGATCAGCAGTGAGTAAGATATAGTTCAAACATGTCTTTGTTGAATGCAATATTTACAGAAGTAACATTGCATTCTATTTATTCTATATTCCAGCCTAGTTCTCCAGCTCCCCAGGTCCAGTATTCCCCACCAAGAGTGATGGTGACATGTATACTCACTGAGGAGAGGGGGCAGCCAGTTCACATTGACCTCACAATGGGAGTCCAGGAAGGTCAGCACCTCGCCTCTGGCCACAGAAGCTCCCAGAAGTCGGGTCCGGATGAGTCCTTCCCTCTTCTTGGTGCGCACAATTCTCACTTTGGAAAACCGAGCCATGTAATCTTCTAATTTATCCTTCAAGTGTTCTAGGAAGGAAAGAAAATACACAGGAAGAATTCCAAACATTAGTCATGGCAGAATCCTTTCCGGATGCTGTGCACAGATCATGTGTAAATGGTGAATCTAGTGGAACATTTATAAAGTCCGTGTTTCTGTTCTCCTCATTTGGAGGAAGATACTGATATGATTTGATGCCTAAGGGGTCTTGTATTTTTATTTATCCAAAAGCTTCATAAACTACAAATGTTATCCTTTGAGTTCAGTGGACAGCAGTGATGACACAGCAGAGCTCAGTGATGCAGTTAATGTTGGCCAGTAGCCACCATGTTAATCCTGTCCAGCTCTTGCCAAGATGGGCATTGGCCTTCTGGTTCCTGTTGTACAAAGTCAGATGAACATCCTGGCATATGGGCTCTTCCTGACGAGGGGAATCTTTACAGCAAAGTTTTGCCGGTTATTTTGTGTGCCAATAGTGATGCATGGAAAACAAGACAGGAAAAATAGCTGTCAGATCAGTAAGAACCACCTAGCTTCTTGCCATACAAGGTAATAGAAAACTGAGAATTAAATCCATTTCTGGCTTCTAATTTGAGCAGGAAATGTGACTAACTTGGTATTGCAATAGATAGGGGAAAAGAACGGCAAAAGAAATCCTACACACTTATTTTGAATGTTGCTATCTAAGATTTGGAAATAATTTTCAGTTTTCAAAATCGGACATGCTTCTTCCTTAATTAGAAGCAAACTGTGGAAATAAAATAAAACTTAGAACCCACATTTATATGAAAAGATATTTTCTATTGGCTTTAAAATTACTCCAGTCTTCCAGTTTTTTAAAATGTGAATGGGTACATTTGGTGACTTTTTTTGTGCACTATGTACTTCTATATTTTTGTTCACTGCTGTTACTAGTCCATGAACTACTGTCTCATTTTTATGTGAGCTTGGCACAAGCCAAAGTCATTTGAGAGGAGGGAACCTCAAGTAATTGCCCCTCCCAAAAGAGCAGACTGTTGACAAGCCTGTAGGGTATTTTTCCATTTTGTATTTATTTACTTTACATCCTGATTATAGCCCCCTCTATTCCCAATCCCCTCTCACAAGTCCCTCCCCCACTCCTTCTGAGCCGGGGGAGATCCCTGGGTACCGATCAACCCTGGCACATTAAGTTACTCTAGGACTAGGTCCATCTTATTCCACTGAGGCCAGACAAGGCAGCCCAGTCAGGGGAACAGGATCCAGAGGCAGACATCAGAGTGAAGGGCAGCCCATGTGTTTGGGACAGTATGAAGGCCAAGCTACACATCTGTTATATATGTTGTGTCTTGGGGATGTAGGGGTTAGGTTCAGTCCATGCATGCTCTTTGGCTGGTGACTCAGTCTTTGGGAGCCTGCAAGGCTCCAGGTTAGTTGACTCTACTGGTCTTTTGTGGAGTTCCTGTCCTCTACGGGTCCATCAATCCTTTCCCCAACTCTTCCACAAGAGCTCCATGTATTGTTTGGCTGTAGGACATTTTTTAAAGTAGTGATTGATGGGGAAGGTCCCAGTCCATTGTCGGTGGTACAACCTTCAGCTGGTGGTTTTGGGTTCTATAAAAAGCAGCCTGAGGAAGCTATGGAGAGCAAGCCAGTAAGCAGCACACATCCATGGCCTCGACATCAGCTTCTACCTCCAGTTTTCTGCCCTGGTTGAGTTCGTTCCCTTACTGCTTTTGATGGTGAACTGTCATATGGAAATATGGACAAATTAATTCTTCCCTCCACAAGTTGCTTTTGGTCATGGTACTTCATCTTAGCAATGGTGGCCCTAATTAAGACAAATACTATGAGGATTTTCCTGGAATTTATGACAAATGTAGCCTAACAGTCATCAGACCTGTTTTAGAATGCAGTATGCTATTATTTATTTATTTTTAGTTTTCAATCTTCTTTTTTCTGTATATCCTCAACCAGAGCAAGTATTCCAGAGAGAACGACAGCCTGGGAAGCCAAGACTTCCATTCCATCAATCCTATAATATTAACATGTAATGGAAAGTGCCTAGAAGTACTTCCGGGAAAAGAATTCAAAAGAATGATTATAAATATGTTGAAACAACTCAAAGAAGTCATGCCTATACTCCCAGCGATCAAAACAAAGAGACAAATGAGATGGTTAATCCAAGGTACAAAAACAGAGCCGATAAACTGATAATATGGCCGACAAAACCCCAAACTACAATAACAAAAATGATGGTAAAGATCAGCTCATTGGAAAGCCTGTCTTGCTCATGGATTGGTAGGATTAGTAATTGCAACATGATTCTTCACAGAATTTGAAAAACAAATCAAGTCCTAAATTAGTACAAAATACAAATGGCCAGAGTTGCTAAAACAATCCTGAACAAATAAAACAAACAAACAAATAAACAAACAAAAAGCTGGAGGTATCATCACCAGGCTCCACTGGCTACATATATGGACCTGGTTCAACATACTGGGTCACAAAACAACACAAAAATGTTATGAAGGTAGGACAGGAACTTGTAGATGTGAGGAGAGGTTGACAGGGATGAGAAGGAGATTTAAAAGTAAAGATAGAAAGGAGAGGGAAACTGAGTGCAGTATATACATCTATGAAAATTTCAAGAAACAAAACTACTACTACTAATAACAATAGCAGAAACAAGAAACAAATGCAAAAACTGCCTGTGCAGAATTCAGCTATACACACTTGTATCACTTCCGAGTAATGTGGGGGATGGGGACTGAGACACTCCACCTGTTACTTACATTGCTTGTTATGTAACAACCATGATTGTTATAGTATTGGCATTCATACTAAGGCACAGAGACCTCTAGAGGAAGCAGATGTGTAATTTCTCATGCCAGACTAAAGCACACCAGGTACAACCTGGCTTTCCTTTAAGCAGTTCTAAGTCTGTTTTTGTTGAAACTAGCTTGCATATAGCCCAGGCTGGCCCTGACTTCCCTCTATGATAGACTAAACTATAAGGTGAAAGAAAACTTTTCCTCCCTAATCTGCTTCTGATCATGGTGTTTCACCAGAGCAATGGATAACCAACGGCAGAGTATGTAATCTTTCAACGTGTTTTGCAGGCAGGGTAGTAGATTGTTATTTTATACAAAAACATTTTGACATTTTGAGAAGAATGTAAAAACTGATTTTTCTAATATATGTAGCATGTTTATGATGTAAATTTTTGCAGCTCATATATTACAAATTTAACTTGTGTATTTATTACTTACTTCAATTATTGATAAGGTACTGCACATACCTTACAATGGACTGTTTAAACACTATTTTCCCCTTTTTCAGAACATTCTCAAGAACTACTTAAAAATGAGCTTTGTTTGTAATTACAAATATTTATCATATAATTTACATTCACAATTATGACATCTCCTAAGCTTTTATATAAAACTGAAGAAATCTTAGCGTAATTTATAGCTTATAATTGTTCTGTTGAAATTAACCTCCAGTGTGAACTTTTCATTTCCTTGAAGCCCTGTATTTACTTAATTTATTCTAATGCTGTAATTGTTGCCTCAAAAAAGTGGAAGAGCTGTAAATGGAAAATAGGTAGGCTGCAGAAGTTTATTTTTCTATGAAACATTGTTTCTAAATGTTATGGACATGTATATGAATAATGCATATGTGTGCGATAAAACATATCTTATTTTAAATAATTTAGTTCTAATTTTGTACTTAAAATATTCTCTGTATTGCAATAGTATAGGAAAAATAGTTTACACACATCATTTGTAATTCAGTTCATGTGTTCAAAATCCCCACTCTTACAATGACCTCTTACAAAGTTAGAGGTCAAAAACAGTTATTATCATACTGTTTGATGTTGAAAAAAATGTCACAATTAGGCCAATGATGCTGCATTCTGTAATCACTACAAAACTCCTATTATTATTATTTTTATCGTTTTGTTAAACTTTTCATTATTATCTTGTTTGCTTGGATGTTTTGTCTGCATGTTATATTTCTATACCATATGAATGTAATTCTCTCAGTTCCCCTCAGAGGGCACCAGATCTCCTCAGAGTGCAGTCTCAGTTGGTTGTGAGCTGCTAAGTGGGTACCTTGGAAGCCCAACCACTTGCTAACAGTGGAACTGTCAACCCAGACCGGAATAAAAGCATTTTAATTTTACAGAGCTATAATACATAGTACAGTTTTTTTTTAAAACGATTCATTTATTTATGTGTATGTGCTTGTGATCTTATGCATGCTGTGTGAGCCCGTGTGAAAATATGTATGGATACCCATGGAGACCAGAAGAGAGTAGGAGAGCTGTTTAGCTGGAGATACAGTGTTTGTGAGTCACGGGACTTACGGTTGTGAGCCACCATGTGGTTGCTGGGATTTGAACTCAGGACCTTCGGAAGAACAGTCAGTGCTCCTAAGCACTGAGCCATCTCTCTAGCCCTGTCACTGGACTTATGGACTCAGATCAAAGCTCCAGTCTTCATGATGAAGTGCTGCTAACCACTGAACCCTCTGGCTACCTCAATGCACCCTTTTAACTTAAAAGACTAAAAACCAATACAATGCAATATTTGAATCATTGTTGATGTGGTAGAACAAATTCACATATGCCTATGTGTGGCATTTAATTTTTGCCTATTTCAGTTAAAAAAACAAAGCTTAATAGCTAAATAATTTGAGGTACAATGTTCAGATTTTTGTGGAATCAATATCTACAAGTTTCTTTTCTTACTTTCCAGTAAAATGGTAAATGACTATGTTTCTTCTTCCCATCCCTGGGAAACCACTATTTTATTATCTGTTTTTGATAATTACAGACAATATGTTTGACAATTTTAGATGATTAAGAAATAGAATCATAAGGTACTTGCTTTTTGATGACTGTCTTGTTTAATTCAGTAGAATATCCTCAGAGTTTACTCACTCTGTAGTATGTGTCATAATCTATCTATCTATCTATCTATCTATCTATCTATCTATCTACTATCTATTTATCTATCTATCTATATACTATCTATCTATCTATCTATCTATCTATCTATCTATCTATCTATCTATCTATCTATCTATCTGTCTGACTATCTATGTATCTATGTATCTAAGTATCTATCTATGTATCTATCTATGTATCTATGTATCTATCTATGTATCTATGTATCTATCTATCTATGTATCTATCTATCTATGTATCTATCTATCTATCTATCTATCTATCTATCTATCTATCTATCTATCTATCTATATTTTATCTTGAAAAATATACACATTCTATGCTAGAAGTGAAGAACCCAGGGCTTTCTGATGCCAGGTAAGCTCTCTACTCCCAGGTGTTCTCCTCATTCTATAAAAGAATAAATGTTTTGTTTATATGCTAGATTTTGGTTGTCCATTCATCAGTTGGTGACTATTGGGATGACTTCCATATTTTGTCCCTTGTGGATGAGGTTGCTATGGAAGCAGAAGAGGTGGGTCATATACATCCCTAGTGTTCATGTTTTGAAGAACCACCATGTTGCTACTTTTCCATAGTAAGCACACAGCTTTCCGTTGCCATCACCAGCATACAAAGGCACCTGCTCAGCTTTCATATCCAGGTGACTCTGCATAGGATGTGACTCTAAATAATTTTAGTTGCACATGGACCTACTAAGTAACAGTTATTCTGTAAAAACATCTGACTGTTGACAAAGCACTTTCAATATAGAATGTATCTATCAAAATAAGAAATGATACAGAAATTAAAGCTTCAGATTATAATAATTAGTAAGGAAGACTCCAAAATTTGCAGAAGAGATGATCAAGTAGCACAGTATTTGAAAATAGACTTCTTATCGCAGCAGAACTAATAAAAACTGCTTTCCACACATCTGTGCCGAATCCTCTGTGCCATCCTTCCTTCCTCCATTCTTAGATGTGTGGTCTTCAACTATCTGGGGACGCTTATCAACTTTATCCCATCCTTGTTTGGTCTTTGTTTGGTTTAGGTATTATGGCTTCATAGAATGAATCGGGTAGTGTTCCTATTGGTTTTATTTTTATTTTTATTTTTTTAATTTAATTTAATTTTATTTTTTTGTGGACTAGTTTGAACAGCATCGGTATTTGGTCTTCTTTGAAGATTTGATAGAATTCCCCACTAAACCCATCTGAACCTGGGCTTCTTTTGCTTGGGAGATTGTTAATCATTGCTTCTATTTCTTCAGGCCTTATGGGACTATTTAGATGGCTTATCTGATCCTGTTGGCCTCTGGTATGTGCCTAGGAAATTGTTTATTTCGTTTAGATTTCCCAATTTTGTTGAGCATAAGCTTTTGTAATACTATCTGATGATTTTTTGAATTTCCACAGTTTCTGTTGATATGTCTCCCTTTTTATTTCTGATTTTATTAGTTTAGGTAGTGTCTCTGTGCCTTCTGGTTAGTCTGGCTAAGTGTTTATCTATCCTGTTGATTTTCTCAAACAACTAGCTTCTGGTTTTGTTGACTCTTTGTATAGTTCTTTTTGTTTCTATTTGGTTGATTTTGGTCCTGAGTTTGATTATTTCCTGCTGTCTGCTGCTCTTGGGTGTATTTACTTCTTTTTGTTCTAGAGCTTTCAGATGTGCTGTCAAGCTGCTAGTGTAAGCTCTCTCCATTTTCTTTTCTGAGGTACTTAAAGCTATGAGTTTTCCTCTTATCCATGTCTTCATTGTTTTGGCATGATGTATCTTTATTTTCATTAAATTCTAAAAAGTTTTTAATTTCTTTCTTTGTTTCTTCCTTGACCAAATTATCGTTGAGTAGAATGCTGTTCAGTTTCCATGTGTATGTGTGTTTTCTGTTGTTTTTGTTGTAACTTAAGACTAGCCTTAGTCCATGGTCATCTGAAAGGTATGTGGAATTACTTCAATATTCCTGTATCTGTTGAGGCCTGTTTTGTGACCAATCATATAGTCAATTTTGGAGAAGGTACCACGAGGTGCTGAGAAGAAGGTATATTCTTCTGCTTTAGGATGAAATGTTCTATAAATATCTGTTAGATCCATTTGGTTTATAACTTCTGTAGTTTTACTGTGTCTCTGTTTAATTTCTGTTTCCATGATTTGTCCATTGCTGAGAGTGGGGTGTTGAAGTCTCCCACTATTGTATGGGGTGCAATGTGTGCTTTGAGCTTTAGTAAAGTTTCTTTTATGAACATGTGTGCCCTTGCATTTGGAGCATGACTGTTCAGAATTGAGAGTTCATCTTAGTAGATTTTTTTTCCTTTGACCAGTATGAAGTGTCCTTCCTTATCTTTTTTAACACCTTTTGGTTAAAAGTCATTTTTATCCCATATAAGAGTGGCCACTCCAGCTTGTTTCTTGGGACCATTTACTTGGAAAGTTATTTTCCAACCTTTGACTCTGAGGTAGTGACTGTGTTTGTATGCAGCAAAATATTGGGTCCTGTTTATGTATCCAGTCTGTTAGTCTTTGTCTTTTATCGGGGAATTGAATCCACTGATGTTAAGAGATATTAAGGAAAAGTGATTGTTACTTCCTGTTATTTTTGTTGTTGAAGTTGGAATTCTGTTTGTATGGCTATCTTCTTTTGGGTTTTTTTGAAAGAAGATTACTTTATTGCTTTTTCTAGGGTGTAGTTTCCATCCTTGTGTTGGTATTTTCCACCCGTTATCCTTTGTAGAGCTGGGTTTGTGGAAAGATATTGTGTAAATTTGGGTTTGTCATGGAATATCTTGTTTTATCAGTGTATGGTAATTGAGATTTTTGCTGGGTATAGTAGCCTGGGCTGACATTTGTGTTCTCTTAGGGTCTGTATGACATCTGCCCAGGATCTTCTAGCTTTCATAGTCTCTGGTGAGAAGTCTGGTGTAATTCTGATAGGTCTGCCTTTATATGTTATTTGACCTCTTTCCCTTTCTGCTTTTAATATTCTTTCTTTGTTTAGTGAATTTGGCATTTTGATTATTATGTGATGGGAGGAATTTCTTTTCTGGTCAAATCTATTTGGAGTTCTGTAGGCTTCTTGTATGTTCATGGGCTCTCTTTCTTTAGGCAAGGGAATTTTTCCTTTATAATGTTGCTGAAGATACTTATGGGTCCTTTAAGTTGCAAATCCTTGCTCTCTTTTATTGATGTAATCCTTAGATTTGGTATTCTCATTATGTCTTGGATGTGTTGGGTTACAAGCTTTTTGCATTTTCTTTGGCTGTTGAGTCATTGTTTTCTATTATCTTCAGCACCTGAGATTCTTTCTTCTATCTCTTGTATTCTGTTGTTGATTCTAGCATCAAGTCCTGATTTCTTTTCAAGGTTTACTATCTCTAAAGTTGTCTCCTTTTGTGATTTCTTTATTGTTTCTACTTCCATTTTTATATCCTGGATGGTTTTGTTCAGTTCCTTTACTTGTTTGTGTTCTCCTGCATTTCTTTAAAAGATTTTTGTCTTTCCTCTTTAAGGGCTTCTACCTGTTGACTAATGTTCTCCTGTATTTCTTTAAAGGGGCTATTTGTATCCTTCTTGAAGTCCTCTATCAGCATCATGGGATGTGATTTTAAATCTAGATCTTGCTTTTCTGGTGTGTTGGGGTATCCAGGACTTGCTGTTGTGGGAGAACTGGGTTCAGATGGTGCCATGTTGTCTTGGTTTCTCTTGGTAATGTTCTTGTGTTTGCCTTTTGCCATCTGGTTATCTCAAGTGTTAGCTGATCTTGCTATCTCTGACTGTGGCTTATCTGTCCTGTAAGCCTATATATCTATACTCCTGGGATTCCCATTCTCTCTGTGTACACAGGTATGTAGGCACTCCTGGGAGACCAGCTCTCTTATGCAGGTATTTGTGTATATAGCTCTGTAGCCCAGGACCAGCCCGGCACTCTCAGGCTTTTCTACAGTCCCGGGAGGTTAGCTCTTTCCCTGGATATGGAGCAGTGTGGCAGAGGATGGTCCCCAGCTGGAGATAGAAACCAGAAGACTTCTGCCTCAGGGTTCTGTATGGGTTCCTCTGAGCAGCAGGGGTGGTCCTACCTGTGTCTCAAGCCTCTCTGTACTCTTGTGGAGGGACTGGTTGAAGGGGTGGAAGAATGGAAGGGGAGTGGTATTCTGGAGGACTGGGGATTTGGTGGTTGATGGGTGGTGAGTCTGCTGGGCTCCCAGCAGCAGCTCTGGGACTCCAGAGGTGGGAGTGGGTTCTTACCAACTGCTCTGTGTGCAATAGGTTCTCTAGGATGGATCAGGAGATGATGTCTTCACTGGAGCAGAGCAGCCAAGAGTCTGCTACAGTAGAAAGGACAGGTGGCAGATGACTAAAATCTCACTCTTAAATGTCAAAATTTCCCAGATATTTCAATATTTCTGCATTTGCATAATACAATTTGATATGATTCTCAAACTGGTTTTTGTTGCATTACTACAGCAAGGATGATGCTAATGGATGGTCTATTTGTATCTGTTCTATACACATTCATAGCTGGGTTAAGTGGCCTTTTGTGAGCTGCTTCCTATAATGACATTTCAAAAAAAAAAAAAAAACAAAACAGGAGTTAGAGTAATGTTTTTGCCATCAAAGCAATTAATGATTTTGTATTACTTGTTTTCCTAAGAAACCGTGTAGACCAGGAATGGTAGCTATGTGTCAGACAGTGACAAGGAACTATGAACAGCATCAGTGAGCTACAAAATCACAGCCGCTCAGGGGATGCAAGCACACCTATGACAGTAAAAAGATACATGGAGCTTTGTGGAGCTCAAAAATCAAGGGGCTTATAAAACATCTTTAAAAAAATTTAATGTGATAAAAATCCAAGTCAGTTTACCTGAGAAATTATAAATTAATCTTTAGCTATGTAGGAAAGATAAAATGTAGGTGACACAGTCAACAAATCCAAGAAAAGCTCTCACATAACAGAGCAGTGAAGATATCAGATGGGGACTGTGAATGTCTGCATTTCCTGAAAGCACCTGTGACTTTGCATGGAAAAAATATAAGCACACATACTTCTCATCTGTCTTCTCTGAAAAATCTAGTCAAATCACCATGCTGGGACCCAACATGGACAGAATAACACTGAATATAATAACAAATTAACGTTCATTCTGGTGACTGAATATTATCACTAGTAAGTACCAAAAAACTCCAGAGACCTCAGGGATTTGGCTTGACTCTACAATAAATAAAGATAAATCGGAAAGGATGCCACTGAGCAGTTGGTGTGAGAAAAAATGCTGTGTCAAAATTTCAATTTACTCGAGAGCAGAACTAAATTAAAGATCTGGGAATTGGTCCTGTTTTCAAGGCCAGAGAAACTCCCAGTGCTTAACGATATTCTTGTAGTGCAATATAGAAGGAGGCGTGCAGGAAATGGTTTGTCTGCCCTTGTTGAAGAGAATTGAGCTGCTAACGATATGTCCTCTCCAGGAATTGTTCTATTTCTCGATAACACAATTAAGGAATGGAAAGGAAAGGGACCACACAAGTTTTTTGTCCTGGCTCAGAACTTATAATAAATGAGAATATTGAAAGGACCTCTTCCTGAGCCTCAGATTCCTGAATAATAAGCAATAAAGTTTGACAGTATAATGGATGAACATAATAATAAACATGTCCACGTAAATTGAATGCTTGCAATAATGCTAGACACTATTCTAAGATGCATTCATGTGCTAATTATTTAATCTTCATTTTATGGATAAAGAAAATTATCCTTACTAATAAATGAGGACAATGAGTGTCAGGTAATTTAAATTTTTTCCTAGCGTCACACAGCAAAATAATGCTTGGAATATTTTAAGCCTTAAAAAACAGACATTGTCTGGCATGATTGCCAAGTTCTGTATTTCCGGCTCCTTCTCCCCTATGCAGCTTTTCCTGGTATCCAAGCTCAGCAACCAGCTGTATCCACAGGTGTTGGTGGTAAGTCTCTTTATTCCTTGCATTCTACCCGCTCTAGTACTTTGCCAATGACCATCAGTGTCATTTCTGCCCAGTCTTCTGTCCCAAGTCCTCACCCAAGCATTTACATAGGTACCTTGAACCCAGCAAATCCCAGAGAGCTAGTTAATCGGAATCACTCCAGCTTCCCCACTCACACACCAACCCCAGGTATTGGAAAGACAGAACTTCAAGAAATTCCTACTTTGATCTAAAACCAACCAAGGCAAGATGACACAAAATAAAACAAGCAAGCAAGCAAACAAACAGAACCAAACTCCCATTCAATACTACTGGACTGGAAATGCACATAAAGCACATAACCAACAACTTATCTCCAGATGTCCAGGCCTATCATGAAAATACAAACAGTGTGAAAGACAAGACAATATTGGGTCTCCAAAATATCACCAGTCTTATAGTAATGCTGACCACTGTTAGTAACCCAGAAGGTCTAAAGTATAGATGTTATATTCTGTAGCTCCCTGTAGCTACTACGAACTGGGTTGTTAGAACAGAAGCTGCGGGATAGATGAGGAAGGGGCAAAAAGAACAAGGCCAGGATGATAGTTTACCAATCGAGGCCCCAACTTTAATGGCGGTCAGACCTTTTAACAGTTTGGGTAAGTCCCTCCTTCCAGACTCCGGGCTGAGTTCTTTCCATGTAAAAACTTGTTAATTTGACAAAACCCCAAACTTCAAAATTGTTAGAGCAAAACAAAAAAGGAACTGATTCAACACACTGACGTAGATGTTCTCAGAGCTGTTCTGACAAGTCAGGAAATGGAAGCAAAAATTGATATAAAGGACTACCCTCCATTTTTTTTTTTTTTTATTAAAAGGCAACTCGGATCAAACTGCCACGTCGTCACATCTTTTTTCATCCTTGTTCTTTCTTCCTTATAAAATGAATAAATTATCCATGCACCTTATGAGGCTGCAGATCCCTCCATTTTTCATCTGTTCTAAGGCGTACCTCCTGTAAAATCCTCCTGTTATCTATTCTTCTGAATCACACTATCATCAACAAAAGTGTTTTAACATCCTTTGCTTCAAAAGCTAGCCTCTTCTCCCCATCCAATCTCCCAGCTTCTGTCTTGTTCCTCACTTTCTTTTGCAGCTGCAGTCTTTGGGGGAGTTATTAGGCCTGCACTCTCCATGTCTGCCCCCCTTCCTCTTGAAGTCATTCCCTTTATTTATTCAGGATGTTCTTTGGTGTCAGCATGAACAGCATTGCCCTAGATACCTCGATCATTTCCTTTGGGAAATAGGCACTAATTTAGTTTCAAAGGGACTCTTCTGACAGAAGCACCTCTCATTTAGTCTTTGAGTAGAAGGATGTATGAGAGAATAATACAGAAGTAGAGCGAAGGGGACAAAGCCAGGTATTATGAAGGAAATGATTTTGAATATTATCGAAAGAAGAGAACGTTCATTCTGAGGCAGAGAGGTCTCATTGTGAACAAAAGTACTTCTGTGGCTGCCCTGTAGGGTTAATTGTGACAGAGATTCAGACTTTGCCACTAGACCCAGCAAGGCAGGGGTCATGTGGCAAGATAAAGATCCCGGAAAATGTATGAAGCGGCGAAAGCCTCTGGCTTGAGTAATTGAAAGCCAAACTGGACAAAGCAGTATGAAATATAATTTGGCCCTCTTCTCCCGGGAATGGAGAAAATGATCTAATAGGTCTTTTCCATCTCTGCTTTTTGTGACCTCTGGCTGTTAACATCACTTTCCTCGTTATGTCAGAATGAATTGCCTATTTACTGCTGAACTCTCGAAAGTGATTTTTCTCCCTAGGTAAGACAACAACCTACCATTGGCCACGTGTGCTTCATTTCTACTTAATCAATGTCTGCAGAGTCATTTTTAAATGGCTAACATTATTTCCAGGAAATCCGGCTGACTTGCTTGGTACATGGGAGTCTTTTACGGTCAAGCCAGAGCTCCTCCAAACTTCAGAAGAAATTACTAAAATGTATGTAAAATATATTCACAAAATGGGATGCAAAATGAAGTGATGCGGCCTTTAAATTGACAATAACCTCCACAGTGGGGCCATTCATTAGCACTCGAAGCCGCTCAGCCATTTCCCCTCCCCCCAGGACAATAAACGCTGAAAAACAGTGATGCAGGTTGACTGCTTTTATATTCTACAGTATTGCATAAATTTCCCTTTCTTGGGAAGGCAGAAGGAGTGGGAGTTATTTAAATTTCTTACCAGGCGATAAATAAATGGTAATGGCATTCTTTGGAAAACACACACACACACACACACACACACACACACACACACACACACACAGTCACACATTTCTGTCACTAAGAATAAGTGAAAGGTGACTAATTTGTAATTTGCAAAGAGAGAGAGGAGATCATTGTTTTCTGCACAGTCTTGATTAAATGAGGCAATAAATCATATGTCTAAAACATGCCAGGCATCTGCCAAGGAAAGAGTTGGCTCCTCAGCACATGCACCAGCCAGCAGGAAGGGTTTTACAGTCTGTCAGTGGTTTGACAAGGAAGACAAAGGGTCTCACTATGTATCCTCCACTGATAGTCTGGAAACACATTTTCCATTGCAATTCTTTTGTTTGGCCTCTTCATCTTCATTTAAATGGCTGAATCTCCTGGAGCCTCAGTAAGGTTATATACTTTCTCTGTTAATGATGTACCTCCCACGGTCCCAGTATTATTTTTACACTTGACCAATTTCACCTCTTGAGGAGACTGTAAGTAGTCAGTATTCTGCAAATAGAAAGAAGTATGGGGTTGATTTTTCACACTTAGGAAAGACAATCTAGCATTTTGCAAAAGCTTCTCTCCCAGGAGAGACTTTCCCCCCCAATAACTTTATATCAATTCTGCCTGACACTCAAAGTGTGCATTAGGCCATTTTCTTGTTTGAGTCTTAGGTTGCTCTTTCTACCTATTCCATTTAGCCCGAGAGGAAACAAATGCACACTAAAACGCATGACAAATCTATCCGATAAAACTAAAAGTTAACAGGCATCCAGCTTGATGCAAAAACTCAGTGCTCCTTGTTGAGCAACCTGTGAGTAAAGAGAAGTAAGGAGTTTGCACAACACGGCAGCACAGAGAATCCTGGGAAACCGAGAACCCCGTTTGCAGACTCCAGGATCTTTCTATCCCAGCAATAAGTACTGCAGTAAATATTCACACTTCCTGATAAGACTCTATTATTTTATGTCATTAATACAGATGGATGGCAAGTGAATTGTACAAATGGAGGATACTGGGGCTTGAATCAGAGCAGTCAGATTTGTATAGCTTAACCAGGGAAGGACTTGTCTTAGGAATAAAGTAGTAAGAAGGTAAAGATACGCAGTCCTGAGATGTCAGCTCACCCTACGTCAAACAAAACAAAACAAAACAAAACAAAACAAAACAAACAAACAAACAAACAAAAAACCCCTGAACAACCAACTAAGTAACAGGCTTGCTTGGGCAGGCTCTTAGGAAATAACTCTAAACTATGCCATTATGTGAATTTAAAGGAAGCGACAAGAAAAACCAAACACTAAAATAAACAGTAATTTCTCTTTTTCCCTTAGTGACTATGATTAAAAAAAGTTTCTTCTTCAGATAAGATCTTACTAAGGAGAGCAGGCTGCCTTACAATTCAGGTTTCCTGCTCTGGCCTCTACAGTGCGTAGTGTGTAAGCACACACCAGCACACCTGGAAAATTTCATAGAAAATCCATATTGATATTTCACATCCAACATTTATGTGGATAAAAATAATGGATGCAAGGCTATATATTGAAAACACTCAGCCCCAGAGTTTAGTATGCCAGGATTTCCTAACTAGTGCTTTTAGCAAACTTATTTACTGTTTTCTCTTTCATATTCCTAGGGAAATTTTTTTTTTTTAGGGTGAAAGCAAATAACCACCAGCCTGGGATGGGTGATTTAGGGATTGCTCAATGCTTTTGGCTTTTGGGTCTTGCCCAAGGGGAGCCATTTGCTTTTGGAAATTGCTTCCAGCTTCCCATTTGAAAAGCTTTCATGTTTTCTGGTGGTGCTGAAAGCTATTCACTTGCCATGCCTAGCTGAGAGCAAGCTGATGACAGAGGTGCATTTGAGGCAGGGTTTTTGTTTGTTTATGTTTCGTAAATGATGATTCTCTCTAATTCATTCCATTATGGAATTATTGATATTTTTCTTCCAAGAAAAAAGTTACGCCACTCGATTCTCCCTTGATTCTCCCTGTCCACTCATATACAGAACTGTTAACTGGACGACTGTGGAACTTAGGTTCCCTTAACTAACTGTGACATTCTGCAAAGCAAGACGATTGATCACTTGTAATCTTAATGGATTAGAACTAATTTCCGGAGACCTGGGGTTTCCTCAACTGGAAAGGAAATAAATTAAAAGAAACACCAACAAAACTCCTCATACAGAAAGCATAAGCTCTGGGGAATGAAAGGCTCTTCTTTACCAAGCAGATGATGGGTGATAAAGCAGCATATCCCTCTCTGAGAGAGAACCTAGCAATGTCTTCTTCCCCTGCCCGCCATGCTCTGGTCTTCAGGCGGATCCCCCAACCGCTGGGAGCAGGCGCTGTTCCTGGATCTGCTGCCTGCCTGTAGGTCCCATTCTCCTAACTGGTTCACCTTGTGTGGCCTCAGTGGGAGAGGACGCTCCTAGCCTTGCAGTGACTTGAAGGGTGCTGGGGTTGTGGTGGAGGTGGATGCACACAGGGCGACTCTTCCTCAGAGGAGAAAGGAAGAGAGTGGGATCTGTGTGATGATGTACATAGAGGAGAGGGGCTGATATTGGGATGTAAAGTGAATAAATAAACTAAAAGAGGACTAATATCCAATATATACAAAGAACTCAAGAAGTTAGACCCCAGGGAACCAAATAATCCTATTAAAAATGGGGTACAGAGCTAAACAAAGAATTTTCACCTGAAGGAATTCGGATAGCCGAGAAGCACCTTAAAAAATGCTCAGCATCATTAGTCATTAGGGAAATGCAAATCAAAACAACCCTGAGATTTCACCTTACACCAGTCAGAATAGCTAAGGTAAAAAACTCAGGAGACAGCAGGTGTTGGTGAAGATGTGGAGAAAGAGGAACACTCCTCCACTGCTGGTGGGGTTGCAAACTGGTACAACTACTCTGGAAATCAGTCCTCAGAAAACTGGGCACGTCACTTCTGGAGGATCGTGCTATACCACCCCTGGGCATATACCCAGAAGATTTCCCAGCATACAACAAGGACACATGCTCCACTATGTTCATAGCAGCCTTATTTATAACAGCAAGAAGCTGGAAAGAACCCAGATGTCCCTCAATGGAGGAATGGATACAGAAAATGTGGTATATTTGTACAATGGAATACTACTCAGCAATTAAAAAAAATGAATTCATGAAATTTTTAGGCAAATGGTTGGAACTGGAAAATATCATCCTAAGTGAGGTAGCCCAATCACAAAAGAATACACATGGAATGCAATCACTGATAAATGGATATTAATTAGCCCAGAAGCTCTGAATACTCGAGACACAATAGGCATATCCAATGATTCCTATGAAGAAGGAAGGAGAGGGCCCTGATCCTGGAAAGGCTTGATCCAGCATTATAGGGGAGTACCAGGCCAGAGAAATGGGAGGGGGGTGATTGGAGAATGAGTGGAGAGAAGAGGGCTTATAGGACATATGGGGAGAGGGGAACCAGGAAAGGGGAAAGCATTTGGAATGTAAACAAAGAATATAGAAAATAAAAAAAAAATTAAAAGAAAGAAATGTCTCTTTTCTGTCACATTCACATGAACCTTTAAAAAGCATCTCTTGAAACTCCATCACTTTTTAAACTTTATCCCCAGCCCGTGGGCCATGCAGGAGGAATGGCGAATGGCTTTAGAACTTAGAGTTCAGCCCAGGGGTTACCACAGCCACATGGCTTGTGTGACATGGCCCCAAGGACCATGTGTCCTGGGGACTTCCTGCTGTCATGGAGGTCTGCTCTGCTTGCTGCCCTCACATCCCTCTTAATCTAAGAGTTATATGAAAACTCTAAGGGGCTTCCAGGCCCTCCCTGGGCAGTATGTCTGGCACCCATAGTAGTAACGCTTGACCTCTTTCAGGCCTTGCTGCTGGAGCAGATTAGTGATCTATCACCATCCGAGAGAAGAACTTAGAGACGTAGATTGTCAGCACTAACCAACACCCTAAGAAAACATTTAGAAAAATAGTATTGTTAGTGAAGCTAGGTTAGAATGTTTTTACAACTGGCTCGGATGTAGGGAGTATTTGAAGTTCAGAAAGGCCCGCTCTTATTGATTAAGGTAGGGGCGTTTTATGGTCAGGGAACAAGAACAACAACACTAGCTGACGTGTCTCAGAGGCTGGACCAGTGATGATTGATTTCTTATGGCCATTTTTGCCCTCAGGTTCCTAATATTATTTCTTAAGAATTTCTGATGATCAGATATGCATTTTGAGGATTTAAGGTAGATATGACTGATTTGTAATTTAGATCTGTGATACTTTTAAGATTCTTACAAGATTACTTTTGAAGAGAAATAATAAAACAATTATTCCTTGTTTTGTAACCACAATTTATTGCCTGCTAGTAAGAGAAACTGGCCTAGAAAACTTGCTTGCTTACAGTTTGTTAATCTATAACAAGTTACTTAATTACCAATGGATGTGGCTTTTGGGGAATAATTTGCTTTCTTTGCTGGTAATGTTATTTCTTGTAAAGTTATTGGAAAACACATTGCTTTTCATAACCATCCACTAGGAGAAAACTAAAACACAATCACATTGTAATTTTATACTGCTTGAAAGATTATTGCTGGAATATATAAGTTATGAAAGAAAGAATAAAATATGAAGGTTGGAGAATCCATCAATTATGTGTATGTGTAATTCTACAATATTCTACCATATGTAAAATTGTGTGTATGGTAGGCTGGAACATTGTTCCTTCCATCCATCAACTATATGTATGTATGTATGTGTGCATGTATGTAGTAAGCCACCTTTTGTTCATCCTCATTACAAGATGGCACTGGCCAGATGCAGCTCCCTGGTAGTAAATTACTTTAGTACATGCGCAGTGTGCTGTATTCCTTATCACACTTACATGCTAATGAAGAATTCACTTAGTTCACCTATGAGGAAATGGTGGGCTATCTCTCTATGGCAAGCAGGGCTGACTAGGCTATATAAGGTCAGGCAGGGAGAGGGTTGGGGCCGCCAAAAGAAGAAAATAAGTTTTGTTCAATGTTCCCGAAATAAACTGCAAGAAGGAAGAAACTCCCTGGTGTTGCGTCTTCCTTGCTGGTGAGGTTGGGCATGACACATATATGTATGTATGTATGTGTGTGTATGTTTGTATGTATATATGCATGCATGCACAATTTGTGTGAATGGGGGCTGTAACACGGTTCCTTCTATCCATCAACTGTGTGTATGCATTTATGTAAAGCTTGTTTGTGTGTCTGTGGGAGCTCGCTCTATCTACCAATTGTGTGCATTTATGTATATGTGTGTGAAATGTTTGGAACCTACGTGCTGGAGCTTTGCTCTAACTATTCTATTTGTGAATGTGTGAGAACATGTCTGTCTGTCTGTCTGTATGCATGTATGTATATATTTGCGTGTATGAAGTTATTGGACTCTATCTTTTGTTTCATCCTCTCTGTCTCTGTCTCTGTCTCTGTCTCCCTCTCCCTCCCCCCCCCTCTCTCTCTCTCTCTCTCTCTCTCTCTCTCTCTGTGTGTGTGTGTGTGAGTGAATTTTCCTTCTCTTTCTCACCAGCCCCAAGGAGTTAAAAGAGTTCACAGTTTTTCCGCTGGCCATAGGGAACGTCAGCCCCAGTAAATCATCTAGAAAGGTATGGTTTTTATTTAAACTGTATAAGTATAGATTAAATATAAGTATACACAGAAACCCCACAGAAGGAACTATAGGCAACTAAAGAATGCTGAGCGTGCCAGCAATAGCCTTCCCCTGGGGAAGATCACACCCTTTGGCTGTCCAGTACTGAATGTTCAACCCTGAAAATGTACATAGGAGTAACATTGTAAAGGCTGTCCAGGTTATATGTAGGAATATCTGTGTATGTGCACACACACATGTGAGTGTAACATGGGTCTACACATATGCATGTATATATCATACAAGAAAGGCTGTGGATTTGAAAGAGATCAAGAAGACAGTATACTGGAGGGTTCGAAAGGAGGAAAGGAAAGGGGGAAATAATGTAACTATATTATGATTTCAAAAAAATGAAAGAAATAATTAAAAAAGAAATGTATGGAATTTTTCAAGGAAGTACTTAAGTTACCTTTCTTTGCTCTTAGAGTAACTGTTTTAGAAATGGAATGGAAATACAAACTGGAAGTAGAAGCTGAGAATTGGCCCTGTAGTTGTCCTCTGACATCCACATACAAACATATACACACAGCTATATTACACACAAGTGCACAGATGGAAAGCAAAAAATATTCTGCAATATTCTACCAACATGGGGAGGTTCTGAAACTGTACTTTGTTTTCTGTGTAGTTACATGAGTACAATCACACTTACAACCTAAAATTAGGCTTCACTATTGACTCTCCCATAATTAAAATTTTATGAAAACTTTATGAACATCGTTTATACAACCTAAAAGAAAGTGCTGACATTTTTGAAGGTAGACTTATGAAGAGAGTCAAAACATAACTTTCATTTTATAAGGAAATTGCAGACTTCTTGCAAGATTTCCTACTCATCTGACTTGTTACAATTTTGCCAACTTCTAAGTTTTTAGAGGTATGTTAATAACCTAAAACAATGCTATCTCGACACAGCAAATGATTTGACCACATCTTACAGAAACATGAGGGACACTAAATTAAAATTTACTTTTTATTTTTGGATTTGGTTTTTCGAGACAGGGTTTCTCCGTATAGCCCTGGCTGTCCTGGAACTCACTCTGTTGACCAGGTTGGCCTCAAACTCAGAAATCCACCTGCCTCTGCCTCCCAGAGTGCTGAGATTACAGGCGTGCGCCACCACCACCGCAATAAAACTTACTTCTTAAGTATATCTAGTTCTCTAGTTCTCAGATGGTAAGATGGATATCATCTAAGAGGTAAAAAAAGACTCAGAACTTCTAAGCTAATTGATGACTATCAAGAGAAAGTCCCAAAGACACAAGATTTTAGTGAGGTGTTGGGGGCTCGAGTAGGCATAGCTGTCTTCCAGGTTCTTCACAGAGTATTTGATGAATGTGTGAATGTGGCTAACCCAGAAACTAGAGTCCACAGAAAGACCACGGTCTAGAACATAGTCTAGGAGTTATGTGTATCATTCTAATTAGTGAAAACTGATCCTGGATGAAAGGTGGTAACATTCTGTCCTCCCTCCCTCGCTTCCTCCGTCCCTCTCTCCCTCTCTTTCCTCCCTCCCTCTCTTCTTTTCTTCCCTCCATCCCTCCTTCCCTCTGTCCCTCCATCCCCCTTCTTTTCTTTCCTATATTTTTGTTTTTCTTTTTTTTTTTTTTTGACACAGGGTTTCTCTGTGTAGCCCTGGCTGTCCAGGAACTCAGTCTATACAGCAGGCTAGCCCTGCCCCCCCTCCCCTGTTCAGCTTCTGCCTCCTGACTGCTGAGATTAAAGGTGTGGGCCAACATCACCTGTTGATGATTAGTTTCAAAGGTCTGAATTCTTCGGAAAGTTATTAGAGTCTGATTATAAATAATATTGATTGACAGTCTGATTGGATTGAGTATTGTCTGAGATTATAAAGCACTCTGGGTGTGTTTTTGAGGGTATTTTCAAAGATTATTGACACAATGGGCAGTGAGTGAGGGGAAAAGCTCACACAGTATATGTGTGGCACTATACAAAGAGGTTGGGATTATGACAGACTAAATGTGGATAAAGACAGAGCCAGGAACATTGTGGAAGCCTGCCCTGGAGTCACTATAGCCACAGGTGCTGCCCTTACCTGTGGACCGTAGACTCCAGCATCCTCAGACTTTCAACATAGACTCACATCAGTAAATTTTGGGAGAGCTTTTAAGACTTCAGCTTAGAACTGGGCTACATTCTTGCTCTCGTACTGTTCTGAGGTTCTCACCTTCTTGCGTCTGAGCAGCTCCTGAGTTTTGGGGTTGTCCAGAGTGCAGATGGCCATTGTAGACTATCCTGCCTCTGACTATGAGTTGATTTCATAAATTATTTTTATAGTTCTACATGCTAGATAGTTTCTGTTCTTCTAGAAGATTCTGACATTTTTAAAAAATTTATTTATTTTATGTATGTGAGTACACTGTAGCTGTACAGATGGTTGTGAGGCACCATGTGGTTGCTGGGATTTGAACTCAGGACCTTCAGAAGAGCAGTCAGTGCTCTTACCCACTGAGCCATCTCTCCAGCCCCCAAGATTAGATTCTGACTTAATTAAGGTCTCTTAGGGTGTATGCAGTGGTTTTAAATGGTGAATTTGTATAAAAACACTTATGCCAATGTATGCCTTAGACAATTGGTCCTTCTTTCAGGAAGGATCTAATAAAAACTGAGAGTATACAACTTCATTGTAGTTCCATGATATGGTTTCTAGAAGTGACTAATGTGATGAGAACCTGACTAAGAATTCAACATATTATTATTGTTGTTGTTGTTATTGCTATTATTGTATTGGTATAAAAGGGAAAATAGATTATTTCCAATCTAAACCTATGATTTCTTCTTAAAATCAGCATTTAAGGGTGGATGTATCCTAAGGGGACCTCCAATAATTTTCCGAGTCTGGTTTTCTTGTGTATTTTACCTCCTCACTTTCAATGTAGACACAATTTGTGCTTTGCTTCTTACTAACAGAGTAGGACAAAGATGATGTACTGCAAGTCCTGACTTAGTTTATGTTAGAACATCTTGGTGAACTAGAATTCCTTTAAGGCCTGATGGTTTTAGCAGCTATGTTGGGAAAACTGGATGCAGAAAGTATTTACAGTCTCCAACATTGAGGCTGCCTCTAGCTCATGGTCAATGAGAAACCGGGAGCATTAAGGCCTAAAACTAAAAATTAAGGAGTTCTGCCTACAACATGAATAAGCTTGGAAACAGATCCATTCTCAGTTGGCTTCTGTAGGAGACTGTAGCCTGACAGTAATTGCTGCCTGGGAGACCTCCATCATAGGACCTAATTAAACCATGCTGACACAGTCCTCTTGGCTCATGGAAACCGTGACATAATTAATATTGCTGTTCTAACATGCAGAGATTGTGGTGTTTTCTCATGCAACAATGAATAATGACACAAGATTTTAAAATATCAGGTCAAAGTGTTAATATTTTCTATCAAAGGTTTGGGAGCACTGTGGTATTTTCTTCCCCGTTCTTTGCATGCGAAGGAAAGACTAAATACATACAGGGTAGTTACTCCAGAGATTAGATAATGCATACCCCAAATATCAGCATCAGCAGCTGCCGCTAGGGGCCTGGTACTTTTTCAAAACTTGTAGCTTGAAAGACAAGTGCCCAATGTTGTGCTGCATTGACTTGTTAAATAGGGTGAAACAGAGCTCTCTTGTTAGGGCTCGGTTAACATTCATTATTCAGACTTTTTCTGAGGCCATCTGCTTTCAACAGTCTGACGCTCTACACACTGAGGCAGGAATCTGACAGATTAATTTGAGGGAAAAATTATTCAATCAAGGGCTATTTTTAGGATGCTAGGTAGTTAAGTGGACAGGCAAGAAAACTAAGCATCCAGCAAGAGGACTACATAAGAAAAGGAAGGCAGGGGGAATTCTGTAGATCACTTGCTGCTAAGGTGACTGTAAAGGGATCGACACAGTTGTAGTTGTTTCTGATCATTGTCTCTGTTGCCTTCTCCTCCCTCAAACATGTGGATCAGTTCTTGTTGTCAGACAGAGCCTGTTTCATTGTCTTGTTCCTCTGTGTTTGCTCTCCTTTTCTAACACATTCATTTCTATTATGAGTGACTTGGTGGATTGGAACCCAAAACAAGGAAGTCCTACTTTAAAGAGGAGAAAAGACTAGTAGAACCTAACTACTTGGGAATAGACCATATTGTCTTTGCAGGCATGGGACAACACATGTAAATAACACGATTCACCATGCACATTTATCCCTCTTGTTATTCAGAATTTAGAAAATTAAGAATACTTTTTGAACTTATAATACTAGGCAAAATAAAATTATTCACAATTCTACCTATCTCTCTATCTCTCTGTCTATCTATCTCTCTATCTATCATCTATCTATCTATCTATCTATCTATCTATCTATCTATCTATCTATCTATCATCTCCATTCTAATTTTGTTGCCAGTACTGTTTGACAGCAGATTTGTCATTTGGTAGTTCCCGGTTTCATATTCCTAACACATAACTTGAGAACTGGAAAAACTATGACTATGAAGTTGGAATGTAGTTCCATTTATGGTGCAAAGCTCATAAAGGACCATAAAAACTGAAATGATGCTCTGTTTAGACCTGTCGATTCTGACCTAAGAGGAGTGTGGGAATAGAGGAAGGAGTATGGGAAAGGTGATTTACACTAGAGGGCTTTTGAAAACACTAGGATATCTATTTCTGTAAAAGTGTGTGTGTGTGTGTGTGTGTGTGTGTGTGTGTGTGTGTGTGTGTGTGTGAGAGAGAGAGAGAGAGAGAGAGAGAGAGAGAGAGAGAGAGAGATGGAGATAGTCTGTAACAGGGCAACTATGCTCCTATTAGACACCCCATGATAACTAACAAAAACTCCAATACCATAAAAGGGTCACTTCTTTTTAGAGTTTTGGCTGGTGGGGTCCTATGGACTCCAAACATTACAGACTGATGTCATTGCCCTTGGTTACCCTCCAGAACTTGATGGTAAAGTCATGTTGTTGAAGATAACACATACTTTCATAAGAGCAATAATTACCGAGCTGAAAGGGATGTGTTCACTTCGGCCTGACTGGTTAGCTTTCATACTGCTGAAAGTTGCTACCGAAGGTACCAGGGGACAAAAAATGTAATTGTCAATCATACCAAACTAGGAGCCCTGTGAGCTGCAATACAAACTGACCTGGCAAGAGATGCCCACTGGTGCAATCGTGACGTCAACATTATGGAATTAACCAGATTTGCATCTCTGAGATGAAAACCATACTTGGCACCTTTATTGGGCTGAAGAAAATCATGACTAGACAGGTCATAGATGTAAGGTCTATTATTTTTCTGCTAATTGGACATAGTATTAATCAGCTTCCTGATTACTTCTTGCTATACTTAGATCAATGCATCTCAGAACCCTTATCTGAGAAGCTTTTATTTGTAGTAAATGATGATGAACACAGTGAATCACAACTGGCCAGCCTTAAATGGAACATAAATAGAGCACTATTCCCCCATGGTTCAGGGATCATTGCAGAAGAGGGGGTGGGAAGAGTGGGGAGGCTATTTAACTGTAAGGAAAAATTGTTTTCTGGACACAGATGTTTTCCTGCATACAAGAACTCATAGTGCTTACCATAGAGTCTACAAAAGCCGTGCAAACCCAAGTCAGATCAAATATCAGCATATAGGTGCGTGGGTCGGGGGGGGGGGGGGGGGAGTCAGACATTTAGCTATAGGACCAATGCTAGTTTCTTGGATATGGAGAGACAGTTTTCTCTTAGAGTATAGACCCTGGAACCCGACAGTTCTCTAGTGGAAGCCACACATCCAAGAGTATTTGGGCAGCATGAATAAGTCTTGAATGATTAAAAAACAGGATATTTCTCCTTTATCATAACTGCTCTGCTCCCTGATTAAAGTCAGTGCTGAATACCCTGTTGTGAGACTCACGGGTTTGGGAGAATTATTCAGGATATTCAGGTGGTGTTTCTCAGACAATACTGCCCAATCCTGTAAAAAAAGACCCATTGGGATTATATTCTCTTTAGGATTGACACTTACACATGATGTATAGTTGTAACCTCAGCAAATAGAATCTGTATTTCACTCTGGTTTGGCCCCATTGCACATTATATCTGGTGTACTGGCCAGGTTGTCTATTGTGGGGATGACATTGCCAGTGTGACAACTACATTAATTTACTGTTTGCAACAAACAGCAAATTATCCAGTTACCCTTTGAGCTGTTAAACAAATTACATAAATGGAGATAGGATACATAGAAGACTATTTCTATGGCCTTACCTTCCTACAGGGCTCTAGTAGATAGTCCAGCCAGCTGCACAATTATACTTTACCTTACTATATATGACTTATGTTAATCATGTTGAAGAATGTTCTTTATTGTCTCTTAATGGTCTCTGGAAGGTTGCCACAGAGAAGATCTGATGGCTGACTTCTGAACTTATACTTGCCATTGAAATGCATCTTCAGCTCTTAAACTAAACCAACAGTCTTCTTAAGGAGGGAATGCATAGTGGACAATGGATGCAAAGAAGTCATCAGCCTTGTTAATGTTTTTGACAAGGGTTGCTAAGGGTTCATTGTATGACTTTCTTGCTTGTTCTATACCACAAGTAAAGGTAAAACTGTACCAAATAGTTTTTCAACTATGCCCTTAGTAGAAATTATAATAATACTTATACAAATGCTATCTCACTCACATAACACACTCTAATGATGCATTATGTCACTACAGGGGTGTCTTATATTCTGGATCTTTGCCATCTGTTAAGTTTTATCACAGCCTCTTAGATAAACCCTCCTCTCAGGCTCTAACAACACACACACACACACACACACACACACACACACATAAAGAACAGAAAGTTGAGTGGATTAAAGTAGGGGTGGATTTGGGAAGAACAGTGATGTGAATGTGGTCAAAATACATTGTATGAAACTGCCAGAGATCTAATAAAAAGTAATCTGGGAAAGGAAAGCACATTTTATATCTTATATACTTCAAGGTAAGAACTCAATACATTTATATGATAATGCAGATCCCTTTTCTTTCCTCAATGTCTTAATATTCTATTATTTGATAAGAAGACAGCAAAGAGATAGAGTCTTCAGTTGAAAAAAGTGAGGTTTTTTTTTTTTTTTTTTTTTTTTTTTTTTTTTTTTTTTTGCCAACTGAATGGTTGCTATGATAGTTATCTTGGCTGTCAACTTGAGTGGAATTAACCAAGAGACATTCTTGGGTAGGTCTTTCAGGGTATTTTCTGGAAGAGTTAACTCTAGGAGGAAGATACATTGTACCCCAGAGTAGCAGGAACTTTGGTGGGAAACCAGGTGTGAAAAGGTTTGAGGGCAAAGCAGTGCTGCCTTTGCCTTCCCTCCTGTGTCTGCTACTGGTTACTACATCTACTCTACTGCTGCTGCCGCCATTGCGATCACTGGTTCCTACTTCCTGTTGCCTGCACTCAGAGCCAGTGGTTCTCTAGGAATTCTATAGACAAGATGTGGATATCAGTGTATCCACTACTTGTGGACTGAGTTGATATTGGGTGTTATGATATGGGTTTGTATATGCTTGGTCCATGGAGTGGCACTATTAGAGGGTGTGGTCCTGTTCAAGTAGGTGTGGCCTATTTGGATTAGGTGTGGCCTGGTGAGTGTGAGCTTTAAGAACCTTATCCTAACTGCTTGGAATCAAGTATTCTGCTAGCAGCCTTCAGACGAGGATGTAAAACTCTCAGCTCTGCCTGCATCATGCCTGCCTGAATGCTGCTTGCATCATACTCCTGCCTTGATGATAATGGACTGAACCTCTGAACCGGTAAGCAAGCCCCAATTAAATGTTGTCTTTATATGAGCTGCATTGGTCATGGTGTCTGTTCACAGCAGTAAAATCATAACTAAGACAGGTGTCAATCTTTCTAGTGTAAGGACAGCCACTCAGCTCATATCATGTAAGATAATCTAAAAAATCTACCTTTAAAGTACTATTCAGCTATTAGAAACAATGAATTCATGAAATTCTTAGGCAAATGGATGGAGCTGGAGAACATCATACTAAGTGAGGTAACCCAGACTCAAAAGGTGACTCATGGTATGCACTCACTAATAAGTGGATATTAACCTAGAAAACTGGAATACCCAAAACATAATCCACACATCAAATGAGGTACAAGAAGAACGGAGGAGTGGCTCCTTGTTCTGAAAAGACTAAGTGAAGCAGTATAGAGCAAAATCAGAACAGGGAAGTGGGAAGGGTTGGGTGGGAAAACAGGGGGGAGGGAAGGGGACTGATGGGACTTTCGGGGAGTGGGGGTCCAGAAAAGGGGAAATCATTTGAAATGTAAATAAATATAGCAATAAAAAAAAGAAAAAGAAAAGGGAAAATCATTTGAAATGTAAATAAAAAATATATCAAATAAAAAAAAAGAAGAAAAATGTATTCATTCATGGTTGTGTTTCTTTAGACCACCCTGACTAACACAGCTGCATTAAATATTTACTTCCAAATGGACCTGTCTCATCTCTTTGCTTATGATCCATAATTAGAACAGTCAGGTAATGACATCCACACAAAGATTTCTAGGGACTGTGTATCCTTGTGAATTCAGCTGGGACTCCTAACACACATATGCCACAGTGCGTTTTCTTTATTTTTCTAGGTTGTGGCAATGATGGGGTCTCTTATTGGCTTCCATTGTCCTGTTATTTATTGTCACAACAATACTAAGCACAAAGCCACTTTGTAATTATGTAGCAGCTCTGAAAAAGGCATTTCATGAATACAAATCAGAGTTCTTACATAAATTTGTTCCAACAGTAAGTGGCATAGGCTATTGATACATTCATCTTATTGCACTCTGAGTGGAGGCTTGATTGCTGGAATCTAGATGTCACTTGTTTACAGAGACATCCTTTCTGTATTGTGAGTCATTAACACCATTTTAACAAACTGCCTGGCATATTTGAATGTGCAGCAAAGGAGAGATAACTCATGAATGTCTACCAGCAACAGAATTATTTGTCCCACCTGTTACAGATGTGATGGAGAAGCAGAATATGAATT
The DNA here is from genome assembly GCF_947179515.1 of Apodemus sylvaticus. Classification (NCBI taxonomy): domain Eukaryota; kingdom Metazoa; phylum Chordata; class Mammalia; order Rodentia; family Muridae; genus Apodemus; species Apodemus sylvaticus. The sequence goes on from NC_067489.1 coordinate 55,316,174, forward strand.
AAATACTTGGAAGAATAAGCCACACACAGACTCCATGTACTAACGGTGCTCAATGGCTTAAACGATGTTTGGGACTACATTTTATTTGACTATAGAAGTACAATAATGGTTAAACAGAGCTGTATTCACTTAAATTTCTCACACTGGCGCTCAAAGTAGTTTATTTTGCTGGCAGAAGGAAGTGCCAATGTGTAGAACATTTCTAAATATGGCTTTCTATCATTTCCATGTCATAGATATATTAGTGGCAATGTGTAGTAGTGTGAGAATCTAGCAACAACGTTAAACTTTAGTTGGAAGGCAACTCATGATGTCCAGGTGTCAGGCTTGTTTCCCCAAAGACCCTCTCCTCTCCTCCATGTTTCAGTCCGACAGTTCACAGACTAGCCTTGTCAAGGCCTGCGTGCTTTTTTTATTTCTGCTTATATTCCAGCACTTTCTTTTTACCTTGCCTACCTTCTAAATTCTTATTAGCACCTCTCTCAATCTTACCAAGTTCTGTCTCTGTGTCTCACTGTCCCTTCGTCTCCATCACTGTCTTTCTCGCTCTCTCACACATGCATACAAAATTCCAATGGTTTAATTGCTTTTCTTACTGGAATGTTAAGTTTTATGATGAAATTCCTTGTTTTGATGACTTTCCACAGTCTCAACCACTGAGGCCAGGGTAAGTGCTCCAGATGTATTTACTTAATGAGAGAAGACAGCATCAAGTTAGAAATCCTTGGTTCAAATGGCTCTCTATTTTAACAGATGATAAGTTGAGATAAAGATTGTGTGGTAAATGAGACTGGGGATGTCAATACACTGATAGGACTTGGTTTCACGTTCCTCAGATAACTGAAAACTTCTGCTTCCAATGTCTGGGGAACATAACATTTCATAGATGTTGGGAATAAAAAATACTGTTCTAGTAATATCAGACAGTGTTTGACAGTGGAAAGGCTTTGCTGATCTGATGTGCAGATAGAGTCCTAGGAAAGTAATAGGAGAGTATGGCAGGTTTTCTAACCTGACCTGAGATCCCTGACTTCAATGTCTCATTTCAATATCCCCATCTCATCCACATGAGGCTAGACAATCAATACCAAAAGAAGCACTCAGCTCTCTCACTGCTGTAGAAAGATGAAGCATGTTATCTATGTTTGAACAGACAAGCTCACAGTCTGAAGGGGTTAAAGTGGCCAGAAACTCCTCTGCAATGAGAGAGAGAGAGAGAGAGAGAGAGAGAGAGAGAGAGAGAGAGAGAGAGAGAGAGAGACAGAGAGAGAGAGAGACAGAGAGAGAGAGAGAGAGAGACAGAGAGAGAGAGACAGAGAGAGAGAGAGAGAGAGAGAGAGAGAGAGAGAGAGAGAGAGAGAGAGAGAGAGAGAGAGAGAGAGAGAGCTACAATTACTAGCATTTAGGACAACAATTGTGACAATGGTGAATGATTTTTCTGAAAACTAATTCAGACAATCTTCACAATGGCTATTTGTAGAAGTAAATAGTTTGTTGTTTCCATAGAGGATTTAGAGAGTTTTTTTTTCTTTCCATCATGAAGCTGAGCCATTCAAATTCACCGGTGAAAGCAATGGGGACACACAGGACAGAGATCTTATTAAAAAGCATTAATTTGTCTGGTCTTAAATTAATGTGCCATGTCTTTGCTTCTCTACATAATGAGAGAAATAGTGGTGCACAATTAGGCATCACCTCATGACAGTGTGCGCTGTTCATCAAACAGTTATAACGATTATCATGGAAGGGAGGTTTATTCTTGGAATAAATATCCTTGGTGGTGAAAAATGAAATATCAAATAATACACATTAGGACCTTAAAATTGTTTAAAATATTTAAATGAATCTCTCTCTCTCTCTCTTTGTGGGCGTGCATGCGTGTGTGTGTGTGTGTGTGTGTGTGTGTGTGTGTGTGTGTGTGTGTGTGTTGCCCAAGGAGCACAGAAGAGAGCATTTGATTCTTGGGTGCTGGAAATACAGGCATCTGTGAATAATCCAACTTGAGTGCTGGGAACTGAACTTGGGTCTTCTGGAAGGAGAGAAAAGGCTCCTGACCACTGAGTCACCTCTTCAGCTCCAGGATGTGTGTGTGTGTGTGTGTGTGTGTGTGTGTGTGTGTGTGTGTAACTGAATTATTGATTTGCATTCTGAGAGGTTCCTACTGAAGATCACCTACCTTCAGGATGTTATTTTAGGGTGTGTCTTCTCATCATTTAATGCATTTTAATGTATTGAAAGGAAGGCATAAGGAAAGTAAGAGACACTGCTTTTGTTATTATTTGTGTGTAATACTTTTCTCTTTCCCAAAATACCCTCTAAGAAGATTTAAAGCACCAAAGTCAATTTTATGTGTTAGTATTAAAGTAACAATGTGAAAGTTTTAAAAATTTATATGACCAGTTAATTCAGCTTGACCTCAAAGCAAGTAGGAATTGGGTGCTTTAATTTCCTTGAAATATTTATTGGCGTGATATGGTTAAAATTGCCATAGCCGTGACACTTTTCCTTGGCTATGGATAGACTGTTTATTATATCACCTTGGATTATTATAATCACTGTTTCCCTCACACCAGTGATGCTAATGTCACAATCATCGTCCTCTGTATTGTTACATTTAAGAGCACAACAGTATGGTTTAGTCCTCTAATCTTGATACTCTACTGTTTTGGAAAGATGAATAGTTGGCTTGTGGGGTATGGCCACAGAAGTGCCTGGCCTCTACAAGTACTCCTTGTATATTGTGCATATCTTGGATATGCTCCTTGGATTGTGCATATCTTGGCTACACTTCTGTTCATGCCATTAGACATATGATGTCCTCCTGATGTACAAATGTATTCTGCAGATAATTTAATGAGCAATAGCCAGACACTCAAATAATTATCATCTGTTACTAGGAGAACAGGTAAAGGGTGCTTGGGAATGCTAAATGAGGAAAATACTTCCCTTCGGTCAGTGATAAGATTGGAGGATAGTTCCTCAAAGAAACAAGGAAGGTTGGCCAAAAGTCATCTACATAGGATGCTACTCCTATCTGTGTTATAGCAACAAGAGTACTGAACACCAACCACAGGACAACCTGGAAGATGACTGTGGTCCTGTAGCTGACCACTAAATGAAAGGGTAAAGATAGCCATTAACATGTTCTTAAATCAAAGTGGATTTAGAAGAGGGAGTTAAATAGGCACGAATTGGTATGGGATTTGGTGAATTAATTCAGACTGCTGAAATCCAAGCTAAACTTAATCTAAGTGAAAAAGTAAATCAATCTTGTGTTTGGAGTATATCTCAGAATGAGAGGATGAGTAAATTTTTAAAAGCAATTTAGAGTTAATAAACTTTATATAATATTGACAGCCTGTGTGTTACATTTCCAGTCGACTAGAACTGCTATGGTATACTGCTGTCTGATGTACCACCCCATTAAAATGAGGACTGTCTGATTTTGGACTTTCAGTGTACCAAATAATGAGCAAATGCCCCTTCTGGTTTACAAATATCAGGTATTTTGTTATAGCATTGCCGCATTTACCAGTAGTGATCATTTGTGTGAAAATATGCAACATATAGAGCAAAGATTCTTGTTGGTACAAATAAACATTTAGAAATATTGAATGATCTTTCTTTTGGAGGACAGAAGAGGTGAGAAATAGTGGGGGGTCTTTAATAAGGAAAACTTAAGAGACAGGGAGGCACAAGGGGGAAGAACTTTTCAGACACAGAGAATTATTTATTCATATGTATATTTATACCATAATATCTTCTATATATTCAAATACTTGAAGAATATGATACATAATACAAATATGTAAAATATTATATATAGTTATGTATGTTATTACTTCATATTTAATTCTACTTCATGTCTCAGACTTAGATCTTTGTGCTTACAACTTAGTTTACTAATAAGTTCCAGCATCTAACATAGAAGAAGAATAACCATTGTTATATTTTAATCCTACACACTTGCCTTTTGGCCTGCTTTATTCCAATATAAGAAGACTTCCAGAGATTTGTTTTCACATTTGCAATATCAACATGGGTCAACACTCAGAACTATTAGTACTAACATCTATTAATGACATGTTAAATGGCGAAATTCCCTTGGAAAACGGAAGACTTCATTTTCTCAAGAAATTGAGATACAAGAAAAAAGGAAATAAAAGAAATTGAGATACTGACTGAGTTGTGACTGTGATTAATGTAAAGGATAGTAGTCTAGAAGCAACACCTCTATTTATCTAATTTCTACTTCTCAGTACTAGAATCCCATTGGGACATCTTTTATGATTCCTTCGTTCCTTCGTTCCTTCATTCGTTCGTTCGTTCCTTCCTTCTTTCCTTCTTTCTTTGTTTCTTTGTTTCTTTGTTTGTTTGTTTGTTTCTTTCTTTCTTTCTTTCTTTTCCCCTCATTGCTTCCTCCCTCGTGCCCATAGACTTATTTAACTTTATTTTTTCTTGTATAAAAAACTCACACATGTGTTAGCCACATGTGGAGCCTGTGTCCTCTGAACAGAGTCAGGTGTGAGTGACAAGATGATCAGTGAATTACTGGTAAGGAAACTTGGTTAACACAGTCTCTTTTCAGAGGTCGGGAGTCAGGTACTTAGGTCTTGGAGATGGCATCAGAAGTAGCTTTGGTAAAGGTGCCCAGAGTAGCATTGAAGCCCCTGTCTGCTATGTAGCAGGCATCACTACCAGTCATCATCATCAGCTTCTTGGGCACAGGAGGAGAGATCATGGCAGTGTCTCTGGTGGTACAGATGAGATGCATCAAAAACAGAGCCACAGCAGTCAGTGACCTTGCTTGGAACAGTATGATTTCTTAGCTGTGTGCTCATGAGACTATTAGGGAATTAAGGTATCAAGAGCCTCTACTTTCTGTCTTTTCTGGAAGATAGATACTGTGAATTTAACAGGTTAGCATAAAAAGGAATAGAAAGGCTTTGCTATAAATGTAATAAGTTTGACACTGCATGAACTCTAGACCTCTCTCCAATCTTCCACATTCCTCCATTCCTCTAGAGTCCTAAAAAGGAGACAGAATTATTTTCAGATAACTCCTTGAGAGTGTGAGTGTCAAAATATTCTCCTTAGTTTCCCCCAAGTTAACATTAGCCATCACATTCAGTTCATTCATTAAACTATCTCCAGCAAGAGTACAATACAGATGGAATAAAAAAGCAAAACAAAACAGTCTTCCTCTGGTAGAAATTGAGGTAAAGTATGTGCTTAGTGAGGAAGGAGAGCAGCACTTATCATTACCGTGGGCCCAGAGAAAAGAGTGCTGTAATGGAGCCTAGTGGCTTTTGAAGACCGTGCTATGCACAAACGATAAAGAAAGAAAATGTCACACACATTTTCTAGACAGAGATGCAGGGTAATTGCCAGTTAAAAATTAGTAGTGATCGACTGAAGTGCACCTTATTTCCAAGAAACGATCTCATTTCAAAAATCTCAAATCACTTGCACTATACTTGACACGTAATCACCAAAGCTCTTTGTCTGAATTTGACTTGTCGCAGCAGCCTAGGGCCACTTTATCAGAATCGCTGGCATTGCTATTCACCCTTTTCAATAGCCCCGTGTCAGAAATGTACATAAAAGATTTCATATGGGTAAGTTTAAGAAATGTTCAAAGAGATGCAGAATTTTCAAAGAATGAGAATGGTTCCTCAGACTTTCAGTTTGACAGGGAAGAAACTCTTCCCTTTTAAATCTTGAATTCCTGTCTTCTTTGAGCTTCATTGAATTAGCAGACTATTATTTCAGTAATGACATTCAGGTTAAAAAGTATTTGCATTTATAGTAGCAAAAGACTGGAAAATATCAGCATTACATTCTACATATAATAACATCAGATACTTAGGAATAAATTTAGTGAAAATGTGCCTGATATATTTATAGAAAACATGAAATGTTGCTCAGAAAAAACTAGAGGACTTATGTAACTGAAGAGGAATACTATGTTCATGGATTGAAAGTTTGGTATTGTTAAGAATTAATTATCCTTCTAGTCCGCAGAAATCTGTAGACTTAATATATTGTGATGTGTGATGTGCACAAATCTGTTATTGTTTTTCTGACAATTTACTTTAGGTTTTGTTTGCATCAAGAATCCATTGGGTTGTGGCCATGCTATGACAATTGCTACTCTCATTGGCACATTGCTTTATTATCTTCTTATTTAAAGGTACTTCTGTCATTCTCCTATAAGGACCCTGTATGTAGCCATTTGGGTCATCTACGATAATCTTTCCATTCCCAATCTTTAATTTAATCTTATTTTTGAAGAAGCCACTTTCTCTATAAGTATAATTCTTTGGTTTCAGGAATTACAGGCTTAAGAATGAGATTTATACCATTTTGGAAACTTTTCCTATGACCCATGAATGCCAATTACTTAATTCTTTCCAAATCACTTAATTAATGTTACCTTCTGAAGGGGCTATCTTCCCATGTATATTTCAAGCAACCTAATACTTTGCCTCATATAACATTGATGATTAAACTGATTATATTTAATAATTACTTAGTGTACTAATTTCAGCCTGTATAAAATTATACAGCAGATGTAAGAAGGACTTAGGAATCTAAGTTAATTAATTAATTTGTATGTATATATTTTAACTAAATATCCCCTAGAATGTCTAATGCAGATTGTCCAAGAGCCACTTCCTGATGGACATGACCACAGAAAAATGTTGATTCTCCAGAAAGAAAGATGATTTTGGTATTTGGTTAAAGAGAAAAAAATCTCAGTTTATAAATGATCACAGAATAAATATTTTTGGCAGTCAAAGTCAAGCCTTGTGTATAAAATGAAGAGTACGATAATAAAATTGTACTCCAAATCAGATTAATGTTACCTAGGTATATGTAGCTGTTTTTGCTACCATAACAGAAACATAAAAGTGTAATTCTTAGATTAGTGACATGTTACTTTTAAAATCTTACTATAACATTTATAACGATCTGCATTTATTTCGTGACAGTGTGAGGTATACTTTAGATGTTCAAAATCAAACTTAAATAAGGGTCAAAGAAATAAAAGGATACAATCAAAAAGGTCACAACTTAGGTTAAAGCATTAGAGTGTTTGTCTGGTTCATGGAGGATCTGGGAGGTCATATCACAAGCAGCAGTTAGTCATTTATAGAGATAAATAGTCATCCTGGATATAAATAAGATATTCTGAAATTCTTGGAATCCCAGAGAATCTTTAGCTCAACTGACCATTACAATGGCCCATTCAGTTTAGTTTTAAGTGACTGACCTTCCCAATCAGTAAACCTCTATGAATTTATTTTAGTAGATTGTCACAGGCAAGTTTTCTACTTGGGTAAATAGAGTTAGTGGCAGGTCATATTGTCAGAGTTTTGAAAAAATATGTTCATAACTAAATTGTGCATGTATTTGCAGTTCTGCCAACCTTTCAGATATTTAAAATTTTTTTTATCAGGTCATATTAAATTTCTAGATAGCATTAGACCTGTTACTTTCTAATTTTAGCAGATGAGTTTTTTTGAGCCTTTAGCATTTTGGTTGTTTCCAGACTGACACAATGAATATGTTGAGTGACAGCCTGACTTAGTTCTTTGGGCACTTGCTAAGGCGTCTATCTTTACTCAGGGTTCCTTCTTTTGATTTATTAACTGGTTGTGAAGAGCATAGAAGCAGGCTGTACAGTGCTAGAAAAGCGGTGCCAGAGACACAGTTCTGAGTTCTTCCAGCCTCATCAGTATGTAAATCATTGAATAGACCACAAAAGTCCCACCAGCAAAATAGGCAGAATGACATTGCCACCATTGCATATGGATGAAGCTATGGCTGATAAATCTCCTCTCCACATGTACTTTCTTGTTGCATTATTTATAGACTTCAAAATAGCAAGTTGACTCCTACAATAATTTGTTGGCACTGTTCTCATTCTAGTGGGGGGTCTGTGAGCTGCAATGTGATCCCTCCATGAAAACAAAACCGTTATCCCTCTGATAACAAAACTGTTACTCTAGACTTAGCAAAAATCTCTTTAATTTTTTGGGCCTTTATAATTCTTAGAAGTTGGAAGACCAACCAACATTTCTCATTCTTTAGTTGTTTTTATGCACCTAAGAAAGTATTCTATATATGTCTCCATGTTGATTTTTAGAGTTTGAGATTTTTTTTTAAGGGATACTGTATCATTTAAGCATTTGAAAAAATATTCTCAGTGGTATTTAGTTCTTCTTCCTGCAAGTCTTCTTTCCTGTTTCAAGGTTTATACTTACTGAAAATGTTCACAGAGACAGCAAAAGTGGTTAAGCAAAATTTAATGTTAAGTAGTGACTTTTTTCTCCATAGGAAGCCAGGAAAAGAAAAAAAAATGACTTTTTTTTTGTAATATTGACATGAAATGCAGAAAAATTTTCAAGTAAAACAAGGTTTTTTTTAAAAGTTGTTACTGGAGATTTTAGAGTAAAAGCCTTGCTTCTGATAGCCTCAATAAAGAAGGCTTAGGTACTGGACTCCATACCCAAATCTAAGAAATAAAAAAATAGTAAAAAGAGTTATAGAATGTGGACATAGTCGGAAAATGTTCAAATAAAGTGTCCCAGCGACTTCAGTGTCTGTCTTTAGTAGTGCTTATAGACTTTAGGCTTAAATGGGGAGGGGGCAGGAGATCTGAAGAACCAGAAAGTTCTGGTCTAGGTATGGCCATGCACTGACCCATTATGAGTCATGCTCTTGCTTGCCCTGCAAAGTGGTCCCAGGAATTTGTAAGTTCTCACTGTTAGTCACTTTGAGTGTAGTCTTTACTCTCATGGATAATAGACTTCATCTGGGTGTGTCTATGGAGATGTCCTATCCAGTGAGACTCTGCTGTCTGGGCAATCCAAGGTGATGGCAAGTTAGGAAAATGACATATTGTTGTGCCTTCACCCACAAATAGGAACGAAGTGAAGGCAGACAGTCAGGATTTCAACATATATATCTGTAGATCCAGTGAGACATCAACATCATTAGCAAAGGCTAATTTAATTTAATTTAATTTACACAAGGATTGCCTATAAAACACTCAAGTTTCCATGAGGAAAAGAATACTTACTTTTGGTCTTATATGTGAACATTCTTCTAGAACACCTGAATATATTAAAATAAGCTTAGAGGCTGAAAGAAATGCTTAAGTTAAAAATACTTTTTAATAAGCTGTTTAAAGAACAGAGGTGTGTGTGTGTGTGGTATAGGTAACAGAATAAAAATATCCACGGCTTTGCTTTTTAAACAAGTCTTTATCATCACATCTGCTAACAAGATTTTAGGAGCCCCCAACTCTATTTCTTTCCTATCATGTTCTCTTTACATTAAAGGCTGTTTGAATGTTGCTTGTGGACCGTCAGCCCAATCTTAGGTCCTTCTCCAGATTGTAAGTTTGCTGTTACTGAAACACAGCTCTAACATGTGCCATTGAAAAGTGGCATTCTTCTTTCCCACAAAATTGTTTTTTATATTTTCCCTTTTAGCAAACAAGTTTAGTGGGAGAGTTTGAATGTGGTCCTAGAACCTCTTTGTAACTGCCCTGTCTTTTGATATACTTCCATGACTATGAAAGAGTGTGTAGAAACAGCCTCCATGCCCAGGTGATTTGGGTGGGAGAAGAAAGAGTCATTGAATGGGCACAGTTCTTCTGCCTTCAGATATCTATTAGTGGAAAGCTGAATGCTCGCAACTTGCTGTTAAACTCCACTGAATATACACTGTCTCATCATTTCCCTCTTACACTTGTGCTATGTATAGGTCATGTGATGAGTTTCCATAACCATCATCTAGTTTCAGGAAAATCAGCCACCAGATAGATGACTTCTAATCATATGGGAATCATTATGTCATATGGGAGTCACTCAGTAGGTGATCACCACACTACTCCCTTCAGGCTTGGAGGGAGCTCCAGGAGAACTATTTCTTAAGCAAGGCCTCAGATATATGGGATGCTTTGAATTTATATAACATTTTCCTTCAAGAATATACATCCATTAAGAGTGCTGAAGGGAAGATGATTCCAGAATTTCATTTTTAGCTCCAATATAGGACTGTTTTAAAGGTCAAGTCACAAACATTTCTTCTATTCGTTTTGGGTTTCAGGAACATGAAAATTTTCTAATTCATCATAGGTAATTTTTCTGCATTCTCTAAGTAACGTAATGTATTTCTCTCTATTGCTGACTTATTTTATACTTAATTGCATATATTCCTGAATTGGAGTTGGCCACTCTGTAATATTCAGCTGAAAACTTGGATGTTATTTTCACAAATAAGTACTCAAGGGAACCACAGAAATAATTCCTTCTCGTGTTTCTACTGTTCCAGAGACTGCTAACTCATTCCCCAAGGATCCTTGTTCCCTTGAATATATATTCTTTGGTAAATGAAAGCTGAAAACTATCTTCACTGACCCTTTCTAAATTTCCTAATAATTCTTCTTCAGAAAGTAAACTTCTTTTTGAAGGTCTTGTTGAATTAACCTTCAGTAGTTTATTTAATACAACAGACTATGAAGCTTACCTTTAAATATATTTGGAAGGTGATACATAGAACTTGAAAAATGAGAAGATAAAAAGCAAAAGGCTCCAGCTGAGGTAAGTATAAAGGAGTGACTATAGGGAGGGATAAATAACACTAAATACCTTTCTAGAAAGACTAGAAAGACATATAGAAGCCTACAATTGTAAGCTTCTCTCTCTCTCTCTCTCTCTCTCTCTCTCTCTCTCTCTCTCCACACACACACACACACACACACACACACACACACACACACACACATGAATTTTAAAATGGAGTTAACCTTAACAGCGCAACAATGCCCTTTCTAGAAATCAGAAGCGAGTAAAAATCCTTTAACCAGGAATGGGACACTTCTTTTGGAGGAGTTGGTGAGCGAAGTGTCAGTCATTATGTTGTCATTGTTCTTGAGATAACAAGGATGGTACTTGATGGTAACACTCTATTGCTGAAGTACATGACAGTCACAGAATATGGGGCCATCTAGATGGTACAGATGCAGAATCTTGGACCCCATTTGACCCTTTCATAGTGCTAAAATTTACTATGCATATGACCAGAGGTTCAAGTAAAATAAGTCTTGGACAGCACTGAGCCCTGTAGGCTGCAGTAGTGATTACTTTAAGGTGTAGTAATCTTGTCTGGCAAGATATGTCCAACAGATTCAGTAGTAGCATGCATACCATGGGAGTAACCAGCCTCTTTCTGAGTAGATTTAAGTGATGCTCTGAAAGACGAAACTCACACCTAGCGTTGGGCATATGGCTAGGAAGTTTGGCCCTACTATTATTTTTTTTTAAATGGACATAGCATTAAACTGACTTCCAATAGATCTATGAATTTAACTGTCACTTGATGTGCTTTTATTTTGTAGTTTTTAACTCAGTGACTTACAACTGGCCAAGGTGCAGAGAGCAAGAGGCTGCAGAATGCTTGGTCCCAAATGGAGCATATCTACTACAACCCTTTCCCCAGGCTCAGGAGTCATTGCAGAAGAGGGGTCAGAGAGACTGTAAGAGCCAGAGGCAGTGGATGATTACAAGGAAAGAGTGTCTTCTGGGTAGCTACATACATGAACTCACAGTTCAGGCAAAACTAAATCCCAGCATGAAGATGAGAGTTGGGTGAATAATCCTACCCTTAACTGTGGAGCTATGGACAATTTAAGCTTCTGGGTGAGAGAGCCGAGAAAATTTTCTCTAAGATGAGTCCTGGTGAGTCATCTATGTTTCTGTGAAGAGCATACAACCAAGAATATTCAGGCAGCAGAAATCAACAACCAACAAATTGGGAAAAGATCTTCTCCAACCTTACATCAGATAGAGGGCTAATATCCAATATATACAACGAACTCAAAAAGTTAGACCCCAAAAAACCAAATAACCCAAATAAAAATGTGCTACAGAGTTAAACAAAGAATTCTCACCTGAAGAACTTCTGATGGTGGAGAAACATCTTAAAAAATGCTCAATTTCATTAGTCATCAGTGAAATGCAAATCAAAACAATCCTGAGATTTCACCTTACACCAGTCAGAATAGCCAAGATTAAAAACTCAGGAGACAGCAGGTGTTGGTGAGGATGTGGAGAAAGAGGAACACTCCTCCACTGCTGGTGGGGTTGCAAATTGGTACAACCACTCTGGAAATCAGTCTGGCAGTTCCTCAGAAAACTGGGCATGTCACTTCCGAAAGATCCTGCTATACCACTCCTGGGCATATACACAGAGGATTCTCCAGCATATAATAAGGATATATGCTCCACTATGTTCATAGGAGCCCTATTTATAATAGCCAGAAGCTGGAAAGAACCCAGGTATCCCTCAACAGAAGAATGGATGCAAAAAATGTGGTATATTTACACAGTGGAGTACTATTCAGCCATTAGAAACAATGAATTCATGAAATTCTTAGGCAAATGGATGGAGCTGGAGAACATCATACTAAGTGAGGTAACCCAGTCTCAAAAGATCAATCATGGTATGCACTCACTAATCAGTGTATATTAGCCTGGAAAACTGGAATACCCAAAACATAATCCACACATCAAATGAGGTACAAGAAGAATGGAGGAGTGGCCCCTAGTTCTGGAAAGACTCAGTGTAGCAGTATAGGGCAAAACCAGAACAGGGAAGTGGGAAGGGGTGGGTGGGAGAACAGGGGGAGGGAAGGGGACTTATGTGACTTTCAGGGAGTGGGGAGCCAGAGAAGGGGAAATCATTTGAAATGTAAATAAAAAATGTATCGAATAAAAAAAAAAAGAATTGCTTTGGTTTCGTTTCTAGTGCTGTAGTAAAGCACTATTTTCAGAATCAACTTGAGAGGAAAAGGGGATACTTCCTCTTAGGACTCTCAGGTCACATTCTGTCACTGAAAGAAGTCAAGGCAGGAACTCAGTGCAGGGACTAGAAATCAGAAACTGAAACAGTGGCCACTGCTTAGAGGTTACACTACTCATAAAATGAGCTGTATCTTTCCACATTAGTCATTAATTTAAATAATACCCTACCGATATGCCTACAGCTCAGTTTCATAGAAACTCTTTTTCAATTAAGATCCCCTCTTCCCAGATATGGCTAGTTTTGAGTCAGTTTTACGTGAAACTAATCATTACAGGGTTTGAAAACAGACAAAGATTCTGATGAATAGAAAGGAGAGATGGACTTGGGAAGGGGTGAGAGAGAGAGTTAAATATGATCAAAGCACGTGTGAAACTCCAAAAGAATTAATAAAAATTTAAAAAGCAAAATGCACTACATATTGTACTATGTAGGAAGAACCAACATTTACCCTCCCCCATTTCATGGGTGATTTTATCTTTTATCAAAAATTTAAATTTCATTATATCACCTATCTGTTTTGATCACTTCAAATACATCTTATGATCCCCTTACTACATTTCAAATTAATGGCCTTATTTGATCATTATTCAGAGAGAGAGAGAGAGAGAGAGAGAGAGAGAGAGAGAGAGAGAGAGAGAGAGAGAGAGAGACAGAGAGACACAGAGAGAGACTCAAGAAATAAGTGGATCAAGGACCTCTACGTAAAACCAGACACACTGAAACTAATAGAAAAGAAACTGGGGAAAACACTTGTGGACATGGGCACAGGGGAAAAGTTCCTGAATAGAACACCAATAGCTTATGCTCTAAGATCAAGAATTGACAAGTGGGACAAAGTTTCTGTAAGGCAAAGGACACTATCAAAAGGACAAAATGGCAACCAACAAATTGGGAAAAGATCTCCACCAACCTTGCATCTGATAAAGGGCTAATGTCCAATATATACAAAGAACTCAAGAAATTAGAATCCAGGTAACCAAATAACCCTATTAAAAATGGGGCACAGATCTAAACAAAGAATTTTCACCTGAAGAAATCCAGATGGCTGAGAAGCACCTTAAATGCTCAACATCATTAGTCATTAGGGAAATGCAAATCAAAGCAACCCTGAGATTTTACCTCACACCAGTCAGAATGGCTAAGGTTAAAAACTCAGGAGACAGCAGGTGTTGGCGAGGATGTGGAGAAAGAGGAACACTCCTCCACTGCTGGTTGGATTGCAAGATGGTACAACCACTGTGGAAATCAGTCTGGGGTTTCCTCAGAAAACTGGACATGACACTTCCGGAGGCTCCTGCTATACTTCTCCTGAGCATATACCCAGAGGATTCCCCAGCATCCAATAAGGACACATGCTCCATTATGTTCATAGCAACCTTATTTATAATAGCCAGAAGCTGGAAATAACCCAGATGTCCCTCAATGGAGGAATGGATACAGAAAATGTGGTATATTTACACAATGGAATACTACTCTGCAATTAAAAACTATGAATTCATGAAATTTTTAGGCAAATGGTTGGAACTGGAAAATATCATAGTGAGGTAACCCAATCACAAAATAATACACATGGAATGCAATCACTGATAAATGGATATTAATTAGCCCAGAAGCTGTGAATACCCAAGACACAATTAGCATATCAAATGATTCCCATGAAGAAGGAAGGAGAGGGCCGTGATCCAGGAAAGGCTTGATCCAGCATTGTAGGGGAGTACCAGAACAGAGAAGAAGGAGGGAGGTGATTGGAGAATGGGTGGAGAGAAGAGGGTTTATGGGACATATGGGAAGGGGGGAACCAGGAAAGAGGAAAGCATTTGGAATGTAAACAAAGAATTTAGAAAATAAAAAAAGAACTAAATGTTCATTTTAATGATTATTCAACAGGACCACTTTAAGAGTTGCTTATTACATATTTTAAGGCTATACAAATTTATCCCAACATATTCATATTTCCTTATAAAACATGGTTTTTGTAATCTAAATTAAGTTCGCAGAGAATATTTCAGTTCTTGTTTCAGTTCATTATTTCCTTAAGATACATTTTTAGGATGAAAACTACCAGACAAAGACAAAAACAAGCACACAAACAAATTCAACACTGATGTATATTTTCAATGGCTTTTCAGAACTATTTCCTACTTGACTTTCTCACCTTGTCCAGTAAATTATTTTCTTTGAGATTATGTGGAAATCAGTAGTGTCTTTCTTGAAAATACTTTACTGGCTCATTGACCACATCAAATGGTCTTAAATTTTTATCAGTATTTTTACTTCTTTGTGAAGTAAATTTCTGTGGGTATATAGTTTATGGTGTTAAAATGCTGAAATACCAGTTACAACTCTGACAGTCATACATATGCCTTACGGTTTACTTTTTTAAAATAGAAACACTAAGCTGCTTGGTCAAGCCCTCCCGTGATTCTTATTTGAATAAGGAGACAGCAGCGTCCCCATCAAAGACATTTATTAAATATGGGTCCCAGCACTAAGCCAGGACCTTAGCCGGCATTCCTACACTCCAGGCATTTGCATGACCAAGGGAAAGTTTTAGAAAGTTACTTACAAGGAAATTATTGTGATTATGAACTAGGGTAGATGAAAAGAATCTTAATAAGAAAATATGAAATAAATTAAAATGTAATAATGTCTAGCGCTTTCCTCTCTTCTAAACTTGCTCATATATGTAAGGATCTAAATACCTAAAAGGTAGAAGTTTAAGTGACCCAAACTTTTTTTTGCTCATAATGGTGGAAATTTTAATGTAATAAAATATAAATCCTATATGCTTTATATACTATATACTATATACATTCTAGATAATAAATATAAATATAAATTTCTATTTTCTATTTCCCTCATTATTCACAAATACAAAAATTTCAGGGCATTACTTTTGCTTCTCTGGCTTTGAGCTTTTAAAATTCCTGTCATGAGCCCATCTCTATTCTGTGTAGACAGAGTTGTTATCACTTGTCTCTTCTTTGCATTCTTCCTGTCCTCCAGGATGTACAGGCTACAGCAATCTAAGCTTTAGTGACTCGTCACGGACTGAGGGGTTACACGAACTGACCATGAAGGTGATTCATGTTTTCAGCAGGACTTCAGATGCTTTTAAGTTTCATTTAGCAAATACTAAATTATGAAAGCCTCCAGTCTTTTAGCGAATATTTACTTTATTGAGAACACTTGCCATTTTGATCTTTGTGCTGTGTAAATATTTGAAATGAAACCGATGGATATTACGCTCATCAAGTT
Organism: Apodemus sylvaticus; assembly: GCF_947179515.1. Classification (NCBI taxonomy): domain Eukaryota; kingdom Metazoa; phylum Chordata; class Mammalia; order Rodentia; family Muridae; genus Apodemus; species Apodemus sylvaticus. Next base: position 55,332,311 of record NC_067489.1, read on the forward strand.
CTTGACGGTTAATCTTTCTCATTCAACCAGGCTTCTCTTCTGCATTGAGAGCAAACTGTGGTGTTATCAGTAGTATACAGTAGAATGCAGCAGGGTTCCCAAAATGTATCGGGCAAAATTAACGTCATCAGTAATATCAGAATACCATGCTGAAGAGAATTTTATAGTTTGAATCATTCCCAAAATAGGCAATACTGGCCAGCAGGGTACCTGAGACCAGAAAAGGCCAGCGTGTAGGCTGAAAAACTCTGGGGTCAATCGCATGCAGTGTCCAATGTTGACATTAAATCATGTTCTTAAAACGGTGGTAGTTTTTCTTTGCCTTGATTATGTTTTTCTGATCTCCTTCCCCTGGCAATTATTGAACAGCTTTTTGAAAGACAAAAAGAAAGGGAAATGGCACAAAGCCAGTCCATTAGTGGAAGAACATTTATGTCTCTTAGCTAAAGCCCTACAAAGACTGGGTATTTGAATCTGTCAGTTCAGTTCCCTAAATTTTGTTCTTGAATCTCTATAGCTGCTGAGCATTGCCAAGATGTAGACAAACATAAGCTTTTCTAGGCTATTAAAATAGAGATTTCCAAAATGAGGATGTTTTCTTCTTGTCCTAAAATATGGTGAGTAGGTTTAAAAAATACATAAATTACAACAATTGATTTAAGATCAGAAAATTGGAGAAATAAAGCAGTGAGTATTTATCTTTCTATATTTTTGTAGTCTCTGGCACCACAGTCTTGCAATAAAACTATTTCATTGTATTTTATATGTTACCTAGACTATGTAGAAGATTCCAAAGTGATTTCCGAGAAACAGGAAATTTGTAAAAACATGCAGATATCAAATAATTATTTAATAAAAAGAATATTTTCTCTATTATCTTATCACAAATACTATATACTATGTAATGCTCTGGATTTTCATCTTGGAGTTTGCATAGAACAACAACCATGTTTACAGCTTGATCCTTAATGATATTTTAGAGTAAATGTCCCCTTGGTGGAGTGAAATTAAAATATGGCCCAGTATTAAAAAGCTTTCTTTAATTCGGGAGAGAGCTTTGTAAAATAATTGATCAAATTTAAGAAGAGGTATATGGACAGACTAGCTAATCTGTGCTGTCTACTTCTTCCGTTTTCAAAGGCAGATGTTTCTGAGGACAGACAAAAGTGGCAAGATCATCCTATAATGGTGCCTACTCTAACTTTTCTATCCTTCTCCCACTCACTCTTCCAACAGGCTTTAGTTTGCTCGAATTTGGTCACTCCTGTCATAATCAGCGTGAAGCACAGCCACAGGTCCCTTCTCCTATTTTTGGTCTGCATCTCTATTGAACCCCCTATTCTTATTCTTCCCACCACTTTAGTCCACTGGTTGTTTATGTTGGTCACTGTATGTGGGGAAATGATTTGGGTTACTTTGTCTATTTTCTCCTTTTCATGGGCTTCTTTTGTCTCTATTGGACATTGGGAACTCCAGAGAGGTGTGAGGGATTCTTCCTGTGACCCCAAGCTTCAAGCCTCGAGTCTCCTCTTGAGGTTGAGGATGGAAAACCATATTCGAGGAATGAAAATAAGGAGTTAAATGTTGGGAAATTGCCAGTCATGAGTCTCATTTACCCTTTGTTCATCTGTTGATAGTAGGTGGCTGGAAGATAACTAATCAAGTTGAAGGAGAAAGGGTATTGATGCTTTTCACGTTAGAAAACTCTCTGAAGAAAAGGTATCCTAAATACTACTTTTATGTGTTTTCTAGAGTAACTCTTGCTTGCACAAGAAAATCTGTTTAATATGGATTTCTCTTGTTTGGCCAAGGTCTAAACCTGGGAGCAAATGGCTCCCCGTGGAGATTCTGTCAACATGAAAATGCTTAGCTTCATTTACTTCCCTGTAGGTTAACCAAGAAGTTCTAGTTTACATAACCGCTCCTTAATAATCACAACCCAACTTAATATAATAAGAGATCAGAGAGATGAGCATCAGAGGCATTTTGGAGATGTATTATTTGTGAGGAAAAGCTATCCCGGTGATATCCCATGAGTCACAAGCTTGGGTGTCTGAGACTTATGGAGTCAGGCTGCTCATTTTCTAGCTGGAGGTCCTATCATATCAGAAAGAGATGAAACACTAGGGACACACTGTCAGGTAGAAAATAAAACAAACCAAAAAGTTGGAAATACTGTCCTTCAGGTCTTTGGGTAGGAGACACCAGACAGTGAATGACTTCTGAATAGTCTTACCTGTGTGACGAGTGATGTGTCTGACTAAAGAAAGGTGTATGACATTACTAGTTGTGAATATATCACTAGAACCAGACCTAATCGATAATATACCCAAGTGATCTATTACTCCCATTGTATAGGGTTTGATTGAATTCATTTCATAGGTTATCATAACCATGTGGGTGCCCCTTGAGATTGAGTGTTAATGAGTGTTGGTTACTTCAGATTCTGATTCCCATTCCTGCACAGATGAAATTTGTGCATTAATATAGTCTAGGAGGTTCAGGCACACTCTGTGCTCATATCTTCTCGTTCTTGGACATGACGACGGACACAAGAGACAAAGAAGGCTAATAGTTACATATACCCTAATATATTATATACATAATATATAATGGATTAATTAAATATGTTATAATATTCCTAAAGTCAAACCTTTTAGAAAAGTCACAGATTTCAAATAAAAATAGTGTAACTGTAAAGAGCTCAGTGTGCCATGACTTATGGAGGATTAAAACATATACAATAGTCAAATCATATTTATCATGAGCATACAGATGATTATGTAGATATGTACATATGCATATAAATTAAAGATGAACCAAAAGTCATCTTATCATTTCTGTTTCTGTGGTTTACTAATCAATATAGTTACTGCTAGTTTTTCTTGGCTTTTGCCTTATCAAGGTCTCAACACCTTACTTGAACTTTGCCAAGAGTCTCACTGTCAATACGTTCAAATGACCAATGTAGACAAAATAATCCTTGCAAATATGGAACAAAAGTATGTATCATATAAATTATATGGCTGAAGTCTTGTGAGAGGGGATTGAGAGAAGTGTAGCTGTTAGGAGGAGGAAGGCAAATCTGCCACAAGCATGTTTATTCATTTGTTAATTAGAAAGAAACCTTTCCATAAGTGTAGTAATGCATATAATTGAATTTATTGAGTATGAAAGAGGAACATGTGCTTTACATTAATCATTCGTTGTACCTTTCTTTGCTTTTATGACTAATCAAATTATGTAAGTTACAGTGCTTTAAACAGAAAAATATTATACACAAAATGTAGGCTCAACACTTTGTTTCAGCTTAATATGGAAAATTACATATAGGTCCCCTTGTTCCTGTGAGAAATTATCACCAGGATTAGTATTTATGGAATGCTTATCATATATGTGTCAGTTTTCAGTTTTTCTAATTAGGTCATGGACGTCTTGATTTGCATAATTTCGAATAATGATGTTGCATGTAATGGATGTTCTGCTTTACAGGTGAACAGCTCTGAGAATTTGGATTGGAAGAATTCAGGTTCTGATTTTAATGTTTTCCTGTATGTCTTTGTGGGGTTTGCCATCTATTTGAGTCTTAGTTTTCTTACTATTTAAAAGAGAAACTATGACCGCTGTTACCCTCAGAGCTCTTGTCAAATGATGTGCCCATAAGGAAAACATAATAATGTCTCCACAGCAATATCAAATATTTATTTCTCAATTGATTTTTTTTTAAATTTGACAAAGATTCTTAAGGCAAGGAACAGTAAAGTAAGATTATGGACATGAATTTTCTATTCCAACACAGCAAGAGTGTACAAAAATACTCAAGGCTAAGAAAAATGATGACCTGACTCCTTTTTCTTCAATGTTTAATGATGAAACAAAAATGATGCATTTGAAACTACACAGGGTTCAGTTGTGTTAAGGTCTGCTGCTTAATCAATTGCAATCATGTCTATATTTTCATATAGTTATAGGGTCAATTAATAATTAATGTAGAAATCAGGAAACTAGAAATTTCTAATATCTTTCTACAAAAAGAAAGTCAGGAAATTGCATAGATAAAGTTCTGTTCTCTAGTAATATCTGAAACAAATCAATTTAGACCTTTAAAAATGCTTTTGAGCCAGGCAGTGGTGGTGCACGCCTGTAATCCCAGCACTCTGGGAGGCATAGGCAGGCCAATCTCTGTGTTTGAGGCCAGCCTGGTCTACAGAGTGAGTTCCTGGACAGTCAGGGCTATACAGAGAAACCCTGTCTCGAAAAAAAAAAAAAACAAATAAAAAAAACTTTTGAAATTTAATCTAAAATTAATCTTTTTCAATTGTAAAATGAGGGCCACATTATTTCCATACAAGAATGAGTCTAATTATTTGGCAAATCAATATTATAATGTAAAAGACTTAGACTCAGAGAAGTTGACAGTGTTGTTGCTTGAGAAAATACAGATGTATTTTCTAAAAGACACATTAATTTCTTAATAATCATGAGCTTTATAATTAAGTTTTATAATCTACATAAAAGTGACTAACAGGAGCTATAAACCAATCTTATTTTTATGTCTGAAGTTGACAAACCACCAGTCACTTCAGTAACATTTTCCTGTGATTTACATATGGTATAAGAATACAAACATATTGGAACTTCAGATATATTGTGGATTCTGTTACTGCTTTTCTCTGTTATGTTTTGAATGTCAATTTGCATTTCTACTGCTTTATAAACTCTAAAAGAAGGAAGCTGAAATACTAACTTCTGAAATACAGCACTGAACTACCATAATGCTAGTGTGGACTACCACTCTCTGTATTTTCACTCTTTCTGTCATCTATTTATCTATCTATCTATCTATCTATCCATCCATCCATCCATCCATCCATCTATCTATCTATCTATCTATCTATCTATCTATCTATCTATCTATCTATCAATCATCTATCTATTGGCTATCATTTCTCTATGATCTCATTTATGTATGTATGTATGTATGTATGTATGTACCTATGTATCTGTCTATTCATCTATCATCTATCATATTTTTGCATGTATGTATCTATGTATATATCATATATCATATCTAAATATCTATAAATCTGTATATCTATCATCTATTTATCTATTCATCCATCCATCCATCTACTTATCCACTCATCCATTCATTTGCACACAGTCATAATGCATACACACCATGTTCAACCCCACTTTCCTATAACTTCTCTCAGCTCTCACTTTTTTTTGGTCTCTACAACATATTTGAACAAAGCAGTAGAATCTATAGATGACTAGTATACTATGACAAAAGTATTAACTTTATTGAAAACAAGTGGCATTTGTAGGTTAATAGCTTGATTGAATTTAGTTCTAGAACCCCCAACTTTGGTTTGGTGGACAAAGGGTAGGTTTTACACTTTGTCATGCCCCAAGTATTATACAAAGGATCAAACAAACCTTGTTACACAGGACCATAAAAAGACCCTTCAGAATTATACATAGCAAAATATTAATCTTGTTTCATTGGTCATTTAAAAGATTACATTTTTTTCCTTATAGTTGATGTGCTTTCAGTTTAAAATAAATGAGTTTCATTTGAATGCAAATGAATGGAATGATTAGTAAAAATGAAAAAATGAGTTTCAATGCAAAATATCTTCACAGTCAGAAAAATAATTAAGATGGATATTCAGTATGTTCAAATTTAAAAAATCCCTTGTGATGCTTGACCTAGTCTGTGTCTGAGATTATTTCTTAAGCAGGTAGTTAGCTCAACTTATCTAGGAACTTACACCTATGAAGTATGGCATGTAAATCCTTAATGATATATTTTTTATAATAGTAAATAATATAAATTGTTAAATAGTGTAATGTTGTCATTATAATACATTGGCCAGTTACATGTACTTGCACTGCTTCTTTCTACAGAGTATGACTTACGTTGTAGGCCTAGAGATCAAACTCAGGGCCTGTTCATGCTATACTTGTGTTTTATCGTGAGCTACAGTGGTGATGCCAGCCTTTATGTCTACTTAAAAATTATTTTATTCCTCATAACTCTTTTCCATGAGTGCAGCTTTTTCCATAGAACACGTTTTTTAATGAAAATATTCCTCTTTATTTAATATCATATGTGAACCCTAGTAAGTGCCATTCAGTGGTAAAAGTCAGCATCCTTGACAAAGGGAATTCTGATGAAAACAGAACTTTTAAGAACATAGTAGCCAGAAGTTGGAAAGAAGCCAGATGTCCCACAAAAGAGGAGTAGATAAAAAAAAAATGTGGTACATTTACATAATGGAGTACTACTCGCCTATAAAAACAACTTCATGAAAGTCAACAGGCACTAAACTGAGTTGTGGATGGAACTAGAAAATATCATCCTGAAGGGGGTAACAGTTACAAAAGAAAACACATGACAGGCACTCACTGATAAATGGATACTAGGCAAAACCCCAGAACACCCATGATATAACTCACAGACCATATGAAGCTCAAGAAGAAGAAAGACCAAATTATGGATGCGTCAGTCCTACTTAGAAGGGAAAATAAAATAATCAAGGGAGATAGAGGGTGAGAGGGACTTGGGAGGAAGAAAGCAGGAGGAGGGGAAAAGGCGGGGCAGGATTAGGTATGAGAAGAGACTGGAAGCTACTACAGAAGGTCAGGAAACTGCACAGAGGTGTGTAGCAATGGGAGATGAGGAACTGGGGATAGCCACTGGAAAGTCCCAGACACCAGGAAAACAAGAGCCCTCCAGGACCCAACAGGGATGATATTAGACGTAATACCCAAGAAAGGAGAGAGAGAGAGAGAGAGAGAGAGAGAGAGAGAGAGAGAGAGAGAGAGAGAGAGAGAGAGAGAGAGAGAGAGAGAGAGAGAGAACCTGTAGAGACCATATCCAGAGGTTAGGCTCAGTCCCTGGATGAGGGACAGAGCCATTCACCCATTTCCAAAATTTTAACTCAGAATTGTTCCTGTCTAAAGGACAAAGAGACTGAAGGAAACACCATCAAGAGACTGCCCCACCTGGGGACCCATCCCATAAGCAGCCACCAAAACCAGACACTGTTTCTGAGGCCAAGAAGTACTTGGTGACAGGAGCCTGATATAGCTGTCTCTTGAGAGACTCTGTCAGAGACTGACAGATGGGGAAGCTTGAATCCAACCTTTGGACTGAACAAAGGGACACCAATGGAGGAGTTCAGGTAAGGACTGAAAGAGTTTAAGGGGTTTGTGACCCCATAAGAAGAACAAACATGTCAATCAACTAGACTCAACCCCCTGACTCTCAGCTCCCAGGGACTAAACCACCAACCAAACAGAGCACATGGAGCATCTATGGCTCCACCTGCATATGTAGCAGAGGATGGCCTTGTCGGGTATCAGTGGGAGGGGAGGCCCTTGGTCCTGTGAAGGCTCAATGCCCCAGTGGAGGAGAATGCTAGGGAGTGTGTAGATGGGTCAGGGAGCACCCTCATAGAGATAGGGGGCCTGGGATAGGGGTTTGCAGAGACGAAAGTGGGAAAGGGGATTAAATTTGAAATTTAAATAAGTAAAATAACCAATAAAAAATTGGAAAAAAATGATCATATCCTCTTTACTACAAGCCAGTTTTACTTAAAACAAGATTGTCCAACAAAAACATTGTCAGCCATCCACGATCTGAATTTTGGTGCTCGAATTAAATTATTGTATACACTAAAAGCCATGAGATATTTGTTTTATAATAAGTAAGGCAGTGGAATTACTTAGTAGTAGCTTTTTAAAGATAAGTGATTAGGTCTGTCCTTTCTCTCTTCTTCTTAATTCCAGGGGAGATCATTTTTGTTCCAGGGATGTACTTTTTGGGATTTTCCAAATACTCCATAGGGGTATTCTCTCTGCAGCTAACGTCTTTGTTCTTGTAGGCATCTTTGTAGGATAATCAAGGGACCTCACCTTGTGTTCCGTCCAAGCAGACCACTGTGTTTCAGTCCAGTCTTATGTTTGCCTCCCTTCTCCACAGGGTGGCACTGGGCACACTTCTGAACAAAAACATTCTTGCTTGGTTCAACATCAACCATTTTCAATTTGCTCATAGGTGGTTAACACCACAATGTTTTCACCCTGAAGATAGATTTCCGGCTCTCTAGGTCCATAAGCACTTTTAAAAGATTTACTTTACATCCTTATTGTATCTTCCCCTCCCTCTTCTCCTCCCAGTCCTTCCTTCTCACCTTCCTCACCACCATCCTCCAGTCTTTCCTTTCTTCTCAGAGATACCAACCTGCCTTGCAATATCAAGTTGCAGTAGGAATAATGTGTCTTCTCCTACTGAGGTTAGACGAGGCAGTCCAGTTACGGGAAAGGGATCTAAAGGCTCCTACTGTTAGGAGTCAACCATGAAGACCTAATGGCACAACTGTTACATATGTGCTAAGGGTCTAGGTCTGTCCCACACATGGTCTCTCTTTGGCAGTTCGGTCTCTTTGAGTCCCTATGGGCCCAGGTTAGTCGATTCTGCATGTTTTCCTGTGGTGTTCTTTACCTCTCTGGTTCCTTCAATCTTTCAGGGCATAATGCTAAAGATTATAAATAATTTAAATCCCAAGCTAAGGGATGGTTAAACAAATTATGCCACATTCATGAAATATATATCCTAGAAATTAAAAATAACAACTACAGCATCCTATATCAATGGGGGAATATTTAATTTTTAATGTGAGATAAAATGTTAGCATAGAGTTGAATGCATAATGCTGTGAGGAACAAAATGAAGAATGTCAAAATGCTAAGAGTGCTGTTTACCGTGATCTGTATTTTTACCAGTTACTTTTATTATATTACTTTTATTAGAGTATCCAGTTTTATTAGCAGAGTATATAAACATTCAGGTTTCAATATACTGATAATTATCATTTTTTCAACAATATTGAAAATAATACATTTTAGGCAATAAATATATGGAGATGCTTACCAAAATTAATTGCTTATAACATAGGCCTTGCAAATTCTCAATCATAGGTTCTTTTGTAAGTCTGAGTTGCTATGGCTTACTTAATATAATTACTTATTCCTCGTAGGGCCACTGCACAGCCCATTAATCTAATAATGCTGGCTTCTCACCTTGATTTTTTAATGAAAGGGTTCTCACAGGGGCACAAGAAGTACAAGCACGTGTGACTTTGTACCTTCTCAGTGAAACCCAGAATAATTTAATGAGCCAAAGAGACAGTTAGTCAAGTCAGTTGACACACATTGGAAGATCTGCTTTTGCTTCTTCTAGCAGGTTTTGCAGTCAGTCAGGGAGACTAGAAATTCTGGGAAAGCACAACTAGCAAAGCCTCAGCTTTTGAAACCTGTGGGTGTCAACTGAATACATGACATGCTGTGAATTCGTGGAATGGGTGAGGGTCTCTCTCTCTCTCTCTCTCTCTCTCTCTTCTCTCTCTCTCTCTGTCTTTCTCTCTCTCTCTTTGTGTGTGCGTGTGTCCTGATATATCTTTTTCTATGTTTTGTATGAAGGCAAAATTACAGCCTTGGAAGTAGTTCTTCCTGCACTGTCCACCATTGCTTGCGACACAAGTATTTTGTTTACTGAGCCATCTCTGAGCCCCTATCTATATTCTTTTCATGATTTCAAAAGGTTTGTGAATATTGCCCCAGCCTGCAACACTCCTTACTGCCTTCCTTCCAAGATGCAAGTATTCTGAGGTATGCCTTGGATTTGGATTGAAATTTTTGTCATCTTTAAATTCTCCCAATGTCAGGGGAAAAATAATTGAACTAGTTAATATTTTTAAGAACAATTTCTGTTCTATCAGGATGTAGGAAGATTCTCCTTCAACACTACTTATAGCCAGAGTGACCTATCAGCTTAGTATAGACACTTAACTTTGAGCCTTATTTTATTTAGCCTCTGGCTGAAACACTGCACTTAAAGTCACATTTCATTTTGTTTATGAAGTCAATAGCACTTGAAAGACTGAAGCCTCAGCAGCAATTGAAAAGGGAGTTAGTAAGTATATTTTCTTCACCTTCCTGTGTCATTTTTAGTCAAGGGTTTTTCTAGTTACATTCTATTACTTATACATACATAAGTGGAAAGACACTAGTATAAAATCAGATACCAAAAATACAGTCTGCAGCATTGAAACCTATAATCGATGAGCCAAATCATTCTTCAATAATGGCTCCTACTTTGCAGGGTGCTTCTGGAGAGTCTCTGAGTTTAAATTCTGACACCATCTGTGATCATTTTAGTTAATATCACACAAAGTTTCCACCACAAGTTCAGGAGAAGATTTATAGGTGGACAAAGACTCCACTTCTGAAAATATATCCCCAGAACTTGAATGACTTGGGTAACATTGGAACTTAAGAGGCAGCTTGAAGAAATTGTATCTAGAAGATGTACTATTAAAAAAAGCATAAAATGAAGTTTTTAAAACAGAAATGATTCAATGAAAGAATCCTGTTACAAAAAGAAAAGGAATGGATAGAATGGCAGTCCATTTAGTAAGCTTTCTTGGATTGGAATTTGTTTGTTTGTTTGCATATGCGTTCATATGCAGGTGTAACTGTGTGTGGACAAGCTTGTTCATGTGTTGTCTAAGAGGGCAGAGGTGAACAGTTTCTTCTTCTATTACTCTATTTTTGAGTTTACAGGTATTTGCCAAAATATTCAGCTTTTTATATGGATGCCAGGATTCAAACTCATGCTCCTGCAGAAAGAATTTTACCCACCAGACCATCTCCCCTTCCCATTGAGCTTTTATGAATAGATTTACCATGGAATAAAAATTGTCATAATATCTACTGCAGTCCCAATGTTCATAAAGAAAACACTGAAGGTGTTCATGTTATAACGGATGAAAGGCAGAGGGGCCCAAAAGGAGGAGTCATAGATCTGTAAGGAAGCAAATGGTGATTTTGGTTGTGAGCCTAGCTCCAGGGAGTGGGGAGATCTAGTGGGGTGGGTGTGGGTGGAGTAGGGACGTTCTCTTGGAGATGGAAAGGAGGTATGGAGGGCAGGCCAGGAGGGGGATAATAATAATAATAATAATAATAATAATAATAATAATAATAATAATAAAAGTATTATTTTTATGGTTAGATCTCCATAATTTTCCTGATAATTTGACTTTTACAACAAAATCTCATCTGAGGTCTTGTTATTGAGCATGAACTGAGATGAATAAGTAGTCAAATTGTTAATTTGCCCTCTGACCTCTAAAGAGCTATAGCAGATTCAAAATTCTATCTCTTTAAAATTATAAAAATATTATTAATCACATAATCATGTGTTAAATATTTATATAATATATTATATTTCTGATTATATATAAATTATTAAAAGATATGATTATAAAGAGATCATGAAGTTATCCAAAGGCACACACAACAATCAATAATACTGCATTCATAGTTATGACGTTTGTAGATTGTTCAATAAGAAAATCCAAAGCACTTATTAAGGCTAGAAATAATGAAATAACAAATTACATGAAGACAGAATCTATACCAAAACTATTCAAAATACAATAAACATTATAGATGAGGAAAGTATATTTATACAGAAAGACTGAGTAATATTAAGATAATAGCTCATGTGAAATTAAAAGATATAAAGTCATTTACTGTGAAAGGGGGAACTGGCTATTATTCCAGGACTCAGAATTTCATCTCAACATAAATATACCTAAAATTATCTGAAGAACCTTTAAAGTGAAGGATTCAGGAATTGGAAGTTTAGGGAACTTGTGTTCTTGGAATGAGAGTGTGTAATTTTTAAAGCTATGTGGCATTTGTGTAATTGTCAAAATAAAGCTGAATATACAGAAGCACATCCTAGGTACAATGTAAGTTTAGAATTAATTGGTTATAAAAAGTTTCATTATTAATTTAAAAAAGTTGTTTTTAGAAGAAAGAACGCTGGAAAAGTTGGTTGACTGGAAACAAACTAAATTTCATATGGCTTAAATTCTACAGTTCAAGAATTTTTGCAATGGTTTGAAATGATGGGATAGAATAGTAGACAAGAGCTCTATGCTATCTATAAACCATATGGTTTTTGGTAGACTGATTTAGGCATAGAAGCTTATGTACTACCACAAGTTGGTTTTTAAAACAGTGCACTGGGCATGTTCCAATAGATCACGATGGGGTTAAGAACCATAAATCATCCTGCCACTCACAAGGATAAGACATTTCTTAAGTAAGGATTCTATGTAATAAAAATTTCTTTTAACCATATTTTGTATAATCTGTATCTTATAATTTGTAGTTCATCAAGTTTGTGTGTCAGTAGAATAGGCTTCTCATTTAGTGGAGTTGCTAATGCTTGATACTGAATATTGGTCTATTTTGGGAAGTAATTGCAATAAATGGATGCTGGAAGAGATGTCAAAAAGTATGATTGGCGGAATACAGCCCAAGAGTTGATCATTGTTTGACATGCAGTTCAGCTCACAGACACAAGGCTTCTAACAGATAAAATAGGAATCTTGTGCCTTAGATAAGGAACCTTTGCTAACAACTAGAGTGCTTTTCTTTCTGATCTCTTCAGTATTTCAAGGTCTTAATACTTGATATGTAATAGATTTCCAACAGATGTATATTTAATTGCATGACTCAAGGTAAGCTTTCATGATTTTTATCCTTAGGGTGTTTAGAACTCTGTAATTATTGGTCACACTACTTTGATCAAGGGCTCAGATTATTTTTAGTACAACAATAGTAATATAAACTTATATACATGTAGACGATGATACATTTTTATAAATGTAGTAAATAGTAAATTTCTATAAATGTAATCAATTTTCATCATCGAGCTTCTTAATATTTAAGTGATTTCTTACAGATTAATCACAACTATATGGAACAGACACATTAATGAACCTAGTGAAGATCCAAACTCCTTTGAAGGGGTAATCCTTTGTATCTTTTCTTTACCAATAGGGCTGCATGATCAGAATACTGTGCAATTACAATGAGAACATTACAAGCATTGGAAATGAACAATATCTTTTCACAGATGAGGAAAACGATGCTTATTGTTCATAAGCAAATTCAGACATCTTGAAAGAGAATACAAGGTCTTTAAAACTTTTTACAAGACTGAACCCGTCTTTTTCACATATAATCCAACCTTTTGCCCACATCTTTAAGGTCAACGTTGTATTAAGCTATGGATATGGACCATTTTTATTACTTATAATCATACCCAGTAATCATTGTGGGTAGAAATCTACTCTTCTGTCACAAACCACTTACCGCTGTTGAAAATACTACCCTCATCAAGGCAAATCAAGGAATCAAGGCTTTAAGAAAAGTCATCTTCTATCTTGTACTCTAAAAGAAAAAGTGGACAAGGTGGAGGTCGGGAAAGATATCCAGAGGCCCTTGAGTGGTGTGGCCCGCCTGTAGAGGAAGCCACTACAGTGCAAGTACATGGAGGAGGGCTGGGAGAGAAAGGTAAGTGGAAGGGTTTGAGCACGATGAAGAGGAGGAACTGGACACTTAAGCATGGAGCAGAATAGCCTGGTGTGGGTAGCCTTCCCTGCCAGCTGAGACCATAGTGAAATCCCAGCCCAAGCTGCCACTGAGGGCCATGTCTGGGTCCACGGCTATGTACCACCAACCTAGTCTGGGCTGACACCTAGGACCATGCTGATGTTTAAGGACTGTGTAGAGTTGGCCTAGCTTCTGACTGGCTGTGGCACTCTGGAATGCTGGCCTTACATCTTGCCTGGGCAGAACATTAGAGCTGGCTCTGGTGGTGCAGGTGGGGGTAGGGGATTGGGGTATGGGGGATGTGGAGGATGGGGAGGTGAGCTGGCTCCAAGGGCATGAGCAAGACACAGCTGGTCCTGCTAATTGTCTGCCATGAAGTAGCATGTGTGCAGAAGAGATGCCCCTCCTTGCACCTCTTCACTTGTTGCAGAAGGGAAAGCTGCCCCTGAGGTTAGGAGAGTAGTGGGGGAGGGAGGGCTGGCCCAGATCTTTGGCCTTGCCCTTCAACTGAGCAGCACAGTAGAGATGGCTCAGGTGGTGTGTATGTGAATTAGTTGACTTGACATCATGAGGGCAGGATAGTGGGCTCTGCCTCCTGCTGGGTGTGTCATTGGGTGAGCTAGGAGGGGCAATGCTGCAAAGCTTGACCTGGTGTTATGGGTGTGGGAGAGCTGGTGGGTTGACCCACTCAGCTACCACCCAGGCCCAGATCCAGGGCTTTAAGTTGGCCCAACACAAGATCTACCTCATCTCTGAAGTGCTGGAGTGCTGAAAGGGTTGGTCCTGCAGATCCAAAGCTGCAGGATCTCCATGACAATAGGATATCTGAGAGAAGTCTTGGTGAGGATCCAGTGTTGATAGAATAGCAGATGCCACAGGCCTTGAACCAGACCAACGACTCACTGCAGTGAACATTTCCAAGTAAACACGTATGGAAAAAGGAACTGTCTGACTCAATAAGACACATTACAGCTCCTATGTCAAGATGATTTTATGTTTTGTTTATTTTATTTGTTTGTTTTATTTTTTATTTCCTTTCGTCGGGAGGTTGCACTGATGGAAGGAAGACATGAAGGGATGGGGAGATGAATGGGATTGGTGTACATGATGCGAAACACCAAGAATCAATAAAAAGTTAAAGGAAATTAAAAGTGTTTGGACCTTGATGTAAAGGAAAACATTTTGAGGATAGCAAAAGCCCCAAACCTCTGTAACAGGGTGCTTATATTGGAAGTTGTAAATCATAGTATCCTGTATGATTTATTATATATGCAAATGACTTATTAAATGAGATCTTTGGAGAATTGAGGCAGGGGATTAGAGTGAATGTAAGTTAACATAAAAAGGTGAAGAAATAATTAATGGCTCAAATTAATACAGTGCAAACTGAAGCTCAAAGACTTATAAATACTTTAGAATAAATCAAAATGTTGTGATCAAGAGGAATATTAGGATTTTTGTAAAGTGTGAAATTTTAGTTAAAAAAATCCTATGTAAGTGGATCCTGTGTGCGTGTGGCGGGGTGAGCCTGTGATCATCACATACCCTGGTATTGACTGAATTACAGATTCCCTTTTTGAGTAGTTGGTCTCTCACATCTTTTCCCCTTCTTTATGGTACTAATGATTTTCTGTACTTTCCTGGAGGTCTAAGCCATTACCATTGTCTTAGGGTTTCTTTTTTCCATTAATTAATCCTGATCACAACTTCCCTTTCTCCTCCCTGTCCCACCTCTCACATAGCCCCTCCCCCTCTCCCCTTTACTTCTGAAAAGGGGTGGGGAGTTCCTTGTTGTATTTCCATTGCTGCTATGAATCATCATGACAAAATTGCAAGTTGGCGAGGAAAGGGTTCATTAACTTACACTTCCAGATCATAGTCCATCACAGGAGGAAGTTAGGAGAGGAAGTCAAGCAGGGCAGAAAGCTGTAGGCAGGAGATGATGCACAGACCATGGAGAGGGGTGGCTTACTGGCTAGCTTTCCATGGATCAGCCTGCCTTCTTAGAACCCTGGACCACCCAGCACTGATATGGCACTACTTGCCATGGGCTAGGCCCTCCTCCTAGGTCAACAATGAAGAAAATGACTTACAAGTGGATCTCCTGAAGGCATTTCCTGAACCAAGTCTCCTTATTTGTATGACTTTAGCTTGGGTCAAGTTGGCACAAAGCCAGCCAGTGCAATTATATTTTGACATGTAAAGAAATCTAATTCTGTGGTACTGGGTAGCTGTGGGATGGGGATGGAGGCAAGCCTGGAGCAAGAGTGGGGTTGATGTGTATCCAAACCCTGGAGATTCCATCCTGAGATCATCAGGAGTAGGAATCCCCCACCACCCACCACATCCAGGGCCTTCATGTCCCTGCACATAGCCCTATGCCTCCACCTTTGTCTACCCGAGTGTGTTATGTAGCCCAGTAGCCAGGTTATAAAGACATCCCTTTATAAGGTTATATCCAGCCACGCCAAGAAGTCTTCCTTATGCAAACGAGGCATCCCTAGCGCCATGACCCTGGCCAATGAAATACACTCACCTCTATAGTACATACTCATGCGCAAGGGTTTAAATAGCCTTTGTTCTCCCAATTAAATGAGCTTTCTCACTAAAGCTGCCTTTGGAGAGTCTGTTCTTCCACTCTCTCAGCTACCTGAGATCGCTTAGTTCTCAGCTTGGCTTCCCCAGCCAGGACCCAGCAGATTGTGGGCAAGCAAGACACTATGGGCAAGGAAGCAGTATCTGAAAATTATAATTCTTTAATATTTGTCATGCTCCTTTATTATCTTCCTTTCTTCATCATCTTAATTATTACACATGTGTATTGAGGGATCGTCATGTGGCATAAAAGTACAGGTCACTATTTTGAAGACTTTCGGGGACCATTTGTAGAAGAGAACCAACAGCACACCTGTCTGGAAAGGCTGCCATAGAAAGATAACTACAGTGAAAAAAGCCTGCCAAACTCTGCTGTGAGCGGTCACAGATGACGAGCTATTCATGAAGAGTCTCCGAGAAAGGCTGGGACCTTGTCCAGAAAAAAATATGAGGAAGATATCTATGGAGAGCTAAAGGGATAAAAGCAGAAAAGACCATGTTTAATCTGGAGGACTGGAATTGAAATATTGCATGGAATGAGTTAAAAAAAATGGGGAAATAAGTTGAAACAAAATCACAATGGTCCTTATATGCTATGATAATGATCTTGGGATGTGTACATTGAGCAAAGAAGAATCATGGTCTGTTTTAAGCAGCATTTACTGTCATGGAGTCAATCTAACGGCAATAGTAAGGGTTAAATGGAGGGCATACATCATTTCTGTCAAGTTCATAAATTATAAATCAAGAATACATGAATGGATCTTCTGTGTAAAATACTCTGAATTCCTAGTAATAGACTGATTCTTGTCAAGGCAGCGATAGTCCCAGCTGTTAATATTCTACCATGGAGGCTGTCATGGGTAGTTTTGACCAATGATACACAAGTGGAAATCATTAGTTTTAGAGTCTTGAGCATGAGGCACTGTTGATTGACATGTTCCCTCAGGCTCTTGTTCCTGCACCTCTTGCTTTTGCCGTTCTTCTGGTATGAGACATGAGTGACACTTGCAGACTTGCTGTCATCCTCTAACAGTCAAGAAGAAACTTCCCAATAAGCATGGAAGAGCAGGAAAGTAAATGACTCAAGCCCTTTGAGAATCCTTGAACATTTCCCAGCCCTGAAATTCATGACCTCAAGACTTTTATATGAGGTAAATAAACTGTATATTGTTTAAGCTAGTATTTGTGCTTTTTTTCTTTTGATGTTTGGATTTAATGCATTTAAAATGACACTTTGAATAATATAACTTTACTTCATGAGCTTGGACTAAAGATTTTATGATAGTCTGGAAGGGTATATGAAAGGATTTCAGGTTGGAAGGCATTCTAAGTAACACTGAGAGTGATTGGCTTCAGAAGGTGAAGTGTTTAACTCACAACTTGTAGAACATCTTGCCTACATATTTGGAGAACATCTTGTTCATAGATTCTTCAGTTGTTCAAAGAATTTTATTCTTTGTCTGGAAGAATATTTGTTAGAGATCTAATTTTTACTAGAGGATTATTAAACTGCTTATGTTATCTCTTCATATCTAAAGTAAATAGGTTTTTCTACTGTTAATAATATGTAACACCTAAAAGTCAGATATATGGTAAAGATCAGAAACCTGATTGATTTATATTAAGCTTCTACCAAAATAAAACCTAAGAGCTATAGTTCAGGTACTGTGTTTTTAAAGGAAGAACACACTGATCATCTGTTCTTCAAGGCTCTCAGAAATTTCTTTTCTTCTTTGAAGTCAAACTCAGCAGTCAAATGTAGTACGGAAGGAATTCAAGGGCTTAGATTCTACAAGGAAGTCCAATTTCATCTACCTTGCTTTTTTCCAATATTGTTAGGGATCAAGAAAAACAGTAATTATGATTTGTTCAGTTTGTACTAAGTACTTGACATATCCCATTTTACACACCAACACCTCAGGCTCTATATTATCCTGTCTTATTAGCCAATGTATAAATTGTAGCTCACGAGGTTAAATAAGTTTGCTAAGGTTGCATAGCTAGTAATACCTAAGTATGAGATTTGTGGTCCATTTAAAAGATTATTATTGTTATGCTATATGGAGAACGGTGGAATTATGTCCTTTTAAAGATACTCATGGTCTCATGTCT
This sequence comes from Apodemus sylvaticus, assembly GCF_947179515.1. Classification (NCBI taxonomy): domain Eukaryota; kingdom Metazoa; phylum Chordata; class Mammalia; order Rodentia; family Muridae; genus Apodemus; species Apodemus sylvaticus. Next base: position 55,350,503 of record NC_067489.1, read on the forward strand.
AGCACCAATGAGTGTTACTTTACACGATTTAAGTAAGAGCAATGAAGTGAGGAGATTGTGCAAGCTGACCTAACCTAGACCCCTGGATCCATCAAAGAGGATAACCTTGCTTAGCTGTAGAGTGAGAGATGGGTGGCTATGGGAGAATGGGCAGGGAGGGGAAATTCTGTGGGCTTTGAAGATGGAAGATGACGTTCCGAGAGATGCGGTTCAAGAAGGATAAAAGGGTGAGGAAATAATTCCCCATTTGGAGCCTTCAAAAGTAACAAGACCCTAATAGCTTATTGCTCAACCCAGGAAAAGCCATGTCTGTAACTAGGACCCAGAATTGAAAGTCAGTGCATTTGCATTCTTTTAAAACAGAGAGTGTGTGGCAATTTGTTATGGCAGCATCAGACGAGGACTGCACATTCTAGTCTGGTTGCTATATCTCTCCATATAAGTTCTGGAAAGTTTGTGTTTAGTCAAAAATCAGTATGACATTTCCTTGAAGTACATTGTTCTTTTTGCCTTGACTGACAGGGTATGAAGGCCTAAGATATTTTTAGATTTCAATCATAGTTATAGTATAGGAAAGTAATTTTATTATTATTCTTACTTCCAAATTTCATACAAAAATACCATATGTTTAGACTGCCAGATGTCTTCAGTGATGTAGTCCATAGTAGTGCACCAGTTGTTGGCATCCTACATTTATAAGTAGGGAACAGCAGTGATTGGATGCAAATGGTTTTTTTTTTTAAACAAAGACATTAAGCTGGGATGGGAGACATTGGAAGAGGTAAAAGTTATTTTTACTGTGTTTCTACATCATTTCTGATATCTCATATTTATTTAAATTTCTTGTATATGCTACCATATATTTTAAATCCAAATGTCACTATGAGGGGAGAAGAAAGGGAAGGAAGGAGAGAGGCAGGAAAGGAGAGAAAGAGAGAGGAGAGAGAGAGAGAGAGAGAGAGAGAGAGAGAGAGAGAGAGAGAGAGAGAGAGAGAAAGAGAGAGGGGGAGGGGTAGAGAGAGGGAGGAAGGGAGAGAGAGAAAGAGAGACAGAGAGGGAGGGAGAGGGAGGGAGGGAGGGAGGGAGGGAGAGAGAACAAGAGAGAACAGTTTTTAGTTTTCTTTTTTGTGAATGTGGATAAGGTGTTGTCAAGGAACACCTAGCCATTTGTTTTAAAAATATAACAAAATCGTTCTCAAGTTCAAAGCTTCATGCTTGCCCAACTAGAAACTCTGTGAGCTACAAGAATGACC